>NC_092131.1:44118294-44743294 GCF_043159975.1 Macaca nemestrina
CCCAGGTTGGAGCGCAATGGCACAATCTCGGCTCCCTGCAACCTCCGCCTCCCAGGTTTAAGTGATTCTCCTGCCTCAGCCTCCCAACTAGCTGGGATTACAGGTGCTCGTCACCACACCTGGCTAATTTTTGTATTTTTAGTAGAGACGGGATTTCACCATGTTAGTCAGGCTGGTCTTGAACTCCTGACCTCAGGTGAGATGCTCCACCTGCCTTGGCCTCCCAAGTGCTGGGATTACAGGCGTGCCTGGTCCCAAAGTCCCCTTTCTTAAAATGAATAGAAATAATCTATTCTGGCTCTGGCCTATGACAATACTTTGTTGAATCTTTTCTGCTTATTATTATTACAAAGAAATTTGTAATGCTTATAAAAAATTTTCAAACAGTACATAGGCATATAAAATAGAAATTAAAAGCTAATCTTAGAGCCAGGCATGGTGGTAAATGCCTAAAGTCCCAGCTACTCTGGTAACTGAAGTGGGAGGATCAGTGGAGTCCAGCAGGAGTTGAAGACTATAACTTGAATTTCTGGTACATAACTTACAGGTTTCCCTCCTACTCAGCGTAAGAACTTGGAGTTAAACCTTTGTGCTTTTGTGTTTTTGCTTCCCCTCAGCAGTGTAATGTAATGTAGAAAAAAAAAAATCCCCAATAAATATTTGCTGATTGAAAGACTTAGAAAATACTAAAAGTATTAAGGATAAAACTGACTGATGGAGGAAAAGAACTTATTGGCAACAGTTATACTAGGCCTATGTCTTCTCTTAATCCTTTTCGTTCTTTTTTTTTTTTTTTTTTTTTTTTTTGAGACAGAGTCTCACTCTGTAGCCCAGGCTAGAGTGCAATGGCATGATTTTGGCTCGCTGCAACCTCTGCCTCCCAGGTTCAAGTGATTCTCCTGCCTCAGCCTCCTGAGTAGCTGGGATTACAGGCACCCGCCACCATGCCCGGCTAATTTTTGTACTTTTAGTACAGACAGGGTTTCACCACATTGGCCAGGCTGGTCTCAAACTCCTGACCTCAGGATCTGCCTGCCTCGGTCTCCCAAAGTGCTGGGATTACAGGCGTGAGCCACTGCGCCTGGCCAATCTTTATTTTAATAACCCCTAGACAGTTAGTTTATTCAACTAATAAAACGTCTTGAACAAAAGGGCATTATGGAAGAAAAGCACTCTTTTTCTGTATTACAGCTCTTAATACTTTACTTATGATATACCAAATGTGTGAGTTTTTCCCTAACACTAAGCAATTCTCCAGCTCTCCAGACACCAAGTGAGTATCCTCTATTCAATGATGACAATGACTGCCTGGAGTTAGTGCAGACCCCACATGTTAAGGGCTCAGTCCCACAAGACTCTCCCCTACTTCAGATGCCAATCACAGGTAGTTGATTTCCAGGTTACCCGCATTTCTGTCTGACTTGGCTATAAATCAGGGGTTTCCCAATCCCCTCCTCAGGTTCAGTAATTTGCTATAATGGCTCTCACAGAACTCAAGGAAACACGTTTGCTCGTTTATTATATGGTGCGGTGGCTCACGCCTGTAATTCCAGCACTTTGGGAGGCCGAGGTGGGCGGATCACCCGAGGTCAGGAGTTCGAAACCAGCCTGGTCAACATGGTGAAACCCTGCCTCTACTAAAAATACAAAAAGTTAGCCAGGCATGGTGGCGGGCACCTATAATCCCAGCTACTTGGGAGGCTGAGGAAGGAGAATTGCTTGAATTTGGGAGGCAAAGGTTTGCAGTAAGCTGTGATTGCACCACTGCACTCCAGCCTGGGCAATAAAGCAGGACTCCATCTTTTTAAAAAAAAAAAAAGATAATGATAAAAGATAGTGATAAGCAGCCAGATGAAGGTGTACAGAGGGCAAGGTCTGGAAGGGTCCCAGCACATGAACATGTTCACAAAGCCAGAAGGCCTCCAAACTACACTTTAGAGATTTTTAAATTAACAACTGTTTTATTGAAATATAACTCACATACCATAAAATTCACTTTTTAAAGTGTATAATTCACAAAGTTGTACAACCTTCTCATTGGTTTTTTGTTTTTTTTTTTTTTTTTTTTTGGAGACAGGGTCTCACTGTATGGCCCAGACTAGAATGTAGTGGTGCAACCACAGCTCACTGCAGCCTCAACCTCCTAGGCTCAAGTGATCCTTCCACCTCAGCCTCCCGAGTAGCTGGCCCATAGGCAAATGCCACCACAACCGGCTTTTTTCATTTTTTATAGAGACAGGGGTCTACCTATGTCATCCAGGCTGGTCTCGAACTCCTGGCCTCAAGCAATCCTCCCGCCTTAGCCTCTCAAAGCACTAGGATTACAGGCATGAGCCACCGTGTCTGGCCCCATCTCATTGTATTTTAAAATCCAAACCATAATCATGGCCCATAGCTTCATGTAATCTGGCTCCTGCCTACATCTAAAAACTTCATTTCATGACATGTTTGACTTTATAATTGCTGTTTCCTTAACCTGGAATTCCGGAATACATTTTCTACTCGCATCTCCAGAGAGAAAAAAAATTTTTTTTTTTTTTTGAGACAGTTTCACTCTTGTCACCCAGGCTGGAGTGCAACAGCACGATCTCAGCTCACTGCAACCTCCACCTCCCGTGTCCATGCAATTCTCCTGCCTCAGCCTCCTGAGTAGCTGGGATTACAGGCTCCCGCCCCCACGCCCATCTAATTTTTGGATTTTTAGTAGAGACAGGGTTTCACCATGTTGGCCAGGATGGTCTTGAACTCCTGATCTCAGGTGATCCACCCACCTTGGCCTCCCAAAGTGCTGGGATTACAGGTATGAGCCACCACACCCGGCCTCAGAGAAAATTTTTCAAACACATTATCCAAAATACCCTCCATCCAAACAATTACTCTCTATCACATCATCCTATTTACTTTCTTCTTTAGATTTACAATGTGTAAATGATACTAGATTACTTATTTGTTATTGGTATATTGTATGGCTTTCCCACTAGAATTTCCATAAGATATAGATTTTTTTAGCTCTGCACTTTAGAGATTTTTATGGAGGCTTCATCACAGAAACATAATGAATTATTAATTCAATCTCCAGCTCTTCTCACCCCTCTGGAAAATGGAGGTGGAAGGAGTTCCAAATTTCTAATCATGGCTTGATGTTTCTGGTAACCATACTCCATCCTGGAGCTATCTAGGAGCCCATCAAGAGTGGCCTCATTAGAACAAAAGATGGTCCTATCACCCAGGAAATTCCAAGGGCTTTTGGAGCTCTGTGTCAGGAACCAGAGCCAAAGATCAAATATTAGAACAAAAGATGCTCCTAACATCCCCGTGGTTCAGGAAATTACAAGGGTTTTAGGAGCTCTGTGCCAGGAACCAGGGGCAGAGACCAAATATATATTTCTTATTATGTCACAGGCATGTGCTAATGAGACCCTGTTGCCATTCCCTACAACAATACTGCCAACTTACTGTTAGCTAGGACAGACACGGTAAGGATGATAATTAAATTCAGACAATAATGCAACATATTTTAGCCATGTGTTCCAACAGCCCACCCAAAAAATCCTAATCAAGCTGTCATCTGACAGAAAGAGAACTAAAAATATAAAGCCACCTCTTCTATTGTTTCTCTTGGAGATAACAAACAGAAATAAATAAAGAAACAAATTAAGAGAATAAAAACACACAGGCATGCACAATCAAAACAAAAAACAAGCCTAAAATATTTGAACAGGAAAAAGCCTGTCACTTTACTACAAAAGGGGAAGGCTATTAACTAATAGAGAAAGCAGGGGATAATTTACAACACGATTTTCTTGCAACGAACCATAAGCAGACAAACAGTAAGAAAGGAAAACAAATAGTACCAAGGCTAAGCTCTCGTTTATTGAACCAGTAAAATGAGTTTAGGAGGTAACTCCTGGCTAAAATAACTGATAAACACAGGAGCAACCATTTCTCAACCTCACAATTACTTTATTTCACACATGTCCCCCTCTGGAGAATTTATGTTATCACTATGGGAAAAAAGTACTTGCCTATCAACGTCAGCATTCCAAGACTAAAATTACACTCTACCGCCCTATCTCTCCCCAGTCCAGTCTTTGCCCATGTTCTCATCTCATGGGTTGGACACCCCCATCCTTTATCATTCTCAAGTACAACCTACCACCAAATCCTGCCAAATTTGCCCCCTCATACATGACTCTGGTATCTACTTCCTTCTCTATACCTCTTGGCCCACCAGCCCTCCTGTTGAATCTTTTTTTTTTTTTTCCTATTTTTTGTAGAGATGGTATATTAGTCCATTCTCATGCTGCTGATAAAGACATGCCTAAGACTGGGTAATTTATAAAGAAAAAGAGGTTTAATGGATTCACAGTTCCGCATGGCTGGGGAGGCCTCACAATCATGGCAGAAGGTGAAAGGCACGTCTGTTTTTTGGTTTGTTATTTTTTTCCTGAGATGGAGATTCGCTCTGTCACCCAGGCTGGAATGCAGTGGCGCAATCTCAGCTCACTGCAACCTCTGCCTCCCGGGTTCAAGCGATTCTCCTGCCTCAGGCTCCCAAGTAGCTGGGACTACAGGTGCGCGACACCACACCAGGCTAATTTTTGTATTTTTAGTAGAGACGGGGTTTCACCATGTTGGCCAGGCTGATCTCAATCTCCTGATCTCGTGATCCGCCCACCTTGGCCTCCCAAAGCACTAGGATTACAGGCATGAGCCACAGCGCCGGCCGAAAGGCATGTCTCATATGGTGGCAGACAAGAGAGAATGAGAGCCAAGCAAAAGCAAAACCCCTTATAAAAACATCAGATCGCATGAGACTTATTCATTATCACAAGAATAGTATGGGAGAAGCCTCATCTACGATTCAATTATCTCCCACTGGGTCCCTCCCACAACACGTGGGAATTAACGGGAGCTGCAATTCAAGATGAGATTTGGGTGGGGACACGGCCAAACCATATCAGACGGGGTCTCACTTTGTTGCCCAGGCTAGTCTCGAACTCCTGGGCTCAAGTTCTCCTCCTGCGTCAGCCATCCACAGTGCTGGTATTATAGGCATGAGCCATTGCATCTGGCCTCTCCTCTTCAATCTACCATCAACTCTACCCTGGAATGCTTCCATGGCCAACCAAGCCCACCTGTGCCATTCCAATCTGTCCTAAATTTACCCAAATTACTCAATTCTTAAATGGTTTTTCTCTGCTCTTAGAAACGAGCAAAATCCTTAACAGCGCCTAGAGGCACTGTGTAGGCCCCAGTGCACCTCTCCAGCCTTAGGCATCCTACTCTCTCCTGCACCCCTGGCTCCAGTCACTCCCGCCTTCTTTCAGGGCCTTTACAAGCTATGTTCTCACCTGCCACAGGCATTTGTACCACTCCACCCCTATTCAATTCAACAGTCATGCTTAAGTCTGAGCTCAAGTGTTGCATCCTGAGGAAAACCTAAGTCAATCTAAGTCTTTCACTTGCTTTCATAGAGTCATAGGGGGATTTCCCCACTATTTAGCACTTAGCTCAATCTGTAATCAATGACAAGGTTAAGAACACTGGCTGTGGAGACAGACTACTTGTGTGGGACCCTCTTATCTCCCACTTACTAGCTGCCTCAGTCTTGTTTGAAAATGGGGACAATAGTATCTACTTCTTCGGGTTACTAAGAGGATTAAGTACCCCTATTGACTTAGACCAGAGGTCAGCAAACTATTACTCACAAGCCAAATTTGACCTGTTGCTTGTTTTTGTAAATACAGTTTTATTGGAACAGGCACATGCTTGATTGTGTATTGCCTGTGGCTGCTTTCATGCCACAATGGCAGAGTTAGTAGTTGCAACAGAGACCATATGGCATTCACAGACTGAAATATTTACTACCTGGCCCTTTACAGAAAAAGTTTGTCAATCCCTGGCATAGACTATGCTTAGTCTACACAAATAAACATGGTTGAATCTTGAAAACATTATGCTAAGTGAAAGAAACCAGTCACAAAACACCACATATTATATGAGTCCATTTACGTGACATGCCCAAAATAGGGAAATTCGTAGAGACAGAAAGTAGATTAATGATTGCCTAGGGCTGGGGGTGAGGCTGGAGGTGGAGATGGGGGTGGGACTGGAGAGGGGTGACAGTTTAAAGGTATGGGGTTTCTTTTTGGGGGGACAAAAATGTTCTAAAATCCTGGCCAGGTGCGGTAGCTCACACCTGTAATCCTAACTTTGAGAGGCTGAGGTGGACAGATCACTTGAGCTCAGGAGTTCAAGACCAGCCTGGGCAACATGGCAAAACCATGTCTCTACAAAAAAATATATGAAAAATTAGCCAGGTGTGGTGGTGTGAACCTGTTTGGGGGCTGAGGCGGGAGGACCACTTGAGCCCAGGAGGTGGAGGATGTAGTGAGCCGAGATCACATCACTGCACTCCAGCCTGGGTGACAAAGTGAGACCCTATCTCAAAAAAGAAGGAAAGAAAAAAAAAGGATGAGAGTCTGTCATTTGTAACAACATGGATGGAACTGAAAGTCATTACGTTAAGTGAAATAACCTAGGCACAGAAAGAGAACATCACATGATTTCACATATCTGTGGAAGCTAAACATTAAAAACAACTGAACTCATAGAGATAGAGAGTAGAAGAATGGTTACCAGAGGCTGAGAAGGGTAGTTGAGGGTGCTGGTAGAGGGGAAGAGGAGATAGTTAATGGGTACAAAAATAGTTACAAAGAATAAAGAAGACCTAGTATTTGCTAGCACAACAGGGTGACTACGGTAAAAAAACAAAAAAAAAACAAAAAAAAGAAACATGCAATTGTTCAGTTTAAAATAACTAAAAGTATAACTGGATTGTTTGAAACACAAAGGATAAATGCTTGGGGTAATGGATACACCACTTACCCAGATATGATTATTATGCATTGCATGCCTATCTCAAAATACCTCATGTAACCCATAAATATATACAACTACTATGTATTCACAAAAATAAAAAAGAAAAAAGGAATAATAAAAACTTTTTAGTTGGCCGGGTGCGGTGGCTCAAGCCTGTAATCCCAGCACTTTGGGAGGCCGAGACGGGTGGATCACGAGGTCAGGAGATCAAGACCATCCTGGCTAACACGGTGAAACCCCGTCTCTACTAAAAAATAGAAAAAACTAGCCGGGTGAGGTGGCGGGCGCCTGTAGTCCCAGCTACTTGGGAGGCTGAGGCAGGAGAATGGCGTGAACCCAGGAGGCGGAGCTTGCAGTGAGCTGAGATCCAGCCACTGTACTCCAGCCTGGGCCACTGAGGGAGACTCCGTCTCAAAAAAAAAAAAAAAAAAAAAAAAAAAAACTTTTTAGTTTAGTTTAGTTTTGTTTTGTTTGAGACAGGGTCTCACTCTGTCACCCAGGCTGGAGTGCAGTGGCGTGATCTCAGCTCAGTGCAACCTCTGCCTCCTGGGCTCAAGCAATCCTCCCACCTCAGCTTCCCAAGTAGATGGGACTACATGCATGCACCACCACACCTGGCTATCTATCTATCTATCTATCTATCTATCTATCTATCTATCTGTTTGTCTATCTATCTATTTATTTTTAGAGACAGGTTTTTACCATGTTGCCCAAGCTGGTCTTGAACTCCTGGGCTCAAGTGATCCACCTGCCTCAGCTTCCCAAAGTGCTGGCATTATAGGCGTGAGCCACTGCACCTGGCTGAAAACTTTCTTAACGTGATAAAGAACACTGATAAAGAAAACAACACTAATAACATACTTAATAACAAGAAACTAAATGCTTTCTCTCTAAGATCAGGAACAAAGCAAGGATGTATACTTCCATCACTTCCATTCAACATTGCACTGGAGTAAAAAAAAAAAACAAACCAAGACTGGAAGGAAAAAAGTTAAATTGTCTTTAATGGCAATGACATGAACTTTTGTGTAGAATATCCCATTGTATCTACAAAAAATATACCAAAACTAACGTATTTAGCAAGGTTGCAAGATATAAGATAAATATACAAAAATCAATTGTATTTCTATATACTGCCAATGAAAAAATCAAGAAATTGCTATTTGAAAATATCATTCACAATGGCATCAAAAAGAATAAACTACTTACCAATAGATTTAACAAAAGAAGTGCAAGACTTATTCAATGAAAACTATAAAACGTTGTTGACAGAAATTTAAAGATCTAGGTAAATAAAAAGATAGCCTATATTCATGGACTAGAATACTTAATATTGTTAAGATGGCAATACTTTCCAACTTGATCTACAAACTCAATGCAATTCCGATCAAATCTTAGCTGCTATTTTTTTTTTCCAGAACTGGACAAGCTAATACTAAAATTCATATGGAAATGCAAGTGACCTGGAATAGCTAAAGCAATGTTGAAAAGAATTAAGTTGGAAGACACACAATTCCCAATTTCAAAATTTACTAAAAGATACAGTAATCAAGATAGTGCGGTACTGGCACACGGGTAGATCTATATAATAGAAGAATGGAATAGCACTGAAAATCTAAAAGTAAATTCTTCCACTTATAAGGGAAATTGATTTCTGACAAGCATGCCAAGAAAAGTCAGTAGGAAAAGAATACTCTTTTTGACCAGGTGCAGTGTCTGATGCCTGTAATCCCAACATTTGGGAGGCTGAGGTGGGGGGATTGCTTGAGCCCAGGAGTTCAAGACCATCCTGGACAACATGGTGAAACCCTGTCTCTACAAAAATAAAAATAAAAACAAAAAATTAACCAGGTGTGGTGGCACACCCCTGTAGTCCTGGCTACTCAGGAAGCTGAAGTGAGAGGACTGCTTGACCCCAGGAGGCAGAGATTGCAGTGAGCTGAAATCGCACCACTACACTCCAGCCTGGGTGACAAAAAGAGACGCTGTCTCAAAAAAAAAAAAAGAAAAGTTCTAAAATCCAATGTGATGACTGCCCAACTCTGTGAGTATATAAAAACTACTAAATCATACACTTTATATGGGTGAATTGCATGGTATGTGAATTTGATGTCAAATTCTATCTTAATAAAGCTTAATAAAATATTAGCTAATATCTATAAGATTATTTGATCAACTTCTGCCTCCTCATTAGGTTATGGGCTCCAACAGTACTTGACCCATGTCTGATTTTCTCCTCATTTTGCCTGCAGCACCTACCCCAGAGCTTTCATGCTACAGGAATTTAGAAAATGTTTGTTGAATGAACGATTAAATGGCTAGGGAAGGAGGGAGCAGGACTTTGTTGTTATTTTTCCTCAATCAACGTAGAGATTTAAGTACTTAAGTTTGTTGGGAAAATATGTGACATAAGATCAGTGATTTCTACTTTGAGCCTCAGCATGTGGAGTCCAGCAACCTCGTGTTGCCACATGAGCAAACCACACCCTTGTGTAAACACCTGAGATTCTTATACTGAGGCTTTTGTTTCCAACCTCACTGGAACATAGCTCCTGGCTCTCTGAGTAAGCAAATCTTGTATTTCTAGCACATGAAAATAAGCCCACAGTACTGATAAAAGTCTAGAAGCTAAGTGCTATTTGTCTCTCCTCCTCACACTCTTCTGATTCATCTGAGTTGCTCAATAAATATCTATGGAATGAAGAAATATAGAAATGGCTACATTTATTTTAACACATATTTGTTACTCCTTGCTACCTTTTATCTACCACATAAAATTAAATGCTTTCTTTTGAAAATCAAGATTTGTGAGCCTGAACACTTTCTACTGGGGCAGCAGTCCAAGCACCTCTGACTTCTGAGTGCAAAAGAACCAGACTGCACTAAACAGAGCTGTGCTGTGATTATAAATCCAGGGTTCTTACATGTTGGAATGCCGGCAAATTACTCAGGGTTATTGTTTAAGTGTAGGTTTCTGGATCCCACCTCCCAGAGATTCTGATTCAGGGCTTCACATATCTCACTTTGTGAAATACTTGTCTAAATAGATTGGATGATTTACATGTGTGACTTATTCTTGAAACAAGAGGGAATAAGAAGGGCCTGGCAAAAAAACAGCAATGAAATTATAAACTCTGAGATATTAATATAATGTATCTCAAAATAAATATTATAACACATGAGTATTTTTTATAGAGATAGGGTCTTGCCATGTTGCCCAGGCTAGTCTCAAACTCCTGAGCTCAAGCTATCCTCCCACAGTGCTAGGATTATACGTGTGAGCCACTGTACCTAACCCTAACACATGGCTACCTTTTTTTATTTTTTTTTATTTTTTTATTTTATTTTATTTTTTTTTTTGAGACGGAGTCTGGCTCTGTCGCCCAGGCTGGAGTGCAGTGGCGCGATCTCGGCTCGCTGCAAGCTCCGCCTCCTGGGTTCACGCCATTCTCCTGCCTCAGCCTCCTGAGTAGCTGGGACTACAGGCGCCCGCCACCGCGCCCGGCTAATTTTTTGTATTTTTAGTAGAGACGGGGTTTCACTGTGGTCTCGATCTCCTGACCTTGTGATCCGCCCACCTCGGCCTCCCAAAGTGCTGGGATTACAGGCTTGAGCCACCGCGCCCGGCCAACACATGGCTACCTTAAGAAACACCTGGTGGGGCTCAGACGGCTTGCTGAAGCAAGTCAGGCCCGGGAATAAGTGGAATGTCACAGGTAAGGAACTATGACACTATTTCATTAAGGGCTACCAATGCAGTAGTCAGGCAGGCATTTTATAAATGAGAAAACTTCCTCCCAGAAGATGGAGGATACTTTATTCGCTCATTCAAGAAAACATCTAAGCTGGGTCTGGTGGCTTGTGCCTGTAATCTCAGCACTTGGGGAGGCTGAGGTGGGAGGATCACTTGAGCCCAGGAGTTCGAGACCAGCCTGGGCAACCAGGTAAGACCCTGTCTCTAACACAAGTACAAAAAATTAGCCAGGCATGGTGGCACACACCTATAGTCCCAACTACTCAAGATACTGAGGTAGGAGAAGCACCTGAGCCTGGGAGGTCAAGGCAGCAGTGAGCCGTGGTCATGCCAGTGTACTCCAGCCTGGGTGACAAAGTGAGACCCGGTCTCAAAAAATAAAACAAAACATCTATTGAAAGCCTACTATGTCTTGGATAATATGCTCTGGATTTCACATCTGGTGGAGGAGAAATTTAAATCCAGATGTGTCTGATTCAAAATCCGTGTTCTTTTCATTATAGTTTAAAATCAGCTGAAATGCCAAATCCATAGCTATCTCTCGCCTACGCTTCAAATCCAAACTTCTTGAAAGAGTTGTCTACTCTGGCTATTTTCATTTCCTTATCTACCACTCATGTCTCAACGCATTATAAACTGGGCTGTCCCAAACACTCTACTTAATTCTCACCTAGGCCACTTACATATTTCCATTGTTGAACCTAATGGATACTTCTCGGTACTTATAGGATATCTTAAAACTTCTGACAGTTTCCTACCCTCTCCTTTTTGAAATACTCTCCTTCTCTGGGGTCCATGATACCACATTCACTTGGGTTTCTTCCTACTTCTCTGGACATCCCTTCTCAATCTCTGCTATGGGCTTGTGTTGCTTTTTCTATCTGTGTGATGTTCTGCCTAGACTCTTCTCTTTTTCTAGATATTTTCATCTACTCCAAAGGAATAAATTGCCATTTACACACTAAGGACTCCCAAGTATTCACCTTCAGCCCAGGTGTCACCTCTCCTATATATCCCATTGTTGTCTGGGTATTTCTACATGGTTATTCCATAGACATCTCAAATGACATTTCCAGAACTGAGTCATCATCTCTAACCAACTCCCTTTCCAACCAAAGTTGTTCTCCTGCACGTTTTTTTTTTCCAGTAAATGGTTCTATCATCTACTGATTTGCCTAAGAATAAACCTATCATTTTTTCTATTTATTTATTTTTGAGACAGAGTCTTGCTCTGTTCCCCAGGCTGGCGTGCAATGGTGCGATCTCGGCTCACTGCAGCTTCCACCTCCCGGGTTCAAGCGATTCTCCTGTCTCGGCCTCCAGAGTAGCTGAGATTACAGGTGCGTGCCAACACGCCCAGCTAATTTTTGTATTTTTTAGTAGAGACAGGGTTTCACCATGTTGGCCAGGCTGGTCTCGAACTCCTGGCCTCAAGTGATCCACCCGCCTCTGCCTCCCAAAGTGCTGGAATTACAGGCATGAGCCACCACGCCTAGCCAAAACCTATCATCTGTGATACATCCTTCCCTCTCCTTCTCCCATACCCAGTCAATCAAAAAGCCCTGATACCTATTAGATGATATCTCTTGAAGACCTATTTCTCTCCATCTCCACGGCCACCTCTACATCAGGACACCATTCTCTCTTGGGTGGACCACCCTAACAGACTTAAGCTGGTCTTCCTGCCTCCACCCTCACTCCCTTAAAGACTATATGCCACACTGCAGCCCGGGGGAGTTTGTAAAACCAGCTCTGTGACTGTTCACAATCCCTCCACTGCTTCTCCTTGGTCTTAGGAAAAATTCCAAACCCCTATACGTTTATATGACCCCTCATCTCTTCACATTCTCCTTCAAATTTTAATTCTCCTTTAAATCCTCAGTCTCACTGAACATCCATTTTCTTGAATGTACTACATCCAGCTCATCTTCTGGCCTCTCCTGCCTGCAGCATCTTCTCATCTGCACACTGCTCATGTGCTAACATCTTTTAGGTAAAAGCTTAGGAATCATATTCTCTGGGGAGCCTTCCTCGGGTCTGGGTTAGGTACTCCTACTCCATACTTCCATAGTACCAAGTCTGGCCTCGCTTGGAGCACACACCCCTTGATACTGTGATAGTCTATGTGCTTGTATCTCTGTAATCAGAGGATACATTTTAGAAGAGGATGTGCCATGTACTACCCCGTGTGCTCAGCACAGTCCTTATACACAGTAAGTGTTCAAAAATATGTGTTGAATGATGAATGAACAAATAAATGAATGGGGCTTTCAGAGGAAACTGACCTATACCTAAGAAAAGCATAACAAGAAATGAAATAGTACCTCTTACCTTAAAAAAAAAAAAAAAAAAAAAAAAAAAGTACCTTTTATCATGTGCCTGATATCCCTGTTTTACAGCAAAGTTTCTTGAAAGTACAAATTAAGTGACTCTCTCCACTTCCTCGTTCTCCTATTCTTTCCTCAATGCAGAGTCAGGCTTCCATTTCCACCACTTGACAGTGGCTACCCTTGTCAGAGCCATCACAACAAATCCTATGAACCCAATCCAGTGGGCTCCTCTCTGTACTGACCTTACTTGACTGCTGTGTGGCATCTGATATGCTTTACCATACCACCATCTTGAAACACATTCATCTAGGCGTTTCCATGCCATCATGTTCACCTGCTTTTCCTTCCTTATCACTGGCTACTCCTTCTCAGTGTCCTTTCCTTGTTCCTCCTCTTCCACTTGACCTCTAAACACGGGAAGACCCAAAGGTCTGCTCTTACTACACACTCCATAGGTGATCTCATTCGGTCCACCACCAGGTCAGGCCACCCCTTGCCCACCACAATCCAGCCAAAATAGGCTTCTTTGGCTCCATAAATTCACCAACCTTGCTTCTATCCTAGAGCTTTTCTTTGACCTGCTGCCTCAGATTGGACCTGCTTTCATGCTGCTCTTTGCAGGCAGTTCCTTGTTATTCAATCGCTCCTAAACCGTCCCTTCTCAGAGAGGCCTTCTCTGATCTAAAGAAGTCACCCAAGCTCTATGATATAAACTCACTTAAATCTTCTGCACAGCCTTTACCATGCGCTGATGTACTTCTTGATTATAATCTAGTCTAGCTTAAATATAAGCACCATGGGCACATGAAGCTTACTGAAGTTATTCCCTTCGGTATTCTCTTACCCAAAATAATGCCTGATACAAGGTAGGGTCACAGGAAACATTTGCCGCATGAATGAATCAGCGAGCAGTTTTACCTATGCTCATAAAAATTATAATTATGTGATGAAGTGGGAAATGTGAATTCACCTGGACTCTTGAAACATTTTATTATGAAGACATCAAAACCCCCTGGAAGTTTGCCACAAAGCATTCAGATGGAGGCAGACAGAGATATACAGCAGACCTAGTTCCCACTATTAAAAATGCTACTTAAATGAAGAAAAAGCAAACGATTCCAATATTTTGGAAAGATCTTAAGTGTTTCTCAAATTTGAGAAGGGCTCTTTGTGTTCCACCTTCGCGCCAGGTGCCCTTTATCTTACAACACAACACCACTGATGAAATTGTGCAGTAAAGACGGAAAACATAGTAGCACTGATGAAATCCCCTGTGCAGTAAAGATGGAAAAAACCAGTGCCTGACCAGTGAATGCTGCTCCACCCAACAAGACAACAGCAAAAGCGTGCGGCTACTCTTTCTGCCTTTTCCCTCCTATGCTCGCCCAACATGCATCACCGCACAGACCCTCAATGACAGTAAATTATTCATCCAGCATCTGACGTCTCTCCTCCAAAGAGACACACATTCAGAACTTCAGACATTCCATCTCTGTTAAATCATTCATATCCTTTCATCCGCCACTTTTAAATGACTATAAAAATACCTGGTGGTAGTAAACTGTGGCTCTCATACATATTGAGACACAGAAATGCACTTATCTTTTACCAAAATTCCCTGAATTATTTAGAAAAATGGGAGTTACTCCAGGAAACTGTAATCACCAATGTTGAAATTAGATAAGGGAAGTAATGTTTTGAAGAGGCACATTTAGAATGACCTCCAATTCAGAGTGTTAAACCATACACTAAATCCAGCAAATGGTTACAATTTAACATATTAACTTCTTAGTTTTTCCATCTTAAAGGTAATGTTATTTTAAGTTTTGTTTTTCTAATGTACTACTTCAAGCTCTGAATAATTACACCCCCACCCAACATACATGGATACAGAAAAGCTCAGAAAATCTTGTATCTCATGGGGCTAATTAAAAAGGATTTTTATTTCTATAAGGAATGAATGAAATCTTTGTTAACCCACTTTAACAAGACTCCAAATGACCCTGGATTTATCTTGCCCCAGTTTTCAAAATGTAACTGACCCAGAATAAAGTAAGCTTATCCCCAAATTCCTGGCAAAGACAGAATCAAAGTTCCCAGAAGCCAAAACTCTATATTCAAGCTAAAAAATAAAAATAAAAAAATAAAAATAAAAAAATTCTGAAAAACACTATATAGTGCAAACACCACAAAAGCTCTTATTTTATTTTTTATTTAATTAGAATACTTTTAAGATTATAAAGCTTAAGGCCAGGTGCGGTGACTCATGCCTGTAATCCCAGCACTTTGGGAGGCCAAAGCAAGCGGATCACCTGAGGTCGGGGTTCGAGACTAGCCTGACCAACATGGAGAAACCCCATCTCTACTAAAAACACAAAATTAGCCGGGTATGGTGGCGCATGCCTGTAATCCCAACTACTCAGGAGGCTGAGGCAGGAGAATCACTTGAACCTGGGAGGCACAGGTTGCAGTGAGCCAAGATTGTGCCATTGCACTCCAGCCTGGGCAATAAGAATGAAACTCCGTCTCAAAAAAAAAAAAAAAAAAAAGATTATAAAGCTTGATAATATCAAGGCAAACAACCTTCCAAGAAAACACAGCAAAGACAGTATCAGTTACTATGATAACAGGAACTTCTAGAAGCTTTTGTATTGTTATAGTAAAATATTGATAGCCAGTGAGGGACTATAGCTTGATTGCTTTCTCTGGTGTAATAAGCATCTAACCAGCCAAAGATAATTTGCTTTTATTTATCATAACTGAGTAATCTGAATTGGTTAGAGAAGCAAAAGTACTACCTGCGAATATATTTTCTCATTCTTCATTCATCGTTAACCTCAAAATCCCACACTGGGGACTTTACTGAAAATGGGTAGAAATTCCACCCAGAAGCCTTTTTTTAAAAATTAATTATTTATTTATTTTAAAGACAGGGTCTCACTCTGTCATCCAGCCTAGAACACAGTGGTACAATCATAGCTTACTGCAGTCTCAACTGTTGGGCTCAAGCGATCCTCCCACCTCAGCCTCCCAAGTAGCTGGACATGTAGGTGAACGCCACCATGCCCAGCTAATTTTTTTTTTATTTTTTGTGGAGCCAGAAGAGTCTCACTATGTTGCCCAGGCTGATCTCAAACTCCAGGGCTCAAGCGGTAGTCCCATTTCAGCCTCCCAAAGTGCTGGGATTACAGGTGTGAGCCACTGCGCCAGTCCAGAAGCTTTTATTAATCCTGTTCCTCTTTCTAAGACTTCATATGGCTTCATTCACTCACGGTTATAAGGTAGAACAGCATCTTCTCTCATAAACAGAATACTAAAGCACTGCTGAGCCCCAAAACATCATAGACACACTTCACTGCCTGAAGCCTAAAGAAATCATGTTTCCATCCTATCTGACAATTTTCATGAACACTCAAAAGTTCTTCTAATTTGGGGTACTTTATAGAACTTTTTTAAATATATAAAATGGCCACTCAGTCACTCATAATAAAATTGTTTATTGAAAACCTAAAATATTCAGAAACTTGATTGGCAGTAACAATTTAGGAATATCAAATGTACCTAAAACATACTTCGAGGAACTCTGAAGGATTATTGCAGTAAGTAATATCCAAAGATGAGAGGAAATGCAAGGATAAGAACAGTAAGAAGACAACAATCTCCAGGGAAGTTCCAACCAAACTGTTTCATTTTTACAGTGAGAGGAATTTATAACTCACATTGCAAATAATGCTATATACAGTATGTTTTTTATTCTTCACCTCCCTAAAAATGAAACATAGAAAGATATTCCAGATAACATTTTTGGTCATATTTTGGTTGAATTTGTACAACGGATACCACAATTAGAAACATAACCCTTTAAAGTTAAAGACGTCAACTCATCTCCTAAGAATGATTATATTTGCATCCCAGGCTATTTTTTCACTTCCACACAACATCAACAAGCAAATGCACATCTAGACTACATGCTTCTTGAAGGTGCCCAATTTATTTCTTTGTACTCCTAACACCTATACCACTGTGCATGATTGGGGTTCAGCATTTACTGAGTAAATGAATAAAATTAAACATTGCATCTCCATTACGATGTTTGTAACCTAACCCACTAAGCTTGGATAATTTTTAATGCTTCTAAAAATAGTCCAGAAATTGAAAGCCTCCCTTCAGATGGATACTCAGTAAATAATAAATAAATTTAAACGGAGTAATAACCTAACTACAGGGACTCACGTTTCACTACTGAACCCTACCAAGTAAGGATACCTACTGAGAAGACACAGAGGGTTTTTTAATCTTTTAAAATATGTCATCTAGACAATAACAGCATTAAACAAAACATATGAGCCTTGTTTGAAATGACACAGTAACTGGGCTGAATGTTTCTATACAGATCCATGCAGATGGTTAAGCATTCACCAGCATCTTGGTAGGACTGCTTCCAAGTTAACTCTTGTGTGGTGGTAAAGGTAATAGAATCCACACTCATTCCTAGTTCAGTGTCTAATTAATGACAATATTCTGTATCTGGATGCTGTTTTTCTAAAGCATTGGCCTATGTTGTTTTTGAAAGCCAAGTAATTTGCTCCTGTTACAGAAATTCATTATGTACTTTATGACCAACAAGTTATATTTACCTGTTTAAAAAGAAATAACTTAAATCTAAAATATATAAAGTATCCAAAACAGTTCAAAATTGCCTACAGTTGCCACTTAAAATTTCTCAAGATGAGTCTGCCTACACAGTCAATTTCGCTTGTTACTGACTTTCAAATAGATTCTCCACCTGAATCACGCTTTTAATCTTTCTGTAACTGAGAAGTTCTCAAGAGTTTCTTTGTAAAACACCTTTTATCTGCAAAAATTTATTTTAAGCACATTAATATAAATAATATTTAATGGACTTCATATTTGATACTATCATGCCTCATAAAAAAATACACTAAATAGGCAGCTCACGCCAGTAATCCTAGCACTTTGGAAGGCCAAGGTGGGAGGATCTATGGAGCCCAGGAGTTTGAGACAAGCCTGGGCAACATGGCAAAACCCCATCTCTACTAAAAATGCAAAAAAATAGCTTGGCATGGCGGCGCATGCCTGTAATCCCAGCTATTCAGGTGGCTAAGACACAAGAACTGCTTGAACCCAGGAGGCGGAGGCTGCAGCGGGCCGAGATGGTGCCACCGCACTCCAGCCTGGGCAACTGAGCAAGACTTCTGTTTCAAAACAAAACAAAACAAAACACACTAAATAAAGTTAGTAATTTGGGCATTATATATGCTACTACTATTATCCCAAGCAGCTCAACTTCAAAACCGTGGAGCCTATCTACCTTATCCATATCTACTGTTGCAAATTCCTAGTGAGTCTTCCACCTTCAAGATTTTCTTATCGTCTGGTACTTTCACGCTCACTGCTATAACTCAGGCCCAGGCAAACAGTACCCAACACCCAGATATTTGCTAATACTTCCTAATAGGTTTCTCCAACTACTTGCCCACGCTTTTCCAGCCTTCCTGTACCTCAAAGCCAGATTAATCCCCTCAGGCACAACCCTGACATGTGACCATGTAACTGTCACTCTTAAGACCCAATAGGTAGGCACTGCCCAAAAGCAAAAACCCCAAACCATTGGGTTTCGATTCAACTCCACGAAGGATCTTAATCTCAGAAATACTTTGGAAGGGATTCCTACTTTGGTCTCAAATTACACTGAATTGCAAAGAAAATCCCATCTAACTTTAAAGCCCTGTGATACTTATCCAACATTACCCCTACTGCTTTCAAAATCATATCTATCCAATACTTCAAAACACTGTTCCCTGGGCATACCTTTCCCACCCAAAGGGCTGAGCACAGATGTTGTTTCTGACAAAGTATGCAGTTATTATTTTCTTAGGATCAAAGAAAAGGAAGCATCTATTACTTTGCCACGGAAGAAATCCAAATGGAAAGATTTAAAGGAATTCTATAATGGGCATCTTGGTAAAGCAAATAATTTTTAAAGACAGCCATTTATGGCCAGGCACAGTGGCTCACGCCTATAATCCCAGCACTCTGGGAGGCCAAGGTGGGAGGATAGCTCGAGGCCAGGAGTTCAAGACCAGCCTGGGCAAAATAGCAAGACTTCCCCTCATATATATTTTTTAATTTTAAAAATTAAAAATTGGCCGGGCGCGGTGGCTCAAGCCTGTAATCCCAGCACTTTGGGAGGCCGAGACGGGCGGATCACGAGGTCAGGAGATCGAGACCATCCTGGCTAACACGGTGAAACCCCGTCTCTACTAAAAAATACAAAAATCTAGCCGGGCGAGGTGGCGAGCGCCTGTAGTCCCAGCTACTCGGGAGGCTGAGGCAGGAGAATGGCGTAAACCCGGGAGGCGGAGCTTGCAGTGAGCTGAGATCCGGCCACTGCAGTCCAGCCTGGGCAACAGAGCAAGACTCCGTCTCAAAAAAAAAAAAAAATTAAAAATTAAATTAAATTTTAAAAGTTTTAAACAGCCATTTATTATCATTTTAATAGCCTGAATTTCCATATCTCAAAATCATTTAAAATATGGACTGCTGGCCAGGTGTGGTGGCTCACGCCTGTAATCCCCAGCACTTTGGGAGGCCAAGGCAGGCGAATCATTTGAGATCAGGAGTTCGAGACCAACCTGGCCAACATGGTCTTTACTAAAAATACAAAAAGTAGCCATGCGTGGTGGTGGGCACCTGTAATCCCAGCCACTCAGGAGGCTGAGGCAGGAGAATCACTTGAATCCAGGAGGCAGAGGTTGCAGTGAACTGAGGTCACACCACTGCACTCCAGCCTGGGTGATAGAGCAAGTTTCTGTCTCAGAAAAAAAAAAAAGAAAGAAAAAAGAAAAAAATATACATACATATATATATATATATTAATAAATAAAATGTGTACTGCCCAGAGTAATACATAATGCACTAAACTAAAATGAATTCCATTTTCATACAAAACCACTCAAATTCATAAATACCATTCCTTTCTCTTCCTAACCATTCAAACAGTCCAACACCATCCTCTTCACTACATGCAGAAAACATAAATATCTACCTATAAAGAGTATCCTCAGGGCCAGGTATGGTGGCTTACACCTGTAATCCCAGCACTTTGGGAGGCTGAGGTAGGAGGATCACTTGAGTCCAGGAGTTCAAAACCAGCCTGGGTATCATAGCAAGACCCCCATCTCTACAAAAAATAAAATAGTTAGCCAGGCGCAGTGATGTGCACCTGTAGTACCAGCTACTTGGGAGGCCGAGGTGGGAAGATCACTTGAGCCCAGGAGTTTGAGAGTGCAGTGAGCCGTGTTCATGCCACTGCACTCCAGCCTGGGTGACACAGCAAGACCCTCGCTCAAAAAAAAGAGGGAGGGTACCCTCAAATTGGCTTTACAAAGATATTTTCTCAAAGATCACACAAAAAAAATCAATGAAAAGAAAGTCACCTGCTTATCGTCCTGC
Source organism: Macaca nemestrina (assembly GCF_043159975.1). Taxonomy (NCBI): domain Eukaryota; kingdom Metazoa; phylum Chordata; class Mammalia; order Primates; family Cercopithecidae; genus Macaca; species Macaca nemestrina. The sequence continues at coordinate 44,138,740 of NC_092131.1, forward strand.
TCTATGAATTTCGGCAAAGCACAGCCTGATTTTCAGGGCTGATTCCTTTTAGGCCCTGTACATATGGGCTATCTGCTTTCATAACATATTAATGATGAATCACTACATTTCAATTCAGACATTTTAATCTTTTCTTGCATGTGTTATTCTGAATCAGGGTGTTGCCACAATTGTCTCACCTTAGATTAAGTTTTTGCTAAAATAAAGCAGACTGTATCAGTTAATTAGGCCATTCTACTGTCTCTATCTGCCTCTAAGAAAAGGTTCTGAAACAAAAAAAATAATAAAAACTTTCTTATGAGCAGTGATCCTGAGCCTCTTATATTACATGAAATCTCTTTTCTCGTATTACTCCAGGGATCATTAAGCACATGTGAATTTTGTGAAATACGAGTCTGCTTGCTGTGTGACAGCCCTTGGTTCAGTAGTACTTCATGCAGATAATATTGTCCATCAACTTTTTTTCTCAAATAGCTAATAATCCTGCTATGAAAGCAAAGGTGCCTTCAGAAATATATACAAGTGTCTGCTTTCTTTTCTTCCTTCCTCCCTCCTTTCCTTTTTTCCTTTAACAACTTAGGCTGAAAAAATCATTACAAATTCACTGATAACAATATGGAACTTAACTTTGGGAAATCTATTCATTTTGCCATAAAGCCTTCATCTTATAGGCATGGAAACTTCTTGGCTGATATCTCTTGAGGGTACCTGGCTAATGTGAACAGACTGCCCAGCATCATCTTGACATTATAGTATTGGCTTTCCACCAGTCCCCCTAGACAGCAATGTGTCCAGCACCACAATTCCTCTAAATACATCATGAAAGGAAATCATTCAGACTGACCAGTGCATGTATATCACATTTACATTGCAAAACAGTCCATACTATTCTCCAATTGGAAAGCAGATTGTACAACTACTATAATTCAAAACATGCTATAAGAAACCACTCATTTCTCAGTAATTTGCTAATTATTTTGAGCTACTTATGAGCCTGAGATCACTAATATTACTTAAAGATGTCCATCCATATTCTGGATGTGAAAACTTGCTATGGGTTGAACAGGTTAAGGCTAAGATTTAATGAATTTTCCAGTGAAAGTTGTTAAGGAAACTCCCTCTTTCAAACTGTTCTTTGAAGTGCATCAAAGAGGGTATGGAACAATACAAAGAAAACTGTCCTAGTCAAAACCCAGCTCCGCTGCTCACTAGCTGTGGGACTCTGGGCACGTAATTCATTCTTTCTGAGCCACAGCTTCTTTCTCAATTGTCAAAGATTTTTCTTAAATCTACCTCATAATGTGGTTGTGAGGATCAAATGAGATAATGTATGCAAAAGTGCTACATAAGTTATAGCATGCTATATAAAAGTCAAAATGTCCACTCTGTTGTGGGGAAGAAAATATTACTTGATATGTGTAATAATTATAATACTACAAGTGCTCAAAGAGATACTACGGCAGAACAGAGGAGGGAGCACATTATCTCAGCCTAAGAGAGAGCGGGGCTCACAGAGGAAACTGATTCTAATTGACCTGGGAATGGATAAAGGATGTATGAAGGATGGATGGGAGGATGATTTCTGCTGCTGGAGGAGGGGCTGGGGGAGCTACAAGGGAAACAATCTGAATGAAAGAACACAGGCTGGCGAACCAGGGAGAGTATGGCCCCTTAAGGAACCGTGAGCCTGGAGCACAGAGTGCTTATGGGGCATGGTGGGAGATAAGAGCAGAGAGAAAGGCAAGCACTGGACCAGCAAAAGCCTGAACCATGCCAAGAAGTCTGGACTTCATCCCACACATGATAGGGAGCCACTGAACAGAAATGTTAAAACAAAACAAACAAATGAAAAAGCAGAAAAAAACCCCAGACGTCTGGTTTACCATTTTTTCCTATATATCATGAAGTTTCTACTCCAGCCATGTGCTCTTGGACAAGAAATAACTTTGAGACTAAGATTTTGGCCATAAATATAGAAAAAGAAAGTACGATGTACATATTGAGTCCCTAGTCTGTGTGAGGCACTGTGCTAAGCCCCTTTGTCTCCCTTACTGTTCATCTTCAAAATGCAGCTGCAGTGTGGGAACTCTCATTCACATTTTACAAATGAGGAAACTGAGACTCAAAAGATGAAGTCTCTCCTCCAAGTTCAAAGAACTAGTGATTGGCAGAGCCAACATTAGAAACTTGATTTACCTATTTTATTGCAGCCAAAACATCACATGCAACCAAAACCTCATAGAAAAACAAGAATTTTTTCCAGTTAAATGAAAGCTTGATTCCAACCACATCTGAATATTCAGACACTATTTTTTAAGTCCTTACTGAAAATTTTAAAAATTCTTACCTCAAGTATAACCTCTCAACAATTTAAATGTTTCTTACTCTATACAAATTATACAATAATTACTTTGAAAAGGCTGATACATACAGATACTGTCTATTCTAACAGCTATTGATTTCCATCTCAGCTCAAAATATAGAAGCAAATCATTCAAAACAGATTTTTTTTTTGCCAAATCACTCAATATGGCATCAAAACAGATCTTTAATTTAAAGGAAAATATCAGAAAAAAAGTAATTTTGACATCTTTACCATAAGTGACTTAGAATCTATGACTTTAAGTAACATTCTAAAAATGCTGCATAATACTGCCCATAATCTTAAAATTACTTTAAAATATATAGTTGCATAAATATTTTCAAAGAAATAGCCTTATTTCTTTTATATTAGCTAACTTTACTCAACTCCAAAATTTGCTTCATCAACAAAGGTGGAAGGTCTAGTGGCTAGTGAATTTTCAAAGTACAACACAAACATTGCCAAACTCCACAAGAAGTACTTTTTAAAAAATGACAGCCCTTATATACACGCACACATGATTCACATGAGTGAAAGGTCACTCATTTATAATATTACCTCTCTTCCTATCAGGACAAAATAAGGATGTGCATTCATTCATTCATTCATTCGAGATGGAGTTTCGCTCTTGTTGCCCAGACTGGAGCGCAATGGTACAATCTCAGCTCACTGCAACCTCTGCCTCCCAGGTTCAAGCAATTCTCCTGCTTCAGGCTCCCAAGTAGCTGGGATTATAGGCATGCATCACAACACCTGGCTAATTTTGTATTTTTAGTAGAGACAGAGTTTTCTCATGTTGGTCAGGCTGGTCTCGAACTCCTGACCTTGGGTGATCCACCTGCCTTGGCCTCCCAAAGTGCTGGGATTACAGGCATGAGCCACCGTGCCTGGCAAGGATGTGCATTTAAAAGAAGCTACACAAAAAGATACGAAGTGAGTACAAACAATGCCAAGCAAACTACAGTTTACTATTTAATTTTCACTGCAAATAAAATACATACACTCAGTAAGAAACTGGAGATAGTGAACTCCTTCCAGGTATTCCTTACTTTCCCAGAGAGCTAAGACAGAAATAAAGACATTTAAATATACTAAAAGGTTTCTACAGTTGGAAAAATACAGATATATTTATCTCCATAAGAGAGACAGAAATCAGTATGATTCGCAACTAGATAAAAATAAGGTTTCCACAGTTTCTGTAGGTGTTACCCCCACCCAATTTTAATTACCTTGCAATGAAATATGGAGATCGTCGATGGCCCAGGAAACCTGTTCATCTTCAGTGGGAAGCTCAGGACTAGATGCCATTCTTTGACTTAATGGCGATTATATCATGTCCATCTCAACTGAAGAAGTGAACTGAAAGTGAAATGGATAAATGTTCATTAATAACTTTGCAGCTCTGTTTCTAGTAAACATGCATTGCCAGAAAACAGCAGCAACCAAACACTGTCCTCCAAAACAAGTATGGCTTTCTAGTGTGTGTTTCCGTGGTTCATGAAGAACAAAGTAACTACGCCTTCTTTTTGAATCATAATCAAGATTTTGCCCTATGACCTATTCATGCCATTTGGAGCTGCTTTCAGAACTCCAGAAAAATTAGCATTGTGGATTCTATACCAGTGGTGAAAAGGAAAGCCAGGCAATTGGATGTAATAACTTGTCTAGAGGAAGGAAAGTTGACACAAACTGATATCTTAGGCGTTAGTGTTACGTGATTGTTAGCCTTCAACTTCAAGGATTTTTTTTTAAACTTTTTTTTTTTTAACTTAGTTCCTTTTCTGCCCCAGTTATGTTGCCATTTACTGGAAACAATAAGAGCTGAGCCTGCATAGCTTGAAAAGTGAAACTAAAAATCTAATATATCAAAAAGAATATTTTAATGAGTTATCTAATATATTGAATTATTTTCCCAAGGGCTTATTTTTCCACCTACACATTTCTTCCCCTCGCCCCACCTTGATTCTTAAAGAACCCCTCCAGTGAGAGCAGTTTTTACTCCATACTTCTTTAAAAGCATTGCTTCATGTATTTATTTACCACTATTAGTTTCTGTAGGATGAGTATAAAACACTGACTTCTCCCATATGGATGATTAAATAATAAAATAAACCTAACCAAGCATATAAAAATATAAAGTAGATTGGGGGTATACATAGGGATGGATAACTACAGCTTTGTGATCAAGCAAGCATTGCAAAATATTAATGTTAGAATCTATGTGTTTACCATATAGGTATTCACTTTTAAATTCCTTTAACTTTGCTGTATACTAGAAATTTTACATAATAAAATGCTGGGGTGGGAGGGAACTAAAAGATAAATATAAGGCCAATAGCTAGATACAATCAATCATATTAAATATTAAACAGAACACTTCAAAAAATACAAAGAATAAAAATCATTAAACAGTCCCTCCTAGTTCAAAAATCTTTCAATCCTGCCTGCCCCCTCTGTTTATCATCCACATCCCTTTTTTATCTCTTGCATGGATCACTGTTGTTAAAGATTTCAGCTACCAAATCAACTTGACTAATTAATGATTAATTTCTTTATCCTCTGAATTAAGATGAATCACAACCAGCCTGAGGTAAAAGAGTTGCTATGTGGAATGGAGAGATTCTAACGAAAAGGAAAGGCTGTTTATTAGTTCACCATGAGCCTTGGCAGCCTGATGAGTGATAAAGATACAAACATCCTCAGCTTTGTGATGTACTGAGGACCTCCACCACCCCTTCCCATACTCTGGGGTTCCTGAACCCAAAGTGGAGACAAAGCACTTCTTCATTTTGGTACCCTAAGGATTGAATTCTAGAATGAATTTTCTAAGGGCACACACTATTCCATGTCATCGCTATTTAAAAAAAAAAAAAAGGATAATAGCAATAGTAGAAACCATTTATACAGTACTTACTGTATACAGGCACTGTTTTAAGCACTTTGTATATACAACCTCATTTAATCTTTATAAAAATGGTAAGAGTTAGGAACTATAGTTATCTCCACATTTGAAAAGACAAAGCTTAGATGCACCACAATTGTCTAAGGACACACAGGTAATAAATGATGGAGTTGGCCGGGCGCGGTGGCTCAAGCCTGTAATCTCAGCACTTTGGGAGGCCGAGACGGGCGGATCACAAGGTCAGGAGATCAAGACCATCCTGGCTAACGCGGTGAAACCCCGTCTCTACTAAAAAAAATACAAAAAACTAGCCGGGCAAGGTGGCGGGCGCCTGTAGTCCCAGCTACTCGGGAGGCTGAGGCAGGAGAATGGCGCAAACCCGGGAGGTGGAGCTTGCAGTGAGCTGAGATCCGGCCACTGCACTCCAGCCTGGGCGACAGAGCGAGACTCCGTCTCAAAAAATAAATAAATAAATAAATAAATAAATAAATAAATAAATGATGGAGCCAAGACTTGAATCCAGGTGGTTTGGGCTTCAGAGTTCATGCTCTAAACCAGCACACGATGGTGCCTCCTAAGGTGAGCGAGTGTGCCACATGTCATTTATTTTTGTTTTCATTCATTTGCACAACAACTAATCATATAGGCTGGATGCTGCTCTCAAGAGATTCAATCCTCTGAGAATGATAAATGAACACAATATGAAGCAAAATCCTCTAATAAACAAGTACAGAAGGTACTCTGAGAGCAAAGGAGATGGCATGCCCTGTCACTTGAAGCTGGAGATGGATGCGACTGTCAGGAGTTGCAGTGGACTGAGTTCTCACATCCCCCAAAGTCCATATGTTGAAATCTAATCCCCAATATCATGGTATTAGAAGGTAGGGCCTTTTGGAGGTGATCCTCATTAATGGGATTAGTGCCCTTATACAAAGAGGCCCAGCCCGGGCACAGAGGCTCATGCCTGTAATCCCAGCACTTTGGGAGGCCGAGGTGGGCGGATCATGAGGTCAGGAGTTCGAGACCAGCCTGACCAACATGATGAAACCCCGTCTCTACTAAAAATAGAAAAATTAGCCAGGCGTGGTGACGCACACCTATAATCCCAGCTACTCAGGAGGCTGAGGCAGGAGAATCGCTTGAACCAGGAAGGCAGAGTTTGCAGTGAGCCGAGATCACACCACTACACTCCAGCCTGATTGACAGAGTAAGACTCTGTCTCAAAAAATAAAATAAAATAAAATAAAATAAAATAAAATAAAATAAAATAAAAATAAATAAAAGAGGCCCAAGAGAGACCCCTTACCCCTTCTACCATGTGAGGATAGACTGAGAGGATAGCCATCTATGAGGAAACAGGTCCTCATCAGACATTGAATCTTCCGGACTTGATCTTGGATTAGATTTCTGTCATTTACAAACTACCCATTTTATGGTTATTTTTTTATAGCAACTCAAACAACCTAACAGTGTACTTTTTACAAAATAGCATTTCATACCAAATAGTCCTATTAGCATTAGCATTATTTGGACAGTACCTTGATTTTGGTAAGAATGTCTCTGAGAAGATCCAAATCAGTATAATCAGAAATGACAAAGATGATATTACAGCTGATCCCTCAGAAATACAAAAGATTCTCAGTGAATACTACAAACAACTCTATGCACACAACTTAGAAAATCTAGAGGAAATGGATAAACTCCTGGAAACACAATTTCCCAAGATTGAACTGGGAAGAGATTGAAATCTTGAGTAGACCAATATCAAACTCTGAAGTTGAATCAATAATAATTTTTTTAAAAACCTACCAACCAAAAAAAGCTCTGGACCAGATGGATTCACAGCTGAATTCTACCAGAAGTGTAAAGAAGAACTGGTACAAATCCTACTGAAACTATTCCAAAAAATCAAGGAGGAGGGACTCCTCCCTAACTCATACTATGAAGCCAGCATCAGCCTAATACCAAAATTTGGCAAAGACACAACTAAAAAAGAAAACTTCAGGCCAATATCTCTGATGAACATAGATGCAAAAATTCTCAACAAAATACTAGCAAACTGAATCCAGCAGCACATAAAAAAGTTAATTCATCACGATCAAGTAGGCTTTATTCTTGGGATGCAAGGTTGGTTCTAACATATGCAAATCAATAAATGTGATTCACCACATAAACAGAATTAAAAGCAAAAACCCTATGTCATCTCAATAGACACAGAAAAGCTTTTTATATAATCCAACATTTCTCTTTATGATTAAAAAAAATCCTCAACAGACTAGGCATCAAAGCAACATACCTCAAAATAATAAGAGCCATCTATGAAAAAACCCACAGCCAATATCATACTCAATGGGCAAAAGCTGGAACAATTCTCCTTGAGACTCAGAACAAGACAAGGATGTCCACTCTCACCACTCCTATTCAACATAGCACTGGAAGCCCCAGTCAGAGCAATCAGGCAAGAGAAAGAAATAAAAGGCATCCAAATAGGAAAAGAAGAGGTCAAACTATCTCTCTTTGCTGATGATATGATTCTATACCTAGAAAGCCCTAAAGACTCTGTCAAAAGCCTACTAGAACTGATACGTGATTTTAGCAGGGTTTCAGGATATAAAATCAATGTACAAAAATGAGTAACATTTCTATACACCAGTTAACATCCAGGCTAAGAGTCAAGAACATAATCCCATTTACAACAGCCACAAAGAAAATGAAATATCTAGGAACACAGCTAACCAAGGAGGTGAAAGATCTCAAGGAGAGTTATAAAACAGTGCTGAAAGAAATCAGAAATGAAAGAAAGAAATCAGAAATCAGAAATAAAGGGAAAAACTTTCCATGCCCATGGAGTAGAAGCATCAGTATCACTGAAATGAGCATACTATCAAAGCAATTTACAAATTCAATGCCATTCCTATCAAACTATGAACATTCTTCACAGAATTAGAAAAAACAACTCTAAAATTCATATAAAACCAAAAAAGAGCCCAAATAGTCAAAGCAATCCTAAGCAAAAAGAACAAAGCCAGAGACATCACACTACCCAATTTCAAAATATACTCTATGGCTACAGTAACCAAAACAGTATGGTACTGATACAAAAACAGACACAAAGACCAATGGAACAAAATAGAAAACTCGGAAATAAAGCTGCACATTTCCAACCATCTGATAGTAACAAGACTGACAAAAGTAAGCAACGGGGAGATGAGTCCCTATTCAATAAATGGTGCTGGGATAACTGTCTAGCCATATGCTGAAGAACAAAATTGAACCCTTCCTTATCTCTCACCATAAACAAAAATTAACTCAACATAGATTAAAGATTTAAATGTAAGACCTCAAACTATAAAAATCCTGGAAGAAAATCTAGGAAATACCCTTCTCATCATAAGCATTGACAAAGAATTTTTGGCTAAGTCTCCAAAAGCAAAAGCAACAAAAAACAAAAATTGACAAATGAGACCTAATTAAAGAGTTTCTGCACAGCAAAATAAACTATCAACAAAGTAAACAACCTACAGAACGGAAGAAAACATTTGCAAACTATGCACTGACAAAAGCCTAATATTCAGAATCTACAAGGATCTTAAAGAAATCAACAAGCAAGTCAACCCCATTAAAAAATGGGCAAAAGACATGAATAGACACTTCTCAAAAGAAGACTTACAAGTGCCCAACTAACATGAAAAAATGCTCATCATCACTAATCATCAGAGAAATGCAAATCAAAAACCACCAAGATATACCATCTCACACCAGTCAGAATGGCTACTACTAAAAGTCAAAAAACAACAGATGCTGGTGAGGCTGCAGAGAAAAGAGAATGCTTATAAACTGTCAGTGGGAAAGTAAATTAGTTCAGCCACTGTGGAAAGCAGTTTGCAGATGTCTCAAAGAACATAAAACAGAGCTAACATTCAACCCAGCAATCCTATTACTGCATATATACCCAAAGGAAAACAGATCTTTCTACCAAAAAGACACGTGCACTCGTAAGTTTATTGCCACGTTACTCACAATAACAAAGACATGGAATCAGCCTAGGTTCCCATCAACAGTGGATTCAATAAAGAAAATGTAGTGCATACACACCAATGGAATACTAAAAGTCATTAAAAAGATTAAAATCATAGCCTTTGCAGCAACATGGATGGAGCTGGAGGCCATAATCCTAAGCGAATAAACACAGGAACAGAAAGCCAAATAATATATGTTTTCACTTAAAAGTGGGAGCTACACATTGAGAACACATAGACATAAACATGGGAACAAAAGACACTACAGACTTCCAGAGGGGAAGGAGGGGGGCATGGGTTGAAAAACTACCTAGTGGGTCCTATGCTCACCACCTGGTTACAATACACCCATGTTACAAACCTGCACATGTGCCCTCTGTATCTAAAACAAAAGTTGAAATTTTAAAAAATATATAGAATGTCTCGAAATTAAAAAAAAAAAAAGAATGAGCATTTAATTGAATATTAATCAAATATAAGGTATCAGATATAGGAGAAAGAAACATTTGTTGTATTTATATTAAAAATAAAAATAGAACAATAAAGACAATTTGGCAAATGGAGAATCAAGAAGTATTCCTGTCCTCAACTGGCATGTGGAATTCACTGTATTGTATATTAAAGATGTAGGAAAAGACCAGGCACATGCCTATAGTCCTAGCTACCCAGGAGTCTGAGGTAAGAGGATTGTTCAAACCCAGAAGTTCAAGGCAACCCTGGGCAACATAGAGAGACTACCTCTAAAAAGTAAATAAATAAAAATAAAAAAAAAATAAAGGTGTCAGAAAAAAATCAGATAACATAGTACCCCCCAAAAACCTGTCTAGACCTTAAAATAGCTGGATGTCTAAGAAGTTTCTGTTTTTAATCATGAAAATTTATTAGCAAACAAGGCAAAAGATATATTCATAATTTTTTTTACCCCCTGGACAATTTCTTAGAGCTTCTAGAAATGTCTATCAAAAGCAAAACCAAACTTTGAAGACTGAATCGATTGGAAGTGTTAGATTATTGACCCAAATACTGTCGTAGTACAATTATTTGTCAAAACATGCTACAGAGGCCATGAGGATATAACTGAAGAGACTTACTGATGACATTTCCAACACAATTGTTTTTGGTGAGAAACTGCTGACATTTCTAGGGAGGAATTTACCTATCAAATAGGACTCACGAGAAACTGGAACACAGTAGAAAAGAAAAGCTTCAAGGGACTTCTCAGGATTTGAATTCAGAAGCTAGAAAGGCTTTGAAAAAGGAAGGCAGAAGAAAGAGTGAAAGGCCAGGTGCAGTGGCTCGTATCTGTAATCCCAGCACTTAGGAAGCCAGAGGCAGGAGGACTGCTTGAGACTAGGACTTCGAAACCAGCCTTGGTCTCAACAAAAAAATCAAAAAAATTAGCTGGGCATGGTGGCACACACCTGTAGTCGTAGCTACTCCAGAGGCTGGGGTTCCCACCTCACTGGAGGCCAGATCAAGGCTGCAGTGAGCTGTGTTCATGCCGCTGCACTCCAGCCTGGGTGACCTTGTCTCCAAAACAAAAAAAAAAAATAAAACAAGGAAAGAAAGAGGAGCGAGGGTTAGGCTAAAGGGCTAGATGGAGTCTCCCGGGTCTCTAGCAACTGAAATCTATCACTGTGTTTTGACTCCCTTGAAGAGAACACAGTGGCTGTGCCCAGGTAAATTCCAGCCCAGAAGAGCTTTCCTGGGTACTCCTTCTGGCCTTACTTTTTCTTTTCAAATAAAAGTTACTAGAATTATATAACTAAGCCAGGGTTTAATATTAAAATAAATAAAACTTTTTTTTTTTTTTTGAGATGGAGTCTTGTTCTGTCACCCAGGCTGAAGTGCAGTGGTGCAAACTCGGCTCACTGCAACCTCTGCCTCTCGGGTTCCAGCGATTCTCATGCCTCAGCCTCCCTAGTAGCTGGGATTACAGGTGCGCACCACCACACATGGCTAATTTTTGTATTTTTAGTAGAGATGGAGTTTTGCCATGTTGGTCAGGCTGGTCTGGAACTCCTGACCTCAGATAATCAGCCTGCCTCAGCCACCCAAAGTGCTGGGATTACAGGCATGAGCCACCATGTCTGACCTTAAATGAAACTACTCTTAAAAGTTAATAAAATCTTCAGAAACATAACCAAAGGTTGGGTGAAGAATGTAGTGGCATTAAAGCTTCTAAAATGAAGTGGAATAATGTGGAATTGTTTTAAAATACATGTAAATTAATATACACGCTTTTACCAATGGCATAAGCTATTTGGGGGTTTTGGTTTTGTTTTGTTTATTGTTACTGAAGACAAGTTTTCATTCTGTCACCCAGGCTGGAGTACAGTGGTGCTATCATGGCTCACTGAAACCTCAACTTTCCCGGGCTTAAGCCATCCTCCCACCTCATCCTCCCAAGTAGCTAGAACTACAGGCACAGGCTACCACAATTGGCTAATTTTTAAATTTTCTGTAGCGGCAGGGTCTCACTATATTCCCCATGCTGTTCTCAAACTCCTGACCTGAAGCCATCCTCCTGCCTCAGCCTCCCAAAGTGCTGGGATTACAGGTGTCAGCAATTGCAGCCGGCTGATATAAACTATTTTGAAATGACTGTGGTTTGCTTATGCAATAATCCTGTGGTGTCGACTAAAACCTCAAAACACTAGTGAGTTTCCCTTTTTTAAAGAAATCTTGGCATTTACTCTGGTTTTTTGAACTAAAAGATGAAATTTTAATAGAGAGCATCTCAAATGAAAGGGATTATGGGTGATGTTTATTTTCTTCTTATCTGCATTTTAAAATTTTTAAATGACGGATGCTTATTTCTACTGAAATAAGAATAACAATTTGGCTTTTATTTTAATGAAATGACAGAAAAATGAGAATAAGGTATTATTAGTTCAAGTTCAGTTCTTCATCTCATATGCAATAGAACCTGTACATCTATGTCTTCACACGGAGAAAAATACTCTCTTGACAAAAATGAAATATTTTTAAAATTCTCTGAGTATGTCAGAAATGTCTAAAAAATACTCCCAAAGTCTTTTTGATAGCTCAATGGCTTTCCACTTTCTCATTAGCAGACAGTTTGTTAACAAGCCCTGCCAGTCTAACTGAAAGTCTAACTGAAAAACCACTTTGCCAATGGTGAGGAAGAAGCATCTGTCCTGTCTTTAAAGGTTGACCAGAAGGTGTATCATAGCAGATGTAGCATTCACATATTTCTTTAACAGAGTGATTTTTAAAGCCAGCATTTTCCCTGGGGTATCTCTCCTGTTCTTTTTCCATTCTTCAGCTGTACTATGTTATTTATAGTTCACCTAGGAATTTGGAATGATCTTCTCCTTTATCAGTTAAATTGTAGAGTTATTCCTAGCAATCAACAGTCTGCTTACAAGCTCACAGCAGAAAGTTGGTAAAACACTGCAATAAATTTGTTCATCTTTTTCCCATTAACTTTTCCCCCTTATTTATCCTGTGGTCATCATTTGACTAGAAATAAATTGACCTGGTGCATATTCCCAGGTCAGGTGATTTGTAAAGTCCACTCTATTCCCTCCTCCCGGGCACTTTATTCTTCTAATGACACCACACAAATGCCAGAACAATCAATCCTATGACATGGTTTGGCTGTGTCCTCACCCAAATCTCATCTTAAATTGTAACTCCCACAATTCCCACGTGTCATGGGAGGAACCTGGTGGGAGGTGATTGAATTATGGGGGCAGGTCTTTCCTGCGCTGTTCTCGTGATAGTGAATGAGTCTCATGAGATCTGATGGTTACTATTAGGGGGAGTTTTCCTGCACAAGCTCTCTTTTTGCCTGCCGCCATCCATGTAAGTCGTGACTTGCTCTTTCTTGCCTTCCATCGTGATGGTGAGGACTCCCCAGCCCTGTGGAAGTGTGTAAGTCCATTAAACCTCTTTTTCTTGCCAGTCTCAAGTATGTCTTTATCAGCAGCGTGAAAACGAACTAACACACCTATCTATGCACTACACTTTTGGAAAACAAAAATGTAGCAATTCTCAAATCATGATGCCACTGGGCTTGCAATCGCACAACAAAGCAGTGTCACCAACCAATACCAACTGTGGCAAGAAACCACCCACTTAACCCATGATCAGAACATCCTGAGGAAATGTAGCCACTTCCCTAAAAAAGCCTTCCGCTGGCCTTGACCCAGTCCCCAACGCTCTGAACTTCAGTATCCACTGCTGTGGAATGGGAATAATACTTCTCTTATAAGGTGGTTGTTGGAATTCAAGGAAAACACTCATGAAACTAAAAATGACAACAATTAACATTTATTAAATACTTACTATAAGAAATGTACTACACAGTATATAAACTGTATTTATTATAACCTGTGAAATACATTTATAGGGATTATCCTGTTTCTTAATCAGCAGTAAAAATTAAAAGCTAGTCACAATACTAAAACAAAGAGTGAAAAAACTTAGCAAGGCACAGTGGCTCACGCCTGTAATCCTAGCACTTTGGGAGGTCAAGACAGGAGGCTCACTTGAGACCAGGTGTTCTAGACCAGCCTAGGCAACATGGTAAAACCCCAGCTTTACAAAAAACACAAAAATTAGCTAGGCATGGTGATGTGCGCCTGTAGTCCCAGCTACATGGGAGGCTAAGGCCAGAGGATCACCTGAGCCCAGGAGGTCAAGGCTGCAATAAACCATGATTACGCAACTGCACTCCAGCCCGGGTAACATAGCAAGACCCTGTCTCAAAAAAACTAACAGGCCCAGGGACAGTGGCTCATGCCTGTAATCCCAGCATTTTGGGAGGCCAAGGCGGGTGGATCACCTGAGGTCAGGAGTTCAAGACTAGCCTGACCAAGAAGGTGAAACCCTGTCTCTACTAAAAATATAAAAATTAGCTGGGTGTGGTGGCAGGCACCTATAGTCCCACCTACTCGGGAGGTTGAGACAGAAGAATTGCTCGAACCCAGGAGGCAGAGGTTGTAGTCAGCCAAGATCATGACACTGCATTCCACTTTACACACACGGAGCAAGACTCCATCTCAAAAAAAGCTTAAGGATGAAAACTTCCAAAGCTAAAAAACCTGACATTTACAAATGTGAAATCAACACAGATTCAGAAAATTCTCCACAAATGCTGTCTGATTCCACTTACATAAGGTACCTACAGTCGTCAAAATTTAGTGACAGAGAGTAGAATGGTGCTGCCAGGGGAATGGAGAGTTAACTATTTTAATTAACTTTTAATTGTTTAATGAATAAACAGTTTCAGTTTCACAAAATGAAGAGTTCTGGAGATGGATGGTGGTGATGGTTACACAACAATGTGAATCCACCAGCAGGAATTAATACCACTTAAAAATGATTAGGATGATAAACTTTATGTTATGTGTATTTTGAACAAAGTTTTAAAAGAAAACTTTTCAACCTATAATTTATATCCAGCTAAAGTAGGAATCAAGTGTTAGGGTAGAAAAAAGTAATTTCCTGACACACAAAGCTCCAAAAAAATATGTCCCAAGCACTTGTTCTTAGAAAGCTACTGGTGGGGGCCAGGTACAGTGATTCGTGCCTGCAATCTCAGCACCCTGGGAGGCCAAGGTGGGCAAATCGCTTGAGGCCAGGAGTTTGAGACCAGCCTGGGCAACCAGCAAAACCCTGTCTCTACAAAAAATACAAAAATTAACCAGCTGTGGGTGGCATGCGCCTGTAATCCCAGCTACTCAGGTGGCTGAGGCAGGTGGATCACCTGAGCCAGGGAGGTAGAGATTGCAGTGGGCTGAGATGGCAACACAGCACTGCAGCCTGGGCAACGGCGAAACTCTGTCTCAAAAAGAAAATAAAGCTATACCAACAAAATAAGGTAAAGCAAGATGAACGAAAGTATACCAACAAAATAGAACACTAAACTAAAAGTGAGAAAAACAGGGACTGGGCATTGAATACAGGAGAAATAAAGGGACATTCCCAGGATGATAGTGATGCAGCAGATTGAGGTGGGAAAAGAAAGGGCTCTGAGAGGGAGGTTTGGGGTGCACGCTGTGGGGAAGATTACATGGGAAGGAAGGATGTGACTACAGGCAGGAGTGAACCCACGAAATGAGAGAGTGTACAGACTGCTGTCTCAGTGAGGCTGAAGAACAATTACGGTTTGCATACCTTAGGAAATACACTAGAGAGTTGGCGGCTGTGGTCAGAGAGATTTGAAGGAGTGGCTTTGAAGATAAAGCAGCTCATGATAAGACAAAGTTCCAATCTGGGATCTCAGAAACTTTTTCAAAAAATGTATTCCTCCATGCATTCCATGAAGAATTTGTGGTTTGCAAAACATGCTCGCTGTTCCTCTGGGTAGGAATGCTGAGAAATTTTGAAGCAGAGAAGAATGAAGAGAGCTCTCATCATCTGACTTCATTTTTCTCAGGAAAATAAGAGCTGAGTTTCATCTCTTGGGAGCAGGAACAGGGGGAGCATGGGTAGTGTGGGGTCCTTGAGGAATAAACGGTGCTTGGAACAGGCCACAGCTGAGAACACAAACCAACCAACCACAGAAGCATACAAGGATTGTGAGGGCAGCTGAAGGGCCACTGAGGCCAGAGTGGCACTGGCTGCAAATGAACCCAAATGGCATGCTGGGTCCAAGGTGGGCCCAGGAGGGCTCAGCAAAGACATTCTCACATCTGCCTGATGCTCATTTCTGCCAACTAAAAAATCCTGTAAAAGTGCACGTGGCCGGGCGCGGTGGCTCAAGCCTGTAATCCCAGCACTTTGGGAGGCCGAGACGGGTGGATCACGAGGTCAGGAAATCGAGACCATCCTGGCTAACACGGTGAAACCCCGTCTCTACTAAAAAAATACAAAAAACTAGCCGGGCGAGGTGGCGGGCGGCTGTAGTCCGGGCTACTCAGGAGGCTGAGGCAGGAGAATGGCGTAAACCCGGGAGGCGGAGCTTGCAGTGAGCTGAGATCCGGCCACTGCACTCCAGCCTGGGCGACAGCGCGAGACTCCGTCTCAAAAACAAAACAAAACAAAAAAAAAGTGCACGAAAACATAAGGAGACACATTCAGGAATAATCAGGGTAGAAGTGTTTGTAAGGAAAAAAGTGGAAATAATCTAATACTATCAGCAGAGAAACAGATAAACTGTCGCTGACTCACGTAGAAGTGAAGACTATTCACAGCTAAAACGAATGAACGGCCAATATCAGCATGGATAGATACAGAACTACAAAGGTGGGGAAACAAGCCAGCACAAAGGACAGATATACTATAAAGTTACATGTCCTTTATGTAAATTAATTTATATATTTATTTATTTATTTGTTTATTTAGAGATAGGGTCTCACTCTGTTACCCAGGCTGGAGTACAGTGGCATGAGCTCAGCTCACTGCAATCTCCACCTCCCGGGTTCAAGCAATTCTCCTGCCTCAGCCTTCCAAGTAGCTGAAATTACAGGTGTGTGCCACCAATCCTGGCTAAGTTTTGTATTTTTTGGTAGAGACGAGGTTTCACCATGTTGGCCAGGCTGGTCTCAAACTCCTGACCACAGGTGATCCGCCTGCCTTGGCCTCCCAAAGTGCTGGAATTACAGGTATGAGCCACCGTGCCAGGCCATTTATGGACATTTTAAACACACACATGCACACATATACAGTAAAAGAACAAAAACATGCTAAGGCAGGATACCCACTACTTCACAGAGTGGAGGGCAAAGGACTGGGAGGACGGACTTCAGCTATATCGTTTACTTAGTTAAACATCTAAGTAGGGAATCCATTATCAATTAAAATAGTCATTATTAACTCTTTAAATTTCAACATAATTCTATGTAAGTTAGAGAAGTGGGAGGAAATGGCTGAAAAAGCACTAGACTTAGAGTCAGGAGAACTCGACTGTAGTCCCAGTTTCTCCACTGACCACTCGGCCTTGGGCAATCATCAGCCTCTCCAAGGTCCTGTTTCTTCATCTGTTAAATGAGGGTAATGATTTTGTCTGGGCCAACATTCCGACTTTCAGATTCCTGCCAAAGAATCTAACCCGAAGTTCTCCGCCGCACATTTACAAACACTGGATTACAAGAAACAATACTCATGGAGGAATGCCTGAAACAGAGTCCACCCATTCCTGGATGTTGTCTTTGGATCCTGTCCAGCCGCCAGGGAGCCGTGAACCTGAACTGCATTGTTCTGCCCCTTCAGAGAACTGCTTTTATTAAAATGTATTTCAGTGTGATCCCACAAGCCTTACTATGCAGGATATGATAGGAAACAGTCAAGAGAAACCTACCATTGTACTCTTTCTACAGGAGTTCAGGAGTACATAGCCCATAAACCAGTGTTCCTTTAATGAGAACATGCTGTGGAAAATTCTCTCAGGTCTCAGTACCAAAAAAACCTGGGCATCTATTCTTTTAATTTATGAACGTTATTTTTATAAACAAGGTTTCCCTCCCTTTTTTGGCTGCTACGGCCCATCTCTAGCAGCTACAAATGACTTAATAGAAAATAAGTTGCTTTACCACTGTCTACATCCATCTATCCCTATTTTTCCGTCATTCTAATGTCCTCATCCATTTTTTATTCTAGTGAAATTTATGTTTCTCTATAAAGTGCTTCAAACTTTTCCCTGGAATAAGAGAGGACACAAACAAATTAAGTCACAGACATTCTGTAAGAACAAGATGATTATATCATTTAGTATGTAGCATGTTGAAATTACAAAATGAGATTACAAAATTGTAATGAAATTTTCTAATGAAATTAGAAAAATGTAAATTTTTTCTGTTTTTTTTTTTTTTTTTTTTTTTTTTTGGAGACAGGGTCTCACTCTGTCACCCAGGCTGGAGTATAGTGGCACAATCTCAACTGTCACCTTTGCCTCCAGGGCTCAAGCCATCCTCCCACCTCAGCCTCTTGAGTAGCTGGGACAACAGGCACACACCACCTGCCCAGCTAATTTCTGACTCTTTTTTTTTTTTTTTTTTTTTTATTAGAGACGGGATCTTGCCATGTTGCCCAGGTTGGTCTCAAACTCCTAGGCTCAAGTGACCCATGCACCTCAGCCTCCAAAGTGCTAGGATTACAGGTGTGAGCCACATTTCCTGAGCCACAAATATAAATTGTTATTCATTGCTGAGAAAGAAAAAATTGGTAGTAGAAAATGGAAATTTGGCCAGGTGCAGTGGCTCACGCCTGTAATCCCAGCAGTTTGGGAAGCCAAGGCAGATAGATCACAGGGTCAGATCACAAGGTCAGGAGTTCAAGACCAGCCTGGCCAATATGGTGAAGCCCCGTCTCTACTAAAACTACAAAAAATATTAGCCAGGGGTGGTGGCGTGCGCCTGTAGTCCCAGTTACTCTGGAGGCTGAGGCAGGAGAATCGCTTGAACCCAGGAGGCAGAGGTTGCAGTGAGCTGAGATCATGCCATTGCACTCCACCCTGGGCAACAGAGCGAGACTCCATCTCAAAAAAAAAAAAAGAAAAGAAATTGGAAATTTATGTGCTTTGAATAAATGAGATTATCTTAATATTTCTCAGTGCCATATCACTTGAAGATGGCTAGATTCCAGCTGTAAGCTCTAGGAAGGGGCCTAATTTGTAGACAACATGCTAAAGCATCCCTACCGAAAACACAGGAATGACTTTGTGACCTACTCTATCGTTTCTGCCAGATTCATGTCCCATCACTCTTGAACTAAATGCGTATCACCAAGAGCCCAAGTCCCATAGAGAGCCCAAATCAACAGAGCCTCACCTACAAGCAATAGATTAACAATGTTTCCAGGGTAGTATGGAACAGAGAAGGGGAGAGTGAGAAGGTAGTGAGGGTCATAATGAATTATTATTCATAATAAAAATATATTCCTAAGGACCCTTTACATCAAATAATATATTTGTAATGATTATACTCCTGGCGAATACACTTATTCTGCCTTCCCTCCAGTCCCTCATTCTGCCCCTCAATCTCCTCTCTGGGAGAACAGCAGTCCAGGTTCTACAGTGTGTTTTTATGTATCTCTGCCCCAGCATCTTCCAGTTCCAGCAATGCAAACACACGTTATTTTATAATGACAGGATGCAGTGGTTCACACCTGCAATCCCAGCACTTTGGAGACCAAGGCAGGAGGATCACCTGAGACCACGAGTTCAAGACCAGCCTGGGCAACATAGCAAAAACCCATTTCTAGAAAAAAAAATTGTTTTTAATTAGCAGGGCATGGTGGCGCATGCCTATAGTCCTAGCTGCTCAAGACGCTGAGGCAGGAGGACACTTTGAGCCCAGGAGCTTAATTAAGGCTGCAGTGAGCTATGATCCTATGATCACATCCACTGCATTCCAACCTGGGCACAGGAACAATGCCCTGTCTCAAAAAAAAAAAAAAAAAAATCCATACAATGCCAGCACATTAAAATGAAAAAGGCCATCTTAAACATCACATACATCTTCAAAAAGCTGTTAAAACCATCTCATACAAACTGTTTAAACTTTTAAAATAGAACTGAAAAGAAACAAATAATTAGGTCAGTCTGTCATTGGGTAACTTGGCTCTAGGTGAACTGGCCTTTTTCCCCGAAGAAGTAACTGAGTAACTAATAGATCACTCATCTCTGCTCCCTACTCCAGGAATAATCTCAGCCCTGCATCCCAGCCAAGCTGGCTGGAGCCCTGACTCCCATTGCCTAGCTCTTGTTAGACCCTTCCTGGCATTTTAAGCTGGAGTATACTACGGACATCCTTGCATCACTTAGAGTCTGTAGGTCCTGAATGTTTAGCTTGGCCAGCTAACAAGGAGAAACCCATTCCTTAGACTCTCCACACTGAGCCTGCCCTGGCCCTGTGAAACAGATTCTTCCAATTCCAGATTCTAGCTCTGTGAGAACGGGCTGTCTTACTTGCTGTTTTAATCATTATTATGTAGCATAGTGTATGCCTTATAGTTGCTACATAATAGATGTTTGAGAAAAGATTTTAAAAAAGAATAAATAAATAACTTGAGCAATGTTGCTGAAGAAAAGTTCTTTTTTTTTGAGACAGGGACTTGCTCTGTTGACCAGGCTGGAGTACAGTGGCGCGATCTTAGCTCACTGTAGCCTCAGCCTCCCAGGCTCAGGTGATTCACCTCAGCCTCCCGAGTAGACAGGACTACAGGCATTTGTCATCATGCCCAGCTAATTTCTTAATTTTTTTTTCTGTAGGGACAAAAAAAAATAGGTCTCACAATGTTGCCCAGGCTGGTGTTGTGCTCCTAGACTCAAGTGATCCCACTGCTTCCGCCTCCCGAAGGGCTACAATTAAAAGTGTGAGCCACTGCACCCGGCCAAAGACACTGTTTCTACAACCTTCTGCTTCTCCTTGTAGGAAGATCCTCCATTAAATTTTTTTTTCTTTTTTTTAAAGAATTTAGTGCTAGAAAACACTTCATTTCCTTTGAGAAATGAAGAATGGGTATTTGTTGTTGCTTTCTTTTCTAAAAATAAGAACCATATAATTAATGTTCCTTTTTCACTTTGGCTGCCCCAAAACACAGGGCTAACTTTGAGGTATAACTCTAGTAACTGTGTAGACCCTCACTGTATTTGTTTTTCTCTGGCCTTTGTATTATGTTTTGTTTTTACTTTTGACCGACATATAATATCTGATCTTATATGTATTTGTTGTGGTCATCTTAAATCCTTTGTGAATAAAAGAGAATCAATACATTTAAAAACTAAATAAATAAAACAGCCAGGCATGGTGGCCCTCACCTATCGGCCAGCTACTTGGGAGGCTGAGGCAGGAGGACTGCTTAAGCCCTAGAGTTCAAGGCCAGTCTGTGCAACATAGTGAGACCTCTGTCTCTACCAAAAAAAAAGAAAAGAAAAGAAAGAAAGTACACTTAGGATTTATTTTGTACACATACAAATAAAACAGAAATAATACTAAAAATCATTTTTAACCTCAGGTCTTCATAGGTCACAGAATACTAAAAAGAAGTTGCAATTCCTTCCTTGGATATCTTCACTTGAATTGCTTCGCTTTCTTCCATTTTTGAAAATTTTTTTCTCCCCAAATGACCAGAATTCTTAGCCATGGAAAACTGAATTGACTTCAAATATCTTCCTGGATGTATTTTAAGGTAAAATGCCAATTTCTGCTTGTAACGTTTTTTTTGCCTTGAGTTTTCAAGAAGAACATGAAACTACTCTGGGAAAAACTACTCTGAGGAAAAACAAAAAGTTGGGGGGAATGGAGGAACTGAGAAATTTACAGAACTAGTCCTTCTGAGCTGTGGTCAAAATGGTTTCAAATACAACTGGCAAAATTCTAAGAAGAAAAGAAATGCTTGGGGAAAATCATGCAGGATTTCACTGTAATTGTAACAGTATGTTTGTCAAGCATTTGAATAATATAACTGCATGAGCATTTTTACACGTTTCTGTTGTGTAGTATTTTCCCACTGATGAAGGATTGTTATTTTAAAATTCCAAACACTAGTCTCCCTAAGATATTTAAAAGAAATATCTCTAAATTTGAAATATTTGGCAGCAAACACTTATGACAGCCAAAAATATGTTAGCTGTTAAAATCAGAAGTTTGTTTCTGAAACAAACTATTTCTTGAGAAAAATATTTGCCAATTTTAGTGGCAGCTGCAGAGATGCTTTCACATGCAGAAATTAATTTATTATTACAAATGGGCAAAGGCAGAGTGATTTGCTTTTTCCTTTTGGCCCACACTACTATAACCGACCCAAATTACACGTGCTTTTATCAACAGAGGCACCAGCTGCTGCTTGGCCAGGACCCATTCTTTCTCTTTAACTGTGTTCCATTACAGAGGAAGTTAGCAAAAGCAATCTTTTTCAGATAAGGGTCTGTTTTGTCTTGTAATGTCCAATTCTCACTACAGCCCTGAATCATATATCCATATAAAATTGTAAAGGAGGCCAGAATGTCACCCCAAAATATTCCTCTTTGGCATAAAGATTATTTTGAGCTGAAGGCAACTGAGAACAGCAAGCAAGCTCTAAAAACAGAGCTTTTTTCTCTTTGTAAAGGAAATTTACACGTATAAAGGAAATTTCCATTTGTAAAGGTGTCCCCCTCTGCTGCACCAGGACGAGGAGGATGTCTCTTAACAATTCCCATCAATGAAGAAGGCACTTTAATCTCCAAGACCAACCTTACTAACAACCCCTGTATACCACACATTTCCTAGCCACCTTCCCATAAGTGACTCCCCTTTTCCTACGGCTGGCCTCTGCTCTGCACTTCGTCCTCCTTTGGTATATAAGCCCTCAAGTTCTGACCGCCTCCTCGTGCCACATTTCTTTGTGAACTTTCATGCCTACGTAAGTAATTAAAACTGTTTTTTCTCTTGTTAATCTCTTTTGACAGTTTAATTGGCAGGGCCTCCAGCCACTGAACCTAGGAGGGTAGAGGAAAGAAGTTTTTCCTCCCCTACAATTGCTTAGCTTCTTGCTTAATGCAGAGGCTTTCCATCCCAATTTTATTCTAACATGAGGGCGTAAGATAAATATTATAAAAACATAAACCAAATTCGTGAAGAGCTGAGAGTTCCAGGGGTGACAGTAATCAGTCATTCTCATTTAACAAATACCAGTTGAGTGCTTACGACTTGCCAGGCACTATATCAGGCACTGGGGTGCAAAGATGAATAAGTGGGAAGTGCTTTCTAGAGACAGGAACAGAGAGGAGCATGAACAGCAATAACTAACTGCCTGGAGAAGTCCAAAAAAGCAAAGCTTGTCATAACAGGCATAAAAGGAAAAGGAGCAACCTCAACCTTCCTAACCTCAAGATTTCCCCATGAAGGCAGAAAGGACCCAGCAAATGTAGTTTGGGGATGGGAAGGCTGCCAGGACAAGTGAGCCTCGTCCAATTAGAAATCATTAACAAGCACAAAGTAAGTCCGTTCCTCTAATCTACTGTTGGGGCTCGGAAAACTATACTCCCAAGCGAAGGCCTCAGAAGCAAGGTTTCTCTCTGACCGCCTGCCCTCCTGTCTCTCTCCCCTCCGTTCTCTCCAGAGGCAAGCCATGGAAACTGGAATCCCTCTTCATCAAGGTGGGTCATAGAAATCAGAACTCCATTTCCCCAAAGCCAGAAATAAAAGCTAAAAACATTACAATAAACTTCCCCCTGCTTTTCCGTGTAAGAACTGACCGTAAGACATTCTCTGGCCTACCTTGTTTGATTGTGAGTGCTAAGACCCCTTAATAGCCAAGCGCAGTAGTAGCTCATGCCTATAATCCCAGCACTTTGGGAGGCTGAGGTGGGTGGATCACTTGAGCTCAGGAGTTTGAGATCAGCCTGGCCAATATGGTGAAACCCTGTCTCCGCTAAAAATATCAAAATTAGCTGGGCATGGTGGCCCACGCCTGTAGTCCCAGCTACTTGGGAGCCTGAGGTGGGAGGATCACCCCAGAGCACAGGAAGTCGAAGCTGCAATGAGCCAAGATCACGCCACTGGACTCCATCCAGTCTGGGTGACAGAGCAAGACCCTGTCTCAAAAAAAAAAAAACAACAGCAGCAGCAGCAACAACAAAAAGAAAATACCCAACCACTCCAGAAAGGGGTCCTGCCCCATACCTGGATGGAAGGAATGCTGCAGAGAGAGGCCAAGAAGAATTTGAATGAGTTTCCCTCTCAGTCTGTCACTACTAGATCCTATCCTTTTTGTCTGATCATATTTATACAGAGTTGTCCATGGATCGAACCATAACATAAAAATGGATACTTCACCCTGAGTCTTCACCCTGACGTCTTTGGGCCTTCATTCTGAAGACTCTTGTGTCATGTAAAACTGTGACTAAATACTTCAGTGTGGGCCGGATACAGTGGCTCACATATGTAATCCCAGCACTTTAGGAGGCCAAGGTGGGAGGATCACTTGAGCCCAGGAGTTTCACACCAGCCCAGGCAACATAGGGAGACCCTGTCTTTACCAAAAATGGAAATAATTAGCCTGGGGCCGTGGCCTGCATCTGTGGTTCCAGCTGCTTAAGAGGCTGAAAAAAGAGAATCCCTTGAGCTCAGGAGTTTGAGGCTAAAGTGAGCTATGATTGTGCCACTGCACTCCAGCCTGGGCAACAGAACAAGACCCTGACTCCAAAATATAAATATTTTAAAATAAAAATCATACTTTAATAGGAGAATTATTAATTATACTTTAACAATAATGCTTAGTATGCTTTTCTCTAGTTAACCTGTCTTTTGTTACAGATAGAAGTGTCAGCCATGCATGACCCTTATGATGGGTGAGGAAAGGTATCACCCCTTTCCTCCCCTACACCACCACCACAACAGAGCCAGTGGTTAAGAAATGTATCCAGCTATTTTTAGAGGATTTTTTAAAATACTGTAAGTTACATATACTGTAAGGATAGAAAGTCGAACTGTCATTCAATTTATTTTCTACAAAATGGAATATACATTGTATTTATTTTAAGAGGATTTTTGTACTATAAAAGAGAAGCTTATTAAAGTAATTTTTAATGTTCCAGAAAACTACAAAAAAAGAAAAGAAAAAACTATACCCCTAGTTTCACCATCCAAATGCCACCAGTGAATTTTTAGATAATTTTTGTCTTTATCATAGGTCTTTAACTTTTTTTTTTTTTGTATTTTTAGTAGAGACAAGGTTTCACCATGTTGCCCAAGGTGGTGTCGAACTCCTGGCAATCCAGGAGTTCAGGCAATCCACCTGCCTCGGCCTCCCAAAGTGCTGGGATTACAGACATGTGACACCCCACTCGGCCTACTTTGTTTTTACAGAGTTGTAATTATATTATACCATAATTTTTTTGGTTCTGCCAAATATTAAGCATCAGTATTTCCATGTTCTTAATCTCTCAGAAATAATCTTAATGCCTGCGTTACATCTTGATTGTTCATAAAAATTTAAATTAGAAAAGAACAACAAGGATTAGTCTCCTAAAACATCTCAAGAAGACAAAGGGTAGAAAATGTTCTGTTACTGTTTAGCTTTCGTTCATTTTTACTTGTCAATAATTTACCCAAAAAGTATGAATGTGCAGTTTGTATGTTCCAGGCACTACACTGGGTAGTCAGCAAGATGGGATATAGGCTACCTCACCTGACTTGATTCCCAGCCATTGTCACCACTGTGCTTCAGCTCTGTGCTGTGCAAATTAAATAAAATAATTAGGTGAGTGATACTATGAGGTTAATTTCCAGTAGGGCAGGAATGGTGAATGGGCAGCAGTAACAAGGACCCAGGCTCATCCAGGCTAAAATATAACCAAGCCTGGCCTCAAAATCCCAGCTCATGGCGAGAGAAGCAGGGACCAGCCCACACAGCTGCTGGCTGGCTGGCCAGTAAAGGACGGTGCCCCCCACCCAGGCCTGGGATACCCGAAGCCACACCAAGTACAGTCTGGGAAGCTGAATGGTCTTATGAGGGGGCAATACCGTGTTGTAGAATCACTCCTGGACTGGTGGCTTAGCAGGCCTGAGTTTTGGCCCTCATTCTGTCCCAAGCTTGTACAGAATGTACTGAACATACTCGGTCCCTAGTTTTCTCATCCATAACATAAGGGTGGAGCTAGACATTATGAGCTCTTCCAGCTAAATAAGTGTCATTTTATGACACTATAAAAACCAGGACTCAGCCAGGTATGGTGGCTCACGCCTGTAATCCCAGCACTTTGGGAGGCCAAGGCAGGTGGATCACTTGAGGTCAGGAATTCAAGACAAGCCTGGCAAACATGGGGAAACTCCATCTCTGCAAAAAAATATAAAAATTAGCCAGGCGTGGTGGCACAATCCTATAATCCCAGGTACTCAGGAGGCTGAGGCAGGAGAACTGCTTGAACCCAGGAGGCGGAGGCTGCAGTGAGCCAAGATGGCACCAATGCACTCCAGCCTAGACGAAAGAGCAAGACTCTGCCTCAAAAAAAAAAAAAAAAAAAAAAAAGCAGTACTCACAGTAGTCCACAAAAGCACCAAGTCCAACCATCTCACCAATATTAAAGCATATTTCAAATATCAGGAATGAGAAAAAGAAAAAAAACAGTTTCTTGCTGCTCTAGAAGTTACATATCTTCCAGTTCAGTTACTAAGTTCTTCTGGGTTGTGATAAATCTTCAGTCTGGCTGGCAATGTCAGTGAGGCCTGGGTGAGGGTAGTGTCTCTGGATCCTCCTGAAGGACAATCAGCTGGGCTCTCTCTTCCACAGCCACAAGCTGAACACCTTCCCTAGGGACCCACAGAGGGTGTAGGATCAGTTCAAACCTGGCTTCCTACTGGAAAAGTTAAGTGATGTTCTCTGACAGTATGGAAACTAGAGGGAAAATTCTCTTTAGTATTGAAAAATGTCACAAATGTCATTTCTTTCTCCAAATGATTATTATTTCCATACATTTAGGGTTTCTTTACAAATTCTTTTTTTCTTTTTTTTTTTTTTTGAGATGGAGTCTCGCTCTGTTGCCCGGTTGGAGTACAGTGGTACGATCTCGGCTCACTGCAACCTCCGCCTCCCTGGTTCAAGCAACTCTCCTGCCTCAGCCTCCTCAGTAGCTGGGACTACAGGCACAGGCCACCACGCCCAGCTAATTTCTGTATGTTTTGGTAAAGATGGGGTTTCACCATGTTGGCCAGGACAGTCTTGATCTCTTGACCTTGTGATCTAGCCACCTTGGCCTCCCTGCTGGGATTACAGGCGTGAGCCACCATGCCTGGTCACGAATTCTTTTTTTCTTTATAAATTCATTACTAATTCTTTAATTAGTAATGATGGCCAGGCAGTGGCTCACGCCTGTAATCCCAACACTTTGGGAGGCTGAGGCCGGTGGATCACTTGGTGCCAGGAGTTTGAGACCAGCCCGTTCAACATGGTGAAACTCTGTCGCTACTAAAAATACAAAAATTAGCCAGGCATGGTGGAGCACACCTGTAGTCCCAGCTACTTGGGAGGCTGAGGCAGGAGAATCACTTGAACCCGGAAGGAAGAGGTTGCATAGAGCCGAGATTGCACCATTGCACTCCAGCCTGGGCGACAGAGCAAGACTCCACCTCAAAAGAGAATGAACAGTCCATATCATTTAAAACACAAAATTAATAAGGCTACTACTCCAATAAGTACAAGATAAATTCTGTCAGTTGAGACATCTAATTACAAAATATAAAACTGATATACATCCAGTAGATAAACTGTGCACCTAATAATTGACTTGGCACCAAATAATCACACAATGTATTCTTAAAATTACATTGTTCTACCTTCCTCTTAAAATCAAAGTCTATGATTTAAAAAAAGGAAGAAAATTCCACATAATAAACAAGTGGACAACAAAGCACGCATTTCACCCTGTCTTATATAATCAACTATTCTAATAAAAAGTCATTACCTAGCTGAAGATCATAAAGTCAAAAGAAAAAATAAGGACCATTAGCTCTCAGTTACCTAGCACACATCTTCCTGTTGGTGCATTAGTGTCCTCACTCCTGGGCCAAAGATAGTAAACAGAGGTGATAAGTTTATGTGTGTGTTTCCCTGTATGTATGTTTTTGTAGGTAGTGAGTCCACCCAACAGTGCATTTTGAATCCTATTTGAAAAACAAGCAGTAAGGATGTTAAAACTACTTTCACTCTGTGAAATGGCATCATTATCTGTGTTAGCACAACACAGGTGGTGTAGGGCTCAAGCACTCCACTATAAAACAAGATCCCATACTGGCAAACGAGGGAGGGAGGAAGGCCGTGTCCAATTAAGAAAATCAGCATCTATTTAGCTCGCATATTCTCGAGACGTCTCCCTCAGCTTCAATTAAGTATTCATTAGACTATTATCTCCCCATGGGGAAGGACTACTATCCTTCATTTTGATGACCCTGGTACCTAATCGAAAACCTGGCACACAGCAAGTAGTCAATAAATGCAAGCTGAATATTGTTGAATGCATATATAGCTAGCAGCATAACTACCT
Organism: Macaca nemestrina; assembly: GCF_043159975.1. NCBI lineage: Eukaryota > Metazoa > Chordata > Mammalia > Primates > Cercopithecidae > Macaca > Macaca nemestrina. Next base: position 44,166,960 of record NC_092131.1, read on the forward strand.
CAACATCTCCCAGTTCAACATATTCAGAATAAAACAGGTTTACTCAGGATGCTGAGGTAGGACTGCTTGAACCCAGGAGTTTGAGGCTGCAGTGAGCTATGATCACGCCACTGCAGACCAGCCTGGGTGACAGAGCAAGACCCTGTCTCAAAAAACATATATTTAAATTAAAAACAGAAGAAGTAACTTCAGCTCTGGCCATTTGGGAGTTACAGGGTCCAGAATTAACATTTTTCTGTAAACAACTAGAAAATTGGAAAAAATATAGGAAACAATTATGTTGAGGCTGCAACAGGCAATGCAAGAGTGTCATCCTTCAGAGAAGGTAAATGGACAAGGTGAGCCCCATGATTGTCTGTGCTCCCCACCTGGAAACAATTGCCAGCCCTAAGCACATCAAGGGACACCAAATAGAGCCTTGCCAACTCCACTGAGAGAGACAGTGAGAAAGGCCCAGATTGCTGGAGTAGAGAAGGAAGCAGGAGTGGGCAGAGGAGAAAGTTGAGATGCAATGCAGGCTCAATAATGGCCTCTACCAACCCCATGGTGAGCTCTGGAGGGAACATGGCTCTCAGAGTTGTCCTAAGTTGGGCCTAGATGGCTCAACCTTCCTACTCCCACCTCATTAGTCCCTGGGTGTGGGACCCTCCACCTCCCTCCTTTGAGTAAGGTGGTTCACTGCAGCTGAGGCAATGGCTAAAGGGGTCACTCCCAAGAGGCTGGGCATCGAGTGTTTCTTGGAAGCGAATCTGGACAGTACACCACAGCATCCACCACATTAAGCTCTGAAAACCACTGCTCTGGCTACTTCTCTGCTTAAAATATTTCAAAGGCTTCCTATCAACTGCATTTAAAATTCAACATCTGGGGCCTTCCTACTTCATCCCTGTCTTTTGACACTCTCATATAGGCCCTAAGCCTACAAACATGGCCAAAGAATTGAAGCCCTCTTTAAGGCCCCAGGTTCTCTCTCACCTTCCCATCTTTGCACACACAGTGTCGCCTATCCCATCCACGTGGACGACTCCAGCTGACCCAGGCAGAGTGAGGTGATCGGCCTTGGTGCCCACTACACACCCCATGCCACAATCTCAGCATATCTACCACACTTGTCTCAGACACATCTCCGTGTCTGAGACCTCACTGCACCCTAAGCTCCTTACAGTACCACTTTCTTCTTTGCATCCAGTTTCAAACATCAAGTCTGATGCAAAGCAGGTACCAAGGGGATGTGCAAGGAGTTACTGGAGAGATAGATGGACAGAATCATTAAGCACTCTCAACGAGTACCTCCTACCTTTACCCTTTTCTTAGTTTTTCTGTCTTCAGAAGAAAAGCCTTTCCTACAGGACTCAGGTCATGTCACTGAAACCGCTCCAAGTACCCCCGGAAGGCTTCTGTAGCAGCACTGGCCTGCTCTCTAGGTCTAGAAATTCCACCTTCTCCACTGTCGTCTACGATAGGGCCTGCTTTCTCCATTTTACTTACCCTCAATACTCCAGGAGGGGAAAGCAGCTCAGGGTGCCCCTCTGGCCCTGCCATTCTGGCTGTGGCTCCTCTCTAAGCTTTGCCCTGAGCGGCTTTCCTTCATCTCCTGGGCCACACCAAGGGCCCACCTCTCAGCTCTCCCTGGGTCACCCATCACCACTCAATGACTCTGCACACAAAACAAAATCTCTTCCTGAGAGCACAATATATTTTTTCATTTCAGAAAGAGTTCACACTTCCCCAACTCCCCTCACACCCATGCAAAAAAAAAAAAAAAAAGTTTGCCAGCTTCTGTATTATAAGCAATATAACCAAGGCTACATTTATATTTTAGTTCAGAAAACTTCAAGCTTGTGTCTGGAACAATTTTTCCCAAATTCAAATTACCCCTGTAGAGGAGAGAATTTATCATCCAATATCATTTTTTCTTTTTGTATTTTCAGGCTTGATTTACAGGCATTTCCTCACATCAAGAGTACAATAAAGGCCGGGCGCAGTGGTGCACACCTGTAATCTCAGCACTTTGGGAGGCCAAGGTGGGAGGATTTCTTGAGCCCAGGAGTTCAAGACCAGCCTGGACAACATAACAAAACCCCATCTCTACCAAAAAACACCAAAAAAAGTTAGCCAGGTGTGCAGGTGCATGCAGTCCCAGTTCCCTGGGAGGCTGAGGTAGGAGCCTCATCTGAGCCTGGTGATTGAGGCTGCAGTGAGCCATGATTTGTACCACTGCACTCCAGCCTGGGTAACAGAGCGAGACCCTGACTTTAATAAATGAATAAATAGGCCAGGTGTGGTGGGTCACGCCTATAATCCTAGCACTTTGGGAGGCCAAGACTGGCAGATCACTTGACATCAGGAGTTCAAGACCAGCCTGGTCAACATGGCAAAACCACATCTCTACTAAAAATACAAAAATCAGCTAGGTGTGGTGGTGTGTGCCTGTAGTCCCAGCTACTCAGGAGGCCGAGGCAGAAGAATCACTTGAACCCGGGAGGCAGAGGTTGCAGAGAGCCCAGATCACGCTACTGCACTCTAGCCTGGGAGACAGAGCAAAGTTCCATCTCAAAAAATAAATAAAGAAATAATAAATAAATAAAATGTAAAAGAATAAAGAAGCATATTTGCAATAAATACCACCTAATTCCTTTAAAAAAAAAAAAAGCGCTTGCTATGCACTAAGCATTTACATACATTATGTCATTTAATCCTCATAAAACTTCTCTGACATGGATACTAACCGTATCAACAATTTATAGATAAAACCAAGGCTCATGGAAGTAAAAGTGCTTTATTCTAAGAGCCACTATGTCTCTGAGCTCCATCCTGAGTCCACAGTCTCAACCTCTATTTCATATAATACCAAAATGAGATGATCAGGATAAGTAACCTTTCCACAGATAATTGTATCTTTTTTTTTTTTTTTTTGAGATAGGGGCCCACTCTGTCACACAGGCTGGAGTGCAGTGGCACCATCATAGCTCACTGCAGCCTCAATATCCCAGACTCAAGCAATCCTCCCACCTCAGCCTCCCAAGTAGCTGGGACCACAGGCATGTGACACCACACCCAGCTAATTTTTTTTTTTTTTTTTTTTTACTTTGTGTAGAGATGAGGTCTCCCTGTGTTATCCAGGCTGGTCGCAAACACCTGGACTGAAGTGATCCTTTTACCTTGGCCTCTCAAAGTGCTGGGATTACTGGTATAAGCCACCGCTCTCCCAGCCTCCACATGCTACTCATTCAGTAACATGACTATTTGTTTTTAATCAATCCTCCCACCTCAGCCTCCCAAGTAGCTGGGTCCACAGGTGTGTGACACCACACCCAAATAATTTTTTTTTTTAACTTTGTGTAGAGACGAGGTCTCCCTATGTTATCTAACTTTGTATAGAGACGAGGTCTCCCTGTGTTATCCAGGCTGGTTTTGAACTCCTGGGCTCAAGCGATCCTTTCACCTTGGCCTCTCAAAGTGCTGGGATTACTGGTGTGAGCCACCGCTCACCCGGTCTCCACATGTTACTCATTCAGTAACATGACTATTTGTTTTTAATCAAGAGTGACAGAAACCCCTTGACCTACTAAATACAATACACGGAATATGTTTTAAGTTTTCTTTGGTGACTTAACATCATTATTAATATCAATTAGTATACTCATCTCTAATTAAAACCATAAATGGAATTTTAGCTGCTCACTAATTCATCCTAACGATGACATTGTTCAAGTTGACATTTGTCAGGATGCAAAGAGCTGACTGCTTCTCATCCCCTCTTCTGTGTACCCATTCCATGACCAAAGCAGGTGGCTGAGCTTCCACTTCCTCTGCTGTTACACAAGGATCTACAGCTCCACCTGCATCACAGGGCTTGCTAGAAGGCTCAAATAATTCACACAAAGCATGACCAATAAACTGTAAACTGCAGCAGGGTTGTAGGCCTTATTATCTCTCCTCAGTGAAATGCTTGGATTTTAAACTCTTCCTTTCAAACACTATTCTAAAGAGGAATAAAATTCCCATAAGGCTAACGGTCTCCATAATTCAATAGTCTATCTGCTGGTCAATCAGAAATATGTTAGTTTCTAATAACAAACATCGGTAATAGTGCCATTGTTCTAATGGTTTCTGCAAGGCCATATTACTAAGGCTATGCAAAGCTTGTGTTTCTTTGAGTGGTTTTGAATAAGTAACATCTTATCCACTGGACATCCGCATGAAATGAAGCAAAAGATTTCCTGATGTGGCAGATTAATTAACTAAGAGATAAATTAATTTGGATTTTTTTCCAATTCTTTAGAAATATAGATATACTTACAATTATATATTTATATAAGTATAAAATTATCCATATACATTTATATAAATATATATAAAAATACATGACACATAAATTAATCTGTATTATATCTCTAACTCAAAAGATCAGATTGTTTTGTTTTGTTTATTGCAGAGACAGGGTCTCACTGTGTTGCCTAGGCTGGTCTCAAACTCCTGTCTTCAAACGATCCTCCCAAAGTGCTGGGATTACAGCCGTGAGCCACTGTGCCTGGCCCAAATTTTTATTCTATAGCAATATCCCACAAAGTAACTGAAGACAAACAATCATCCTGGTAATAGCTTCACAGGTAATTCAAAAACATAAAAGTTTCCTTTGGCTGGGTGTGGTGGCTCACACCTACAAGCCCAACATTTTGGGAAGCCAAGGCAGGCAGACTGCTTGAGCCCAGGAGTTCAGGACCAGCCTAGCCAACATAGAGAAAATCTGTCTCTAAAAAAAAAAAAAAAAAATTGCCGGGCACATTGGCTCACACCTGTAATCCCAGCACTTTGGGAGGCCGAGGCAGGCAGATCACAAGGTCAGGAGTTCGAAACCAGCCTGGCCAATATGGTGAAACCCTATCTCTACTAAAAGTACAAAAAAATTAGCTGGGTGTGGTGGTGCATTCCTGTAATCCCAACTACTCAGGAGGCTGAGGCAGAAAAATTGCTTGAACTTGGGAGAGAGAGGTTGCGGTGAGCTGAGATCGCACCACTGCACTCCAGCTTGGGAGACAGAGCGAGACTCCGTCTCAAAAAAAAAAAAAAAAAAAATTTTTTTTTTAATTAGCCAGTCACGGTGGCACATGCCTGTAGTCTCAGCTACTTGGGAAGCTTAGCCTAGAGGACTGCTTGAGACCAGGAAGTTAAGGCTGCAGTGGGCCATGATTACACCACTATACTCCAGCCTGGGCACCAGAGTGAGACCCTATTTAAAAAAAAAAAAAAAAAAAATTAAAGACTATAGAAAATATTAAATAAGAAAATACTAAGATCAACAGAATCCAATGTTGATATTCAATAGGAATGTAACGATATAAATATATATGCATATAAACAACCATTAAAAGATAAAGGACAAAAATAAAAATAAAAATAGTTGTGGTAGTTGATATAACATAGAATACTTTTTTTTTTTTACATAGAATTCTTAGTCAAAGTCTTTTAGCATTATTGCTACCTCATCTTCTAAATGAAAAATATGTAACCCACACACATTTTTTAAAACCACTTCAGCCAGGCATGGTGGCTCACACCTGTAATCGCAGCACTTTGGGAGGCCAAGGCGAGTGGATGATTTGAGGTCACGAGTTCAAGACCACCCTGGCCAACATGGTAAAACCCTGTGTCTACTAAAAATACAAACATTAGCCAGGCAGTAGCAGCACACACCTGTAATCGCAGCTACTCGGAGGCTGAGGCAGGAGAATCACCTGAGCCTGGGAGACGGAGGTTGAGGTGAGCCGAGATCATGCTACTGCACTCCAGTCTGGGCAACAGAGTGAGACCCTGTCTCAAAAAAATTAAATAAATAACTAACTAAATAAATACATAAAACCACTTAACGTCAACCTCTGTCACATCCCTTCCATCAAGTGAAATAAGAAAATTTAATAATATAAGAAAATAAAATTTAGAAAGCTCTCATCCATAAAATAAAACGTAACCAGAGAAGAAAATGTTTTCTTAAGAATGTGACTTGTGGTTAATAAAAAGAATAAACCTAAGCTTAGATTTAATTTCTATGCCACTGTGATATCCTTTGCTGGTTGGTGCTATAAACCCAAGTATCCCCACTATAACCTTGGCTCATTTGTTGAATTCTCTTGTGTTGCTTTTTCAGACTAATTGAAGAATTTAATCTTGAGGTATTTGTAAAATATGCTATCTGTGGATACCAAAGGGAAAACACAAAAATACTTTTGTCCTCTGTTGCTTATTTATCTGAATAGATTTATTTTACCTCCTCTGTCTCAGGCTGGAGCAAGTGAACTTTTGGAAGCCCCTTTGTTCCTTACTAAAGTTACATATTACCACTCTCCCTTCTCTATCTGTGCACAATTAACGGTCAGCCAGATCGGCTTTCCCACCTTCCCAGCTTCCTTTATAGGATACACCGGCCGCCTGGGCCTTTCCTGGAAGAAATGAACAGCTACCCACTATTTATGATAACAGTCAGAATTCAGGGGATGGAGACTCTTTGTGGGCTCCGACTGCTTCTCCCAAGAATTCATGGCCTGGATCTGTGCCTGACTCCTTCGTCTACCCACAGTTCAGGTTCACTGGGGCTGACTCTAGTGAAGAATGCACAGAGGTTAATTTTCAGAGGGTTGAGTCTTCTTTTCCTGCTTGCTAAGGGAGTCATCCTCTACAAAAAAAAAAAAAAAAAAAGGTTTTTAAATCAATCTTCTGATAAAACTTGCACAAAAGGAGACTTTTCAATGTCTTTTGTTATTGAGATAAATTAGCCCAACTCAAGGTTGGGGTAGATCATGGTATGGTTCTTCAGTTTCTCCCATTAGTCTTCTTGGCTCATGAGGCAGTTTGTGCTCCTTTAAACTCCTTAGCACATACCACCACACCCAACTGACCTTTTTATGGTAAAGACAGGGTCTTGCTATGTTGCCCAGTCTGGTCTTGGCCTCAAGCAAGCCTCCCACCTCAGCGTCCCAAAGCACTGGGATCAAGGCATGAGCTACCACACCTGTTCAAACTGTATCATTTAATGGCTTCAGTCAGATAATTTAAGAGTTATGCCTAGATTTTTTTCTTTTTTGATCACTGCTTTTAAAAGAGGCTTCAGGCTGAGCACAGTGGCTCACGCCTGTAATCCCAGCGCTTTGGGAGGCCGAGGCAGGTGGATCACCTGAGGTCAGGAGAGTTCGAGAAAAGACTGGCCAACATGATGAAACCTCATCCCTACTAAAAATACAAAATTTAGCCAGGCCTGATGGCAGACGCCTGTAATCCCAGCTACTCAGGAGGCTGAGGCAGGAGAATTCCTTCAACCTGGGAGGTGAAAGCTGCAGTGAGTTGAGATCGCACCACTGCACTCCAGCCTGGGTAACAGAGTGAGACGCTGTCTCAAAAAAAATAAAAATAAAAATACAGAAAAAAAATAAAAGGAGGCTTCAGCAGCAGAAACAAAATGACCAGAATCCAGGTAGAATGACTGTCAGCAAATGATTGTCTTGATTCTTGTGTGGCCCCAAATACGAGACATTAACCAACTTCTCTAGACAATCAAGCAATCCTCCCCAGCTCCCCGTAAAGGTGTTCACTGCCTCCACACGCAAGCCTCTTACCAGGTCTACTGGCTTTATCGGGTTGTGTGGGTGTACCAAGTACAGGCCAAGGAGATCTAGACACGCCAGTCTCACAGGGTGGAGATCACGATCATGTTGCCACAGGTGCCATTTCTTATTCACCCAGCCACTCACCATCCAAAGAACAACATGCTAGGCTGGGTGTGATGGCTAAAGCCTATAATCCTAGCACTTTGGGAGGCCAAGGCAGGTGGATCACTTCAGGCCAGGAGTTTGACACCAGCCTGGGTAACACAGTAAGATTTCATCTCTACAAAAAAAAAAAAAAAAACTTAACCAGGTGCGGTGGCACACACCTGTAGTCCCAGCTACTCAAGGGAGGCTAAGGTGGGAGGATCACTTGAGCCCAGGAGGTCGAGGCTGCAATAAGCTGTGATGATGCCACTGCACTCCAGCCTGGGTAACAGAATGAGACCCTGTCTCAAAAAAAAGTTTTAATTAAAAAAAAAAAAAGTGTAACTAATGCAAATGACCTTGACTATGAAATACAGAACACCACACCATATAGACAGTCATAAAGTAGAACTGTCAGGGAAACACAGGGAAAAAGACACAGACATAGAGAATAAGAAAGCAAAGAACACACACATAGGGAACACATATACTCATGAAAGATAACGCCTCTTTGATCCCCAACTCCACTGTTAAATACCAAGCTCCACGACCGGGCGTGGTGGCTCACACCTGTAATCCCAGCACTTTGGGAGGCCAAGGAGGGCAGATCACGAGGTCAGGAGATCGAGGCCATCCTAGCTAACACGGTGAAACCCTGTCTCTACTAAAAATACAAAAAATTAGCCGGGCATGGTGGCAGGCGCCTGTAGTCCCAGCTACTCAGGAGGATGAGGCAGGAGAATGGCATGAACCCGGAAGGCGGAGCTTGCAGTGAGCTGAGATCGCGCCATTGCACTCCAGCCTGGGCGACAGAGCGAGACTCCATCTCAAAAAGAAAAAAAAAAAATATACACACACACACACACACACACACACACACACACACACACACGGAGACACCAAGCTCCACTTGCTGACTTTATCAACATTCCTATGAGAAGCCCAGAAAATCAGAATGGTGTCACTTTACAACATAGTAGATCTTCAGAAGCATTCCATAATTCTATTTCAATCACAATATTAAAATGTGGAGATGGTTCTCATTTCCACTCCAGTGGTTTTCTTAATCTCTACTATGGCAAAATATGAGAATGTAAGCAACCAAATTAACCACCTCTCAGCAGGAAAAATGGAACTGCTCAGAAATCTCCTGTTTGTACAAATCGTTCCCAAAAATCCTCCTGCCAAACTTTTGACCTATCCCTTCTAAACTTGGAAGTAAGTGGTAACAAACTTAAAAAGTAAAGTTTCAGCTATGAATCACAGTTCTTATTTTGACCAAAGTTCTAGGTTATAGGCCTCTCATTTTTTTCTCCAAGTTCAATGGGGCTGCTATTTTTTTTTATATGAAAGCAGTCATAGTGCATCTTTTTTTCTCTCCCTGAAGGCTTCCCATAATCTATTTATAGGGCTGGAAGTTTTCCAAACCCAAACATAATTTATTAACGAAAGTGGCTGTGCCATTTTTGATGACTGACAATTTTGGTCTTGTTTTTCTCTTATCCCAAGGGAAAATCAATTGCCCAGCAAATTAATGTATCCCTCATCCCTTCATCCTTAGAGACCAACAATCAAAACTGATTTAGTCTCAATTGGTCTATTTCTGGCTCTGAGTGGATGTTAATCCTCAATAACAGGTCTGTTGGACTAAGTAACAGTCTGGGTATCCAGGGACAGTGGTTTCTGATCTGTCTTATTTGTTCCCTGACTCACTGGGAGGCTTTGAACAACTCACTGTATTCTCTCAGTTTATTTGATAAGATTAGCAATGCAGTTAAAAAGAACATACTTGAGGGCCAGGTGCGGTGGCTCACACCTGTAATCCCAGCACTTTGGGAGGCCGAAGTGGGCGGATCACGAGGTCAGGAGATTGAGACCATCATGGCTAACATGGTGAAACCCCGTCTCTACTAAAAATACAAAAAATTAGCCGGGCGTGGTGGTGAGAGCCTGTAGTCCCAGCTACTCGGGAGGCTGAGGCAGGAGAATGGCGTGAACCCGGGAGGCAGAGCTTGCAGTGAGCCGAGATTGCGCCACTGCACTCCAGCCTGGGCGACAGAGTGAGACTCTGTCTCAAAAAAAAAAAAAAAAAAAGGAACATATTTGCTTATTGCTTGTTTTTTTAATTAAAAAATATATAATGGTATCCACTACTGCAATTAAATAAGATTTTGTTTATTTTTTGAGACAGGGTCTTGCTCTGTCGCCCAGGCTGGAGTTTAGTAGTATGATCATAGCTTACTATAGCCTTTAACTTCTGGCTCCAGCGATCCTCCCACCTCAGCCTCCCAAGTGGCTGGAATTACAGGCGTGTGCCACCACACCCCACTAACTTTTTCTTTTAATTTTTGTAGAGATAGGGTCTCGCTGTGTTGTCCAGGCTGATCTCAAACTCCTTCGCTCAAGCAATCCTCCCATCTCAGCCTTCCAAAGTGCTAGGATTACAAGCGTGAGCCACCACACCCAGCCAATTAAATAAGTTTTAAACAAGTAGCTCAATCCATAGCCACCAAATTCATACCTGTACCTTCATAAAACAGGTCCATCATAGTTTAAACTGGAATCACTTGGGTGATCCTGGTCCACAGACCTCCCTAGAGTACAGCAAAGTCAGTCAGAGGGGCCTTTAAGATGCACCCCTTGCAATATGCACTTTGGCCAGTCTCCCTTCTGCCTTGGGGTTTCCGGCATCAAGTCACTGGTCTGGGAGCCTTGGAGCCCTGCAGAGGGCAAGAGCGAGCTCTTTCACCTGGGCAGTGAAGCCTCCCTTTGGCCCATACACTGTTGTCCCTCAAATATACCTCTTAAGATTCATGCCAAAAGACAGAAAATGCAATTTACTATAAATATTGGCATTTCAAACGTTTTATTTGTTATTGTTTAATAAGTGAGGGTGCTTCCCCCCATGACTGGCTGAGGTTGACAAGTGTTACTTAATTCATTTTCTTTTTCTATTCTGTTAGTCTCCATCAACGTATTTCTACATCACCAATCCCATTGCTCAGTGTCCCCATAAAGGTCTGTGTTTCCAAACGCAGGCAACAGCATGGGCGTGCTAGTCCAGGAATACCACTGCACCTCCTCCACCCCAAGCTTAACTTCCCAGGAGAAGGAGGAAGTGATGGTGTTGGAAGAGAGCCCTAAAATGTTGTCATTGTTATTGTGAATCTTTAAACAGAACTTAGTATCTGTAAAGGGTTTTGGGAATCATCTTTACTCACAACCGTTCATAAAGATGCTATGAGAAGGAAGGGCCGTTCTGTTAGCTCTGGTCTTTGATTTTTATCTGTATCACATGCTGCATCATTACATGAAACTGGGCCTCATAAAGTAAAAATTATCCTGCTAAAATAAAATCAGGATTCCTTAAAAATCAAAGACTTGAAAGTATGGCACAGTGGTGTACACCTGTAGTCCCAACTACTTGGGAGGCTGAGGCAGGAGGATCACTTGAGCCCAAGGGTTTAAAGCTTCGTGCACCATGATCACACCTGTGAGTAGCCACCGCACTCCAGCCTGGACAACATAGCAACAACCCATTTAAAAAAAAAAAAAAAATCAGAAGTTTGAATTTTTTTTATCCATGTGATCAGGAAGAAGATAAAATTAATTTAGATGACACCATCTCTGAAAACTCTGCTTGTCTCCTAGTGGTAACACCACACCCTTTGTACTAACAAAATGTCTTTAAATAATTTTCCCCTTTGACATTTTTTATTTTTTATGTCATTAAATCAGGTTATTTGGCAAGAAATGCAAGGAAAAAGAGAATTTCAGAATAATTACAATAATATTAATTTTGATTAAGCAAACATAAAAAGTTACCTAATGAAGTTTGTTTTCCAAACTTTTATATATTGCTAAATCTTCTTGCAAGATTTTTGTTTTCCCTTTGAGGTTACCCACTTGTAAAGTCCATTCGTTTTTGTTTCTTAAAAAAAGCAGTTATGGCAAATAGGCTCAAAATATTTTCTGCCTCTAAAAATAAACATCTTTCTTTTGAACAACATTCTTAACTCTAAAGTTCTGGCTATTCCCAAGAGATACAAGGCTAGTTAGGTGGCAATTTTAAAGATAAGAGAGCTCAGGCAGGTTACATAGATATCCTTCCTGGAACCCCTTGGCCTGTCATCTTCCTGCAACATCTAGCAAATTATGGTACTTTGTTAGCTCCCAACAACAAAAGAGGCCTGCAGAGCCAGGAGGTGGGGAGCAGAGACAGTGGAGTGGAGGGCAGGCAGGGAGAGACACAGCGCTCAGTAGTACTTAGTCTACTGATAACAAGGAAATCAGATGCAATGCTCCAGGAAAAGGCAACCTCCAGTACCAAACATGTTTTTAAATGTTTATGTCTTTTTGTGCAACTATAAGAAGGTTTTAAAGAACTACAATGAACAAAATGTTAAATACTCAGACAGACCGAAATCTCACAGATACGTAATGCAAGCAATCTGTAAGGAAGAGAGGTACAGGAAGGGAGAGAAGGAAGCACACAGCCAGGACAGCAGGATAAAGAGGAAGATGACATTTTCCAAGCTAACAAATGGTTTAACTGTCCTAATCCTGGTGCTTAAGATCCTTGAAAACAATAACCTTCCAGAAGCAAACATAAGCAGCCAACAAGAGAACAAGTAACCTCCCACGTACCTCTGTCAAGTCACCGTTCACTGGAGGAAAAAGGGAGGAAGAACCAAGCCATGAACAACCCGAACAGTGTAAATAAATCAAATTATGGAAAGAACTTCTGAGCAACAGCCGCCATCCTCCCATTCACTTTCTACTTCCTTTGCATGCTGAGACTCGTCCACAGTTCAATGAGGAAGCAATGGTGCCAACCATTATCCTGCTTTATGTAGTTAGTGGAGACAAAAATTAGAATCTTATGATTTCTTACAAAGGTAAGTACTCACACTTTAGAGTACTGTAGGGTCCATACCCTCACCTGCATGACTACTGAAATATGGGGAAATTAATCTTTACCAAAAAAAATGCAAGTCATCCATTCTAAATAAATATGTTTATATCTACAGTCACTGGCATATTAACACTCAGACAGTTCTACTTACGTACTTCACATCAGTCTGATTAGAGTATCCCCATTTTCAAATGTGAGTAGCTATATGTAGCTCCAGTAATATTGGAAAGGCAAAGCTGTCATTATGTGGTTTATGTGCATGTTAATGAGTAACTGTTTCCAGAAAACTACAAAAACAATAGACCTACAAATCAAAAAGAAAAAGACAAACAACCCAATAGGAAAATAAAAGACGTGAACAGGTGGGTCCTAGAAGGAGACATAAAAAACTAAATACCAACAAATAAGTGAATGGATAAACTGCGACATACTCAAACAATGCAACATTAAACAATGAAAATCAATGAATCAGAGTTACATATATACCAAGATGGATGAATCTCACAGTTGAGAGGGAAGAAAGCAACTTGCAGAAGAACGTGCAACATAGAGTAAAATTGTAATATTAATTACATATAATCTTTTTTTTTTTTTTTTTTTTTTTTTTTGAGGCAGAGTCTCACTCTGTTGCCCAGGCTGGAGTACAGTGGTGTGATCTTAGGTGACTGCAGCCTCTGCCTCCCAGTTTCAAGCAATCCTCCTGCCTCAGATTCCCAAGTAACGGTGATTACAGGCAACTGCCACCACGTCCAGTTAATTTTGTGTTTTTAGTAGACATGGGATTTCACCATACTGGCCAGGCTGGTCTCAAACTCCTGACCTCAGGTGATCCACTCGCCTTGGCCTCCCAAAGTCCTGGGATTATAGGCATGAGCCACCATGCCCAGTCAATTAGATACAATCTTTTTTTTTTTTTTTTTGAGACGGAGTCTCGCTCTGTCTCCAGGCTGGAGTGCAGTGACACCATCTTGGCTCACTGCAACCTCCACCTCCCATGTTCAAGTAATTCTCCTGCCTCAGCCTCCCAAGTGGCTGGGATTACAGGCGTGTGCCACCATGCGTGGCTAATTTTTTGTATTTTTGGTAGAGACAGGGTTTCACCATGTTAGCCAGTATGGTCTCGAACTCCTGACCTCGTGATCCGCCTGCCTCAGCCTCCCAAAGTGCTTGGATTACAGGCATGAGCCATTGTGCACAGCTGGATACAATCTGAAAATATCTCTTAGGGATCCATGATCGGACTAATATTAGGCTGGTACAACTTGACATGGCCAGGCCCACACACTACCAGCTGTGAAATACTTTGAAAATCACCCTTAACATTCATATGCAACAAAATTGTTAAGAAACACGTAAGCATGATAAACACCAAATTCAGTATAGCAGCTTCCTCTGGGGAGGAGGAAGAGGTCACAACCAAATTAGCAATATTTTATTTCTGAACTAGGATGCTAAAGCAAGTATATACTTACTGTATAATCATTTATACTTTTTCATAGGTCTTAAATATTATGTAATTTTTAAATGATATCTATATATAGATATAATTTAAGTTGGCCAGGTGCAGTGGCTCACACCTGTAATCCCAACACTTTGGGAGGCTGAGGCAGGCAGATGGCTTGAGCTCAGGAGTTTGAGACCAGCCTGGGAAACATGGCAAAACCCCGTCTCTACAAAAAACATAAAAGTTGGGTGGGTTTCTCAGGGTGAGACGCTGTCTCTGAAAGATTTAAAAAAAAAAAAAAAAAAAGACATCTTTTTTAACCACTTTAGATAATGGTTTTCATACTAGAATGTTAAGGAAATACTTGTCCTAGTGAAATTTTGTTTAAAAAAATTCAAATCTCCCCAAAATTAGTTCCTTTCTGTCCTTGAGTTTGTGTTTCTCTTTAACTCTGCCTCCAAAGAACTATCCATTTCTGTGCAACCACATTGATAAATGGAGAGTTCGTACTAAATATCTGATACTTGGTCTTATTTAACCATCAAATCTTAGCATTCCGACTGGTTAAAGACAGAAAAGTAAAATTAAAAATGTAAATTTAAATTTTAAAAAGTAAAGTGAAAGTAGATGAGAAAAAACAACTGGAAAATTAACTGCAGTGTGATGTAAAAGCTGTGTGTTCTAGCATGCCAACCAGCAATGCAGCTCTTTAACAGGCATTGTTATGTCGAAAAGTATTTGAATCAAGCAACTATGAAAATAGAGGGTGTCTCTGTGTTGGGCATGGTGGCTCACACCTGTAATCCCAGCACTTTGAGAGGCCAAGGCACGTGGATCACTTGAGATCAGGAGTTCGATACCAGGCTGGCCAACATGGTGAAACCCCGTCTCTACAAAAAGATAAAAATCCAAAATTAGCCATGCGAGATAGCAGGCACCAGTAGTCCCAGCTACTTGGGAGGCTGAGGCAGGAGAATCGCTTGAACCCAGGAGGCGGAGGTTGCAGTGAGCCAAGATTGCGCCACTGCACTCCAGCCTGGCAGCCTGGGCGACAGAGTGAGACTCCACTTCAAAATGAAAAAGAAAAAAAAAGAAGAGGGTGTCTCTGAAAAATAGAGTTGATTTTTGAAATAGCAGAATCTCAAACCATGAAATCTGTTAAATCTTCTCTTTGCCCCTGTTTTACTTGTGACTGCTAGAGAGCTTGCAAACTTGTTTCCATTCCATTTCTAAACATGGCAGAACTTTCTCACCAGAACAGAAACAACCAGAATTACTTGTTCTGAGTTTTCCCTAAAGATACATATTTGCCAATACTGTGGACACAACTTTAAGATCTGATATGAGGTCATATCATCTCAGAGAAAGAACAGAATGCACTTCTGTGTATACTAAATTACTTTTGTTGTTGCTTGTAACATGCACAATGACTCCATCAGAAATTTATCTGGGGCCTGGCTCGGTGGCTCACACCTGTAATCCCAGCACTCTGGGAGGCCGAGGCGGGCAGATCACGAGGTGAGGAGATCAAGACCATCCTGGCCAACACGGTGAAACCCAGTCTCTACTAAAAATACAAAAATTTGCTGGGCATGTAATCCCAGCTACTTGGGAGGCTGAGGCAGGAGAATTGCTTGAACCAGGGAGTCAGAGGTTGCAGTGAGCTGAGATCACGCCACTGCACTCCAGCCTGGCGAGAGCGAGACTCTGTCTCAAAAAAAAAAAAAAAGAAAGAAATTTATCTGACTTAGGGCTGGACCTGGTGGCTCACACCTGTAATCCCAGCACTCTGGGAGGCCAAGGTGGGTGAATCACCTGAGGTCAGGAGTTTAAGAGCAGCCTGGCCAACATGGTGAAACCCCGTCTCTACTAAAAAATACAAAAAATAGCTGTGCATGGTGGCAAGCACCCATAATTCCAGCAACTTGGGAGGCTGAGGCAGGAGAATCACTTGAACCCAGGAGGCGAAGGTTGCAGTGAGCCGAGATCCCATCACTGCACTCCAGCCTGGACAACAAGAGCGAAACTCTGTCTCAAAAAAAAAAAAAAAAAAGAAAAGAAAAGAAATTTATCTGGCCTTAAAAAAAAAGAACACCAGGCTGGGCGACCAAGCAAGACCTTGTCTTTACAAAACAAAAACAAAAAACCTGTTTCCGTCTACTTCTGAGATTCCTTTTTCTTTAGCATATCTTCTAGCTCATGAAAACAGGATTTATGGATCTTCTCGTGAAGGTAACACTTCCTACAACAAAATATTCCCTCTGACCCTTGACTTCTGACCAATGACTCTGATTACAAAATTCTTCAATTTTCTTTTCACGGAATTTCAGACTACAGTTTTGAGATTTCTAAGAAATATTTTTTTCCTTCTCTCAAATCCTTCCCTGTGGAAATATCCCTGATCTGTCCTCAGCCCCCAAAATATATATAATATGTTCTCAACCAACAAGAAACACCACTGAAGCTGTTTCCTCCCCATTGGCGAACAATTAGAACACTCCTTTAAAAATGTCTTATGCATTAGATAACATTTTCCTGAGTAGAAACAAAACTCGAAACACCAAAGGAACTTGAGATGTTGAACTACCAAAACAAAAGAAATTCTCTGTGTTATTCTTTGGGTGAACTCTTTCAACTTACTTAAAAAGCTGGCCAACTAAGAGAGATAACTAAGATTTGCATCTGTTTTAAAACGCTTATTTTGGCCAGGCATAGTTGCCCACACCTGTATTCCCACCACTCTGGAAGGCAAAGGTGGGAAAATCACTTGAGCCCAGGAGTTCAAGACCAGCCTCAGCAACACAGCTAAACCCCATCTCTATACTTTTTATAAAAAGCTTATCTCAGTATTTCTATATTCCTTTTGACAACCTACAGTGCAAAAAAAAGTGAAATATCAATGACACCTACTTTGTTATAGCTTAAAAGTGAGAACAGGTAAATTCTCTAATATACTTGATCAAAATTATAGGTTCTCTATTTGATAATAATGATAAAACAGCAATAAGAATCACTGGCTGGGCATAGTAGCTCACGTTGTCATCCCAGCACTTGGAGGCCAAGGCAGGAGAATCATTTGCGCCCAGGTATTCAAGACCAACCTAGGCAACATCGTGAGATCTCATCTCTACCAAAAATTTAAAAATTAGCCAGGTGTGGTAGCACACAACTATAGTTTCAGCTCCTCAGGAGACTGAGATGTGAGGACTGCTTGAGCCCAGAAGATGGAGATTGTGCCACTACACTCCAGCCTTGGCAACAGAGTGAGACCCTCTCAAAAAAAAAAAAAAAAAAATTGTTATTTATTTATTTAGTACTCAGTTGGTACCAGCCACTTTACATGCACCATCTCTTTGATCCTCACTATGTTATAAGCCTATAACACAGAAACCATCTACCTCATTTCAGGAAACAGAGAGGTTAAATAACTTGTCCAAACCATACAGCAAGTTACTGGCAAGACTGGCTTGAACACAAGTCTGTTGGGCTCCAAAACCCATGTCCTTAAACAGTACCATAAGAGACCTCTTAATGGACAAGATATATCCAGTCTATTCATTTACCCCATGATTCTGTACAGAAATTTGGCACATTTATATGAGCATTCAACATATGAAGTAGTTAACAGATTAATATAGTTACCAAACTAAAATTGACCTATGTTAATTTCTATTCTCAGTTCTTCTGTGCCCTTCCTCCTCTTAAAAAAAGAAAAGAAAAAGAAAGGGCCAGTTGTGGTGGCTCATGCCTGTAACCCCAGCAATTCGGGAGGCCGAGGCAACTGGATCACCTGAGGTCAGGAGTTCAACACCAGCCTGTCCAAAAAGGCAAAACCCTGTCTCTACTAAAAATACAACAACTAGCCGGGTGTGGTGGCATGCTCGTGTAGTCCCAGCTACTCAGGAGGCTGAGGCAGGAGAACCGCTTGAACCCGGAAGGTGAAGGTTGCAGTGAGCCGAGATTATGCCACTGCACTCCAGCCTGGATGACAGAGCGAGACTCCATCTCAAAAAAAGAATAAAAAGGATGAGAGAGAGAGAAAGAGAGGAAGGAAGGAAGGAAGGAAGGAAGGAAGGAAGGAAGGAAGGAAGGAAGGAAGGAAGGAAGGAAGGAAGGAAGGGAAAAGAAAAGAAAAGAATGAAAGAGACGGAAGGAAGGAAGGAAGGAAGGAAGGAAGGAAGGAAGGAAGGAAGGAAGGAAGGAAGCCAGCCGAGGTGGTTCATGCCTACAATCCCAGCCCTTTGGGAGGCTGAGGCAGGAGGATCACATAGTGGCATGAGCCTGTGTTGGGAGACTCAGGTGGGAAGATTACTCAAGCCCAGGAGTTTGAGGCTGCAGTGAGCTATAATCATGCCACTGCACTCTAGCATGGACTAAAGAGTAAGACTATCTAAAAAAAGAAAAAAAGAAAGAAAAAGAAGCTTTTTGCCCACTGTTGCAGTTAACTGGCAAATTTGTGTAACAAATTAACAGAACTGGTTTAGCAACAAATGAGATACACAAGGTCTTGAAATTATAACCCTAGGTATGTTGCCGATTTGAAAGGTGATCTAACAGCATTTAAAGTAAGTTAAATTTTGTATTTATGGGGCTTTCAAAACCACAGTCAAAAATAAGAACCCAAGCCTGAGTAACATGGCAAAACCCCATCTGTACACAAAACACAAAAATTAGCCAGGCGTGGTGGCGCACACCTGTAGTCCCAACTGCTAAGGAAGCTGATGTGAGAGGATTGCTTCAGTTCAGGAGGCAGAAGGTGCAGTGAGCAGAGATCATGCCACTGTACTCCAGCCTGGAAAGCAGAGTGAGACCCTACCTTAAAAACAGAAAAAAAAAAAAAAAAGGAAGAACCCATAGTTATGAAATCTCAGTAACAAACCCTGATATCAAATACCTAGGTGAAAAGGAAAAAGGTCAAATTCTAGCTACTTTGCCTAATTATTCCCAAGGTCCCAGGTGTCAGAAACATTTAAATGAGATAAACACACAATTGTCCATAGCAATTATCTCTAGGAAGAGAGACTGCAAGAATGGAAAATGAAAGTAATATGGGGAAGGGCTTTTGCCCATGTGTGCGTGTGCATGTGCGTGTGTGCGTGTGTGCGTGCTGCGGTTTTTGTAATAACAAAAATTCCTTAAAAGGCATTCAAAGTCTGATCAGACTTAATTTTTATCTGCATCCATGAGCTTAGCATAAGGATTACACATTTCATTATCTAATAAAGGGGACACCATTAAGGAAAAGAGCAGCATTCTCTCTGCCCCTTTGGCCTCTCCAATTGAACTAAAACAAGATTTATTAGATTAAGTTTTTACCCACTCCAAAACAAATGTTTCCATTTCATCAGAAGCAAGAGAGAAAAATCTTAAAGGACATTAACTTTCAAGCAGCTCAGAAGGGAAAGGAATACTAGAACTTGAGAAATAAAATGGAGAAGGAAACTCCCTTGACACTCTTCAGGTAACAAGGAGAACCACCCAGTTAAAGAGCTATTCTCTCCTCATAGTGAAAGCCTGAGGTGGAAACTGATGAAAAATGTCCCACAGAGCAGCCTGCTCACTGCCTCGGGTACTCACTCACGTATCCATTCTTCTGAGCTGAAAGACAAAAGATAAAAATGAGAAGTGCTTTAAAATTAAAGTTGATGTTTAAATATCAGGTCTCTTCTGAGCCCCTACTTTTTCATCTTAAAAATACTATTTGCGGCCAGGCACGGTGGCTCACACCTGTAATCCCAGCACTTCAGGAGACTGAGGTGGGTGGATCTCCTTAAGTCAGGAGTTTGAGACCAGCCTGGTTAACATGGTGAAACCCTGTCTCTACTAAAATACAAAAATTAGCTGGGCTTGGTGGTGGGCGCCTGTAATCCCAGCTACTCGGGAGGCTGAGGCAGGAGAAGTGCTTGAAATGGGGGGCAAGGGAAGGGGGGCGGAGGTTGCAGTGCGCTGAGATCATGCCCCTGCACTTGAGCCTGGACAACGAGAGTGAAACTTTGTCTCAAAAAAAAAAAAAAAAAAATTGCTACCGATAAATAATTTGCAAAGATGCTTAGCATAAAACCTGAGACACAGTGGGTACACAATAAATGTTAGCTTCCTTCTTTCAGAACTGAATTTCCAATTGCTGGATAGATCTCCCACTAATCTTTGAGCTCACCAGACCCATTAGCCCACTCCATTGCTGGACTATCCGATTTATCCCATACCTTCTCCTCCTGTATTTTCTCTCTCTCAAGTAATGGTATGAACATTGTCTTTGGCACCTAGTTTCGAATTATCTGTCTTCTATCTCCTTTTAATCCCCTCTTACTCTGTTCTCCAAATGTCTTCATCACTCACCTGAATTTCTGAAACATCCTTGTAATCAGACTCCCTGCCTCTCCAATACATCTTTCAAAACATTATTGCAAAACAGAGCTCACACCAAACACCTGCTTTGGTTCCCCACTGACCATGAGAATATAGTCTCAACACTTGTGTGTGAAAAACCCTCCAAAATCTAACCACAAGTCATCTATCGGCCTTCTCTCCCACCACACCCTGCCATTAATTAACCCTGTGCTTTTCTTCAACCCACAATCTACTCTCCTCCACTCTCCACCCATAAAAGCCCTACTCATCATTCTAGGCCCAGCAATACACACTCAGCTCAAATGGCAAATGTTTTACAAAATTAGCCCTAACTTCCCCAAAGTTGGCATTAATCACTTGCTTTATGCACCCCACAGCACCTCGCTTGTACTTCAATTGGCACTTCTTCCATTCTAGATAATACTACAGTGACTTGTTTACAAGGCCCTCTCCCCTAGTTCCTGAAGAATTAGGGCTCATATCTGATTCATTTCTGACTGTCCCCTAAACACCTGTTATCTAGCCCTTGTATACTACACCCTTGAACTGAATGCAATAACTAGCATTTGTTACCATGTGTTCTATAGGTACTATGCTGTCTGTTACCTGTATTATCTCAGTATAAGTATGTGGGATTTTAGTTTCACTTTTACAGATGAGGAAACTCTACTCAGATAGGTTAAGTAATTTGCCCAAAATAACACCTCCAGTATATGGCAAAGCTAGAACTTGAACCAGGGGTCAGAATGATTTCATAAGCCATGCTTTTAACCACTACACTGTACCACAGACATTTCTAAAATTCACTTGTTCCTTTAGAATGTATGCGCATGGAGTACTACTCAAGATCAACACCCAGGGAAATCATATTTAATCCTATCAGCACATGGAGGTCCTTTTGGTTCTGCTCTAGTCCAGGGGCATAAACAGGCAGACTCATGATATCCCAGATTCATTTATTTTTCTCCTTTTTAACCCCCACTTCCAGTCCTCACTACCCCTGAAAAACAAATTAGAAGAGAAATGATTTGGAAGGTATAGATAGAAAAAGAATTCAATCTTTCACTCCTTGTGATACATATAACAGTAAGTGTATAAGATTCAGCAGCCATATATAAGCTAAAAGAATCTGTTGGATCATTTCAAAACATGCTCACCCTGTTCAAACCTGAAATCAACAGCAGTTGCTAAGAAAACATATGACCGACTGCAAGACAACCTGATGACTCACCCAAGGAACAAGCTTACCTTCCAGTTCTCAGAAACTATCACCAACAGAGAGTCTTTGTAACCAAATCATCAATCTGTGGTTACAAACATTCAGAAGTTTTTTTCATCCAGCTCAGAAGGGACTATAATCAGTACTGGATTAAACACTTTTACAAAATTAATTATTACCCAGCAGAGGGGAGACTTTCTGCAATGAAAAATGTACAAAGACTACAAAGGTAACTTATTTTCTTTTAAACAAAGACGTATTAACAGAGGAAAGATTCTTACTCAGTGTCATCAAATGAGTGACTACAAAGGATATTACAATAAGAGCACACTTAGTAACCTATTTTCTTTGCCAACACACAAGTGCAAATACTAAAACACATCTTTGCCAGGCGCCGTGGCTCAGGCCTGTAATCCCAGCTTTGGGAGGCCGAGGTGGGCAGATCACCTGAGGTCAGGAGTTCAAGACCAGCCTGGCTAAACCCATTTCCACAAAAAATACAAAAAATTAGTCGAGCATGGTGGCATGCGCCTGTAATCCCAGCTACTCAGGAGGCTGAGACAGGAGAATTGCTTGAACCCGGGAGGCGGAGGTTGCAGCGAGCTGAGATCGCACCACTGCACTCCAGCTTGGGCAACAAGGGTGAAACTCCATCTCAAAAAAATAATAACAACAAAAATCAAAAAAATTAAATAAATAGAACGTATCTTTAACTCTTTAATAAACAGAATTCTAATAAACAGAATTCATGATAATCATTCCTTTTTTCTTTCTGAATCACTATCTCAAATTTTTGAACTAAAAGCTCTAATATGCATTATTCTATCAACAATCCCATCATACACTGGCTATAACCTACCATTATACTGTAGTAAAAGCTTATATGCATTTGAGTTGTGGGGGTTTATATTTGTTTGGAGCCATGAGAGACAGTCTGGAACAGCTTATTTATATTGTTGAAATGTACAATTAAGATAAAAATTTCTTGAGTAATATTTTAAAATGAAAATTCGCTAATTCCTATGGTATGACCCATTAATTCATGTATCACACAGAAGCGGCTAAAGATGAAAATCTCAGTCATAAGTGATACAATCACCTTTTCCTCAGTATACCACAACTTGTCCTCCAAAGCCAAAGTACGAGAAAACAGGCGGTATGTCTGTAAATCAATTCCGTCCCCACTCCAAACATGAACTATCCCATAACCTGATCTCCCACTAAATGTTATCGCTAACCTTGAAAAAAAGACAGCATGGAGCACATTGACTAAGATGAATGGATTTTTATGCATCCCCACATGCTGAATACCTTTTCTTTCCAAATGAGGCAACATAACTGCTGAAATGAGTAGTGACAATTCTTAATTTACATATATTAAAAATCTGCCCCAAGGCCAGGCACGATGGCTCATGCCTGTAATCCCAGCATTTTGGGAGGCTGAGGCGGGCAGGTCACTTGAGGCCAAGAGTTTGAGACGAGCCTGGCCAACATGGTGAAATTCCATCTCTACTAAAAATACAGAAATAAGCCAGATGTGGTGGTACAAGCCTGTAGTTCCAGCTACTCAGGAGGCTGAGGCAGGAGAATCACTTGAACCCAGGAAGCGGAGGCTTCAGTGAGCCAAGATCACGCCACTGCACTCTAGCCTGGTGACAGAGTGAGATTCTGTCTCAAAAAAAAAAAAAAAAAAAAAATCTGCCCCAAAACCTTCAAAACCTTCTAATATCTACCTTCCTAAAAACCTGCCTTCCAAATTAAAATTTCCCCTTCAAGTATAGTAATTCAATTTTGGCAGGGCATGCGTGTATATTCTTTCTTACTATTTTAGAATATTATCTACAAGCATAATGCACATATTGCTAACATAATGACAATACATAAAATGTTTTAATAAAATGTATTCACAGTAGTGACAATTATACTTATTTTTGCTGGGCACAGTGGTTCACGCCTGTAATCCCAGCCCCTTGGGAGGCTAAGGCAGGAGGATTTCTTGAGCCCAGAAGTTCAAGACCAGCCTGGGCAACACAGTGAGATCTCGTCTCTACAAAATACCGAAACACGAGGCTGGAGGATCAGTTGAGCCCAGGAGGTCGAGGCTGCAATGAGCCATAATCACACCACACTGCACTTCCACTTGGGTGACAGAGCGAGACTTTGCCTCAACAACAACAAAAGTATACTTGTTTTTAATAGGTTTTATGCAAATAGGAATATATGTACATGTGTCCACCTGTTGTTTTGTTTTATCCACCTTTTGTGTAAATTAGCTCCAGATAAGTTTTATCTATAATGTAAGGGAAACCAGGAAATGGCTACATGTGATTCAGTTTCAAATTGATTTCTAGCACTTTAATATCTCAAATAATTTAAAATCCAATTATTTAAGGATAAAATGGTATGATGTATGAAATTTGCTTCAAAATAATCCAGCATGGGCGGGATATGTGAGGACATGGGTAAAACCAGATTGACAGGATTTAATAATATTCATTCTGGGTAATTGTTACACAAGAGTACATTTTACTGTTATCTCTGCTTTGAATATATTTGAAATTTTTCATAATAAAGTTTTTTAAATCAAATTTACTATTGTTCCACTGCCAAACAACTGTATCATTTTGAATTTGTTTTACATGCTCACTTCAGCAACACATATAGTAAAACTGAATTTGTTCTACCTACATTCGTTTTTTTCTTTTTAGACCGGGTCTCACTGTGTCTCTCACAGCTCACTGCAGATTCAATCCCCCAGGCTCAGGCAATCCTCCCACCTCAGCCTCCCTAGTACCTGGGACTACAGACATGCACCACCATAGCCCAGCTAATTTTTGTGTGTGTGTGTGATTGGGGTCTCACTATGTTGCCCAGGCTGGTCTCAAACTCCTGGGCTCATGTGATCCTCCCACCTCAGCCTCCCAAAATGCTGGGATTACAGGCATATGCTACAGTGCCCAGCCTACATTGCAATTAATGTTGTATATGATATTAGTGCCAACTACTGCTCTTAAAATAAAACAGAGTAGGGCCGGGCACGGTGGCTCATCCCAGCACTTTGGGAGGTCAAGTTGGGCAGATCACGAGGTCAGGAGTTTGAGACCAGCATGACCAACCAACATGGTGAAACCCTGTCTCTACTAAAAATACAAAAATTAGCTGGTTAGCTGGGTGTGGTGGCGTGCACCTGTAATCCCAGCTACTCAGGAGTCCAAACCCAGGAGGCGAAGGTTGCAGTGCACCGAGATTGTGCTGCACTCCAGCCTGGGCAACAGAGCAAGACTCCGTCTCAAAAAAAAAATACAATGGGGTAAATATCACATTTCTTAACCATACGCATAGACTTGAAGAGCTGGAAAAAATCTCAGAGACTGTGTAATCCTCTATGCCCATGGTTCACAGTCTGCAGTATGCATCAGAATCACTTAGAAGGCTTATTAAACACAGATTGCTGGGCCCCACTGTCAAGGTACACTCAATAGGTTGGCCACTCCTGGTCCCTGGACCCTACTTTGAGAACCATTGCTCTAGCTGACCATGCTTTGCCCTGCTCATGTTTCCACTGCAGTGATCACCAGTTTCCACTGCAGTGACTACCACTGAGATTGCATGTTCCTCTGCTTATGGGCCTTTCTGCTTCTAGACAGCTTGCTAGTGGCAAGAGACATTGACTTTCATCTGTGTGTCAGAGCCCAGATTCAGTAAGTATTCAAAAAATCATTTGTTGAATGAATTAAATAGGGGTACATTTACACAGCCCGATAGAGAAGAGCTACTCACTGATAACAAACTGCATGCAGTGGTAGTACCCAAAGGGAGACTAAAAGTCAGCTGGAACCAGAGCAACAAGTAATTGGCAAATTCTACAAAAATTCAAGCACCACATCTCAGATTGAAGTTTCCAATCAAACATGGACACTGACAAGCAAAAGCTTGAGGCTGCTTTTTGTCAAATGTGTGACTTTGACCTGAGGGGCTATTAGCAAGTGCTTTTCATCTCACACACCATCAAAAGAAAGAGATGCTTTCACACTTATCTTTCAACTCAACGTTTCTCAGGGTCTGGAAAATGTCAACACCGGAAGATTGATTCCTGCTCCCCATTCACCTCCCTCCTCCTAATGCAGCCTAGAGGAAAGAAAAGGAGGCAGTGCACCCTGCAGAGCCTGTCTGGAGGGGAGGTTTCTCCAAGTGCAGGTGTTCTGAATATTGTAATACTCTGCAGTATTCTAAAATATGTTTCTATAACAGCAATGGTCTGCTCTATGATAATTTAGTGGATTTAGTTTAAGAAAATTAGTTTCTAGACCAGGCACAGAGGCTCACGCCTATAATCCTAGTACTTTGGGAGGCCAAAGCAGGTAGATCACTTGGGCCAGAGAGGCAGAGGTTGCAGTGAGCCAAGATCGTGCTACTAAACTCCAGCCTGCTGGGCGACAGAGCTAGACGGACGGACGGACGGACGGACGGACAGACGGAAGGAAGGAAGGAAGGAAGGAAGGAAGGAAGGAAGGAAGGAAGGAAGGAAGGAAGGAAGGAAGGAAAGAAGGAAGGAAGGAGGGAGGGAGGGAGGGAGGGAAGGGAAGGAAGGGGGGAAGGGAGAAAGAGAGAGAGAAAGAAAAGAGAGAAAGGAGAGATGAAAGGAGTGGAGTCCACTCCTTTAGTGCGGGCTGCACATAGTGACTTGCTTGTTTCTTTCTTTTCTCTTTTTCCCGAGGCAGAGTCTTGCTCTGTTGCCCAGGCTGGACTGCAGCGGCATGATCTCAGCTCACGGTAACCTACACCTCCCGAGTTCAAGCAATTCTCCTGCCTTAGCCTCCCAAGTAGCTGGGATTACAGGCACATGCCACCACACCCAGCTAATTCTGTATTTTTAGTAGAGATGGGGTTTCACTATGTTGGCCAGGCTGGTCTCGAGCTCTTGACCTCGTGATCCCCTGCCTCGGCCTCCCAAAGGGCTTGGATTACAGGCGTGAGCCACCGTGCCCAGTCAATCTTAAAAGTATTTTAAACTAAATACAAATAAAATCACACCACATCAAAACTTGTGACATGTCACTAAAGTAGTACTGAGGAATAAATTTAAAAGACTAAACACCTATATCAGAAAAGAAGAAAAGTCACAAATCAATGACCTAAGGAAACTGGAATAAGAACAAATTAAACCCAAAAGTAGAAGAGAGGAAAAAATAAAGATTTGAGTGAAAACCAATTAAAGGGAAACTAGAAAAATATTAAACAATATCAATGAAACCAATAGCTGGTTCATGGAGGTCAATAAAATTAATAAACCTCAAGCCTAGAGTGTCTCAACCCTGGCACTACTAACACTTTGGCTGAATAATTCTCTATTGAGAGGATCTCACCTATCCACTGTAGGGTGTCTAGCAGCAACCTAGACCTCTGCCCACTAGATGCCGGGAACAAATGCGCCTCATCCCTATACCAGACATGGTCTCCAGACACTGTCTCCAAAAATTACCAAATGTTCATGGCATAGATGGGGTAAACTTCCGCCCATATTCACACCATGAACAAAAATTAAAGTACATGAACCTAAATGTTAAACCAAAACCTTATAAAAATTTTAGAAAAAAAATCATAGGAGAAAGCCTTTTTGACTTTGAATTAGGCAGATTTCTCAAATATAACACCGAAAGTACAATCCATAAAGAATAAATTGACAAATTGTACTTCATCAAAATTAAGAACAGTATCTTCAAAATATATTGTTAAGAGAATGTAATAAATTTGCTATGGTTTAAATGTCCCCTCCAAAACTCTGGTGAAATTTAATTGCCATTATAACATTATTAAGAGGCAATACTGTTACAATATTACAGTATTAAGAGATGGAACTTTTATCAGGTGATGGGTTATGAGGGTTCTGCTCTCATTAAAGGATTAACGCCATCATCACAGGAGCAGGTTCCTTATAAAAGAATAAATCAGGCTAAGCGTGGTGGCACGCACCTGGAGTCCCAGCTACTCAGGAGGCTAAGGCAGGAGAATCGCTTGAACCTGGGAGGTGGAGGTTGCAGTGAGCAGAGATCAAGCCACTGCACTCCAGCCTGGGCAACACAATGAGACACTGTCTCAAAAAAAAAAAGAAAATAGGCTGGGTGCAGTGGCTCATGCCTGTAATCCCAGCACTTTGGGAGGCTAAGGCAGGCAGATCACTTGAGGCCAGGAGTTCAAGACCAGCCTGGCCAACACAGTGAAACCCTGTCTCTAAAAAAAATACAAAAAATTTTTTTAAAAAGGCCAATGTGGAGATGCACACCTGTAATCCCAGCTACTCGGGGGGCTAGGGTACAAGAATCACTAGAACCCAGGAGGCAGAGGTTGCAGTGAGCCAAGACTGTGTCACTGCACTCCAGCCTAGGTGACAGAGTGAGACTGTGTCTTAAATAAATAAATAATAAAATAAAAAGAATAAAACAGCTCCATTTTGCTTCTTTCTCACCCTCTCTTTGCCCTTCCGTCATGTAATGATACAGCAAAAACGCTCTCACCAGATGTCACCCCCTCTATCTTTGATTTCCCAGTTCTAGAACCATGAGCCAATAAATTTCTGAACATTATAAATTACCCAATCTGGTATTCCATAATGGCAGCACAAAATGGACTAAGCTAAGACTGAATGTAAATGTTTGCAAATCTTATACCTGATAAATGACTTGCATCCAGAATACACAAAGAGCTCTCAAAACTCAGTAAGAAGGAAAACAACAATGCAAGAAAACAGGCAAAAAATTTGAGCAGACACTTCAACAAAGAAGATATACGGATGGTAAATAAGCATATGAAGGCCGGGCGTGGTGGCTCACGCCTGTAATCTCAGCACTTTGGGAGGCCGAGGTGGGCGGATCACAAGGTCAGGAGATCGAGACCATGGTGAAACCCCGTCTCTACTAAAAATAGAAAAAATTAGCTGGGCGCAGGGGCGGGCGCCTGTAGTCCCAGCTACTCGGGAGGCTGAGGCAGAATGGCGTGAACCCGGGAGGCGGAGCTTGCAGTGAGCCGAGATTGCGCCACTGCACTCCAGCCTGGGCGACAGAGCGAGACTCCGTCTCAAAAAAAATAAATAAAAAATAAATAAAATAAAATAAGCATATGAAATGATGCTCAATGTCATTAGTCATAAGGGAAATAGAAATTAAAACCACAATGAAGTGTCACTACACAACCAACAGAATGGCTATAAAAGCCTGACCACCCCAACTGTTGGCAAGGATTTGGAGCAACTGGAACTCTCATAGACTATTTTGGTTATATTACATAACCACTTTGGAAAAGTATAGTAGTTCTTTGAAAAGTTAAACATATGCCTACCATAGGATCTAGTCATTCTACTCCTAGACATCTACCCAGGGGAAATGAAAGACATACATACAAAGACTGTGTATAATGTTCATGGCAGTTTTATTTTTAATAGCCAAAACCAGAAACAACCCAAATGTCTATCAATGGGTGAAAAGATAAATGAACTGGGGTCTATCAGTACAATGGAGTACTACTTAACAACAAAAAGGAATCAACTATTGATACGATATGGATGAGTCTCAAAATAATTATGCTAAGCAAAAGCCAGGCAAAGAACAGAACTTACTACATGATTCTATTTACATAAAATTCTAAAAACGCAAACTAATCCACAGAGTCAGAAAGCTATCATTGATTGCATGAGGAAGAGGGATTCAGGGTATAGCAAGGGGCTACAGGAAGGCAGCTTCACAGGTCTATACATACATCAAAAACTTCTCAAATGTAAACAAGAGGCCAAGGGTAGGCTCATGCCTGTAATCCAGCACTTTGGGAGGCTGAGGTAGGAGGATCACTTGAGGCCAGGAGTTGGAGACCAGCCTAGGCAACATGGTGAGATCTCTTCTCTACAAAAAGTTTAAAAATTAGCCAGGCATGGTAGTGCGCATGGTAGTTACTCGGGAGGCTGGGGTGAGAGAATCACTTGGGCCCGGGAGGTAGAGGCTACAGTAAGCCATGATCGTACCACTGCACTCCAGCCTGGGTGATAGAACGAGACCTTGTCTCAAAAAAATAAAATAAGTGAATGTGCACTATTCCAGATATAATCTTTTATTTGATGAAAGTAGGAAAGGGGGCATATGACACAGACCCTTTGTACATGTGAAAGCAAGTATTTTGTCTTTAAAAAGAAAAAAAGGAGGGAAACATACAGTGAAGACTCAGAGAATAGGCTATTGTATTTAATATTATTTCTTAATTAAGATGTTGCCAATCTGAAATATTTCATAATAATAAAAAAGGAAAAATGATTATATTGTTTCCAATTTGGCTTGTCCCACTCCCAAGCAGAACTAGGGGCTTCCCTCCTTCCACAGCCCCCAGGAGTACATGTGTATACTGCAATAGCTTGTCTTCACACTAAACTAACAGCTTCATCAGGATAGGGACTATGTCTTTTGATCTTGACATAGTGGTAAAATATAGGTTTGTTAGAGTCGGTGAGCCTGGCTTTGTATTCTAGGCTCTGCCACTCACCCCCTGCATAATCTCAGAAAGTTATTCAATCTCCCTGATGCCCAGTTTTTTAAACCATAAAAGGATTAATAGGCTATCTATGAGGATTTCATGTTAATTTCTCCAGAAAGACCCTGAATAATCTGACACCTGATTTCCACTCTGTCATTTAGTCTTACCCTCCCTTGACTTGACAGTGCTCAGCCACAATGACCTCTCAGTTTCAATAAATCCACACACCTCCTAGCTCTTTCCCGCCTCGAGGTCTTTGAGCATCCTCTCTCTCTGCCAGATTTTCTTCCATACCTGTCTCCTCTCTACAACCTCTTATGCCAGAACAATATGGCTAGCTCCTTCTCATCTTCAAGTCTCAGTTAAATGTCACGTCCACCTACAGGCCTTCTCACCATTATTCTAGGAGGCCTTGGTTATTCTATGTCCCAGCATTCTGCTGTACCCTTCTTTCCACTCAACATTCATTCAAGTTATTGAGGACCTACTATATGCCAGTTACTGTTCCAGATTCTGAAGATGTAACAGTGAATAAAACAGCTCCAATACAGTTCTGAAGGATATACAACCTTCTGAAAAAGACAGACAATAAACAAGCAACATATGGTAGGCAGCCATAAGTGCTATGGAGGAAAAATAATAACTTATGAAAGGAGGAATGGGAGTCGCGAGGATGGTTGTGATTTTAAATTTGGAGGTTAGTGAAGGCTCACTGACAAAATAACAT
Source organism: Macaca nemestrina (assembly GCF_043159975.1). NCBI lineage: Eukaryota > Metazoa > Chordata > Mammalia > Primates > Cercopithecidae > Macaca > Macaca nemestrina. Next base: position 44,197,875 of record NC_092131.1, read on the forward strand.
CAAGTAAAGAAGTGAAGAGGGTCAGGTCAACAAGTGCCATTAGAGATATGGGAGCTAGGGCCAGGGGGTCATTCCAGGCAGCGCACAGCAAGTCCAAAGGCCCTCATGCAGCAAGAAAGCTAGTTTGGCTGTAGACACTCGAGTAGGGAGGAGAGCAGCAGATAAAATACGAAGGTAAGGGCATGGAGAAGCAGGGAAGCCAAAAGAGGTGTGCTCTGGGAGCCACTGTCAGGTCTTTGCCATTCACTCAGAGAGAGACAGGAAGCCAATGGAGGGTTTTGAACAGAATGATGTGATCTGATTTACCTTTCAAAACCTGCTATTAGTTTAGCAATATATTTTATTTCCTGCCTAGATTCCCCACCTAGCTAAGGGCAGGAACCACTGCTGTGTTGTGCACCACTATCACCCCAGCACCTAGCACAAGACATTGTAGGTACTCAATAAACAATTACAGATGAAAAAGGTAAAAAGGTAATCTATGTAAAGTATCTACTGGTACAAAATAAGCATTCTATAAGGGGTAACTATTATTATTCAGATCCCCAGAAGCCAGCACACTGACTGGTATATGTAGGAGTTTGAGTAAATAAATAATCTTGTGAAATTATTGAACATATATGTTTAAAACATATAAGTAATGAAAAATAAAAATGAAAAATGAACCAATTGCTTTTCACCCGTTCCTTCACTTACTAAAATGTGATTCATTCAGTTTTTAAATTTTACATTAACTCTCACCTTATGCTAGTGAGAGCACTACTCAGAATAACCTCATTGTGACTCAGTTCTCTAAACATTCTGCAATATCCTACAACACAATTAACACGAATCCACTGAAATGCTAAACAATTTCTAATTGGGTAAATTTATTCACATGATTTTTCAAACAATTTTAAGGCTAGCTGACCAAAAGTGGTTTGAGTTTGATTTTTTTAAAATTCAGATAAAGCTTTGTTAATTAAAACGTGGACAAAGACCTAAACATTTCCACTTTTTACTTATTTTGACATCTCCATTCTTCACCACGAAAAAAACTTAATAAGGATTACACCTGTTCCCACCGCCCCAGGGGGCCGGCCCGGCTAAAGCCGTTCAGTAATTATCTCAGGAAAAGCCCTTGAGAGTCTCCACAGCTTTCCAGAAAGACAACTTGGAGAAAGAATCATGCATGAAAGCATGAAAACACACCAAATATTCATCCCATAAGAGCTGAACACTCTCCTCTGAACATGTTTACGATGTCTCTGTGGCAAGTACCGGAGCGGTGAGAAGGCCAGGTGTGGCCCGGCATGGTTTAATTGTATTCCCCACCTCTAAAAATGATCGAACCCATCCTAGCATAGCCACATAGTATCTGCAACGAAGCCTTCGGAACTTCTAGCAAAGCAGACAAAAGTTGCTTCAAATCAAACAAACTCAAAAGAAAAAAAAAGCGATGCCAAGTGTGGAGCGGCTCGAAAGAACCCTCACGGGTTAGCTCCGACTTGCCGGTGCTTGTACACAATCGTGCCTGCGGCGTCCAGCTCAGACGCTCCCTTTCTCGGAGGGAGGGGAAATAACTTTCGGAAACAGCACGCGTCCACAAACGCGACGCTACACAGGACTTCTCAGCCTCCATCAAATAAGGCGCTAATGTTCCCAGCAGCACTAATTCCATACACAGCCCCCGCCCCGCCCTTTTCAACAGAAGAGAAATAACCTAAGCAGGAGAAGGTGCCACCGTCAGACCCTAAAGGCAATTTCAGACAACAAAGCCCCCAAGCAATCGAAATGGAATTATAATCCCCGCCGTCCGAGGGCCCCCCGCTCCCGCAGAGGCTCTAAGCTGCCGCGCCCGCCGCCGCCCCTCCAGTACCCGGGCCGCCAGTCCCCGCGCCCTCTGCAGCCCCGGTGCGCCCCGACTCGCGGGTTCCCGGGTCCCCCGGGCGAGCCCCGCACCGCCCACGATCCTGCAATCTCTGCGCCACGGCTATCCGCCTTCCAGCTCACGCGGCGTTCAAAATCTTTCCCGCCCAGGCGTGACGCGAGGAATGAAAACAATCAGCGGCCCCCGAGCGCCGGGGCCTGGGCCTGGGCCCGGGAGGGGGCGGCCGGGGCGCCGGGGCACCGGGGCACAGGGGCACAGCCTCCCGCGCAGCGCCTGCCCAAGCCGGGCCGACCGGCTGGCTGGGGCCCGGAGGTGACACAAAGAACCCGGAGAGACAAACGCCACCCGCTGGCGCTTGCTCCAATCTCCGGAGCGCCCCGCCCGCTGACAAGTTTGCGGCGCCCTCCGCACACCCCTCTCTCCCCACCCGAGCAAAGTTTCCCGTGGCCCGGCTCGGACCCTGGCATCGGGTCGGTTCCAGTCTCCCGCCGCCCCCGCCCCCGGCTCAGGGACCTTTCCCTCTCTCGCCCTCGCCCCTTCTCCTCCCTCCCGCTCTCTCCAGGGCGCACCGGGGTGCTGGGGCCCTGTGGCCGCGCTCACCCACCGTCCGCCCGGCCAAGGGGCAAGAGCGCGGGCCGGGGCCGCCCGAGGTCGGCGCCCCGCTTGCCTGGCTCTCTGGATCGCGCCTTTTGCTCGCTCTCTCTCCTGCTTTCTCAGGTTCGGCCGAAGGCTCTGGGCGCAGCTGAGCGCGCTCAGCTCCTTGGCGCTCAGAAAGCTGCAAACCACGCCCCGCGCCTTCCCCGCCCGCCGCCCGCCGCCGAGTCCCGCGCTCGCCCCTCGGCGGCCAGTGTGGAGCGCGCCCGCCAGCGCCGGGGCGGAGCAGCAGGCCCCGCCGCAGCCCGGGGCGGGCAACTTTCTCCCAGTGTTTTGGGACATCCGAGGTGGTGTGAGGGAGAGACCACCTCGCAATGCAGGTTCACGACCCTTTTCTTACCCGGGGCTGGGGAATCGGGAGTCACAAACTCCCTCAAAAAGCTCTTCTGGACGATTTCAGCAGGGGTCTTCTCCAACACCCGTAGATTCCCGGGTCTTGGAAGTAGGAGTTAGAAAGCAGATCTGCGATTAGCTACCAGACCATGAGCAAGTCATTTCACCCCGTGGGCTCTTTGTAAAACGAGGAATTTGGATTCGAAGGCCTTTAAAATCTGGATCCGTGTTTCGTAGTGTGGTCCGGATCTCGGGGTCACCTGGAGAGAAGGGGAGGCGCTTGTTAACAATACAGATAACTGGGTTCCTCCTTACCCTTAGATGAGGGGAATTGGAGAGCTGTCTCAGTCGTCCGACGCGACATACATCATCCATGTCTGAAAACTCACTGCGAACTGCATCCTTGGAACTGCGTCTTGCAGGTGCCAATTTGATTTTCCAGCACATACTCAGTCCCTTTGGACCCAGGATGATGTCACTTGACTCCCACTTACCTCTTGGGCTGTGATTACAATATTACTAAGGCACTTGAAGTTCCAAAGAAAAGGCACACCTCACTATTATTACATTTAAAAAGCAGCAGCTTTTCAGAATTTCTCTATTGAGTTTCTATCACAATCAAATTTAACTTTTTCATTTCTTAGACAGGGTCTCACTCTGTCGCCCAGGCTGGAGTACAGTGGCGCGATCTAAACTCACTGCAGCCTTTACCTCCTGGTCTCAAGACATCCTCCAGCCTCAACCCCCTCATTTCAACCCCACCCCCACCCCCACCCCGCCCACCGCCTTTAGTAGCTGGGACCACAGGCGCACACTGGTAATTTTTGCATTTTTTTAGAGTCAGGGTTTGGCCATGTTACCCAAGCTGGTCTCAAACTCCTGGCCTCAAATGGTCCTCTCACCTTGGCCTCCTAAAGTGCCAGGATTACAGGCATGAGCCACTGAACCTGGCCTTAACTTTTCTTAAAACTCCAAGTTCATATATATGTCTGTGGCTACAGAATCTTGCCTGAATTACTTAAATGACTCAAACTAGATGGCAAAGAACAGAGATTAGATGTTTTATAATGCATTCAGCTAACATATATTAATGGGGGAAATTAGTTGTAACTTGTACCCACAATTTGGAACAACTGTTTCAAAAATGTTCACCTCTATGACTACCAGGATGATTCAGGCAAATTATTTGAAATGCACATTTTATTGATGGTCAGTAGCTCAACTCTTCACAAATGCAGAGTTCCTTGTATTCCTAGATTATCTTTCCAATGGTATTACCTCTCAGACTACCTAGCTTTGCATTGTTTATTAACAATGGCTTGAGTCACAACAAAGATCTGTAAACCAAGAAGAACTTTCTGGTTTGTTTGTTTGTTTGTTTGTTTGTTTGTTTGTTTTGAGACGGAGTCTTGCTCTGTCACCCAGGCTGGAGTGCTGTGGCGCAATCTTGGCTCACTGCAACCTCTGCCTCCTGGGTTCAAGTGATTCTCCTGCCTCACCCTCCCAAGTAGCTGGGATTACAGGTGCCCGCCACCATGCCTGGCTAATTTTTGTATTTTTAGTAGAGACGGGGGTTTCACCATGTTGGCCAGGCTGGTCTTGAACTCCCCTGACCTCGTGATCCACCCACCTCGGCCTTCCAAAGTGTTGGGATTACAGGTGTGAGCCACTGCGTCTGGCCATATGCTGTCTTTTCCTAAAACCACTTTGCTTGATGGAACGGATAGTTGCAAGCTAGAGAACCAATTTTAGGGAGAGGCTGGGCTCCAGGATTTGTGGAGCTGTCTACAAAATATTATCTGCTATTTTTCTCTTCTCTGTTCTATTCATTCTATTCATTTCCATTCTGTGTCTATTGCTTTATTTACAGTAAATCCTGCAAAATCATAATGGCAACAGTCTCTGGAGAAAATGTTAAAATTTCCTAGTCATTATTCCCTTCCAGGCATCTATGTTACAAGCCCTTGTTGAAGTGAAAGAATTGTTGCTCCATGTTGTCCAGTACACTTTAAAGAGTCCAGAATACAATGTCTCAAAATGCTTTTAGGTGTCTCTAATTAGACCCTTCTAATTACCTGTGGTGTCTCTTAGCCATCCTAGTTTGGATATTAAATTAATACGTACTTTTAAATCATTAGATTAGACTAATGACAAGTGCAATGAAACAGATCCTCTGTACTTTGAAGTGATAATCAAATATTAATGTTAAGCCAAACTGAGACACACCTAGTTCTTTTAAAACACAACCCTGGGCCTATAAATGGATGGCTCATATGGTTACATCTCTGACTAGGAAACAGTAAGGGTTGCCATGAGCCTGGCCATTCAGCCATGCGTACACTCTCCCATATACCGAAATACAAACATAGTATGATAACATAGTACATTGTCAGCCTGGCGCAGTAACTCCCACCTGTAATCCCAGCACTTTGGGAGGCCGAGGCGGGTGGATCACCTGAGATCAGGAGTTCAAGACCAGCCTGGCCAACATGGTAAAACCCCATCTCTACTAAAAAAAAAAAAAAAAAAAAAATTAGCCAGGTGTGGTGGCTCATGCCTGTAATCCCAGCTACTTGGGAGACTGAGGCAGGAGAATCGCTTGAACCCAGGAGGCAGAGGTTGCAGTAAGCCAAGATCGTGCCATTGCACTCTAGCCTGGGCAACAAGGGCGAAACTCCATCTCAAAAGCAAACAAAAAAAAGTATGTTGTCGTATTATGCCCCATGCCCCATCAAGCTTCTGTATTTTACAACAAACGATCCACTGGGCTCAACAGCCTGCTTGAGAGACCTTGCTAACTCCAATTGCAGTAAGCATAAGTTTTGCAAGTTGATCAAAATGAAAGCACGTCTGTGACTTGGTACACAAACATGCTGTGACACATGGGTGAGAACCACAGAAGTAGACATTCCACATATACTTGCACAGTGTACTGAGCAGGTGAACCAAGAGTCACTAACAAAAATCATGGTCTGAGGAACTTAAGAGAGTTGGCTATCCTCATGCCATTAAAGAAATGCTAAATTCACCACTCTAAGTTAGGCAGCAACTCCTCCCTGTCACCTGATCTCATGGCACAAGAGTTGCTATTTATATTTCTGCATCCCACCCTCAACTATGAGTCCCGTGTATTTATCCTTGCATCCTGAGTGCCTAAACAAGAATGGCAGCAGATTTTATCTTAGGAGCTAATTCCAGTCGTATACTTGCATGCCATGTTTTAAAAAATTGTGGGGCTCCATCTAGATTTGGCAAGAAAGTATACAAATTGATTAATGACTGATTCTCTGTCATGAGCACAGAAGGTGGTAGTGTGACAATGCTATCATGTATTTATCAACCGTGATGGTAATAGGAGATAATAATGTTAAGTGATTCACCAAATGGATAAGTGAACTTAAAAACAACACAAAGTCTCTTTATCTGAAGAAGCAGGTATAATATTCATTAATCTGAGTCAAGGTGAGACCATCTCATTACTTACTCCTATTGCATTACTATGTTACTACAAAAGACAAAAGGAGATTAACTTAGTGCTAAACACTCCTTGTCATGCTATCTCTGTTTAACTCGAGGAACAGTCTTTGGCTACAGTATTTTTTACCACTTTGGGAGTGCTTGTATAAACCTGGATGAAAATAGCTAGCCAAGAAAACAGCTCTGTTTTTCCAAGAGTCCGATCACACCCTGTAAAGGCCAGAGCTCCTTATCTCATTCTGGTCTTGTTTCCTGTCAAACTTGGAAACTAACAGAAGTAAATGTTGGCTAATTGCTCCCTTGACTAATGTGTTCTTTCTGACCATTGTCCTAATAAAAGTAGAAAGTTGCATCCAACGAGATGCAAGTTGGTATTGCCAGTTGAACCACAGTCCAACATTCTAGAGACTGAGGAAAAATTAAAAGGAATATGCCGTGATTCAGGGGAGCTGTGTGTGTGAAGTGCCAAGCGGGGAGCCCGGCGGGCAGTGAGCACTAAACAAATGATAGCTGTCATTATTGCAATTATTTCAGTCAGTAACTGCGGGGCGTGGAAGAGTATTATTTCAAAAGCACTTTATTGAATAGGTCAATTAAAGTATTAGATTTTAAAAATTCCATAACTGACCGCAGTTTACACAGGAGAAGACTGAAGCCTTAAAGTATTTGCCTAATAAAACTAGTAGTGTCTGTCCCTAAATTAGAACCTGGACATCTGTTTAACAGAAATAAATGCATCATTTAAAGAAATCCTATTGTATGTCTTGTTTGTTTTACCCTCAAATGCAAAGTGATGCATTAATCATATTGCTCAGCTCACAATAAAAACAATAAAAATAAGAGACCTTAACATTTCTCTCTCAGGCTAAAGCAGGTCTAACCAACCAAATTAAGCAAGGATATAGAAAATTTAAACAATATATTAATAATAAATAAGATAGGCCTTGGCTGGTCTGAGTGCAGTGGTGTTTACAACTAATTGATCACAACCAGTTACAGATTTATTTGTTCCTTCTTCACCCCCACTGCTTCACTTGATAAGCCTTTAAAATAAATAAATAATAAGATAGACCTCCTGGATATGATATATATTAAATTTTACACCTCAAAAATACAGAAAGGGCCAGACGAGGTGGCTGATGCCTGTAATCCCAGCACTTTGGGAGGCTTAGACAGATGGATCACCTGAGGTCAGGAGTTTGAGACCATCCTGGCCAGCATGGTGAAACACCGTCTCTACTAAAAATATAAAAATTAGCCAGGCATGGTGGCGAACGCCTGTAATCCCAGCTACTTAAGAGGCTGAGGCAGGAGAATCGCTTGAACTCCAGAGGCAGAGGTTGCAGTGAGTTGAGATTACACCACTGTACTCCAGCCTGGGCGACAAGAGTAAAACTCCATCTCAAGAAAAACAAAAAATAGGCAGGGCACGGTGGCTCACACCTGTAATTCCAGCACTTTGGGAGGCCAAGGTGGGTGGATCACCTGAGGTCACGAGTTCAAGACCAGCCTGGCCAACATGGTGAAACCCCATCTCTACTAAAAATACAAAAATTAGCCAGGTGTGGTGGCCCACACCTGTAATCCTAGCTATTTGGGAGGCTGAGGCAAGAGAATCACTTGAACCCAGGAGGCGGAGGTTTCTGTGAGCCAAGATCGCGCCATTGAACTCCATTCTAGGCGACAGAGTGAGACTCTGTCTCAAAAAAAAAAAAAAAAAGAAATAGAGAACATACTTTCTTCCCAAGCACATATGGAGTCAGCAATGAAAATTGGCTATATCATAAACAAATTTTCAATAGTAGAATAAAGCAAATAAAGCAAATTTTATTTTATTTTATTTTATTTTGAGACAATTTATCATGCTGTCACTCACGCTGGAGTGCAATGGTATGATTATGGCTTATTGCAGCCTCGGCCTCTTGGGCTCAAGTGATCCTCCCACCTCAGCCTCCTGAGTAACTGGGACTACAGGCACATGCCACTATACCCAGCTAATTTTTTTTTTTTTTTTTTGTAAAAGTAAGGTCTCTATATGTTACCCAGGTTGGTCTCGAACTCCTAGGCTCAAGCAATCCTCCCACCTTGGCCTCTCAAAGTACTGGGACTACAGGCGTGAGCCACAGCATCAGGCTTATTTTAGTTAAACAATAATTAGTGCCGGGCACGGTGGCTCACGCCTGTAATCCTAGCACTTTGGGAGGCCGAGGCGGGCGGATCACAAGGTCAGGAGATCAAGACCATGGTGAAACCCCGTCTCTACTAAAAATACAAAAAATTAGCCAGGCGTGGTAGTGGGTGCCTGTAGTCCCAGCTACTCAGGAGGCTGAGGCAGGAGAATGGCGTGAACCCGGGAGGCGGAGCTTGCAGTGAGCCGAGATCGCGCCACTGCACTCCAGCCTGGGGGACACAGCGAGACTCCGTCTCAAAAAAATAATAATAATAATAATAATAATAATTAGTGAGTAAATAATATAATAATTTGGGTGCTGTGACTCACGCCTGTAATTCCAGCACTTTGAGAGGCCAAAACAGGAGGACTGCTTGAGCCGGGGAATTCGAGACCAACCTGGGCAACATGGCAAGACTCTGTCTCTGTTTTATTTTTTAATTTTAAGTTAATAAACAATATAATAAAACTAGAAATCAGTAACAAAAACAGAAAACAAGTAGTTCTTTCCACCTGGAAATTTTAAAGTGCCCTATGAGGCCAGGTGCATGGCTCACACCTGTAATCCCAACACTTCGAGAGGCAGAGGCAGGCAGATAACTTGAGGTCAGGAGTTGGAGACCAGCCTGGCCAACAGGATGAAACCTCGTCTCTACTAAAAATATAAAAAGTAGCCAGGCATGATGGCACATGCCTGTAGTCCCAGCTACTCAGGAGGCTAAGGCAGGAGAATCACTTGGAACCCAGGGTGCAGAGGTTGCAGTGAGCTGAGATCGTGCCCCTGCACTCCATCCTGGGCAACGGAGGGAGACTCCATCTCAAAAAAAAAAAAAAAACAACTGAATAAATAAAGGGCCCTACTAAACAACTGTTAGATGAAATGGAAAATAGAATTAAAATTGAGCTTGAATAATTTCTAAGAAATAACAATGAAAACAATACATATCAAAGTCTGTAAAAAAAAAATCAGCGACCAAAGAAAAATATATAGTTTTAAATATTTCTATTGCTAAAAATGAAAGAATGGTCAAAAATGAATTTGATTTCTCACTAATAAACCTAAACCAGCTACACACACGATGGCTCTCACATATAATCCTAGCACTTTGGGAGGCCAAGGCAGGCAGATGGCTTGAGCCCAGGAGTTCAAGACCAACCTGGGCAACATGGTGAGCCCCTGTCTCTCCAAAAAATACAAAAATTAGCCAGAATAATGGTGCGTGCCTGAGGTCCCAGCTCCTTGGGAGGCTGAGGTGAGATGATTGCTTGGGCCCAGGAGTTGAGGCTCTGGTGAGCCGTGATAGCACCACTGCACTCCAGCCTGGGCAACAGAGCCAGACCTTGTCTCAAGAAAAAAAAAAAAAAAAAAAAAAGGCTGGTGCGATGGCTCATGCTTATAATCCCAGCACTTTGGGAGGCCAAGGTGGGTGGATCACCTGAGGTCAAGAGTTCGAGACCAGCCTGGGCAACATGGTGAAACCCATCTCTACTAATACAAAAAAACTAGCTGGGCGTGGTGGTGCATGCTTGCAATTCTAGCTTCTTGGGAGGCTGAGGCAGGAGAATCACTTGAACCTGGGAGGTGGAGGTTGCAGTGAGGTGAGATCACACCACAGCACTCCAGCCTGGATGACACAGTGAAACTATGTCTCAAAAAAAAAAAAAAAAAGAATAGAAAAAAGAAACCTAAACCAAAGTAAATCAAAGAAAAGCAGATTATCCCTTAATAGTTTAAGGTATTAAAAACAAAGAAAGAAAAAGAAAAGCGGAAAGTAAAATAAGGATAAAGCAGATATTAATTATGTCAAATACAGAGAACCAATGAATAAATTACCATGCCAATTATTTGAGGAAAAAATTTAATGACAGGCCACTAATTAATCAAAACAAGAGAAAGAAAGTATAACACTAAATTTTAAGAAATGATAAGAGGAGTATAGCCATTTAAACAGAAAATTACATAGTATTATGAAAATACATTTTTTGTTTTGTTTTGTTTTGTTTTTTTGAGACAGAGTTTTGCTATTGTCAACCCAGGCTGGAGTGTAATGGCATGATCTCGGCTCACTGCAACCTCTGCCTCCTGGGTTCAAGCGATTCTCCTGCCTCAGCCTCCCGAGTAGCTGGGATTACAGGCATGTGCCACCACACCTGGCTAATTTTTGTAATTTTAGTAGAAACGGGGTTTCACCATGTTAGGCTGGTTTTGAACTCCTGACCTCAGGTGATCCACCTGCCTTGGCCCCCCAAAGTGCTGGGATTACAGACATGAGCCACTGTGCTCAAAAATACAATTGAAAGCCTAGATTTAATGAAACTTGCAATATGCCAAAATTAATCTCAGCAGAGATAGAAAGCCTAGACAAATCTATTTTACTAGAAGAAATAAATATATAAAATAACTATCCACATAAAAAATATGAGACCCAGGTAGTTTCATGAGGAATTATTCTAAATTTCCAAAGATGTGATACTTAGATGCTGCCACATAAATTGTTTTGCAGCTTTTTCCTTTTATTTCTCTTTTTTCTTTTTATTTAAAATAGAGACAGGGTCTTGCTACGTTGCCCCGGGTTGTCCTGAACCCCTAGCCTCAAGAGATTCTCTCGCCTTGGCCTCCTAAAGTGCTAAGATTACAAGCGTGAGCCACCACACCTGGCTTGGGCCATTTTAAAATAAGAAAAACTTCCCAATTGTTTTTATGAAGCCAGTAACATTTTATGAAGCCAATCAACATAATATTGATTCCAAAATCTGACAAAGACTGTACAAAAAAGTCTACAAACTACTCTCACTTATGAATATGAATGTAAAAAAAATTCCAAGTCAAACATTAACAGCAGAATCCAAAAGCACATTTTAAAAATACTTTATGTAATCTTGCTCCTTGGTATTTACCCAAATGAGTTAAATACTTACATTCACACAAAAACCTATAAGTGAATGTTTATAGCAGCTTTATTCATATTGCCAAAACTTGGTAGCAACCAAGATGTCCTTTAGTAAGTAAATGGATAAATAAATTGTGTTAAACCCAGACAATTGAGTATTATTCAGTGCTAAAAAGAAATGAGCTACCAAACCATGAAAAGACAAGGAAGAAAATTAAGTGCATATTACTAAATAGGAGAAGTCAATCTCTACATACTGTATGACTCCAAGTATATGATACTCCAGAAAAGACAAAACTATGGAGACAGTAAAAAGATCAGTGATTGTCAGGATTGGGGGGATGGAGGGATCAATAGATGAAGCACAGAGGATGTTTAGGGCAGTGAAACTATTCTGTATAATTCTATAATGGTGAATACATGTCATCATACATTTGTCAAAATCCAAAGAGTATGTGACAAGAAGAGTAATCCCTAATGTAAACTATAGACTTTGCATAATGTGTCAGTGTAGCTTCATGGATTGTAAACTCTGGTGCAGGATGCTGATAGTGGGGAAAGCTGTGTGCATGAGTGTGTGTGTGGAAGGAAGGCAGTATATGGGAATTCTCTGTACTTTCCACTCAATTTTGCTGTAACTCTAAAATTGCTTAGAAAAATAAACATCAAAATTTTAAAAATTACTTTATGACCCAGGTGAATTTATTCTAAGATTGCAAAGATGGTTCATATTAAGAAAACCATTAATATAATTCACTATATCAATAGATAGAAAGAGGAAAATCAGATTTTTCCACAGGTGCTGAAAAGGCCTTTGATATAATTCAGTATCTATTTCTGTTTTTTAAAAAATCTGAATAAAATAGGAATTGTTGGATACTTCCTTAACATGATAAAATATATCTCAGCACCTTAGCACTTAGTCGTTAGAGGCATTCTTACCAAGGTCAGGAACAAAGCAAAGATGCTATCTCACTGTAATTTAATATTTGAATGGAGATTAGCCAATATAATAAGACAAAACAATTCAAATAAAGGTATAAAATGTAGAAAAGAAGTTTAATTACATCTACTGATATTATGAGAATATACCTAGAAAACCCAAGATAATTCATCTTAAACATTAAGGAATTCAGCGATGTAGCTAGATTTAAAATTAACACACCAGCTGCGCACAGTGGATCACACCTGTAATCGCAGCACTTTAAGAGCCCTAGGCAGGTGGATCACTTGAGCCCAGGAGTTTGAGACCAGCCTGGGCAACATGGCAAAACTCCCTCTCTACAAAACACACACACACACACAAATTAGCCTGGCGTGGTGGGGCACACCTGTAGTCCCAGCTACTCCAAAGGCTAAGGTGGGAGGATCACTTGAGCCTGGGAGGTGGAGGTTGCAGTGAGCTGCAATCTCACCTGCCCTCTACCTGTACTCCAGCCTGGGTGACAGAGTGAGACCTTATCTCAAAAAAAATTAAATCAACATACAAAAAACAATAGCCTTCATACATATCAAACACAATAGAAGATTTAAAGTAAAAGCAAACCCCATTCACAAAAGCAACCAAAAAGGTAAAATACCTAAGAGCAAACATAACAGAAAGTATGCAGACTTATATGAGAAAAACCTGAAACACCCTTGAAGACACAATGGTAACCTTGAACAAATGAAAGCCTCCTTTGTTCTTGGATAAGGCAAATACAATCATAAATATATCAATTTTCCCCAAAATTAACATATGTATACACCGGTACAATGGTTCACACCTGTAATCCCAGCACTTTGGGAGGCTGAGGCGGGCAGGTCATTTGAGGTCAGGAGTTCCAGACCAGCCTGGCCAACATGGTGAAACCCCCATCTCTACTAAAAATACAAAAATTAGCCAGGCATGGTCGAGTGCCTGTAATCCCAGCTACTCAGGAGGGTGAGGCAGGAGAATCACTTGAACCCAGGAGGCAAAGGTTGCAATGAGCTGAGATCGTGTCATTGCACTCCAGCCTGGCTGACAAGAACAAGACTCCATCTCAGAAAAAAAGAAAAAGAAAAATGGGCAGAAGGGCCAAGTGCTGCAATCTCAGCACTTTGGGAAGCTGAGATGGGCAAATCACTTGAGGCCGGGAGTTTGAGACCAGCCTGGACAACATGGCAAAACCCTATCTCTACTAAAAATACAAAATTAGTCTGTGATCCCAGCTACTTATGAGTCTGGGGCACAAGAATTGCTTGAGCCTAGCAGGTGGAGGTTGCAGCCAGCTGAGATGGTGCCACTGCACTCGGCCTGGGTGACAGAGTGAGACTCTGTCTCAAAACGACAACAACAAACAAAAAAAAAAGAAGAAGAAGAAGAAGAAGAAAAATGAGCCAAAAAAGGGCCAGATGCGGTGGCTCACACCCGTAATCCCAGCACTTTGGGAGGCCAAGGCAGGCAGATCATGAGGTCAGGAGATTGAGACCATCCTGGCTAACATGGTGAAACCCTGTCTCTACCAAAAATACAAAAAAAAATTAGCCAGGCATGGTGGTGGGTGCCTGTAGTCCCAGCTACTCAGGAGGCTCAGGCAGGAGAATGGCGTGAACTCAGGAGGTGGAGCTTGCAGTGAGCCAAGATTGTACCACTCCACTCCAGCCTGGGTGACTGAGAGAGACAGTCTCAAAAAAAAAAAAAAAAAAAAAAGAAAGAAAAAAAAAGAAAAATGGGCAAAAAACATGAACAGACAATTCACAGAAAAATATAGGTAAATAGTCTCAAACCCTTATGAGACATTCAACTTCCTAACAGAAATCTGCATAAAAACCAAACAGAAATATCATTTACTATCTATTAGTTTGGCAAAGATTCAAAAGCTTGACAATGTACTCTGTTCATGTGGCCCTGTGGAAAAACATTCTCATATTGTTGCTGAGAGTGCAAAATGGTTCAGCCCCAAATAGAGAAAATTTCGGCAACATCTAGCAAACTACATATAACCTTACAAGAACTTACCCTGAGGAGATTCCTAAAGAAAAACAAAAACAACATACGCACAAAGTTGTCCACTGCAGCACCATTTCTTTCATTGACAGATGATTTATCTTAGGGTTTGCCAACGGAGGCAGAGAATGGAAGGCGGACGAAGGGAAGAAGAGATATGCTTCCTGTTTCCAGTTCCAGTCAGGTCCCCCAGCACCATGAGGACAGCTACATATCCAGCCTTTTGCTTCTTTGGGGGCTCACAGCTTCAACTACTTGGCCCCTTCTTTCCAGAAGTTCCAACACCAATCTTAGAATGCACCCAACCGAGCAACAGCTGTGGTGCACCAGCAAACCAGTCCCATGGCGCCCCCAAGAGGTCTCAACTGTGGAGTATCTGCTCTCACGAACAGCACAGCCACATGGGGCCCCTCCTCTAAGTCCCTAGATTCTATTAATGCTACTTCTCATTTTGTTTCCCCTGCCCCAGGGGTGATGTCTCCTTTCTACAGCATTTTGTTTTGTTCTGTTTTGTTTTGTTTTGTTTTGTTTTGTTTTGTTTTGTTTTTGAGACAGAGTTTTGCTGTTGTTGCCCAGGCTGGAGTGCAATGGCACAATCTCAGTTCACTGAAACCTCTGCCTCCCGGGTTTAAGCAATTCTCCTGCATCAACCTCCCGAGTAGCTGGGATTACAGGCATGTGCCACCACGCCTGGCCTAATTTTTGTCTTTTTAATAGAGATGGGATTTCTCCATGTTGGTCAGGCTGGTCTTGAACTCCTGACCTCAGGGGATCCACCCGCCTTGGACTCTCAAAGTGCTAGGATTACAGGCATGAGCCACCACGCCCAGCCTCCACAGTTATTAATTAAAGGAGACCTAAAGAAGTGAAGGAATATATCTTGTTCATGTAATGGTGATGAACAGAATACCTTTGTCAGAGACATTTAAAATTGGAGTTTCTGCCTGTAATCCCTGCTACTAGGGAGGCTGAGGTGGGAGGATCCCTTAAACCCAGGAGTTCAAGTCCAGCAATATAGTAAGACCCCTGTTAAAAAAAAAAAAAAAAAGAAAAAAGAAAAAGAAAAAAAAAATGAAGGAAGGAAGGAAGAGAGGGAGGGAGGGAAGGAGGAAGGGAAAAGGAAGGAAGGAAGGAGGGAGGCTGGGAGGGAGGAAGGAAAGAAAGAAAGGAAGAAATAAAAAAAAAAAAACTGGGTTGCCTGAATGACCCTATAAAGCAAAACCAGTTGCCACACTAAAATGCTTATTTTGGAGTAGTTATTTGAAAAAGAAACAAGTCTCTTTTTTTTTTTTTTTTTTTTTTTTTTTTTTTTTTTTGAGACAGGGTCTTGCTCGGTCCCCCTGGCTAGAGTGCAGCGATGCTGTCTCAGCTCCTGCAACCTCCAACCTCCCAGGTTCAAGTGATTCTCCTGCCTCAGCCTCCCAAGTAGCTGGGATTACATTCATGTGCCACCACGCCTGGCTTATTTTTTGTATTTCTGGTAGAGTTGGGGTTTCACCATGTTAGCCAGGCTGGTCTCGAACTCCTGAACTCAGGTGATCCACCCACCTAGGCCTCCCAAAGTGCTGGCATTACAGGTGTGAGCCACCGTGCCCGGCCCCAAAAGTCTATATTCTTTAAGTCCCTCTATTTGGGGTTACTTTTTCTTCAGCAAGCTTAAGCTATACCCATACTAAGACATTGGATTAAAAATTTAAACGTGAAAACCAAAATGTTAACACTTTCAGAAGATAAAATTATCTTTTTAACTTCAGGGTGTGGAATAATGTCTTAAGACATAAGACAAATCACAGAAAGAAGATCTTTTCCGCACATAATAAAGACCTAGAATCCAGAAAATATCTATTTTTTAAAATCTTTATTTATCTCCCTATCTTTATTTATTTATCTTGAGACAAGGTCTTGCTCTGTTGCCCAGGCCAGAGTGCAATTGCGTGATCTTGGCTCACTGCAGCCTCGACCTCCCAGTCTCAAAAGGTCCTCCTACCTCAGTCTCTCAAGTAGCTGGGATTACAGGCATAAGCCACTGCACCCAGCCTCAGAATATATCTAGAACTTTTACAAATCAATAAGAAAAAATAAACAAATGACTAGAATAGCTGGACTGCAACTTTACAGAAGAAAAAAATTCCAAATGGTCAATAAATGGGGGTGGGGGGTAATGCTCAATCTTATTAGTAATCAGAAAAATCTAAATGAGGGCCATAGTGAGGTAACATTTTTACCCATTAGACTGGCAAAATTAAGAAATCTTAGGCCAGGCATGAGATTCACACCTGTAATCCCAGCACTTTGGGAGGCCAAGGCGGGCGGATCACGAGGTCAGGAGATGGAGAACATCCTGGCTAATACATTGAAACCTCGTCTCTACCAAAAATACAAAAAATTAGCCGGGCATGGTGACAAGTGACTGGAGTCCCAGCTAGTCAGGAGGCTGAGGCAGGAGAATCACTTGAATCTGGGAGGTGGAGGTTGCAGTGAGCCGAGATCACGCCACTGATTCCAGCCTAGGCAACAGAATGATACTCCGTCAAAAAAAAAAAAAAAAGAAATTTGAAAATACTAAGCATTGGTGAGGATGTGAATCACCAGGAAATTTTTGCATGCCACTACTGGAAGTATAAGTGGAAGTGGAAGTTGGTAAAACAATTTTAAACATCAATTTCACATTATTTTATAAAATTTGACAATTTGCAAACCTTAAGACAGAGAATTCCTACTCCTAGGCATATACTGTGTATAGTTAGAGCATGTACAAAATGTACACATAGGCTAGGTATGCGGTGGCTCACACCTGTAATCCCAGCACTTTGGGAGGCTGAGGAGGGAGGATCACTTGAGTCCAGGAGTTCAAGGCAAGCTAGGGAAACATAGTGAGATCCCATCTCTACAAAAAATTTTAAAATTAGCCAAGCTCAGTTATGCATGCCTATAGTCTGGCTACTATGGAGGCTGGGAGGATTGCTAGAGCCCAGGAATTAGAGGCTGCAGTGAGCTATGATTGCACCACTGCATTCCAGCCTGATCAACACAACAAGATCCTGACTAAAAAAAAAAAAAAAGTAAATACATAATGTACATGGATAAAAATGACTCATATATATATTTCCAGCAGCATTATTTTTCTAAATAAAATATTAATGAATAATTTACTTATAATAAAATGCACAAATTTTAAATGTAAAGTTCAATGAGTGCTACCAACTCCACAATCAAAGTTTTTTTGTTTTGTTTGTTTTTTGAAATGAAGTCTTGCTCTGACACCCAGGTTGGAGTGCAATCGCATAATCTTACTCGCTACAACATCCGCCTCCTGGAGTAGGTGGGACTACAGGGGCGTGCCACCACACCCAGCTAATTTTTGTGTTTTTAATAGAGACATGTTTCTGCCTGGCTGAACCCAGCCAGGCTGTTCTCAAACTCCTGACCCCAGATGATCTACCCGCCTTGGCCTCCCAAAGTGCTGGGATTACAGGCTTGAGCCACTGTGCCTGGCCCTTATTGTCTTTTTAATTTTCGCCATTTCATTGTCATTTTGATTTGCATTTCCCTATTGACTAATGATGTTGAGCATCTTTTATGTGCTTATTGGACATTTGCATTTTTTTGGAAAAATGTCTATTCAGATACTTTGTTCTTTTTTTTTTGAAATAGAGTCTCACTTTGTCATCCACGCTGGAGTGCAGTGGCACAATCTCAGCTCACTGAAACCTCTGCCTCCTGGGCTCAAGCGATCCTTCTACCTCAGCCTCCCAAGTAGCTGGGACTGCAGGCCCATGGCATTACGCTGAGCTAATTTTCATATTTTTTTGTAGAGGTGGGGGGTCTCACTATATTGCCCAGGCTGGTCTCGAACTCCTGGATTGAAGCAATCCACCTGCCTTGGTCTCCTAAAGTGCTGGAATTACAGGCATGAGCCACTGCATCTGGCACTTTCCTCATTTTTTAAATTGAATTGTTTGTGTTTTTACTGTGGAGTTGCAAAAATTCTTTACTTATTCTGGAACAAGTCCTATACCTGACATATGACTAGCAAATATTTTCTCCAGTTCTGTGTGTTGTTTTTATTGTATTGATGATGTCCTTTGAAGTACAAAAGTTTTTCATTTTGATAAAGTCCATTTTATCTATTTTTTTTCTTTTGTTGCTATAATTTTGGTTTCCTATCAAGAAACCATCACCTGACCCAAAGTCACAAAGATATACACATAGGCTTTCTTCTAAGAGTTTTATAGTTTTAGCTCTTACTTTTAGGTCAATGATCCACTTTGAGTTAATTTTTGTGTATTGTATCATCATACAAGGGGTCCAGCTTCAGTCTTCTGCATCTGAATATTCCATTGTCCCAACACCATTCATTGAAAAGACTATTTTTTCCCATTGAATTTTCTTGGCACTCTTGTTAAAAATCAATTGACCATAATATAAGAGTTATTCATTCCTTCCTGTACTTCTGAATTTACATCTTATATAATTTCCTGCATCCTTAAGAGTTTCCCTTAGCATTTCTTGTTGTGGCAGCATTACTTATAATAGTAACACAAATTAAAAACTCCCCAGTGTCCATAGATGAAAGAATGGATTGATAAAATGAGTTATTTTCTTACAATAGAATATCATCTAACAATGAAAATGAATCTACTATAACTACATACAAAAGCACAGACACCACTTAGAAACAGAATATCAACAACCCTGGCTTTTGTTCTCTGTGAGATGAGAAATCACTGTAATGTTTTGTAGCAGAGGAAGAATATTATCTAACTTACATTATTACAGGATTCATTTGGCTGCTGTGTTGAGCATAGACTGTTGGGGGAGAAAGGAGAGTCAAAGACAGACGTTGGCAGATCCACTGTGAGGCCATTGCAATAATTCAGGCAAGAAGTGATGGTGTCTTGGACCAAGGTGGTGGTAGTGGGAATGGTAACTGACAGAACTCTGGCTATATTTTGAAGACACAACCAACAAAACTTTAGGGTGTCAGTGAAGGAAAGGAATCAAGTAGGTACTATGGGTATTAGAATGAAAAGAAAATAAGTAAACTTTATTTTTCAAAATAATAGCTTAGTTGGCATAATGATATTACAAAAACTGAAGAATGGTAAATGAAAGGTGTCAGTGACCCCACTGTTTTTAGTCTGAACAAACGAAGAAACAGTCTTATAAGGTCGTCTGCACTTTTCTATATTTTTGAAGTATTTTATAATACATAAATGGTGAGAATGCATAACTTTTAAAAACAAGCTTCAGTGTGGTGAATCACGCCTGTAATCCTAGCACTTTGGGAAGTCAAGAAGGGCAGATTGCATGAGCCCAGGAGTTTGAGACCAGAATGGGCAACATGGTGAAATCCCATCTCTACAAAAAAATACCAAAAAATTAGCCAGGCATAGTGGCGCACGCCTATAGTTCCAGCTACTCGGGAGTCTGAGGTGGGAGGATTACCTGAGTCGAGGAAGTCGAGGCTGCATTGCACTGCACTCCAGCCTGGGTGACACAGTGTGACCCTGTCAAAAGGAACTAGAAACGCGAATTAAAATATTAATTGAAATATTTGGATATTTTCACTTTTTTTTTTTTTTTTTTTTTGAGACGGAGTTTTGCTCTTGTTGCCCAAGCTGGAGTGCAATGGCACGATCTCAGCTCACCGCAACCTCCGCCTCTCGGGTTCAAGTGATTCTCCTGCCTCAGCCTCCTGAGTAGTTGGGATCACAGGCATGTGCCACCACGCCAGGGTAATTTTGTATTTTTAGTAGAGACGGGGTTTCTCCATGTTGGTCAGGCTGATCTTGAACTCCTGACCTCTGTTGTCCACCCACCTGAGCCTCCCAAAGTGCTGGGATTACAGGCGTGAGCCACCACGCCCGGCCTTGGATATTTTCAAAATAATAATAATATTTAAGAAATTAGGTACTAGAAAACACTGATGCTAATGGGAATATTTCAAAGATGAACATGTACTTTCAGGGCTGGAAATACACACACACATGCAAATATCTACATTAAGATATGTACATACGTAAGGCCAAGCATGGTGGCTCACACCTGTAATCCCAGCACTTTGGGAAGCCAAAGAGGGCAGATCACTTGAGGTCAGGAGTTTGAGACCAGCCGGGCCAATGTGGTGAAACCCTGTCTCTACTAAAAATACAAAAATTAGGCGGGTGTGAAGGTGGGCGCCTGTAATCCCAGTTACTCAGGAGACTGACGCTGGAGAATTTCTTGAACCCCAGAGGCAGAGGTTGCAGTGAGCTGAGATTGGACCACTGTACTCCAACCTGGGCAACAGGGAGAAATTCTGTCTCAAAAAATAAAAACAGAAATAAAAAATAAAAGTATCAATATGTACTTTCAAACTTTTCATAAAATCCTGTATTACAATAATTACATATCCATGATAACTGGTTTATCTACTTAAAAAAAAAAGCTTTATGGATGCATGTTTAGCACCTAGGAAAAGAGCAGGCACATAATATGCAGTCAACAGTTGTTGAATGAACAAATGAATAAGAGAAGCTTTATTGATTTTATTTTATTCACTTGTTATCTGAACTCCACAAATGCTATGTTTGACTTACACTATTCTGCACAGTAAGAATTAAGAAATTTGACAAATGTGGCTGGGCGTGGTGACTCACGCCTGTAATCCCAGCACTTTGGGAGGCCGAGACAGGTGGATCACAAGGTCAAGAGATCGAGACCATCCTGGCCAACATAGTGAAACCACATCTCTACTAAAAATACAAAAATTAGCTGGGTGTGATGATGTGCGCCTGTAGTCCCAGCTACTTGGGAAGCTGAGGCAGGAGAATCACTTGAACCCGGGAGGCAGAGGTTGCAGTGAAATGAGATCTTGCCACTGCACTCCAGCCTGGCGACAGAGTGAGACTCCATCTCAAAAAAAAAAAAAGAAAGAAAAGAAAAAATTGGACAAATACAGTTGCTCACACCTGTAATCCCAGCACTTTGGGAGGCCAAGGCAGGAGGATCACTTAAAGCAAGGAGTTCAAGACCAGCCTGGGCAACATAGCAAGACCTAATTTCTATAGGAAAAAAGAAAAAAGAATTAAGAGACTGACATACTTGTGTCATTATTATCTGAGTAAATTTCAGTCATTACTAAATCAGTCTGAAGAACTTTAAACAAACAAACAAAATAACCCAAGGATGAATTTTCGGTTTTTTTTGAGATGGAGTCTCACTATGTCACCCAGGCTGGAATGCAGGGGTACAATCTCAGCTCACTGCAACCTCTGCCTCCTGGGATCAAGCAATTTTTATGCCTCAACCTCTCAAGTAACTAGGATTACAGGTATGTGCCGCCATGCCTGGCTAATATTTGTATTGAATTTTCTAAAAGAGATATTTTAATCTGTGAACTATATGAACATATTACATTAAGAAACTCAGAAGAGTTCCTTAAATATTCTTTGTTATGTGTATCTTGGAATGTGCCTACTCTAGAGATTACCAAAAAAATGAGACTGCCTTTTGAGATGGAAGATAGAGCAGCTTATGTTCTGTAGGACAGGATTCTATGTTGGTACATTTATCATTCTGTCTAGGTGACAGCAAAGCAGACTCAACACAGTAGTTACTCCAGTGTGGTTGTCATACCACTGAGGGGACACATGATTATTTTAGTTGATGAAATACAGACACATTAAAAAAAAACCCTGCATTTCCATGGATATTAATGATTAGGACTAGGTTAACGAAAGAAGTATGAGTCAACTTAATAATTATTTTTAAATAATAGCACAGTTAGCATGATACTACAAAATTTATGAAGTTTTAGAAATATTAGGTTAAAAGTATAAGGAAGGGTACAAAGCACATTGTATGCCATTAATAGGGAGTTATTAATTCAATTAGATTTGGAAACAGAATTGGGAATCTAGACACATGCTACTTCCAAATGATCCATAGACAATGATTCAAGGAATGGACGAACAGTATATTAGGGAAGAGGTGCTAGAGCTTAGCTGTGGGTTTATCATATACAAAGATAGGTAGTTCTTATGTTAATCAGCAGTCTGCTTGTTAAGTGCCAGTTGGTCTGTTATATGTCTGGCTTCACTTATATGTATATTTTTTCCTTTTTTGATCCACTGCTAAGAATCTGTCTTCACATATATTATTTGAGAAAGAAAAGTACAAGAAGACAAGCACTATAGATTTGTATTCTACCTCCTCTCATATTTGGTATGGCAGAACATGTATATGGATATTTAATAAATATTTTAATACTAATGAAAGAGCAGTATGTAACATAGAATTTGATTCAGAAAAAGAACATTTCCTTTCTTTCTTTTTTTTTTTTTTTTTTTGACAGGGCCTTGTTTGTCACCCAGGCTGCAGCACAGTGGCATTATCATAGTGCACTGCAGCCTTGAAATCCTGGGATCCAGGGATCTTTCTGTTTCTGCCTCCCAAAGTGCTGAGATTACAGGCATGAGCTACTGCACCTGGCCAATATATACATTATTATTTTTTATTTTTACTTTTTTGATACAGGGTCTCACTCTGTCACCCACGCTGGAGTGCAGTGGAGTGATCTCAGCTCACCGCAGCCTTGACCTCCCAAGCTCAAGCGATCCTCCCACCTCAGCCTCCTGAGAGCTGGGACTACAGGCACGTGCCACCATACCGGACTAATTTTTGTTTCTTTCTTTTTTTTTTTTTTTTAAGTAGAGACAGGGTCTCGCCATATTGCCCAGGCTGGTCTTGAACTCCTGGGTTCAAGCTACCCTCTACCCTCCTGCCTCTGCCTCCCACAGTGTTGAGATTACAGGTGTGAGCCATGGCACCTGGTCTGCATTATGATTTACCAGTAAAATTATCCTGCTTTGGTATATTTTAAGTAAATTGTAAACTCTGGCTTATTAAAAATTATGGCTTTCTTCTGACAATTTCTTCTTCTACAACAATAGTTAAACATTGTAAAACAGAGAGGTAGAGAATCCACCAAATCACACACTTCTCCTGTCATAACTGTATTCTACACTCCTCAGCTGAACCTAAAATAATAATTTTTCTCTGGTGAATTATTATGATTTTCAAATTCAGAAGAGAATTTCTCAGACCTCACAGATTAGAGGAAATACAAAATTAGAAATACTGGCTAAGGCCAGACATGGTGGCTCATGCCTGTCATCCCAGCACTTTGGGAGGCCGAGGTGGGAGGATCACTTAAGCCCAGGAGTTCCAGACCAGCCTGGGCAACATGATGAGACCCTATCTCTATCAAAACAGTGCAAAAATTAGTCAGGCATGGTGGCACATGCCTGTAGTCCCAGCTACTTGGGAGGCTAAGGCGGGAGAATCACTCGAGCCCCTGCAGTTGAGGTTGTAGTGAGCCAAGATCTCGTCAATACACTCCAGCCTGGGTGACAGAGCAAGACCCTGTATCAAGAGAAAAATAAAAAAAGAAAAAGAGAAAAAAAAGAAAGAGAGAAATATTGGCTAGCATTTCAATTAAAACTTCAAATAGTTATGAGAATGAGTAATACCTATTCTGAATTTTACTGCCCAATACAGTGAAAAGAGAATAAGTTTTTATTCTAATGCTTAAAAACTACTGATAATATCATAATCTTTCTGTGACCTTTTTCATTTTCTCTTTCTTGGTTTTTTTATTTTCCTTTTTGTTTTTCTTTGGGAATCTGTCCCCATTGTACTTTCCTGTTTTGTTTTGGTTTTCAAACAAAACAAAATAGCGAGTTTGGTCTCACTATGTCACCCAGGCTAGAGTACAGTGGTACAATCTGTGCTCACTGCAGCCCCAACCTCTGGGTTCAAGTGGTTCCTCCCACCTCAGCCTCCCAAGTAGCTGGGACTACAGGCAGGCACCCAGCTAATGTTTAAATTTTTTGTAGAGATGGAGTCTCATCATGTTGCCCATGGCTAGCGTTGAACTCCTGGGCTCAAGGATCCTCCCATCCCAGCCTCCTAAAATGCTGGGATCACACATGTGAGCCACCACACTCAGCTGGCCTCCTTTTATTTCTGCTTCTCATTGCCTTAGTTGACAACCAACCAAATTTATCTTGAGAGCTCAGACCAAGGTGAACATGACTAATTTGAAAATAATAATTTAGTAGCATTATTTCTTTAATCCAGTATGTTTATTTTGAACATTTATCAATAAACCTCTTTGCCACTAATAGACTATTACAAATTAAAATAGTAATTTTTGTGGGATACAAGAATGAAATACTGAAAAATCTAAACATAGTGTCTATAAAAATGTGGTCTCTTGAATATTGAAATTTCAAACAAATATGTTTTCTAGTCAGTTTTTAAAATAATATGATATTTCAGTGACTTCAATAATCATTAAGATTCTTAGAAGAATGAACATTATTATATTCATGCTGGGCATGGTGGCTCATGCCTCTAATCCCAGCACTCTGGGAGGCTGAGGCGGGTGGATCACCTGAGGTCAGGAGTTCAGAACCAGCCTGGTCAACATGGCGAAACTAAAATACAAAAATTAGCTGGGCGTGGTGGTGAATGCCAGTAGTTCTAGCTACCTCAGAGGCTGATACAGGAGAATCACTTGAACCCAGGAGGCAGAGGGCCAAGACTGTGCCACTGCACTATAGCCTGGACAACAGAGAGAGACTCCATCTCAAAAAAAAAAAATTATATTCCAATATTATCTACTTCCAGAAGTCAATGGGAAGTGAATGTGCAAGAAAAAAAATAGAAGAATCAGACAAACACACAAGCTAAAACAAAAATCAAGAGCAAATGCCAAGAACTACAAAAAGAATCATATCATGTTCAGACTTTTTCTTCTACAACATTAGATACTGGAAAGTAACAAAACAAAATCCTTGTATTTTGATAGAAAGAGGTAGAGTCCCAGGACTTCTATAATCAGTTAAGGTGTCACTTCATATGTGAAGACAACAGAAAAATAAATTCAGATATGCAAGGGGTCTGAAAATACATACCACCCATAACTCTTCCTGAAAAAGCACTCAAAGATTCTAGCTAATCAAGAGCATGGCCACAATAGAGATTCAAGAATGAAGAGATCGTCTCGGCATGGTAGCTCAAGCCTGTAATCCCAGCACTTTGGGAGGCCAAAGTGGGTGGATTACCCAAGGTCAGGAGTTCGAGATCAGCCTGGCCAACATGGTGAAACTCCGTCTCTACAAAAAATACAAAAATTAGCCAGGCATGGTGGCAGGTGCCTGTAATCTCAGCTACTTGGGAGGCTGAAGCAGGAGAATTGCTTGAACCCGGGAGGTGGAGGTTGCCGTGAGCTGAGATCACACCACTGCACTACAGCCTTGGCAACAGAGTAAGACTCTGTCTCAAAAAAAAAACAAAAAGAACAAGGAGATCACTGTATTGAAAGATTGGTGGTGAGAAATAAACTCCCATTTAATAATAGAATAGTATAATAATAATTATGAGCAATTACAAAACAAATCAAACTGTTAATAAGTCTTAAAAGATACATATTGTAAAGGTAAAAATAACTTGAGTATAAGAAATGGTTTAAATTCACCAAAGAGATGAGGAAGAACAATGGGGAAGGAAGTATTAGAAAAATTCAAATGTCTTAATAACTTTTAATTTTAACTAATTATTATTATTATTATTATTATTTTTGAGATGAGGTCTTGCTCTGTCACCCAGGTGAGAGTACGGTGGTGTGATCACGGTTCACTGCAGCCTTGACCACCTGGGCTCACACAATCCTCCCACCTTAGTCTCCAGAGTAGCTAAAACCATAGGTGCACGCCACCACTCCTGGTTAATTTTTTAAAATTATTTGTAGAGACAAGGTCTTGCTATGTTGCCCAGGCTAGCCTTAAACTCCTGGACAAAAGAGATTCTCCCATCTGCCTCTCAAAATGCTGGGATTACAGGCATGAGCCACCATGTCTGGCCAATTTTTAATTTTTTTGAAGTGTACAATTCAATGGTTATTAGTATATTCATAATTATGTATCCATTAATGCAGTATATTTTAGAATATTTTTGTTACCCTCAAAAAAAAAACCCTCACGCTGTTCAGCCCTCACCCCATCACCACCACTCCACTCCCAGTCCTAGGCCACTACTAATCTACTTTCCATCTCTGAAGATTTCCCTAATCTGGACATTTCATATAAATGGAATCATACAATATATGGTTCTTTGTGATTGTTCTTTCTCTTGGCATAATGTTTTCAAGCTTCAACCATCTTGTTCTATGTATCAGCACTTCATTCCTTTTCATGGCCAAATAATATCCCATATAGAATATATGCCACTTATTATATTTCAAATAATATTCCAGATTCATTGGTTGATAGGCATTTGGTTTTTCTCCACCTTTGGGCTGTTAAAATAATGTTGTTGTCTGGGCACAGTGCCTCATGCCTGTAATCCCAGCACTTTGGGAGGCTGAGGTGGGAGGATTACTTGAGCCCAGGAATTCAAGATAAGCCTGGGGAACAAAGTGAGACCCCCGTCTACCCCAAAAATCAAAAAAATTAGCTGGGGCAGGGCATGTCTGTAGTCCCAGCTATTTGGGAGAAAGGCTGAGGAGGGAGGATAGCTTTATCCCAGGAGGGTTGAGGCTGCAGTGAGCTGTATTCCCACCACTACACCCCAGCATGGGCAACAGAGCAAGAGCTGTCTTTAAAATAATAAATAAAAATAATGTTGCTATTAGAATTTGGGCATAAGTTTTTGCGTAGATATATGTCTTAATGATTTATCTTGAGTATGTGTATCTAGGAGTGGAATTGCTCGAGCATATGGTAACTCTGTGATTAACTAGTTGAAGAAGAGATACTAGACTTTTTTTTTTTTTTTTGACACAGGATCTTCCTCTGTTGCCCAGGCTGGAGTGCAGTGGCGTGACCATGGCTCACTGCAACCTTGACCACTTGGGCTCAAGCAATCCTCTCGCCTCAGCCTCGCAAGTAGCTGGTGCCACAGGTGCGTGCCACAACAACCAGCTAGCTTTAAAAAAAAATTTTTCATAGAGATGGGGTCTCATTATGTTGCTCAGGCTGATCTTGAACTCCTGGCCTCAGACGATCCTCCCACCTCAACCTCCTAAAGGGTTGAAATTACAAGTGTGAGCTACTATGCCTGGTTCCAGACTTTTTTTTTGAAGTGGCAACACCATTTTACATTTCCATCAGCAATATATGAGGGTTCTAATTTCTACACATGCTATCCAATATTTATTATTAGTCTTTTTTTATTATGGTCATTCTAATATCTTATTGTGTTACTATCATAAGTGGCATCTCATTGTAGTTCCAGTTGAGTCTTTCTAATGCCCACTGATGTTGAACATCTTTTTTTGTATTTATTGGCTATTTACATAGTCTTCCCTTGGTATCTGCAAAAGATTGGTTTCAGAAACACACAATGATACCAAAATCCAAGGATGCTCAACTCACTTATATAGAATGGCACAGTATTTGCATATAGCCTATGAACATCCTCCCATACACTTTATTTTTATTTTTTCTTTTTATTTTATTTTTTGAGATGGTGTCTCACTCTGTTGCCCAGGCTGGAGAGCAGTGGCACGATCTTGGCTCACTGCAACCTCCGCCTCCCAGGTTCAAGCAATTCTCCTGCCTCAGCCTCCCAAGTAGCTGGGATTACAGGCATCTGCCACCATGCCCGGCTAATTTTAATATTTTTAGTAGAGATGGGGTTTCACCATGTTGGCCAGGTTGGTCTTGAACTCCTGACCTCAGGTGATCCACCCACCTCAGCCTCCCAAAGTGCTGGGATTACGGGTGTGAGCTACTTCGCCGGGCCCTTCCCATATACTTTAGATTATCTCAGGTTACTCACAATACCTAACATAATGTCTAACATAATGTCAATATGGTCTAACTTGGTGGTGTACTGTATTTTTTTATTTGTATTATTTTTTATTGTTGTACGTTATCTTTCTTTTATTTTTCCCCAAATATTTTATTTTTTCCCTTGAGACAGGATCTCACTGTCACCCAGGCTGAAGTGTAGTGGCACGATCATGGCTCATGGCAGCCTCAACCTCCTGAGCTCAAGGAATCCCCTCCCACCACAGCCTCTGGAGTAGCTGGGATTACAGGCATGCACCACCACACCTGGCTAAGTTTTTTTTTTTTTTTTTTTTTTTAAAGATGAAGCCTCGTCATGTTGTCCAGGCTGGTCCCAAACACTTGAGCTCAAGTGACCCGCCTGCCTCAACCTCCCAAAGTGCTGGGATTACAGGCATGAGCCACTGCGCCCAGCCCCAAATATTTTCAATCTGCTGTTAATTGAAACTGCAAATGTAGAACCCATGGATATGAAGGCTTACTGTATATGTTGTTTGGAGTCATGACTATTTAAATCCTTTGCCCATTTCTTTTTTTTTTTTTTTTGAGACGGAGCCTCGCTCTTCCCCCCCCCCCCCCCCCCCCCCCCCCGCCGCTGGCTGGAGTGCAGTGGCGCGATCTCGGCTCACTGCACGCTCCGCCTCCCAGGATCATGCCATTCTCCTGCCTCAGCCTCCTGAGTAGCTGGGACTACAGGCGCCCGCCACCGCGCCCGGCTAATTTTTTTGTATTTTTAGTAGAGACGGGGTTTCACCGTGTTAGCCAGGATGGTCTCGATCTTCTGACCTTGTGATCCGCCCGCCTCGGCCTCCCAAAGTGCTGGGACTACAGGCGTGAGCCACCGCGCCCGGCTACTTTGCCCATTTCTTGGCTGATCTCATCTTGCTGAGGTCATTCCGCTCTCCCTCTGTGAGAATGTAATACTGTGCTTAATAAACTTTTGCTGCTATCCTTTGAAAAAAAAAAAAAAAAAAGCCTTTGTCCATTTCTTTTCCTTTTTTTTTTTTTTTTTTTTTTTTGAGACAGAGTTTCAATCTTGTTGCCCAGGCTGGAGTGCAATGACTCGATCTCGACTCACCACAACCTCCGCCTCCCGGGTTCAAGCGATTCTCCTGCATCAGCCTCCCGAGTAGCTGGGATTACAGGCATGTGCCACCACACCCGGCTAATTCTTGTATTTTTAGTAGAGACAGGGTTTCACCATGTTGGCCTGGCTGGTCTCAAACTCCTGACTTCAGGTGATTCGCCCGCCTCGGCCTCCCAAAGTGCTGGGATTACAGTCGTGAGCCACTGTGCCCGGCTGCAAGAATTCTTTATATATTCAGGATACTAAACATTTATCAGGTATATAATTTGCAAATATTTTCTCCCACTCAAATGGGTTGTCTTTTCACTTTCTTGGGGAGTTTTTAAAGCTCAAAAGTTTTCACTTTTGATGAGGTTTAATTATCTCTTTCATATTTTATACCTGTGCTTATGGTGTCCTCTCTCAGAAACCATTGCCTAACACAAGGTCACAAAGATATTCACCTAGATTTTTTTCTAAGAGTTTTATGTTTTAACTCTTATAAATTGATGATCTGTTTTTGGTTAATTTTTGTAAGTGGTGTGAGATTCAATTTCATATTTGTAGGTGCCACTCTTGTGCACGTGAATATCATGTTGTGCCAGCAACATGATAGCAAATGTCCCAGTCTCATTGAAAAGACTATTGTTGGCCAGGCGTGGTGGCTCACACCTGTAATCACAGCACTTTGGGAGGCCGAGGCAGGCGGATCATGAGGTCAAGAGATCAAGGCCATCCTGGCCAATATGGTGATACCCCATCTCTACTAAAAATACAAAAAAATTAGCTGGGTGTGGTGGCGCGTGCCTGTAGTCCCAGCTATTCAGGATGCTGAGGCAGGAGAATCGCTTCAACCCGGGAGGCAGAGGTTACAGTGAGCTCAGATCGTGCCACTGAACTCCAGACTGGTAACAGAGTGAGACTCAGTCTCAAAAAAAAAAAAAAAAAAAAAAAAAAAAAAAAACTATTGTTTTTCTACTGAAGCTTTTTGGCATGCTTGTCAAAAATCAATTGACCAGAAGTGGAAGAATTTACTTGTGGATTCTCAGTGCTATTCCATTGATGTATATAATTGATGTATATATCTGCCTTTATGCCAATACCACACTATCTTGATTACTGTAGCTTTTAGTAAGTTTTGAAATTGGAAAGTGTGTAACTAAGTACTCTAACTTAGTTATTTTTTTTTTCAAGATTGCTTTCACTGTTCTGGGTTCCTTGCATTTCCATATGAATTTCAGGATTAGCTTGTCCAATTCTTAGAAAATGGCAGCTGAGGTTTTACAGCTATTGGATTCAATCTGTAGATCAAGTTCGAAAGTGCTGCTATCTTAACAATATCAAGTATTCCAGCCCATCAGTATGAGCTATCTTTTCATTTACTTAAGTCTTTACATTTCTTTCTCTTTTTTTTTTGAGGCAGAGTCTCACTCTGTTGCCCAGGCTAGAGTGAAGTGACACAATCTTGGCTCACTGCAAACTTCGCCTCCTGGGTTCAAGGAGTTCTCCTGCTTCAGGCTCCAAGTAGCTGGGATTATAGCTCACTGCAACCTCTGCCTCCCGGGTTCAAGCAATTCTCCTGCCTCAGCCTCCCAACTAGCCGCCACCATTCCCGACTAATTTTCGTATTTTTTAGTAGAGATGGGGTTTCGCCATGTTGACCAGGCTGGTTTAGAACTCCTGACCTCAGGTGATCCACCTGCCTCGGCCTCCCAAAGTGCTGGGATTACAGACGTGAGCCACCGCACCTGGCTACATTTCTTTCAACAATGTTTTGTAGTTTCCATTGAATAAGTCTTGCACTTCTTTTGGTAAATCTATTGGTAAGTAGTTTCTTCTGTTTGATGCTGTTGTGAATGATATTTTCCAATTGTAATTTCTTGATTTTTTTCATTGACAGTATATAGAAATACAATTGATTTTTGTGTGTTGCTCTTATATCTTGCAACCTTGGTAAACACATTAGT
Source organism: Macaca nemestrina (assembly GCF_043159975.1). Classification (NCBI taxonomy): domain Eukaryota; kingdom Metazoa; phylum Chordata; class Mammalia; order Primates; family Cercopithecidae; genus Macaca; species Macaca nemestrina. The sequence goes on from NC_092131.1 coordinate 44,229,115, forward strand.
TTTGGTGGTTTTTTTTTTTTTTGCAGATACAATAAGATTTTTTGCATAAAAGTTTATGTTATTACCATTAAAGACAATTTAACTTCTTTCCTTCCAACCTTGGTAATTTTTTTGATCTTACTCCAGTGCTATGTTGAGTGGAAGTGATGAAAATATACATCCTTGCTTTGTTCCTGATACTCAAAAAAAGCATCTGTTTTTCACTATACAGTATGTTAGTGTAATTTTCTTCATCAATGTCCTTTATCAGGTTAATAAAGTTTTTGTCTGTCCCTAACTTTTTTTTGAGATGGAGTCTAGGTCTGTCGCCCATGCAGTGGCATGATCTCAGCTCACTGCAACCTCCACCTCCCAGGCTCAAGCAATTCTCCTGCCTCAGCCTCCCAAGTAGCTGGGATTACAGGCTCCTGCCACCATGCCCAGCTAATTTTTGTATTTTTAGTAGAGCTGGGGTTTCACTGCATTGGGCAGGCTGGTCTCAAACTCTGACCTCACAATCTGCCTGCTTTGGCCTCCCAAAGTGCTGGGATTACAAGCGTGAGCCACTGAGCCTGGGCATCTGTCCCTAACTCTTAAAAAAAATTAATTTTTAATTTTTGTGGGTGCATTGTAGGTGTGTATATTTATGGCTTACATGAGATATGTTGATACAGGCATGCAACATGTAATAATCACATCAAGTAATAGGGGTAAATGGGGTATGCATCAACTCCAGCATTTATCCTTTGTGTTTCAAACAATCCAATTGCACTATTTTAATTATGCTTTTTTTTTTTTTTTTTGAGACAGATTCTCCCTCTGTAACCCAGATTGGAGTGCAGTGGCACCATCTCAGCTCACTGCAACCTCTGCCTCCCAGGTTCAAGCAATTCTTCTGCCTCAGCCTCCCAACTAGCTGGAATTACAGGCACCTGCCACCACACCCAGCTAATTTTTGTGTTTTTAGTAGAGACAGGGTTTTGCCATTTTGACCAGGCTGGTCTCGAACTCCTGACCTTAGGTGATCCACCCACCTCGGCCTCCCAAAGTGCTGGTATTACAGGCATGAGTCACCTCACCCGGCCTATTTAAGCATTTTTTAAAATCTCACTCTGTTGCCCAGGCTAGAGTGCAATGGCACAGTCACAACTCACTGTAGCCTTGACCCCTGGAGCTCAAATAGAGCTTGAGCCTCCTGCCTCAGCCTCCCAAGTAGCTGGGACTACAGGTGCACACTACCATGCCCAGCTAACTTTTACATTTTTTGTAGAGATGGGGTTTGATCATGTTACCCAGGCTGATCTCTAACTCCTGAGCTCAAGTGATCTGCCTGCCTTGGCCTCACAAAGTGCTAGGATTACAGACATGAGTCACTGCACTCTTCTCTCTTTTAGTTATTTTTAAATGGACAAGTAAATTAATTTCTTACTGTAATCACACTGTTGTGCTAGCAAATAGTAGATCTTATTTACTCTTTCTAACTATTTTTTTGCATCCACTAACCATTAACCTGGGCCAGGTGTGGTGGCTCATGCCTATAATCTCAGCACTTTGGGAAGCCAAGGAGGGAGTATTGCTTGAGCCCGGGAATTTGAGACCAGCCTGGACAACATAGGGAGACTGTTTCTACAAAGAATAAAAAATATTAGCTGGCCATGGTGACAAGTACCTGTAGTCCAAACTACTGGGAAGGCTGAGGTGGGAGGATTGCTTGAGTCTGGTATGTTGAGGCTGCACTGAGTTGAGATAGGGTCATTGCACTCTAGCCTGGGTGACAAAGTGAGAACCTGTCTCAGGAGAAAAAAAAAAAGTTCTTTCCTTGTGGTGTTTTTGTCTGGTCTTAATAACAGTGTAATACTGGCAAGGAATGTTTTAGGGAGTGTTCCCTCCTATTTTTTGAGAGTTTGTGAAGTATAGGTGTTAATTCTTCTTTAAAGATTTGGTAGACTTGGGCTGGGCGTGGTGGCTCACACTTGTAACCCCAGCACTTTGGGAGGCTGAGGCGGGTGAATCACCTGAGGTCAGGAGTTCAAGACCAGACTGGCCAACACGATGAAACCCTGTCTCTACTAAAAATACAAATGTGCCGGGCATGATGGCACATGACTGTAGTCCCAGCTACTTGGGAGGCTGAGACAGGAGAATCACTTGAACCTGAGAGGTGGAGGTTGCAGTAGCCGAGATTGCACCACTGCACTCCAACCTGGACAACAAATGAACTCCGTCTCAAAAAAAAAAACAGAGATTTGATAGACTTCAGCTGAGAAGTCAAGTGGGCCTGGATTTTCAACTATGGGAAGATTTCTTTTCTTTTTTTTTTTTTTTTTTTTGCAGAGACAGATTTCACTCTGTCTCCCTGGCTGGAGTGCAGTAGTATGCAGTAGTATGACCATAGTTCACTGCAACCTTGAACTCCTAGGCCCAAGGGATCTTCCTGCCTCAGCCTCCTAAGTAGCTGAGACTACAGGCGCATGCCACCACATCCAGCTAATTTTCAAAAATTTTACAGAGATGGGGTCTCACGATGTTGCCCAGGCTGGTCTCAAACTCCTGGCATCAAGTGATCCTTCTGCCTTGGCCTCTCAATGTTCTAGGATTATAGTTGTGAGCCACTATACCCAGCCCTTTCTTCTTTTTAAATATAGGTGTCTACTGTTATAAATTTCAAATTAAGCATATGTGTTGGAATGTTTTCAAAGCTCCAACCCTGTGCCTTAGCCTTCACTTCCTGCTTATGCAGAACCCTCAAGGTTCATTCTAGACATGAGCAGAGCATTGCACTTGCACATGGTCTTTTAGGCTTCCAGTAATATGTTTAACCTTAGCAAAGTTTCATATGAACATCTCGTTCCACAGTTTTCCTTTTTAATTGTTTTTTGGTGGGTAACAAGGTGGGTCACCTTGTTAGCTCTAACTGGTATCACTTCATCGGGCATCTGCAGTGTTAAATGATGGCCACTGATTGTTTTCAACAAATGCCCTAGGGATAAAGCTAGTCATACATAGTGAACCTACTCAGGTCATATAAAGACAGTCCTTGGGAATGGAGATTTTCAGGGAGCTGCAAGACAGGTTAAATAGTGACAATTCTCTGGGGATAAAACTTAAGCCTACCCTGAAATTAAGGAGCATAGGATGGAAACAGTGTAAGTTAAAACCTACAAAACTCACTGTTCTTTCTGATATCCAGCAGGGTTTTTTTTGTTTGTTTGTTTGTTTTTTGCTTTTGTTTTGTTTTGTTTTTTTTGAGGCAGAGTCTCCCTCTGTCACCTGGGCCAGAGTGAAGTGGTGTGATCTCAGCTCACTGCAACCTCTGCCTCCCAGGTTCAAGCAATTCTCCTGCCTTGGCCTCCCAAGTAGCTGGGAACACAGGCACATGCCACAATGCCCAGTTAATTTTTGTACTTTTAGCAAAGACGAGGTTTCGCCATGTTAGTCAGGCTGGTCTTGAGCTCCTGACCTCAAGTGATCTGCCTGCCTCAGCCTCCCAAAGTGCTGGGATTACAGGCATGAGCCACCGTGCCCAGTCCAGCAGTTTTTCTTGAATAAATGCTCCTAAGATGGTGCAACCTTTTGGTTAATTTCTAATGTTTTGAACAATTTGATTTGGACAATTTTTGTTAGTGTTCTGTTCCTTTTATGAATGAACAGATTTTCATAGGTCCTTACTCCATTATTCTTTTTTTTTTTTTTTTTTTCAAGATGGAATCTAGCTCTGGAGACTCCCAGGCTGGAGTGCAGTGGCACAATGTCAACTCACTGCAACCTCTGCCTCCCAGGTTCAAGTGAGTCTCCTGCCTCAGCCTCCTGAGTAGTTGGGACTACAGGTGTGCACCACCATGCCCAGAGAATTTTTTTTTTTTTTAAGTAGAGATGGGATTTCACCATGTTGGCCAAGCTGGTCTCAAACTCCTAACCTCAAGTGATCCATCCACCTCAACCTCCCAAAGTGCCAGGATTACCGGCATGAGCCACTGTGCCCAGCCTCAGTTACTCCATTATTCTAGAAGTGCTTCTACACAAGTACATTTTGAAGTTTCCTTATTTATATAGGACGTCTGGAGTGCTATATTTTATTTTTGATTTCTCACTTAATTGCAGTTTTCTTATGTACCAAATTTTAAATCGTAGAAGCTAGATTAGTAAGTTGAAAAGCAGCAGGTTAAATTAACTTTAATAGATCCAAAATGTAATTTCAGGCTGTAATCGGTATAAAAATTATTGGGAAGATTTTTATAATATTGTCTTTGAAATGTAGTAAGTTTTTATATTTTTATGGTTTACTGAGTTTACCTGGTATACAATAGGCTGCATATAATATAAAGTATACAATTTAATAAGTTTTATATATCCATGAAACTGCATCAGTACAATCAAGTAATGAAAATATCCTTTATTACCTCAAAAGTTCTCCTGGCCGAGTGCAGTGGCTCGTGCCTGTAATCCCAGCATGTTGGGAGGCCAAGGGGGGGTGGATCACTTGAGGTTAGAAGTTCAAGACCAGCCTGGCCAACATGGTGAAACCCTGTTTCTAATAAAAATACAAAAAATTAGCTGGGTGTGGTGGCGCTCACCTGTAATGCCAGCTACTCAGGAGACTGAGGCATGAGAATCACTTGAACCCAGGAGGCAGAGGTTGCAGTAAGAGGAGATTATTCTGCTGCACTACAGCCTGGGCAACACAGTGAGACTCCATCTCAAAAAAAAAAAAAAGGTTCTTCCGTGCTCCTTTGCAATTCCCCCGCTAGCTCATCCATCCCAAAACAAGCACTGATTTCTTTTCTGAAATAATTTCCTTTCTGGATATAAGTGCTTTAACAGATATGTGATTAGCAAGTCCATTTCCCAGTGTCTAGCTAGTCTTCATTCCATAGCAGTGTTTTCTGAAGAGAAAGAGTTCTAAATTTTTTGAAAAAATCAAAATTTTTAAATTATCTTTATGAATTGTTTATACTGTATGTAAGAACTATGCCTAATCCAAGACTACAAGGTTTTTCCTATGTTTTCTTCTAAATGTTTATAGTTTTAGATTTAAATTTATGTCTCTGATCCATTCTTAATTAATTTTTGTACATAGCACCAAGTATGTATTGAAACTTTTTTTTTTGCACATGGATATTCAATTTTTCTAGTTCCATTTGTTAAAAAGACACTGACTTGTACTTCACCTTTTGTTCACAATCAAGTGACCATATATGTATGGGTTTATTTCTACTTGCCCTATTTGCCTATATTGATCCTATCTATAATCACATTATCTTGACTTCCATGAATTTATAATAAATCTTAAGTCAGATAGTATCAGTTCTCCAACTTTGCTCTTTTTCAGAGTCATTTTTGCTAATCTAGGTCATTTGTATTTCCATATAAATGTTATAGTCTTCAGTTATTTAGATTTATTTTTTGACTCATGATTTCACAATGAAAAAATAAATTAAAAAAAGACTTTTAATTCCTTTTATCAATGTTTTGTAGTGTTTTACTAGATATGTCTTGCAAATCTTTTGCCAGAATATTCCCTAAGTATTTTATATTTTTTGATGTATTTTTAAAATATATTATTGTAATTGGATTTCTAATTTCAGTTTTTGATTGTTTATTACTAGTATAAAGAAATAAAATTGGCCAGGCACAGTGGCTCACACCTGTAATCCCAGCACTTTGGGAAGCCAAGACAGGTAGATCACCTGAGGTCAGGAGCTTGAAACCAACCTGGCCAACATGGTGAAACCCCATCTCTACTAAAAATTCAAAAATTAGCCAGGCATAGTGATGGACACCTGTAATCCCAGCTACTCAGGAGGCTGAGGCAGGAGAATTGCTTGAACCCAAGAGGCAGAGGCTGCAGTGAGCCAAGATTGTGCCATTGTACTGCAGCCTGGCCAACAAGGGCAAAACTCCGTCTCCAGGAAAAAAAAAAGAAAGAAAGAAAAGAAAAGAAAGAAATTGATTTTTGTATGTTAATCTTGTATCCTGGTGACTTACCAAATGTATTTTCCAGTTCTAGTAATTTTTTTTTTTTTTTTTTTTTGAGATGGAGTCTCACTCTGTCACCTAGGCTGGAGTGCGGTGGCCGGATCTCTGCTCACCACAAGCTCCGCCTCCTGGGTTTATGCCATTCTCCTGCCTCAGCCTCCCGAGTAGCTGGGACTACAGGTGCCCACCACCTCGCCTGGCTAGTTTTTTGTATTTTTTTAGTAGAGACAGGGTTTCACCATATTAGCCAGGATGGTCTCGATCTCCTGACATCATGATCCGCCCATCTCGGCCTCCCAAAGTGCTGGGATTACAGGCTTGAGCCACCGTGCCTGGCCGTAGTTTTTTTTTTTTTAATTTCAAAGGATTTTCTGTTTGAGCAATCACATATAAGCGGTTTTACCACTTCCTTTACAATTTGAATCTTTCTAGTTTTTTTTTTTCTTGCCTTATTGCACTGGCTAGAACTCCTAGTACAATATTGAAAAATAATTTATGAGAATAGATATCTTTGCCTTGTTCCCATACTTAGGGAAAAACATTTAATCTTTTACCATTCATGATATTATCTGTATGTTTTATGTAGATGCTTTATATCACATTGAGAAAATCCATTTTATTTCTAATTCACCCACATACATTTACTTATTTATTTATTTATTTCGAAACAGGGTCTCACTCTGTTGCCCAGCTGGAGCGCAGGGGAGCAATCATAGCTCACTGCACCCTTTAATTCCTGGCCTCAAAGGATCCTCCCACCTCAGCCTCTCGAGTAGCTGGGACTACAGACACGTGTCACCATGCCCAACTATTTTTTTTTTTTTTTAGACAGAGTCTCAACGGAGTCTCACTCTGTCACCAGGCTGGAGTGCAGTGGTGCAATCTCAGCTCATTGCAACCTCCGCCTCCCAGGTTCAAATGATTCTCCTGCCTCAGACTCCCGAGTAGCTAGGACTACAGGCATGTGCCACCATGCCCAGCTAATTTTTGTATTTTTAGTGGAGACAGGGTTTCACCGTGTTGACCAGGATGGTCTTGATCTCCTGACCTTGTGATGTGCCCACCTCAGCCTCCCAAAGTACTGGGATTACAGGCGTGAGCCACTTCGCCTGGCCTAATTTTTATTTATTTATTTATTTATTTATTTACTTATCTATTTTTTTGAGAAAGGGACTCACTTGGTAGCTCAGGCTGCAGTGCAGTGGTTCTATCATGGCTCACTGTAGCCTCAGACTTCTAGGCTCTAGTGATCCTCCCACCTTAGCCTCCCAACTAGCTGGGACCACAGGTATGCACCACCATGCTCAACTAATGTTTTAATTTGTTTCTAAAGACAGGGTCTCCCTATGTTGCCCAAGCTGGTCTTGAATTCCTGGGCTCCAGCAATCCTCCTGCCTTGGCCTCCCAAAGTGCTGGGATTATAGTCATGAGCCACCACGCCTGGCCTGACATTTGTTTTAGGTCTGAAATGGATATTGGACTTTGTTATATGCTTTTTCTGCATGTATTGAGAGATTACCATACAGTTTTTCCTTTTTAGTCTTGTTAATATGTTACATTGGTTTATTGATCATAATTTAAAGGATATCTCAACTTGAACTAGCTTCATTTTAAGTGCTCAGTATCTCATGAGAGATGAGGCTGGAAAAAGAAGTGGGTGGAGAATGATGACCTATGTCTTTGTTTGTTTGTTTTTGTTTTTTATGGTTTTTGAGACAGGGTCTGGCTCTGTCACCCAGGCCAGATTTCAGTGGAGTGATCACAGGTTACTGCAACCTCTGCGTCCTGGGCTCAAGCTATCCTCTCATCACAGCCTCCTGAGTAGCCAGGACTACAGGCACATGCCACCATGCCCAGCTAATTTTTTGTGTGTGTTTTTTGCAGAGACAGGATTTTTCCATGTTGCCCAGGTTGGTCTCCAAACTCCTGAGCTCAAGCAATCCACCTGCCTCAGACTCCTAAAGTGCTGGGATTATAAGCATGAGTCACCTCACCCAGCTGACCTGTGTTGTATGTACATAGGAACAATCAGGAACCAAAGTCTAAAGCTTTGCAAGAGAACTGGGATAGTCTGGAATTGTCGAATCCAAGGGCAGAAAGAAAAGGCAGGATCCGAAATAAAGAATCATCAAGTCAAGCATGGTGGTGTGCACTTGTAGTCCCAGCTATTCAGGAGGCTGAGGCAGGAGGGTTGCTTTAGGTCAGGAGTTCAAGGCTGAAGTACACTGTAATCATGCCTGTGATTACCCTGGCCAACAAAGCAAGACCCTGTTTCTTAATAATAAAGAATAGCCAGGCATGGTAATGAGTCACCTGTGGTCTCAGCTACCCAGGAGGATCACTTGAGGCCAGGAGTGGCTGCAGTGAGCTATGATCATGCCACTGTACTCTAGCCTGAGTGATATAGCAAGATCTCATCTTTAAAAATAAAAATAAAAAAGACATTTTCAGATTTTTCTCTGTCACCCTTCATCTTCAGAGAGAGAATATTCTTTCCCTGAAGCTACAGAAAAGACACCTCTTATGTGACGGTCTTATGACCAGCGTCAGGGGAAGTCAGGGATTTCTTCCTAGATTGTACAACCTGCTCCAGGGAAGAAGGGTAGCAGAAGAGTGAGAGTGACCTTTCTGCTCCTGCTGTTATTCAGTATACCAAGGTAGCATATTTTGGGTAGCATGTCTTGAACACCAGCATTCCCTCTTATGACACTTCCCCAAGAAATTTCACAATCCAAAAGCTGAGTTGATAGGTTATTCCATAATCCATTGAACTAGTCTTTCAGCTTGGGGAATAGTTCAGTCCATTTAAATGACTCTGTCCATTTCAATGTGGCAGGTGGGCTCCCACCAAAATTAGGCCTCCATATGGTAATAATAATAATTTAGGCTGGGTGCGGTGGCTCACATCTGTAATCCCAAAACTTTGGGAGGCCAAGGCAGGTGGATCACGAGGTCAGGAGACTGAGATTATCCTGGCCAACATGGTGAAACACCATATGTACTAAAAATACAAAAATTAACTGGGCATGGTGGCACATGCCTGTAATCCCAGCTACTTGGGAGTCTGAGGCAGGAGAATCGCTTGAACCTAGGAGGCAGAGGTTGCAGTGAGCCGAGATTATGCCACTGCACTCCAGCCTGGCGACAGAGTGAGACTCCATCTCAAAAAAAATAAATAAATAAAAATAACAACTTAATAAGAACATTTCTATGGAAACAAAAGAAAAACAAAGGTTAATGGTTGGAGCAAATTATAAACTCAGTTTCTGAGTCTGGAGAGCAGCCAGTGGAGATTTATAGATTTGAGGTTTGAAGCGTATCTTGTAATTTGAGTGTTGTGGTGGTATCATAGTGAATTTTCTGAGTGGCCCATACAGCATCAGGCATGAAGGTTGTCCATACCTGAGTTGTTATGGTGATGTCTCTAAAGTTTATATCAAGTTTTCTACCTTCAGCTTGCAGAGCTTTGGGAAAAGGGCAGTGTGATGGTTAATACCGAGTGTCACCTTGATTGGATTGAAGAATGCAAAGAATTGATCCTGGGTGTGTCTGTGAGGGTGCTGACAAAGGAGATTAACATTTGAGTCAGTGGGCTGAGAAAGGCAGACCCACCCTTCATCTGGGTGGGCACCATCGAATCAGCTGGCAACACAACTAGCATATACAGCAGGCAGAAAAACATGAAAACACTAGACTGGCCTCCCTTCCCAGCCTATATCTTTCTCTTATGCTGGATGCTTCCTGCCCTCAAACATTGGACCTCAAGGTCTTCAGCTTTGGAACTTGGACTGGCTTCCTTGCTCCTCAGCTTATAGACAGCCTATTACGGGACCTTATGATCATGTGAGTTTAATACACCTTAATAAACTCATATATATCCTATTAGTTCTTTCCCTCTAGATAACTCTGACTAATACAGGCAGTTTTTTGTTTTGTTTTGTTCTGTTTTGCTTTGTTTTGTTTTTGAGACGGTGTCTCACTCTGTCACCCAGGCTGGAGTGCAGTGGCATGATCTTGGCTCACTGCAACCTCTGCTGTCTGGGTTCAAGCAATTCGCCTGCCGCAGCCTCCTGAGTAGCTGGGATTACAGGTGCCTGCCACTGTGCCTGGCTAATTTTTTAGGTTTTTTTTTTTTTTGAGACAGTCTTGCTCTGTCGTCCAGGCTGGAGTGCAGTGGTGTGATCTTGACTTACTGCAACCTCTGCCTTCCGAGTTCAGGCAATTCTTCTGCCTCAGCCTCCCAAGTAGCTGGGACTACAGGTTCATGCCACCACACCTGGCTAATATTTTTTGTATTTTTAGTACAGGCAGGGTTTCACCATATTGGCCAGGCTGGTCTCAAACTCCTGACCTCATGATCCACCCGCCTTGGCCTCCCAAAGTGCTGGGATTACAGGTGTGAGCCACCACACCTGGTCCAGTATTTTTTTAGTAGAGACAGGGTTTCACCATGTTGTCCATGCTGGTCTTGAACTCCTGACCTCGTGATCCACCCCCCTGGGCCTCCCAAAGTGTTGGGATTACAGGCATGAGCCACCGCACCTGGCCAATACAGGCAATTATTGTTCTTAGTGATTTCAAGTCACAAGAGTGGAAAATTGGACATATTTGTTTGAGGAATCATAGCTAGACATTGGAGGAAAGCAGACTAATTCAGATTTACACGTCCAGTTTACAAGTAGACAATAAAACCTCAAAGACAATGAACAGGGCTAGTATCTAATATCCACACGCACTATAGTTTTTTTGAAACACAATCTTTCTCTCTACATTCACTCTCGTTTCTGCCAAAGACAATCACAATAAGACTAATTTATTTCCAAAATAAGTCTAGTCTCATTAAACTTGATTGATTGTTTACATAAGTGCAGCAAGAATAGTGATTGATTATATAGGCTTTACTTAAGTCTGCTTTGTTGAAACTCTAAAAATTTTACACTTTTAAAAACCTCTGGAGGCTAGGAAGCCAAGCAAATGACTGGCCATCAGAATTTGACTACGGTAGTCAAACATTTGGGTGAATTCCTCTCTTCTTGAGGTCCCCAAAGTATCTCCAGTTTCCTGGGCCTACCAGGAAGTGACCACTTCTACTCACATGTAAGGCCAGAAACCATTTAAAGCCATGTATCAGGCTGGTTTTTCTCTTTTTAATTTTTTAAATTTTACTTTAAGTTTCAGGATACATGTGCAGAATGTGCAGGTTTGTTACATAGGTATACATGTGCCATGGTGGTTTGCTGCATCTAGAGGCTGGTTTTTCTAAGGGACTTTATAAGCATTAGTTCCTTAAAGTCAACTATTGTGGGAAGTCAGGGACCCCGAATGGAGGGACCAGCTGGAGTCACGGTAGAGGAATATAAATTGTGAAGATTTCATCGACATTTGTCAGTTCCCAAAATTAATGCTTTTATAATTTCTTACTCCTGTCTTTACTGCAATCTCTGAACATAAATTGTGAAGATTTCATTTTAATATGGACATTTATCAGTTCCCAAAATTAATGCTTTTATAATTTCTTACGCCTGTCTTTAATCTCTTAATCCTGTTACCTTCATAAACTGAGAATGTATGTCACCTCAGGACCACTATTGTGTTAAACTGTACAAATTGATTGTAAAACATGTGTGTTTGAACAATATGAAATCAGTGCACCTTAAAAAAGAACAGAATAACAGCGATTTTCAGGGAACAAGGGAAGACAACCATAAGGTATGACTGCCTGCAGGGTCGGGCAGAATAGAGCCATTATTTTTCTTCTTGCAGAGAGCCTATAAACGGACATGCAAGTAGGAAAGATATTGCTGAATCCTTTTCCTAGCAAGGAATATTAATAATTAAGACCCTGGGAAAGGAATGCATTCCTCGGGGAAGGTCTATAAACAGTCACTCTGGGAGTGTCTGTCTTACGAGGTTAAGGACTGAAATACACCCTGGTCTCCTGCAGTACCCTCAGGCTTATTAGGGTGGGGAAGAAACCCCACCCTGGTAAATTTGAGGTCAGACCGGTTCTCCGCTCTCAAACCCTGTTTTCTGTTGTTTAAGATGTTTATCAAGACAATACGTGCACAGCTGAACACAGACCCTTATCAGGAGTTTTTGATTTCGCCCTTTGCCTTGTGATCTTGCTTTGCCCTTTGCCTTGTGATCTTTATTGCCCTCAGAAGCATATGATCTTTGTTCTCCTTTTTGCCCTTTGAAGCATGTGATCTTTGTGACCTACTCCCTGTTCACACACCCCCTCCCCTTTTAAAATCCTTAATAAAACTTACTGGTTTTGCAGCTCGGGGGTATCATGGTCCTACTGATATGTGATGTTACCCCCGGAGGTCCAGCTGTAAAATTCCTCACTTTGTACTCTTTCTCTTTATTTCTCAGCCGGCCAACACTTAGGGAAAATAGAAAGAACCTACGCTGAAATATTGGGGGTGGATTCTCCTGATAGTCAACCTTAGTTCTTTAAAACTGGTCATATCTGAAAATATAATATTCCAGTCACGGCCGGGTGCAGTGGCTCATGCCTGTAATTCCAGCACTCTGGGAGGCCAAGGCTGGAGGATTCCTTGAGCCTAGGAATTTGAGAACAGCCTGGGCAACATGGCAAAACAGCATCTCTACAAAAGAAAAATACAAAAAAAATTTAGCTGGGCATGGTGATGCATACCTGTGGTCCAGCTACTCAGGAGGCTTAGGCAGGGGGATCACTTGAGCCTGGGTGGTCAAGGCTGTAGTGAGCAAAGATCGTGCCACTACACTCCAGCCTGGGTGACAGAGCAGAGCAAGACCCTGAATCAAAAACAATAATAATAATAATAATAATAATAATAATAATAATACAGTCAAAGCCTTGGTAAGATAACTGATGTTTCCAATTTTGCCTTGTTACAAGGAGAACAGATTCTTATTAAACACATGCGAATAAGTATATTGCATGAAAATAAGAGTATTCACTATGGGCATGGTGGCTGACAACTGTGATCCCAGCACTTTGGGAGGCCAAGGTGGTCAGGAGACCAAGACCATCCTGGCTAACACAGTGAAACCCCATCTCTACTAAAAACACCAAAAAATTAGCTGGGCATGGTGGCAGGAACCTGTAGTCCCAGCTACTCAGGAGGCTGAGGCAGGAGAATCGCTTGAACCCGGGAGGCAGAGGTTGCAGTGAGCTGAGATTGCACCACTGCACTCCAGCATGGGCGACAGAGCAAGACTGTGTCTTAAATTAAAAAAAAGAATATTCACTAATACTTTCTGAATTCTGGAGGGATCAGTCAGAGAGAAAAGCAAGTATTTCAATTCTGTTTACAAAAGTACTTTACTAAATTGCTATAAGCTATAGACAGGTTAAGAGAAAAGGGCTTCCTTAAATCGGGAAAACAAAAGATTAAAGAACTGGCAATGTTTCAAATAGAAAATAAAAAAAAATTATAATCATCCTTATCAGTTTTTTCAGTGCCATGTAATTAACTCTTGTTCTGCTTGATCTTGGGTTAACAGTTTCATGAAGCCATCAGTTTCTTCATTAGTGTTACAGAAATTCTTACCCAAGCCAATGGTATGATCCCAAGTTTTCAAAAGTTTGTTTGTATTTCAGAGCACTTCCCAGAGTCTTTTTCATAAATTATCTTTGAAGATGAAGCAATCTCATTATATCTTAGCTCCTTACAAAAGCTTCCAGGAAAGCATCAGAGTAAAACAGTAACCAAGCTTTATACATTTTTGACACATTTACTATATATATGGGTTTATCATCACTTATTCAACATGTTTCCATGCAATTTAACATATCAAATACTGCTAATCAGTTAAACATCTTTCTTTTTACTTTCTCACTCTCTCTCTTTTTTTTTTTTTTTTTTTGAAAGAGTCTTACTCTGTTGCACAGGCTGGAGTGCATTGTGCAATCATAGCTCACCCTCCTAGTAGCTGGAACTAAAAGCATGTACCATCACACCTTGCTACTTGTAAAATAATTTTTTGTAGAGACAGCATTTGGCTAAGTCGCCCAGGCTGGTTTTGAATCCTGGCCTTAAGAGATCCTCCTGCCTTGGCCTCCCAAAGTGCTGGGATTATAGGCATGAGCCACCAGACCTAGCCTTCCTGCCTTTGATAAGGAGAGAGAGTGGATTTTTTTGAGATTTTTTAGGAGCCCTCTGGGAATCCTCAAAGTTAGTTTGAAGTCAAAAGACCGCCATTTGATTTCAGGAAATTATCAATAAGTTTTAAAATACTTAATTAGCCAGGCATGGTGGTTCATGTCTGTAATCCCAGCACTTTGAGAGTCTGAGGGAAGAGGATCACTTGAGGCCCGGAGTTCAAGACCAGCCTGGACATCATAGAGAAACCCTGTCTGTCCAAAAAATAAAAAAATTAGCCAATCATGGTCACATGTGCCTATAGTCCCAGCTACTTTGGAGACTGAGGCAGGAGCACCGCTGGAGCCTGGAGCACTGGGCCTGGAGCCCAGGAGTGGAGGGTGCAGAGAGCTATGATCATGCCCCCACACTCCAGCAGCCTTGGTAACAGGGAGAGACCCTGTCTCTTTAAACAAACAAACAAAAAACCAACTTGATTATAGGATCACAGACCACAATGAGGCAGTACCTGGTTATCTATTTAACCAAAACAACAATAAAAGATTTTCAAGGCAAATACAGAAGCTTAGATACTTGTGAACAAAATATAACTCTTTTAATATTGAGAAAATTCAGTTTTCTTAAGTAATCAAAGACCTCAGAAAAACAACATGAGGCACATGGCATTATTTTGATAAAATACAGGCTGTTTCCTAGGCAAATTTACTTTAAAAAAAAAAAAAAAACAAACATGGAACACAAACCCTTTATTTAAAGATGCATCTTAATTCCTCTGTGGTAAGCAAAAGAATAAAATAAAATAAAGGAGCAGATCGTGGCACATCATTCCTGTGGGCCAAGTGGTCAACCCGAACATCCAAGACCCAGCAAGCAGCCAAGCTCAGTGCAACCTCCGGGCCTCTCCGCTTTGTCTTTGTTTGTTTGTTTGTTTTTGAGACAGAGTCTCACTGTTGTCATCCAGGCTGGAGTGCAGTGGTGTGATCTCAGTTCACTGCAACTTCCGCCTCCTAGGTTCAAGCAATTCTCCTGCCTCAGCCTCCCGAGAAGCTGGGATTACAGGCATGTGCCACCACACCCGGCTAATTTTTGTATTTTTAGTAGAGATGGGATTTCACCATGTTGACCAGGCGTGTCTCAAACTCCCGCACTCCTAACCTCAGGTGATCCACCCACCTCGGCCTCCCCAAATGCTGGCATTACAGGCATGAGCCACCGCGCCCAGCCACCTCTTCACTTTGACTCCAACAGGGTGAGCATGTCATCCTTGTAGACGGGGCCTTTGACACAGTGGATAATGGAGTGGCTCCTGTTGTCCACAAATTCCACGTCCATCCCCATACACTGTCCCTGAGAGCCGGTCATCCCAGTACCATGGTGCCCTAGGCTCGCTTGAAACGCCGCACACGGCTAGTGTCCATGATGGCAGCGCAGCAGGGGATGGGTGGAGGCAGATTTCTTTTTGTTTGTTTTTGAGACGGAGTCTCACTCTGTCACCCAGCCCAGAGTGCAGTGGCATGATCTCAGCTCACTGCAACCTCTGCCTCCTGGGTTCAAGCGATTCTCCTGCCTTAGCCTCTGGAGTAGCTGGGACTACAGGCACCTGCCAACTCACTCAGCAAATTTTTGTATTTTTAGTAGAGACAGGGTTTCACCATGTTGGTCAGGCTGATCTCGAACTCCTGACCTCAGGTGATCCATCCGAGGCAGATTTCTTAAAGGTAAGGAAAAATTAGCTGGGTGCAGTGGCTCATGTCTGTAATCTCAACACTTTAGGAGGCCAAGGCCGGGGAATCACTTGAGCCCAGGACTTTGAGACCAGTCTGGGCAACACAGCAAAACCTCATCTCTATAAAAATTTGAAAAATTAGCCTGTGGAAGGTAAGCTATGAGAAGGCAAAGGCATAAGAATGATGTAATGGACTTCGGGGACTAGGAGGAAGGGTGGGAGGGTGGGATGGGGGTGAGGGATAATAAAACTACACATGGGCATGGTACACTGTTCAGGTAATGGGTACACCAAAATCTCAGAAATCACCACAGAAGAACTTATCCATGTAACCAAACACCACCTGTTCCCAAAAACTATTGAAATTAAAAAAAAAAAAAAAAATAGCCTGGAATAGCAGTTCATGCCTGTAGTCCTAGCTACTCAGAAAGCTGAGGCTGGTGGATCCATTGAAGTGGAGGCCATGATCCTGCCACTGCATTTCAGCCTGGGAAACAGAGTGAGACCTTGTTCCAAAAAAAAAAGGTATGGAAAAACTTTTCACGATCGCTTACCAAGAGCTGACCAACTCTCTAAGAAAACTTTGTCATTGTACAGAGAGAGAAAACTAATTTCTAGTTTTGTACAAGTGTACTATTAATAACAAAGCTGATTTTAATAAATCCTTATAAATAAATCCATCTAATCTTAGACAGCTTTGACCACACAAGATATCCTTCTCCAAGATTCCTTTTCTGCAAACCTTACATAATTTTTATAATGTATTCAGTTTTTGTCCTTTACTCTCCTTTTTCATTCTGAAACAATCTGTCATTCTACGTTAGTACAGACCTACTTTTTTTTTTTTTTTTTTTTGAGACAGGGTCTTGTTCTGTCATCCAGGCTGAAATGAAGTGGCACAATCAGCTCACCGCAACCTTGACTTCCTGTGCTCAATGTGTCTACCTGCCTCAGCCTTCTGAGTAGCTAGCTGGGACTACAGGAAAATGCCACCATGCCCAGCTAATCTTTAATTTTTTATTTTTTGGAATTTTTTGTAGAGACTGCATTTCACCATGTTGCCCAGGCTGGTCTTGGACCCTGGGCTCAAGCAATTGCCCACCTTGGACTCCCAAAGTGCTGGGATTATAGGCATGAGCCACCGTGCCTGGTGCAGAGTTACATTAAAAAGAAAAATGTGGACGGGCATCAGTGGTTCACACCTGTAATCCCAGCACTTAGGGAGGCCAAGGCAAGAGGATCACCTGAGGCCAGGAGTTTGGAACCAGCCTGGGCAACATAGCGATATGTTCTCTCTATTCTTTTTTGAAAAATAATTTTTTAAGTTTAAAAAGAAAAAATAGGATTGATAGGTCACTAGTTAGACTAATAAAAAAAAAAAGAGAGAAGATCCAAATAAACACAGAAATGACAATGGAGACATTACCATTTACCCCACGAAAAACAAAAAAACTTTCAGGAGCAGTCAGATTTGTTAAATTAAAAAAAAAAAAAAAGAAAGAAATACAAAAAGCCTTCAGAAACTATTACGAACAACTTTGCACACAAACTAGAAAACCTAGAAGAAATCGATGCATTCCTTGAAACATACAATTTCCCAAGATTGAACTAGAAAGAAACAGAAACCCTTACCAAACCAATAATGACTTCTGAAGTTGAATCAATAATAAAAAGCCTACTAATCAGAAAAAGCCTTGGACCAGATAGATTCACAGCTGAATTCTACCAGACGTATAAAGAAGAGCCAGTACCAATCCTACTGAAACTACTCCAAAAAACAGAGGAGGAAGGACTCCTCTCCAACTCATTCTTTGAGACCAGCATCATTCTGATACCAAAACTTAGCAGAGACACAGCAAAAAAAGAAAACTTTAGGCCAAAATCACTGATGAACATAGATGCAAAAATCCTCAACAAAATACTATCAAACTGAATCCAGCAGCACATCAAAAAGTTAATCCATCATAATCAAGTAGGCTTTATTCCTGGAATGCAAAGTTGTTTCAATATACACAAATCAACAAATGTAATTTGTGACATAAACAGAATTAAATAGAAAAACCACACGATCATCTCAACAGACACAGAAAAGGCTTTCAATAAAATTCAACGAGTCTTCATGTTAAAAACCTTCAACAAACTTGGCATTAGAGGAACATACATCAAAATAATAAGAGCCATCTATTACAAACCCACAGCCAACATCATACTGAACTGGAAGCATTCCCCTTGAGAACTGGAACAAGCAAAAGATGCCCACTCTCATCATCCTATTCAGCATAGTACTGGAAGTCCTAAACAGAGCAATTAGACAAGAGAAAGAAATAAAAGGTATCCAAATAGGAAGAGAGGAAGTAAAACTATCTCTCTTCACAGATGACATGATTTTATACTCAGAAAACGCCGTGGTCTCTACCCAAAAGTTTCTAGATCTGATCGACAACTTCAACAAAGTTTCAGGATACAAAATCAATGTACAAAAATCAGTAGCATTTCTATATACAAACAACGTCCAAGCTGAGAGCCAAATCAATAATGCAATCCCATTCACAATAGCCACACACACACATACAAAATACCTAGGAATACAGCTAACCAGGCAGTAAAAGATCTCTACAATGAGAATTACAAAACACTGCTGAAAGAAATCAGAGGTGACACAAACAAATGAAAAAAATATTCCATGCTCATGGATAGGAAGAATCAATATTGTTAAAGTGGTCATACTGCCCAAAGTAATTTACAGATTCAATGCTATTGCTTTCAAACTACCAATGACATTTTTCACAGAATTAGAAAACCTATTCTAAAATTCCAAAAAGAACGCAAATAGCCAAAGTAATTCTAAGCAAAAAGAACAAAGCCAGAGGCGTCACACTATCCAACTTCAAAGTATCCTACAAGACTAGTATGGTACTGGTACAAAAAGAGACACACAGACCAATGAAATAGGTTTGAGAACCCAGAAATAAAGCTGCACACCTACAATCATCTGATCTTTGACAAAGTTGACAAGAACAAGCAACAAGAAAAGGACTCCTTATTCAATAAATGGTGCAGGGATAACTGGCTAGCTTTATACAGAAGATTGAAACTGGATCTTTTCCTTTTGTCATACACAAAAATCAACTTAAGATGGATTAAAGGTTTAAATGTAAAACCATTCGAAGTAGTGGCAAAACCACAATTACTTTTGCACCAATCTAATAAAACTATAAAAACCCTAGCAGAAAGCCTAGGAAGGCCGGGCACAGTGGCTCATGCCTGTAATCCCAGCATTTTGGGAGGCCAAGGCGGGCGGATCACCTGAGGTCAAGAGTTCAAGATCAGCCTGATCAACATGGAGAAACTCCCGTCTCTACTAAAAATACAAAGTTAGCTGGACATGGTGGCATATGCCTGTAATCACAGCTACTCAGGAGGCTGAGGCAGGAGAATCACTTGAACCCGGGAGGCGAAGGTTGTGGTGAGCCGAGATTGCGCCATTGCACTCCTTTGTTGATGCAAAGAGTGGGCTCACAAAGCCTTGGGCAGCTCCTCCCCTGTGGCTCTGCAGGGTAAAGCCCCTGCAGCTGCTTTCATAGGCTAACATTGAGTGCCTGTGGCTTTTCTAGGTGCACAGTGCAAGCTGTCAGTGAATCTACCATTTTGAGGTCTAGAGGATGGTGGCTCTCTTCACACAACTCCACTAGGCAATGCCTCAGTGGGGACACTGTGGGAGCCACAACCCCACCTTTCCCCTCCACACTGCCCTAGTAGAGGTTCTCCATGAGGGCTCTGCCCCTCCAGCAGACTCCTGTCTGGACATCTAGGCATTTCCATACATTCTCTGAAATCTAGGCGAAGGCTTCCAAATCTCAACTCTTGCCTTCTGTGCACCCACAGGCCCAACACTACATGGAAGCATGGCTGGGAGGCCTCAGGAAATTTATAATCATGGCAGAAGGCAACGGGGAAGCAAGCACATCTTACTGTGGTGGAGCAGGAGAGAAAGAGTGAAGGGGGAAGTGCTACACACTCTCAAACAACCAGATCTCGTGAGAACTCATTCACCATCATGAGAACGGCAAGGGGGAAATCTGCCCCTACAATCCAATCACCTCCTATCAGGTACTTCCTCCAACACAGGGGATTACAATTCAACATGAAATTTTGGTGGGAACACAGAGCCAAACCATATTAATGGGCAAAGAGCATGACCAGACACTTCTCAAAAGAAGACATACACATGGCCAATAAGCATATGAAAAAATGCTCATCATCACTAATCATTAGAGAAATGCAAATCAACTGGGCATGGTGGCTCACACCTGTAATCCAGCACTTTGGGAGGCTGAGGTGGGAGGATCACTTGAGCCGAGGAGTTCAAGACCAGCCTGGGCAACATAGTGAGACCCCATCTCTAAAAAACAAAAACAAAAATGAGAAATGCAAGTCAAAACCACAAAGAGATACCACCAGTCAGAATGGCTATTATAAAAAAGTCAAAAGATAACAGATGCCGATAAGATTGCAGAGAAAAGGGAACACAGATTCACTGCTAGTGGGAATGTAAGTTAGCTCAACCACTGTGGAAAGTAGTTTGGAGATTTCTCAAAGAACTTAAAGCAGAACTACCAGCTGGATGCAGTGGCTCACACCTGTAATCCCATCACTTTGGGAGGCTGAGGTGGGAGGATCATTTGAGGCCAAGAGTTGGAGAGAAGCCTGGGTAACATACTAAGACTCCATCTCTACAGAAAATAAAAAATTAGCCAGGCATGTGGCATGTGTCTGTGGTCCCAGCTGTTTGGGAAGCTGAGGTAGAGGATCCCTTGAGCCTGGGAGGTCAAGCCTGCAGTGAGCTATGATCATGCCCCAGTACTCTAGCCTGGGCAACAGAGCAAGACCCTGTCTCTCTAAAAACAAAAAACAAAACAATAAAAAAAATGAGGCTGGGCACAGTGTCTCACGCCTGTAATCCCAGCACTTTGGGAGGCCAAGGTGGGTGGATCACGAGGTCAGAAGATACAGACCATCCTGGCTAACACGGTGAAATAAAAGAAAAGAAAAGAAAAGAAAAAAACCCCATAACTACCATTTGACCCAGCAATCCTATTACTGCGTAAATACCCAAAGGAATGTAAATTATTCTATCTTAAAGGCACATGCATGCGTATGTTCATCATAGCACTATCAAAATAGCGAAGACATGAAATCAACCTAAATGCCTATGGATGGTCACTGGATAAAGAAAACATGGCAGATAAACACCATGGAATACTACACAACCATAAAAAAGAATGAAATAATGTTCTTTGCAGCAACATGGACATAGCTGGAGGCTATTATTCTGAACAAAGTAATACAGAAACAGAAAACCAAATACTGCAAGTTCTCACTTATAAGTGGGAGCTAAACACTGAGTACACATGGACACAAAGAAGGGAACAATAGACAAGGGGCCTACTTGAAGGTGAAAGTTCAGAGGAAGGTGAGGATGGAGAAGTTATCTATTAGGAACTATGCTTACTACCTGGGTAATGAAATAATTTTATAAACCAAACCCCTGTGACATGCAATTTACCCATGTAACAAACCTGCGCATGTACCCCTTGAACCTAAAATAAAATTTGGAAGAAAAAAAAAAAATCTTCAATGGAAACAAAGAAAGAGGGTGCGGGAAAGCCTGGTTATGAGGAGGTGATCAGGAAAAGCACGGTAAATCAGGGTCAGGTTTGTCATGCAGACTTACATTGGTGCCTTCTCCATTGATAAGAGTCTGTGGTGACTTAGAGTCATCTTTCTCTTTCTTGTATAAAGTGGGAGGAGGGACATGCTTACAAATGAAGACATGCTTGTGAATGGAGATTTCCTTTATAAATGGAAATTTCTCTTAGAAAAGTGTGACTTCTGGGCCTTCATGGAGAAATAAATAAAAAAGAAAGAAAAGTGTGACTTCTAGGCCTTCATGGAGAAATAAATAGATACATAAGAAAGAAAAGTGTGACTTCTGCTCTTGTTTTCTAAGCTTCTCCTGTAGCCGCAGTCTCTCAAAATAATGAGCTCAAAATAATCCTTATGCCAAAGGCTTCTGCCATTTTTCAATATGCCAAGGTGACATATGTTGGGGTAGCATGTCCTAAACCCCATCACCTTGAAACTCCCTCAACATACAATAAAATAAGTATGTTTTCTTTTCACTTCATTCTAACTTCACGTTAAATTAAGTTTAGCCTAAAACTGCCGTCTTACATATTTTATGCTCAGCTTACAGGTTTCTCTATACACAGTGAACTGTAGCTGAACTGGATGTGTAAACAGACTAACCTACTCTTGTGCCAGTCACAGAGTTTTGACCAGTCACAGACAGCTAACTGTTCAAACCATGTTCAAACAAGGCAAACACCAAGCTGTAACCAATCCAGCTGTTTCTATACCTCATGTTTTTCTGTACCTCATTTTCCTTTTTCTGTCCATAAATATTATCTGGCCATGTGGCAACCCTGAAATTGCCCTGAACCTATTCTGGTTCAGAGACCTGACCGATACTCAAATCATTTTTCACTCAGTTAAACTCTGTTAAATTTAATTTTCTTAAGTTTTTCTCGTAACATTCATCACACAGCTAGAGCTAATTCACTCCCATTGAAAAACCTAGCCCCAGATCAGGACCAGAGACCAATCTTGTCCTTTGTGGTGAGGAATTGAAGGCAATATAATTCAGTAGCTCAAGTGACGCTTTAGCTGCTAGTCTGGCTTTGCCCTATTCTTTCAGGATTTGGGTTATTCTGCTTTATTCTCACTATTCCCACAGTTCAAAGTACCTTAATTTCAGGTCCTGTTTTCAGACCTCTTGTACATTGACTGTCTGCTTGACTAAACAGCGCTCTCAAAAATGCCTTTGCTCATATTTATTTTCTCTGTCTATGCCGTACACACGGTGGAAAGGTGTCAAATGTTAAATTTTGTTTTACTTATGTATTTAGAACTATTCGGCTTTTAAATTTCTTCTTTCATCAGTCTTAGTAATTTTTTAAATCAAGTAATTTGTCCTTCTGATCTAAATTGTCACATTGTATTGGGATGCAGTTATTCATAATATTTTATTTTTTAAAGGCAGTTAGGATATATAGTGTGAAAATAAAATTTAAAAGATGATGGAACTCCAAAAACACTTTAAGACTTGAGAGAGACATGGCCAATCCGAGTCACATAGCATATAGTTGTAACTTCCACCTCTTATAAATTAGGCCAGGTGCGGCGCTCACGCCTGTAATCTCAGCATTTTGGGAGGCCGAGGCGGGCGGATCACCTGAGGTCAGGAGTTCGAGACTAGCCTGGCCAACATGGTGAAACCCTATCTCTAATAAAAATACAAAAATTAGTAGGGGATGATCATGGGCATCTGTAATCCCAGTTACTCGGGAAGCTGAGGCGGGAGTATTGCTTGAACTTGGGAGGTGAAGGTTGCAGTGAGCTGAGATTGTGCCACTGCACTCCAGTCTGGACAACAGAGTGACACTCTGTCTCAAAATAAAATAAAATAAAATAAAATTATAGATTGACTCTCTTTCTCATGGTTCTTGTTGGGTAAATGACTAGGAAAGACCAGAGACCAGACAACTTCCCCTTCGAATCAATGATCTTCATCATAGTTAACTGCTTCCTTTATTGTCCTGTACCTAATTCAGAACAGATGGCACAAAAGACCCCAGGACTGTTTCATCTTCAGTGTGTAATGTTAAACATATCATTCTTGAAAGAAAAAGACCACTTCGATCAATCAAACAATTGTAACTATGCATTAACCCTTACATAAAAAGATGCTGAAATTCTATTAAGCTTCCCTAAACCTTGTCTATATAAATAACCCCAAACTTCTACACTTTGGAACACTGTCGTCCACTCTTTGGAATCTGTGCTTCCCAGACGGCTATTCTCAAACTCTACATTTAATCATATTTTCTGAACCTTGTTATTTAAGGTTGACAATATCAATGTTCACTTTTTGTTTCAGTTATTGATAACTTTTGCTTTTGAGAAAGAAAAGTGGCTCATCACAGTCTGAGGAATGTGAAATATTCAAAATGTATCAGGCCCACAGAGACAGGAACACCAGGCTTCAATCACACCCCTTGCAGCCATGCCTGGAGGTAATTGTTTTATTTTCCTAAAATGTTACCACAAATGCCACAATGTAACCCCGACTCATTATCTTCATGTTCCTAGGTTTTGCAATACAAGAACAATGTACCATAAGCCAATCAACAGCTTACTTATTTTAGGGAACCAATGTTAATTCTTGGTAAACACTTTAGGGACTGCCCTCTAACTTCTCTTTTTTCCTGCATAAACCCACTCTTAACTGCTGCTAATTGAAGCATATATTCAGGGGAACTTTAACCTCAGATTCTCTGGCTGTAGTCCTCAACCTTAGCCAAAATAAACTCTCTAGTTATATTAATTTTGACTTCAGTTTCTTTTAAAAAATAATAGACTATTGATATGGAGACTGAGATAACTGACGATTAATCTTTTTTTTCTTTCTCTCTTTCCTTTTCTTTTCTTTTCTTTTCTTTTCTTTTTTTTTTTTTTTTTTGAGACAAGGTCTTACCTGGTCGGCCAGGCTGGAGTGCAGTGGCGTGATCTCTGTTTACTGCAGCCTTGAGCTCCTGGGCTCAAGCTACCCTCCCACCTCAGCCACCCGAGTAGCTGGGACTACAGGTGCATGCCACCGTGGCTAACTATTTTATTACTTTTTGTAAAGACAGGGCCCATATGTTGCCCAGACTAACCTTTGATTTTTAGTATTATATTGAAAGCTATATTTTCCCTCTGAGCACTATTTTAGCTGTATTTCACAAATTTTGTTATATTTTTGTCATATTTCATTCAAAATAGTTTAAAATTTCCACTGTGTTTTCTTCTGTAATCTACCTGGGTTTTTTTTGTTTTGTTTTGTTTTGTTTTGTTTTTTAAATGTATTTTGCTCAATTCCCAAATATTTGGGGATTTTTAATTCATCTAATTTCTCCTCGAAACAGTTTGGTGATCTACATGGTGCAAGTTAGCAAATATTAGAACTGTGGTTATTATCTTTCCCTTGTTTGTTGGTAAGCATGAAGAGCCTTTTTTTTTTTTTAGATGAAGTCTCACTCTGTCACCAGGCTGGAATTCAGTGGCATGATCTTGGCTCACTGCAACCTCTGCCTCCCGGGTTCAAGTGATTCTCCTGCCTCAGCCTCCCAAGTAGCTGGGATTACAGGTGCGTGCCACCACACCCGGCTAATTTTTGTATTTTTAGTAGAGATGGGGTTTCACCATATTGGCCAGGATGGTCTCGATCTCCTGACCTCATGATCCGCCCACCTCGGCCTCCCAAAGTGCTGGGATTACGGGGATGAGCCACCACACCTGGCCAAATAGCCATTAAAAAAAAAAAAAAAGTTTTATATTTAGATGAATTAAAATTTTTTTCAGTCTTTTGTTGCTTTTGTCTTTCATATATTGTTTAAAAAGACCTTCTTAAGAAGAATAAATTAAGGTTAACCTAAATTTAAAATAGAATTATTGGCTGAGTGCCATGCCTTACACCTGTAATCCCAGCACTTTGGGAGGCAGAGGCAGGTGGATCATCTGAGGTCAGGAGTTTAAGACCATCCTGGCCAACATGGTGAAACCACGTCTTTACTAAAAATACAAAAATTAGCCAGATGTGGTGGCTTGCACCTGTAATCCCAGCTACTTGGGAGGCTGAGGCAGGAGACTCACTTGAACCCGAGAGGCAGAGGTTGCAGTAAGCTGAGATTGTGCCACTGCACTCCAGCCTGGGTGACAGAGCAAGACTCTATCTCAAAAAATAATAGTAACATAGAATTATCCTTTTCTACTATTTCTAGGGTTTTATTTTTTTTTTTATTTTTTTTATTTTTTGAGACGGAATCTCGCTCTGTCGCCCAGCCCAGGCTGGAGTGCAGTGGCGCGATCTCGGCTGACTGCAAGCTCCGCCTCCCGGGTTCACGCCATTCTCCTGCCTCAGCCTCCCGAGTAGCTGGGACTACAGGCGCCCACAACCGCGCCCGGCTAATTTTTTGTAATTTTTAGTAGAGACGGGGTTTCACCGTGGTCTCGATCTCCTGACCTTGTGATCCGCCCGCCTCGGCCTCCCAAAGTGCTGGGATTACAGGCGTGAGCCACCGCGCCCGGCCCGGGTTTTATTTCTTTATACTTAATGTTTTTTAAGTTTTTATATTTAGATGAATTAAAATTTTTCAGTCTTTTATTGCTTTTGTCTTTCATGTATTATTTTAAAAGACCGTCTTAAGATGAATAAATTAAGGTTAACCTAAAATTAAAATGGAATTTTCCTTTTCTTCTATTTCTAGGGTTTTATTTCTTTATACTTTTTTTTTTTTTTCCAGACGGGGTTTTGCTCTTGTTGCCCAGGCTGGAATGCAATGGTGAGATCTCAGCTCACCACAACCTCCGCCTCCCGGGTTCAAGTGATTCCCCTGCCTCAGCCTCCTGAGTAGCTGGGATTACAGGCATGTGCCATCATGCCCAGCTAATTTTGTATTTTTAGTAGAGATGGGGTTTCTCCATGTTGGTCACACTGGTCTCGAACTTCCGACCTCAGGTGATCCGCCTGCCTCAGCCTCCCAAAGTGCTAGGATTACAGGCGTGAGCCACTTTGCCCAGCCTATCGTGTTTTTGTTTTGTTTTTTCAAATTTTATTTCTCCATAAGTTATTGGGGTACAGGTGGTATTTGGTTACATGTAAGTTCTTTAGTGGAGATTTGTGAGAACCTGGTGCACCCATCACCCGAGCAGTATACACTGCACCATATTTGTTGTCTTTTTTATGAGTAGCCTTTTGACTCTGCATTAAGAAACCGTTTCTGCTCTCTGTGTAGCATGTGTCATATCTGGCAGGCACTCTGCAAGAATCCCACTGTGCTCCCATCTGTTATACTTCCATATAACTTCAGGCATAGAGCTCAAAAACAATTTTCTGAAGAGATTTTTGTTTCTATTTTGTTAATAAATACAACAGGGAAAGAAAAAGAATATGCTTACTTATCTTCATAATTCCTTGAACAGAGAAGTGTTCAACATTATCATTTATTTTATTTTTTAACTTTTTAGGTTTGAAGGTCCCATACGAAGGTTTGTTACATAGGAAAACTCATGTCACGGAGGTTTGTTGTACAGACTGTTTCATCACTCAGGTATTAAGCCCAGTACCCAGTGCTTATCTTCTCTGCTCCTCTCCCTCTCCCAGATTCCACCCTCAAGTAGACCACAGTGTCTGTTTCCTTCTTTGTGTTCACAAGTTCTCATTATTTAGCTCCCACTTACAAGTGAGAAAATGTGGTATTTGGTTTTCCGTTCCTGCATTAGTTTGCTAGGAATCATGGCCTCCAGCTCCATCCATGTTCCCACAAAATACATGATCTTGTTCTTTTTTATGGCTACAAAACATTCTAGTTTTTGAACTGAAATATTATTATGGCTGGGTGCAGTGACTCATGCCTATAATCCCAGCACTTTCAGAGGCCAAGGCGGGCAGATCACTTGAGGTCAGGAGTTTGAGATTAGCCTGGCAACCCAGAGATAACCCAGTCTCTACTAAAATACAAAATTAGAGAGAAATTCCATCTGTACTAAAAATACAAAAAACCCCAGCACTTTGGGAGGCTCACAC
Source organism: Macaca nemestrina (assembly GCF_043159975.1). Lineage (NCBI taxonomy): Eukaryota > Metazoa > Chordata > Mammalia > Primates > Cercopithecidae > Macaca > Macaca nemestrina. Next base: position 44,256,575 of record NC_092131.1, read on the forward strand.
CTGTAATCCCACTACTATGGGTGGCAGATGCCTGTAATCCCAGCTACTCAGGAGGCTAAGGCTAAAGAATCACTTGAACCTGGAAGGCAGAGGTTGCAGTGAGCTGAGATTGCACCACTGTACTCCAGCCTGGGCAACAGAGGGAGACTCCATCTTGAAAAAAACAAAACAAAACAAAACAAAAAACCCTATTATTATACTTCCTGCAAGAAAATCAGAGACTAATTGCCTTTCATCCTCAGAAGAAAGCTTGTTCTAGGATGGAAACAGAACACAGGTCACAGAGTTAAAGGGCTCACCAAAAGAACCTCAAATGAACAGGGTAACAGGAAAATTAAGAGTTTTGTTGTTGTTGTTGTTGTTTTTAACTAGACTGCTTATTTTAAAATTGTCATTCTCGAGGAGACTTTGGATGCTTCTAGCTAGATCTTCTTGCCAAATCTTCAATTCTGTACAACAAATTCCTTCCTGATGTCCCGTTGGAGGAAATTATTTGAGGATAAAATCAGTCTGGATCATCTGGTGGTATCTTCTATTAGATCAAAAGAAAGATGCCATCCCAGGGCTAAAAGAATTTAACTTTCATAGTATAAAAGTGAAAGTTCATTTTTCAAGGAGGACACTGACATCTAGTGGAAGAAATACTTCAGTAATTTACCAAGTAAAGTAAACATTTTTGTTTCTGTCAATTAGGAAAATAAAAAGTTTTTTGTTTGAGACGGGTTCTCGCTCTGTCGCCCAGGCTGGAGTACAGTGGCATGATCTCGGCTCACTGCAAGCTCTGCCTCCCGGGTTCACGCCATTCTCCTGCCTCAGCCTCCTGAGTAGCTGGGACTACAGGCGCCCGCCACCTCGCCCGGCTAATTTTTTTGTAGTTTTAGTAGAGACGGGTTTTCACCGTGTTAGCCAGGATGGTGTCGATCTCCTGACCTCGTGATCTACTCGCCTAGGACTCCCAAAGTGCTGGGATTACAGGCGTGAGCCACCACCCCCGGCCAAAAAAAAAAAGTTTTAAAACATTTGTCCGCGGGGTGCTGTGGCTCACGCTTGTAATCCCAGCACTTTGAGAGGCAGAGGTGGGCAGATCATTTGAGGTCAGGAGTTCAAGATCAGCCTGGCCAACATGGCAAAACCCCGTCTCTACTAAAAATACAAAAATTAGCTAGGCGTGGTGGCGTGTGCCTGTAATCCCAGCTACTCCGGAGGCTGAGGCAGAAGAATTTCTTGGACCCGGGTGGTGGAGGTTGCAGTGAGCGGAGACTGTGCCACTACACTCCAGGCTGGATGACAGAGAGAGAGTCTGTCTCATAAAAACAAAACAAAACAAAGCATATTTGTCCTTTATTAAGTGTTTGTTTCCTAAATACAGGTCAGTGCCATTGATATAAAAGGCTTCCAACATTTATATTTAGAAAATGTTCTTGGTGACTTGTGTGAGCAGGACCCTGGGACCCATGAAGGCTTGTTCAGTAGGATTTCGGGTCATCTCTGGCATCCACAGAACTCATTTGGACAAGTGAACAAGGCCTGTTCCTACCCACCTTTTTTCCCTCCATTAGAACTCTCATGAATTGTTTTGACAGTAGCCATACAGACTATGGATGCTGCTCTACTCATACCCCTTAATGATGCTTGGAGATAATAGTGAAATAATATCTCTTATACCCAGGGGTAGAGTCCAGAGAATAGGAGAAGGAGATTAAAGTAAGGTTTTTAGGCCAGGCGCGGTGGCTTATGCCTGTAATATCAGCACTTTGGGAGGCCAAGGCAGGTGAATCACTTGAGGTCAGGAGTTTGAGACTAGCCTGGCCAACATGATGAAACCACGTCTACTAAAAATACAAAAATTAGCCGAATATGGTGGTGCATGCCTGTAGTCCCAGCTACTCAAGAGGCTGAGGCAGAAGGGTTGCTTGAGCCCAGGAGATGGAGGCTGTAGTGAGCCGAGACCACACCACTGCACTCCAGCCTGGGAGACAGGAGAGAAACACTGTCAAAAAAAAAAAAAAAAAAAAAAAGTTAAGGTTTCTAGATAAGACATCTGCAAGAAAGCTAGATGCAGAGGGTCGCACCTGTAATTCTAGCACTTTGGGAGAACAGGGTGGGAAGACTGTTTGAGTTTAGGAGTTTGAGACAATCATGGGCAACATAGTGAGATCTCATCTCTAGTTAAAAAGAAAGAAAAAAAAAACAGCTTAGCGTGGTGGTGTGCACCCATAGTCACAGATACTTAGGAGGCTGAGATGGGAGGACTGCTTGAGCCAGGAGATGGAGGCTGCAGTGAGCTATGATCCTACCACTGCACTTTAGCCTGGGTGACAGAGCAAGAGCTTACCTCAAAAAATATATTATATATGCAAGAAAAAGAGGTGTTTAATATGCTAACCTAGATCAAATAAAACAAATATATTGAATATATATAGCCATTGAATAAGTTCTGAATTGTTCTTTGTTCTCTTTCAAGTTTAGTTTTGCTGAGAAGTCCTAGCAAATTGCCCTGCCCTTCTGTGGAAGACATGACTGGTTCTAATGTTTAAAAGAATCCTGATATCTAGAAAGATCTCTCACTTCTTCAGTATCTACTATGAGCAAGGTATTGTGCTAAGATTTTGCATGCATTTATTCATACTGGGTTTCACACATACAATCCTGATATGTAGAAATTATTACATCTGGCTGGGCGTGGTGGCTCATGCCTATAACCCTAGCACTTTGGGAGGCCAAGGCAGGTGGATCACTTGAGGTCAGGAGTTTGAGACCAGCCTGGCCACCATGGCGAAACCCCGTCTCTACTGAAAATACAAAAATTAGCCAGGCGTGGTGGCACACACCTGTAATCCCAGCTACTTGGAAGGCTGAGACAGGAGAATTGCTTGAACCCGGGAGGCAGAGGTTGCAGTGAGCAGGTTGCATCTATTTTTATAGATAAGAAATGAGGCTCCAAACAAGTTAAATAACTTGTCAACATCAAATGGTTAAGTAGCATAGTCAGAGACAAAATCTCAATTATTATTACTATTATTTTTGAAACTGAGTCTCACTCTGTCGCTCAAGCTGGAGTGCAGTGGTGTGATCTCGGCTCACTGCAACCTCCGCCTCCTGGGTTCAAGCAATTCTCCTGCCTCAGCCTCCTGAGTAGCTGGGATTATGGGCACACGCCACCACGCCCAGCTAATGTTTTATATTTTTAGTAGAGACGGGGTTTCACCATGTTGACCAGGCTGGTCTCAAACTCCTGGCCTCAGGTGATCTGCCCACCTCAGCCTCTCAAAGTGCTGGGATTATAGGCATGAGCCACCACGTCCAGCCTATTTATTTACCTTTTTCTTTTCTTTTCTTTTTTTTTCCTTTTCTTTCTATTTTTTTTTTCTTTTTTCTTTTTTTTTTTTTTTGAGATGGAGTCTCACTCTGTTACCTAGGCTGGAGTGCAGTGGCACGATCTCGGCTCACGGCAACCTCCGCCTCCTGGGTTCAAGTGATTCTTCTGCCTCAGCCTCCTGAGTAGGTGGGACTACAGGTGCACGCCACCATGCCCGGCTAATTTTTTGTATTTTTAGTAGAGACAGGGTTTCACCATATTGGCCAGGCTGGTCTCAAACTTCTGACCTCATGATCTGCCCACCTTGGCCTCCCAAAGTGCCTATTTCTTTTTTTAAATGGGTCTTGCTATGTTGCCCAGGCTGGAGCGTAATGCCAATTTACAGCTGTAATCATAGTGCTCTGCAGCCTTGAACTCTGAGTTACATCTATTCTAAGGCCCATTATCTTTTCTGTATATATACTGCCTCCTGCCATACAACTAGAAGGAAAAAAAAAGGGCAGGCTGTTCTTCCTTATTTGTGTCTAGAAGACTGATAAAGCATTGTTACTATTTTCTTAAAATTGGAAAATAACATATCTCTTCCCATGCTTTGCACGACCTAATTTAATACGTTATATATTTTCAACTTCAGGAGAGATTCTGAATGATTCTTTATCAAACCTTTTAAAATGTCAAAACAAAAATGTTTTTTGAGGCAGAGTCTTGCTCTGTCGCCCAGGCTGGAGTGCAGTGGCGCGATCTCGGCTCACTGCAACCTCTGCTTCCCGGGTTCAAGTGATTCTTCTGCCTCAGCCTCCTGAGTAGCTGGGATTACAGGCATGTGCCACCACGCCTGGCTAATTTTTGTATTTTTAGTAGATTAGGGTTTAGGGTTTAGTAGATTTAGGGTTTCACCATGTTGACCAGGCTGGTCTCAAACTCTCCACCTTGTGATCTGCCTGTGGTGGCCTCCCAAAGTGCTCAGATTACAGGTGTGAGCAATTGTGCCCGGCCAAATATCATCAAAATTTGATTTATATTAGCAGAGAGGTAAGAGAATGGCCACTAGAACCAAATGCCTGGAATTGAATCCTGGCTTGCTGCTTACTAGCTGCGTGACCTTGGACAAATTTTAACATTTACGAAAATGTTTAGAACATTTCCATCATTCTAACAATTTCCTCTGTACTCATTTATGGTTAATCCCCACTCCTATCCTCACCCTAGACTGCCACAGATATGCTTTCTGTTTCTATAAATTTGCCTTTTCTAAACATTTAATGTACATGGAATTATAAAATAAGTAGTCTTTCTGTTTGATTGCTTTTACAGAGCACGATGTGTTTGAGGTTCATCCACATTGTATTAATAGTTTGTTCTCTTTAATTGTATTCTACAGACATGCAGTATTGTATCACCTACTTACCATTGGATGGACTTTTGGGTTGTTTCCACTTCTTGGCTATTATGAATCACACTGCTGTGAACACTCACATTGCTGGGCACAGTGGCTCATGCTTGTAATCTTAGCACTTTGGGAGGCCAAAGTGAGAGGATTACTTAAGCCCAGAAGTTTGAGACCACCCTGGACAACAAAGTGAGACCCCCATCTGTATTAGTCAGGATTCTCTAGAGGGACAGAACTAATAGGGTATGTATGTATGTGTATATATATGTGTGTGTGTGTGTGTGTGTGAATATATATATATATAAAGGGGAGTTAAGTTAACTCACATGACCACAAGGTCCCACAATAGGCCATCTGCAAGCTGAGGAGCAAGGAGAGCCAGTCTGAGTCCCAAAACTGAAGAACCTGGAGTCTGATGTTTGAGGGCAGGAAGCATCCAGCACAGAGAAAGATGTAGCCTGGGAGGCTAGGCCAGTCTAGGCTTGTCAAGTTTTTCTGCCTGCTTAATATTCTAGCTTATGCTGGCAACTGATTAGATGGTGCCCACCCAAATTAAAGTGGGTCTGCCTTTCCCAGCCCACTGAGTCAAATGTTAATCTCCTCTGGCAACACCCTCACAGACACACCCGTATCAATACTTTGCATCCTTCGATCCAATCAAGTTGACACTCAGTATTAACTATCATACCATTTTTGCCAAAAAATAAAAAATAAAAAATTAGGCAGGTGTTGTGGCACATGGCTGTGATCCCAGCTACTCGGGAGGCTGAGGTGGGAGGATCACCTGAGCCTGGGAGGCAGAGTGAGACCCTGTCACAGATAAAAACCGTTCACATACAAGTCTTTGTGTAGGCAGATGTTTTCAGTTCTCTTGGGTAGTATCTAGGAGTAGAATTATTGGGTCATATGATAAACTTACATTTAACTTTTTAAGTAACTGCCAAATTGTTTCCCAAAGTGGCTGTTCCATTTTACATTCCACCAGCAATGTATGGGTTCCCTTTCTTTATATGTTCACTTATACTTGGTATGCACTGTCTCTTTGATCATAGCACATTTCAGTGAGTGTGTAGTTATATTTTTATTGTGGTTGTAATGTGCATTTCTCTAATAGTTCATGATATTGAGCACATTTTCATGAATTTATTAAACATTTACATACTTTATTTAGTGAAATGTTTATTCTATCCACTTTATAGTTGATTGTTTATATTCTTTTTAATGAGTTGTAAGATTTTCTGTGTAGTTGTTATTTCCATTTTTGAGAATAGGATATTTAAAGTTTCTATAACATGGCTGGGCACAGTGGCTCACGCCTGTAATCCTAGCACTTTAGGAGGCTGAGGCGGGCAGATCATTTGAGGCCAGGAGTTTGAGACCAGCCTGGCCAACATGGTGAAACCCTGTCTCTTCTAAAAATACAAAAAGTAGCGGGGCATGGTGTCTTTACTGAAAATATAAAAATTAGCTGGGCATGGTGGTTCATGCCTGTAATCCCAGCTACTCCAGAGGCTGAGGCAGCAGAATCACTTGAACCCAGGAGGCGGAGGTTGCAGTGAGCCAAGATTGCGCCAGTGCACTCCAGCCTGGGGGAGAAGAATGAAACTCCATCTCAAAAAATAAAAATAAAAAATAACAATAAAGTTTCCATAACAACAACAACAAAAATAAAGTTTCCAGTTATTGTTGAACTGTATTTCTCCCTTCAGATCTGTCAAGTTTTGCTTCATATATTTGGGGCTCTGTTGTTAGAAGGATATATGTTTATAATTTTTTTCCAAGCAAAACTGTATCCAGCTTTATTAAATATACTTTCCATAAACAACCCTGGTACCATGGTATTTCAGGCAGGACATGTGCAAACAATTGTTAACAGTAACAGTATGCAACAACTTTTTTTCTTTCTTTCTTATTCTTTTTTTTTTTTTTTTTTTTTTAGATACAGGGTCTCATTCTGTTACCCAGGCTGGAGTGCAGTGGCATGATCATGGCTCACTGCAGCTTCGAACTCCTGGGCTCAAGTGATCCTCCCAACCTCAGCCTCTCAAGTAGCTGAGACCACAGGCATGTGCCACCATGCCTGCCTAATTTTTTAATTTTTTAGTAGAGGGGGAGCCTCATTTTGTTGCCCAGGCCGATCTTGAACTCCTGGGCTCAAACGATCCTCCTGCTCCAGCCTCTGGAAGCCCTGGGATTATAGGCGTGAGCCAACTGTGCCCTGCCCAACTTACAAACTTCCCTCTTCAATGGACTACCCAAATCAGAAAGCCCCTAAAAAACTCAATGACGTCTTTATCTGATGCTCTGAACAGGGAAAGTTTAGAGTGAGAGTTGATATTTCAGGTTTAGTACGTTGCTTGACAACTTTTTGAGAGCCAACTCGACTTTCACGAAGTAAATTGAAAATGGCAGAATTTATGTGAAGATTCATAAGGTAAAAATGGAACTGCCGCTCTTTTGAGGTGCACCTTCTCAGTGGCATCCCTGACACACCGGTAATCAATTATTGGAGGTCAGGTCTCAAAAGGTGTCTGGGTTTAAGGGAGTTAAGTCTGTTCAGAGGTGGAAAGGGAGAAGTGGACATAAAGATGAATTAGTTTTTCCATACCTCAAGACATTCGTGCCAAGGTGGCTATGTGTGTCAACATCAGGAAATTCCTCCTCCTGGGAGCCAAGAGGAAGTCTCTCAAATCTAAAAGATAAAGCTGTTTTCCTCAATCAATCCAGCTTTGGGGACATTCTATTAGTGGCACAATGTGCCTTTTCTCCAAAAAACAACAATGAAGTGTTCTGTGTGCTAATAACATAGCTTTAAAAAAAGTATGACAATATTCTGCATTTTCGTGAAACTTGATAAAAAATAGTATTTCAGGCTGGTGCAGTGGCTCAGCCTGTAATCCAGCACTTGGGAGGTGGAGGAGAGAGGATCTCTTGAGCCCAGGAGTTCAAGACTGGCCTGGGCAACATAGTGAGACCCCATCTCTACAAAAAATAAAAAATTATCTGGGCATGGTAGCACACACTTGTAGTCCTAGCCACTTGGGAGGGTGAAGTGGGATGATCAGGTGATCATGATCACTTGAGCCTGGGAGGTTAAGCCTGCAGTGAGCTGTGATTGTGCCACTCATTCCAACCTGGGCGAGAGAAGAACAACACCCTGTCTCAAAAATAAATTAATTAATTAATTAAATAAAATGTCCATCTCTTTTATAGTAACTTCTAAAAAATCTTAAAGTCTATTTTATCTGATATAAATATAGTCACTCCAGTTTTTTGTTTTTTTGTTTTGTTTTTTTTTTTTGAGACAGAGTCTTGCTCTGTAGGCTGGAGTGCAGTGGCACAATCTCAGCTCACTGCAACCTCCACCTCCTGGGTTCAAGTGATTCTCATACCTCAGCCTCCTGAACAGTTGGGACTACAGGTGCACACCACCACGCCAGCCTAATGTTTTGTATTTTTAGTAGAGACAGGGTTTCACCATGTTCATCATGTTGGCCAAGCTGGTCTCAAACTCCTGACCCCAAGTGATCCGCCGGTTTCAGCATCCCAAAGTGCTGGAATTACAGGTGACTCCAGCTCTCATGATGATTTTTTCCATAATTTTACATTTACATTATATCTTTGAATCTAAAGTGTATCTTTTATGGACAGCATGTAATTGAACCCTATTTATTTATCTGATAATCTCTGCTTTTAATTGGAGTGTTTAATTCATGTACATTTACTGTAATTACTTGTATGGTTGGATTTACGCCTGTCATTTCCCTATTTGCTTCTATTGTGTTTCATGTTATTTTTGTTCCTCTGTTCCAATGTTACTGCTTTCTTTTGCATTAAACAAATACTTTTCAATGTATTTTTAAAATTCCTTTGTTCATTTCTAAGTTTTTTGTTTGTTTGTTTGTTTGTTTGTTTGAGACAGAGTCTCACTCTATAGCCCAGGCTGGAGTGCAGTGGCACAATCTCGGCTCATTGCAAGCTCCACCTCCCATGTTCACGCCATTCTCCTGCCTTAGCCTCCCTAGTAGCTGGGACTACAGGTGCCTGCCACCACGCCTGGCTAATTTTTTTCTATTTTTTAGTAGAGATGAGGTTTCACTGTGTTAGCCAGGATAGTCTCGATCTCCTGACCTCATGATCCACCCACCGCAGCCTCCCAAAGTGCTGGGATTACAGGCGTGAGCCACCGCATCCGGCCTTAAGTTTTTATTTGAGTAATTTTCTTACCAATTGCTATAGGGATTGCAGTATGCTTCTTTATCATAGTTACTTCAGGCTAATACTAAGTAGTTCTGGTAAAAATATAGCAAATTTGTTATGATATACTTCCGTTTTCTCATCTCTCCTAAAATGAAGCGACAAATTGAGATATTTATTGGCATAAAATGTAATAGGGAAGTGACAGAAGAGACAAGCACCAGATCATAGAGGACTTTACATACCATGCTAAGTCAATGGAGGAGGGAGTTGACAGGACAGTAAATTATTTTAAATTATAAGGAAATATTGTTACATTTGCATTTCAGTTAGACCTCTCTAACAGCAATAAGGAGGATCAATTTCAAGGAGGCGGGACTGGGCCAATCAGAATCTCTCTGGCAGGGCACTGTGGCTCACACCTGTAATCCTAACACTGTGGGAGGCCAAGGCAGGTGGATCACCTGAGGTCAGGAGTTCAAGACCAGCCTGGCCAACATGGTGAAACCCCGACTCTACTAAACATACAAAAATTAGCTGGGTGTGGTGGCAGGCATTTGTAATCCCAGCTACTCAGGAGGCTGAGGCATGAGAATCACTTGAACCTGGGGGGCAGTCTGCAGTGAGCCAAGATCGTGCCACTGTACTCCAGCCTGGGCGACAGAGCCAGATGCTGTCTAAAAAAAAAAAAAAAAAAAAAAAATTCTTCTCATACCTATAATCTTCAAACATAGCAATCAGGATAGTTGTTATTTCTGTTCTGTACCATGTTTCTAGACATGATTTTCTCCTGTCTCTAGACAGGAGAGTTTGTACAGAACCCAGTGAGAATGAAGTTTCCATTAGGAGGAAAATAAGTGGCATAATAAAGTTATTATATCTTTGTGTTGTTATTTGAAAAATTGTGGCAATTCTTTCTGCACAGAGCCAGATACCTCTGCAAAATGTTGAATAATGTTCAACAGAACTGTGTGATCCTTTTACTGACCTTATTTATCTGACAGGCTCTCCTATTCATACCACTCTCTCATCACTCATTGATAAGAAACTACTGTATACCTTGGAAATGTTCCTCTACAAGGTTTTCTTCAGTTTCTCTCAAACTTTGCCACAAAATGCAGACAACTGTATTGTTTTTTCTGATTACAAAAGTAAAAGATATTCTTTATGAAAAAAACAGTAATAAAAGTCAGAAATGTACATGGTGGAGGGGTAAACTTTGAGCACACGACAAACTCAGATGTGCAAAACATGTAGCACTCTTTCTTTCTTCTTTCCTTTCTTCTTTCCTTCCTTTTTTTCTTTTCTTCCTTCCTTCCTTTCTTCCTTTTTCTTTTTTTGAGACAGGGTCTTGCTCTGTCACCCAGACTGCATTGCAGTGGTACAATCACAGCTCCCTATGGCCTCCTCCTCCTCTCCAGGCTCAGGTGATCCTCCCACCTGAGCCTCCTGAGTAGCTGGGACTACAGGTGCATGCCATCATACCCAGCTAAGTTTTGTATTTTTTTTGTAGGGATGCGTTTTTGCCATGTTGCCTAAGGCTGGTCTCGAACTCCTGGGCTCAATTGATTGACCTGCCTTGGGCTCCCAAACTGCCAAGCAATTTCCAGCCAATCCCTTAATTTCTACGACTGACTTAAACTTCCTTTTGAGTTCTCATTCTACAGAGGGAGGGTGGAAGTGGAATAGGAATGTAATTCTGCCAATTAAAGGTATCTCAGTTTCTTCCTAGTTCAACGTCTCATTTCAGGTGAATGTATTCAGGCAGTCCTCCAGGATCCACTCCTGAATTTTCAAACTCTCCTACAATTTTTGCATCTCTACACTCACTTTTTATATTCCCAATCTAACTGTCTTTGGTGAGGTCTCCTTAGTTTAGGTTCTACTTTTTCTTCTTCTTTTTTTTTTGAGACGAGTCTCACTCTGTCGCCCAGGCTGGAGTGCAGTGGCACAATCTCGGCTCACTGCAACCTCCACTTCCTGAGTTCAAGCGATTCTCCTGCCCCGGCTTCCCGAGTAGCTGGGATTACAGGCACGTGCCACCACACGTGGCTAATTTTTGTATTTTTAGTAGAGACAGGGTTTCGCCATGTTGGTAAGGCTAGTCTTGAACTCCTGACCGCAGGTAGATCTCTGCCCGCCTCAGCCTCCCAAAGTGCTAGGATGGCAGGTGTGAGCCACTGCGCCTGGCCAGGTTCTACTTCTGATAAATCAAATACAAGATGGGAAATAGGAATATTTTCAGATGTGCAAAGAATGAAAAAGCAAACAAAATGAAACAAAATTCCTTTGGACCTTTATTAGGAAATTACTAGAGATATGCTCCTCTGAAACAAAAATATAACCAAAAAACGAAAATGACGTAGGACACAGGAAACAGGAGATCTAGGATAAGTACCAGGATGATAGTGAAGGGAGACCCCAGGTTGTCAGTTGTCACTAGGCACTGAGAACAAACCCGTTCAGTTGGAGCAGATCATAGGCACCAAGAGGGATTTCTTTAGATGATGAAACCAATGAAATATTTGACGCATCAGAACCTCTTGAAAGGAGATTTAGACAACTGGCACAGGGTTTGGGGTAATGAAAACTAAGAAAACTAACCTAATGTTATCTAGTTTTATCCATGTTGATGTAAATAACAGAAATGCATTCTTTCTTATAGCTGAATAATATTCCATTGTGTATATATACACCACATTTTCTTTATCTATTTATCTGTTGATGGACACTTGGGTTGACTACACATCTTGGCTATTGTGAATAGTGCTGCAATAAACATGGGAGTGCAGGTATCTCTGTGATACACTGATTTCCTTTCTTTGGGGTATATACGCAGCCATGGAATTGCTGGATCATATGCTAGTTCTATTTTTAGTTTTAGGGGAAACTCCATATTGTTTTACATAGTAGCTGTACTAATTTACATTCCTCATCAGTGTACGAGCGCTATGTTAAGTGAAATAAGCCAGGCACAGAAATAAGCCAGGCAGTGGGGAGGTGCGGCTGGGGCTGCATGCTCCGTGGAGCCATCGGGACCCCGGGACAGACAGGAGCCCCGCTCCTTCTGAGTTAAGGCGGGAGCTTCCCGGGTGCCGCTGCAGCAGCCGCCCAAGCCGCGCCTGTAGACCTGGGCCTCCTGCTCCATGAAGAAGGCAGGAGCCCTGCTCTCCTGGACAGTCTGCAGCCACCCAAGTTGTGGCTGCAGATCCAAGCCTCCCTGTGCTCTTGTGGGGGCCGGGAGCAGGCAGGATCCCTGCCCTCCCCAGTGCAGCTGCAGCTGCCTGATCCACTGCTGCAGACCCAGGCCTCCTGCTCCAAGGAGCCGGTGATAAACAGAAGCTCTGCCCCTTCTGAGTTGGCAGGGCTGGAGCTCCCTGGTGCAGCTGCAGCTGCCCTCCCAGGTGCAGGACCCAGGCAGCTGTCTCTGCAGTCTGCACCCTTGGGGACCCTGGAAGCCTTCCCCAACCCTGTCCCAGCACGCTGGGGGGTTTCTTCTCCCTCTGCCTGGTCTCTCTCCCTTCCCTGAACGGCTCCAATTATCAGAGCAGGGGGTGGGAATGAGCAGGGATGCTGTCACAGTCCAGCCCGGTGTGCTCAAGCTCAAGCTCGCTGCAGTGCTGATACACCAGGCCTCTGCTGCCTCTGCTGCCTCCGGAATTTGGGCACCCACGAGTGTGAGAGGGGAAGCCAAGGGAGTGCTGAGAGTGGAAGCCAAGTGGGGGCTGAGGGCAGCTTGGCACTGGCCTGCAGGAGCCCCTTGGTTAGAACAGCCTGGCGCTGGCCTGCAGGAGCCCCTTGGTTAGAACAGCCTGGGTGACATGGATGCTGGTGGCACAGCGGGAGGCAGACAGGCTCCTGGGCAAAGGGGGCGGTCCTGTAAGACCCCACCTTCAGGGCAGGGAGGGCCTGAAGGCTGGGAGTCAGGTGCCAGTCCCCGTGGGTCTGAGTGGGCACTTGCGGGGCCTTTTCTGGCCAGCCCATGGCTGCCTATGGACCAAGACCACTTCATCCTCTCTGAGGTCCATAAAAGCCCCCAGTTCAGCCAGAGCAGGGCAGAGGATGGAGAGACCATGGGACTACCAGTTGCAGAGAGGAGCCACCCACTCCGGCGCCTGCTGAGACAACCAGGCTACAGAGATGAGCTGCCCACTGCAGGTCTCCTCTGAGCTGTTCTAACACTCAGTGAAGTTCCTCTTCATCTTGCTCACCCTCCACTTGTCCCCATACCTCATTCTTCCTGGACGCATGATAAGAACTCAGGCAAAGGCGCCACTGGCCACAGAGGTTTCTGGTCACAAGAGTGACAACACATGTTTTCACTCCTATGTGGGAACTGAAAAATTGATCTCATGGAGGTAAAGAGTTTATTGGGGTTACCAGAGACTGGGAAGAGTAGTGGGGAGGTAGGGAAGAAGATGAGTCAGTTAATGGGTACAAAAATGTTGTTACATAGAATGAATAAGATCTAGTTTTCAATAGCCCAATGAGGTGACTATAGTTAACAATAATTAATCATATATTTCAAAATAGCTAGAAGAGAAGATTTGGAATGTTGCCAACACAAAGAAATGATAAATATTTGAGACTGTTGATATCCCAATTATCCAGATTTGATTATCATAAATTGTATGCATGTATGTATACCATGGTTAAAAAATAATGGAAAGAAAAAAAGAAGGCTGGGCACAGTGGCCCATGCCTGTAATCCTAGCACTTTGGGAGGCCAAGGCAGGTGGATTGCTTGAGCCCAGGAATTCAAGACCAAGTTGGGCAACATGGTGGAACCCTGTCTCTACAAAAAATACAAAAGTTAGCCGGGCGTGGTGGCAGGCACCTGAAGTCCCACTACTCGGGAGGCTGAAGAGTGAGGATCACTTGAGCCCAGGATATGCAGACCGCAGCGAGCCATGTTTGCACCACTGCACTCCAGCCTGGGTAACAGAGTGAGACCCTGTCTAAAAAAATTTTTTTTTTTTTTTTTTTTTTTTTTGAGATGGAATCTCGCTCTGTCGCCCAGGCTGGAGTGCAGTGACGTGATCTCAGCTCACTGCAAGCTCTACCTCCCAGGTTCACGCCATTCTCCTGCCTCAGCCTCCCGAGTAGCTGGGACTACAGGCGCCTGCCACCACGCCTGGCTAATTTTTTGTATTTTTAGTACAGATGGGGTTTCACCGTGTTAGCCAGGATGGTCTCAATTTCTTGACCTTGTGATCCACCCACCTTAGCCTCCCAAAGTGCTGGGATTACAGGTGTGAGCCACCACGCCTACCCTAAAAATTTTTTAAAAAGAGAGAAAAAGCACAATTATTAAATCTAGGCAAAATAAAGATTTATTCAGGATAAGAAGATAATCATAGCACATACTACTTGTCTCAGCTATGAATAATGTTTACATAGTCATAATCATGTACTTAATATTGGTGAAGGAAGAGCAAATAGAGTTGGGTCCTCATCTGCAGTAGGAAACCGATAGATAGTTTACAAAACTGAAGACCCAAGAAATAACAATTAAGCATGTTGTTTAGAGACACGGCAGTAAACATCAAAACAATCAGTTATAAATGATAAAAGTAGTTATGTCTGAAGATAAGGGAAGGTAATGGGTGGAAGAAGGGAAGAGCAGTGCTGTTTTCTTTTTTCTTTTTGAGACAATTTCACTCTATCACCCAGACTGGAGTGCAGTGGTACGATCACTGCTGACTGCAGCCTTGACCTCTTGGGCTCAAGCGATCCTCTTGCCTCAGCCTCCTGAGTAGCTGGGACCACAGGCTCATGCCTCCATGCCTAGCTAATTTTTTTTTTTTTTTTTTGAGACATCTTGCTCCGTTGCCCAGGCTGGAGTGCAGTGGTGTGATCTCAGTTCACTACAAACTCCGCCTCCTGGGTTCAAGAGATTCTCCTGCCTCAGCCTCCCTAGTAGCTGGGATTACAGGCACGCACCACCATGCCAAGCTAATTTTTAAATTTTTAGTAGAGACGGGTTTCACCATGTTGGCCGGACTGGTCTTGAACTCCTGACCTCTGGTGATCCACCCACCTCAGCCTCCCAAAATGCTGGGATTACAGGCGTGAGCCACCACGCCTGGGTGCCCAGCTAATTTTTAAATTTTGGTTGCTATGATGCCCAGGCTGGTCTTGAACTCCTGGGCTCGGTTGGTCCTCCTGCCTTGGCCTCCCAAAATGCTGGGCCTACAGGCGTGAGCCACCATGCCCATGCTGTTTTTCTTAACAAAACTTGTTGAATCACTTGAGTCTTTAAACCAAGTGTGTGTATAATGTCAATAATGATTTTTAAAATGCTTCACTAAAGCTTTATATTTCTTTGGTTTTATGAGACATACCCACATATCAAAAGACAGTATAGAATCTTGTACATTTTGTGGACAGATATTCACACTTGTTACACATGGTCCTTTTTTGGATCATGCCAATTCCTTCAAGCAATTCATCCCTAAAAGCAGGTAAATAGGCCATAATCACTTCATGAACAGGTCTGAAATTGTAACTGGGAATATTCACATTTCCAGGCAGAATTAATCCAAATAGATTCTGGATATGAAGTGTGCCATGTGTTTTGTTTTTGTTTTTGTTTTGTTTTTGAGATGGGGTCTCACTCTGTCACCCAGGCTGGGGTGCAGTGGCGCAATCATGGCTTACTGCAGCCTCAACTTCCCAGGTTCCAGCAATCCTCCCATCTCAGCCTCCCAAGTAGCTAGGACCACAGCTGTGCACAACCTACCTAACTAATTTTTGTATTTTTGGTAGAGACAGGGTTTTGCCATGTTTCTCAGGCTGGTCTCGAACTCCTGAGTTCAGGTGATCTGCCCGCCTTGGCCTCCCAAAGTGCTGGGATTACAGGTGTGAGCCACCATGCCTGGCCTGAAGTGTGCCAGTTCTGATTAAGGGTGAAAATAAGGTGGGATATCTTTTCCCAACTCTTCAATATTTCCAAAACAAAAATAAAACATTTGAGGAATAGTGAATAGTGGAACTTATCAATACAAGAGGGTTTGTTTTCCTTAAGAATGAGGGTCACCACTTCAAACTTAACACAAAGAGCTTATGTTTATCCTACATTCACAAATATAACACCCCTCACCCAAAGAAAAAAAACAAATATAACAGCCCACCACTGAATTTAGATGTACACACATAAACAAACATATGTAACACATGTGTAGATGTAACACACTTATACATATGATATATAGGTGGTGCAAATAACTTAAAGCTATTTATACTTATTTATTTATACATTTTTATTTTTATAGAGGCAGGGTCTATGTTTCCCAGGCTGGTCTCGAACTCCTGGGTATAAGTGATACTCCCGCCTCGGCCTCCCAAAATGCTGGGATTGCAGGTGTGAGCCACTTCACTCAGCCTAAACTATTTTTATATAATCACAAACGTATAGCTGGGCTCCATGGCTCATGCCTGTAATACCAGCACTTTGGAAGGCCCAGGTGGTCGGATCACTTGAGCCCAGGACTTTGAGACCAGTCTGGGCAACATAGACCCATCTCTACAAACAAACAAAAATTATTTGTTTGTTTGTTTTTGAGATGGAGTCTCACTCTGTTGCCCAGGCTAGAGTGCAGTGGCACGATCTCCGCTCACTGCAATCTCTGCCTCCCGGGTTCAAGTGATTTTCCTGCCTCAGCCTCCCGACCACCTAGGACTACACGTGTGCGCCACCAAGCCCAGCTAATTTTTGTATTTATTTTTTTAGTAGAGACGGGGTTTCACCATATTGGATACGCTGGTCTCAAACTCCTGACCTCGTGATCCACCTGCCTCAGCCTTCCAAAGTGCTGGTATTACAAGCATGAGCCACCGCACCCGGCCCAAAAAAATTACAAATTTACCAAAAAAACTTGCAAGAATAGTACAAGGAATTCCCATCTACCCACTAGACCCACAAATGGTTTCTGTCTTGCACCACTTGCTTCATCATTCTCTATGACACACATTTGTATGCATGCATGCACATATATGTACATTTATATTTTTTGAACCACTTAAAGTTAAGTTGTTACAGGGTATGGAGGGCAACTGTGTTCTTTAGCCCTTGATACATTTGCGTGAATTTTCTAAATATAAGGACATTATGTTATATAACCAGTACAATGACCTAAATCAGAAAGTTTAGCATCGATACCATACTATTGAATCTACAGTCCCTGTTCAAATTTCATAAATTGTTCAAACAGAGTCCTCCACAGCTATTTCTTTTTCCCTTGTCCAGGATCCAAGCCAGAATTACATATTTACATGTAGTTGTAATGGGTCTTTGATCTCTCCTTTTTTTTTTTTTTCTGGCAGTTACAAAGGCAATCTTTGGTCTCTTTTAGTCTGGAACTGCTCCTCAGTGTTAAGAGCACAGGCCAGATATTTTGTAGAACGTTATTCAATTTGGACGTGTCTTATGTTTCATCATAATTACATTCAGGTTATGCATTTTTGGTAGGAATACCGCAAAAGTGATACTATATCTGTTTAGTCCATTTTAACACTGCTATAAAGAAGTGTCCGAGACCGTGGTGGCAAATGACTGTAGTCCCAGCTACTCAAGACGCTGAGGCAGGAGAATTGCTTGAACCCGGGAGGCGGAGGTTGCAGTGAGCCGAGATCGCGCCACTGCACTCTGGCCTGGGCGACAAAGCAAGACTCAGTCTCGGGGGGGAAAAAAAAAAAAAAAAAAGGAAGCGCCCGAGACTGGGTAATTTATAAATGGAAGAGGTTTAATTGACTCACAGTTCCCCATGGCTGGAGAGACCTCAGGAAACTTATAATCATGGCGGAAGGCAAAGGGAAAGCAAGATACCCTCTTCACAAGGCCCCAAGCAGGAGAATTAGCGCAGGAGGAACTACCCAACACTTACAAAACCATCAGATCTCGTGAGAACTCATTCACTGTGATGAGACTGGCATGGGAGAACTGCTCCCATTATTCAATTACCTCCACCAGGTCTCTCCCTTGACACATGGGGATTACGAGGATTACAATTCAAGATGAGATTTTGAGTGGTGACACAGCCAAACCATATCAATATCCTTCTTAGATCATTGTTATCAGGAGACATATGTCAGATTGTCCCAATATTGTTAATGTTAACTTTAATCACCAGGTGAAGATGATGGCCACCAGACTTCTCCATTTTAAAATTAATATTTTATAATATTAATTAATATTCTAGGATATTAATTAAACAAAATTTAATTATTTCAACTTAATTTTAAAATAATTGATTTTATATATTTGTAAGTTTAGTATTAAGTAATTCATGGGGAAGTATTTTTATACTATGTGAATATTCTGTCATGTTTTACCCACTAGTTTTGGCATCAGCTAATAATATTTCACTTTATCATTTCCTCTACATTTTACAGTTGGCATTCTCTTACAAGTAAAAGTTTTCTCTTCTTATTTATTTATTCATTCATTCTTATCAATATGGGCTCATGGAATCTTATTTTATTCAATGGGTAATACTCCATTTCTATCATTTGTTTTGATGATCAAATTGTCCTGAATTTGGCTGGTAAGACACTTTCAAGTTAGACCGTTTGTCCCTTTTAGTGTGTTCCAATCACTCTTTTTTTTTTTTTTTTTTGAGACAGAGTTTCACTCTTGTTGGCAGGCTGGTGTACAATGGCGTGATCTCAGCTCACTGCAACCTCCGCTTCCTGGGTTCAAGTGATTCTCCAGCCTCAACCTCCTGAGTAGCTGGGATTACAGGCGCATGCAACCACACCAGACTAATTTTTGTATTTTTAACAGGGTTTCACCATTTTAGCCAGGCTGGTCTTGAACTCTTGACTTCAGGTGATCCGCCCACCTCAGCCCCCTAAAGTGCTGGGATTACAGGCATGAGCCACCGTGCCTGGCCCCCAATCATTCTTTAAGCCCTTTTCTTTCATTTTTTGTTTTTTGAGATGGGGCCTTGCTCTGTAGCACAAGCTGGAGTGCAGTGACATGAACATGGCTTACTACAGCCTCAAACTGCTGACCTCAAGCCATCTTCCTACCTCAGCCTCCCAAGTAGTTGGGACTACAGCTGCGTGCCACCACACCTGGCTACTTTTTTCTTAGACAGAGTCTCGCTCTAGTGCCCAGGTTGGTCTCCAACTTCTGGACTCAAGTGATTCTCCTGCCTCGGCCTTTCAAAGTGCTGGGATTACAGGCATGAGCCACTGCTCCTGGCCTTTTAAACACTTTTCTAATTTGACACAGCATATTCTATACTCACCTTATTCTTTTGCAACCCCAAGAGGAAAATAAAGGAATCAAATCTGGGTGCTAGGTGTGCTTACTGCTATTGGTGTGTCACTGTTTCTAGTCCCTCTCTGGAGAAAATGCTAGAAAAAAATGTACATAAATATACCTTAATATATATACATATATATCTGTCTAGATAGAAGGCCTAAGGTCCATCTATCTCTCTTTACCTCCGGGGTTCATACTAGCCCTCCTGTTTTCCATATGTGTAACTTCCATTTCCAACAGTGAGAAAACAGTGGCTTTCCAAGATTATGCCACTGCACCCCAGCCTGGGTGACAGAGTGAGACTCCGTCTCCAAAAAAAAAAAAGAGTGACTTTCATTATCCTCCTATATACTTATTTATTTGCACAAACCTAGAATGCAAATGAGGTACTTTTAGGATTGCTAATTCATGCTACTGTGGAAAGCAAATCTCATGAATTTCAATATTTATTTATACCTCTTTTCCATTTTTTTCAGGTAAAATTTCCATATAGCGATGTCCACAAATCTTTTTTTTTTTTTTTGAGATGGAGTTTCACTCTTGTTGCCCAGGCTGGAGTACAATGGCACGATCTCGGCTCACTGCAACCTCTGTCTCCTGGGTTCAAGTGATTCTCCTGCTGCAGCCTCCTGAGTAGCTGGGATTATAGGCATGCGCCACCATGCCCGGCTGATTTTGTATTTTCAGTAGAGACAGGGTTTCTCCATGTTGGTCAGGCTGGTCTCGAACTCCCGACCTCAGGTGATCCACCCACCTCGGCCTCCCAAAGTGCTGGGATTACAGGGATGAGCCACCGTACCCCGTGTCCACAAATCTTAAGGGTATCATTTAACAACTAAATATACCCATTTAACCTCCCGATAAACATTTCCATCACCCCAGAAAGCTCCTTCATGCTCCCTTCTCAGTTGATCCCCATCCCAATGCCATCCACAAACTCTGTCCTGATGTTTTCACTACAGGTAAGTTTTCCCTGTTCTAGAACAATATGCAAATGAAGCATACATTATGTGTTCTGTCTTCGTCTGGCTTATTTGATTCAACATAATAAGATTCAGGCAAGTTGATGTAGGCTTCAGTAGTTTGTTCATTTTTTTTAATACTTCTCAAACAGTTTTATATTTTCGTTATGAAGGTCAGTTACCAGAGCCAGACTTGTTCTTAACAAGCAGAATTTTTACGTCCATTCAGAGTTGCTTACAATGTTCTCAGCCTATTCACTTGCAGAGAGTAGAAACTGTATAGTTTGTTCCTATTTATTTATTTGTTTAGAGACAGAGTCTTGCTCTGTTGCCCAGGCTGGAGTACAATGGCATGATCTCGGCTCACCGCAACCTCTACCTTCCCCGGTTCAAGCTATTCTCCTGCCTCAGCCTCCCAAGCAGCTGGGATTACAGGCACCTGCCATCACGCCCAGCTAAGTTTTGTATTTTTAGTAGAGACAGGGTTTTGCCATATTTGCCAGGCTGGTCTTGAACTCCTGACCTCAAATGGTCTGCCCGTCTCAGCCTCCCAAAGTGCTGGGATTTACAGGCATGAGCCACCATGCCCAGCCCCTTTTTATTACTGAGTAGTATTCCATTGTATAAATATAGTACAGTTTGTTTTGTAGTGGTCAGGGTGGAAGTCTTGCATAGCTTTTGTGAGATTTATTCCTAAGTATTTTTATGCTATTGTAAATAGAATTGTTTTCATTTCATTTTCCAGTTGTATTTCCAATGTCATTGATTTTAAAACATTGACCATGTGTCCTATGATCTTGGGATTATTAGTTCTAGAGTTGTTTTATAGATTCCTGGATTTCCAAAATTAATGATCATGATATGCGTGAACACTGAAAGTTTTACTTATTTGTTTCCCATCTGTATTCCATTTATTTATTTATTTATTTATTTATTGAGACGGAGTCTTGCTCTCTTACTGCAAACTCTGCTCACCCCCCTGCCCCCCCATACCCCTCCTGCTCACCCCACCCCCCCTTCACTATGCCCCAGTTCAAGCGATTCTCCTGCCTCAGCCTCTTGAGTAGCTAGGATTACAGGCACACGGCACCACACCTGGCTAATTTTGTATTTGCAATAGAGATGGGGTTTTGCCATGTTGGCCAGGTTGGTCTCAAACTCCTGACCTCAAGTGACCACTCACCTCAGCCTCCCAAAGTGCTGGGATTACATGTGTGGGCCACTGTGCCCAGTTCCTTTTATTTATCTATTTTTTTGCATTCACTAAGATTTCTAATACAATGTTGAGTTGAAATGTTGAGAGGGGACATTTTGGTTTGTTCCTGATCTTACAAAAGATAATTCAATATTTCACTAATTGTGTGAGGTTGGCTCTAAGGTTTTTGCAGCTGATCCTCGTTTTCTAGCTTTTTTCTTTTTTTTTTTTTTAAGACCTGTCAAGCACCGTAGTGAGAAGGGGAACAGAGTAGTTTTCTAGCTTCTTAAAGTGGAAATTTAGATTACTGATTTTATTTATTTATTTGAGACAGAATTTCGCTCTTGTTGCCCAGGCTGTCATGCAATGGCATGATCTCAGCTCACTGCAACCTTCGCCTCCCAGGTTCAAGCCATTCTCCTGCCTCAGCCTCCCGAGTAGCTGGGATTACTGGCACATACCACCAAGCCAGGCTATTTTTTTTTTTTTTTTGTATTTTTAGAAATGGAGTTTCACCATGTTTGCCAGGCTGATCTCGAACTCCTGACTGCAGGTGATCCACCCACCTCGACCTCCCAACGTGCTAGGATTACAGGAGTGAGCCACTGCGTCCAACCTGTTGATGAATTTCTTTCTTTCTTCCCTCCCAGCTTTATTGAGGTAACATTGACAAATTAAAATTGTATGTGTTTATAGGCTGGGCACAGTGGCTCATGCCTGTAATCCCAACACTTTGGGAGACTGAGGCAGGAGGATCACTAAGGCCAGGAGTTCAACATCAGCCTGGGCCACATAGTGAGACCCCATTCCAAAAAAATAATAATGAGCCAGGTGCAGTGGCTTCAACCTGTAATTTTGGCACTTTGGGAGGCCAATGTGGGTGGATTACTTGAGGCCAGCAGTTTGAGACCAGCCTGGGCTGTAACATAGTGAAACCCTGTCTCTACAAAAATGACAAAAATTAGCTTGGCATGGTGGTGGATGCCTGTAGTCCCAGCTACTCAGGAGTCTGATGTGGGAGGATCACTTAAACCCAGGAGGTTGAAGCTGCAGCGAGCGAAAATCATGCCATTGCACTACAGGCTGGGTGACAGAGCAAGACTCAGTCTCAGGAAAAATTTTAAGAATAATAAATAAATAAAATAATAAAATTAAAAGTTGTATATATTGATGGTGTACAACATGATGTTTTCACATATGCATATAGTGTTAAATGAATACCACAATCAAGCTAATTAGCATGTATTCATCCATTTTCATGCTGCTGTAAAGACAAACCCAAGACTGGGTCATTTATTTAAAAAAAAAAAAGAGGTTTAATCGACTCACAGTTCCGAATGGCTGGGGAGGCCTCAGGAAACTTACAATCGCAGAGGAAGGGGAAGCAGGCACATCTTACAATGGGGCAGGTAAGAAAGTGTGAGCAAGAGCAGGGAAAATTGCCTTATAAACTTACCAGATCTTGTGAGACTCACTCACTATCAGGAGAACAGGATGGGGAGAAATGTCCCCATAATCCAATCACCACCCACCAGCCTCCTCCCTCAGCACCTGGGGATTACAATACAAAATGAGATTTGGGTGGTGACGTAAAGCTTAACCATATCATATCATATATCCATTGCCTCACATAGTTACCGTTTTCTCATATGTAGTTAGAACATTCAAGATCTACTCTCGGTCTGGCATGGTGACTCATGCCTGTAATCCCAGCATTTGGGAGGCTGAGATGGGAGAATCAGTTGAGTCCAGGAGTTTGAGACCAACCTGAGCAAAATAGCAAGATCCTGCCTCTACCAAAAATTAAAAAACTAGCCAGGCATGATGGCCTGTGCCTGTTGTCCTAGCTACTTGGGAGGCTGAGGCTGGAGGATCCCTTAGGCCCAGGAGTTCCAGGTTATAGTGAGCTATGATTGAGCCACTGCACTCCAGCCTATGTGACAGAGGAGACCCTATCTTTAAAAAATATATTATTATTGTATGTGGGAATGTTGATCCAATACAAACTACTCCACTATTACAGAACTGTAACATGGAAAATTTTAAATTATACTAATTATCTTCTCTGAGTCTTCAAAGTTGAAATTCTCAGACTGCTACATACACCAATTTGTTTTTGTTTTGTTTTGTTTGAGACAGGGTCTTGCTCTGTCACCCAGGCTGCTCACCGCAGCCTTGAACTCCTGAGCACAAGCAATCCTCCCACCTCAGCCTCCCAAAGTTCTGGGATTACAGACACGAGGCACTGCACCTGGCCCATATACCACTTTGTATGAGAAGTATAAGTAGAAGATGTTAACCATATTTGGACATATTTCCATTCATAATAATTTATTTTCTGGGAATGGAATAGAAAATATGGTTTCCCACTATTCTTGCTCTGAATTGCAGGACTGTCCTCTGTTTTGACATAGTATTCTGACATAGCAGTCAAGGGCAAATTCTTTCAGCTGTGAGTCATCTTACTCATCAGAAGCCTCAAAATATAGCTTACTGATTTTCTCCATTTGTCAGATAAAGAATTTCCTACCTCCTCCCAGACAGTAGTTTTATATGTTGGGCTGCTGTATGTGATTTTGTTTAAAGGTAGTGTGCCACTGTTTTTTTTTTTTTTAAATTGTAAATCCTAGTTTAGAAAATCTCTAGGAGTCTCTAAAATTAAATAACAATGTATTTTAGTTTGTTTGCCTGTAGAGGAATGGTGAATGTGTACAAAAATAATCTTTGGCTTAGAAATTCCCAGTTCTGGATGAGCATGGTGGCTCACACCTGTAATCCCAGCACTCTGGGAGGCCAAGTTGGGCAGATCACTTGAGGTCAGGAGTTTGAGACCAGCCTGGCCAAGATGGTGAAACCCAATCTATGAAAAATACAAAACTTAGCTGGGTGGTGGTGACATGCACCTGTAGTCTCAGCTACTTGGGAGGCTGAGGCAGGAGAATTGCTTGAACCCAGGAGGCTGAGGTTTCAGTGAGCCGAGATCGCACCACTGTACTCCAACCTGGGTGACAGAGCAAGACTCTGTCTCAAAAAAAAAAAAAAAGAAAAAGAAAGAAAGAAAGAAAAAGAGAAAACTGAAGACAAGAGAGAAGTTTTTTTCTTGTTTTTCTTTTTTGAGACAGGGTCTTGCTCTGTCACCCAGGATGTAGTGCAGTGGTGTGATCATGGCTCACTGCAGCCCTGATGTCCCAGGATCCAGCAATCCTCCTGCCCCAGCCTCCCAAGTAGCTGGGACTACAAGTGTGCATTACTACACTTGGCTAAAGAGAGAAGGTTTTAATAAATAAAATAGCTATAATTTGGTAGGTAGAGTTTCAATTATTGTATTAATAATTGTCTTAATATGCTATAACAAATGCCATAAATTGCATGGCTTAAACAACAGTTTAAGCCATTTAATGAAACTCAAGGCAGCATGTTAGGCACTGACAGAATTACAAGCATTAATAATATGACATGATCTGTGTCTCCAAGAAGCTTACAATGTAGGAAGGGCAATCTGCCAGTATTTTATTTTATTTATTTATTTATTTATTATTTATTTATTTTGAGATGGAGTTTTGCTCTTCTCGCCCAAGCTGGAGTGCAATGGCATGATCTCGGCTCTGTGCAACCTCCACCTCCTGGGTTCAAGTGATTCTCCTGCCTCAGCCTCCCAAGTAGCTGGGATTACAGGCGCACACCACCACGCCCAGCTAATTTTGTATTTTTAGTAGAGACGGGGTTTCGCCATGTTGGTCTGGCTGGTCTCAAACTTCTGACCTCAGGTGATCCACCTGCCTCGGCCTCCGAAAGTGCTGGGATTACAGACATGAGCCACCATGCTCGGCCTTTATTTACTTATTTTTGAGACAGAGTCTCACTCTGTTGCCCAGGCTGGAGTGCAGTGGTATGATCTCGGCTCAGTGCAACCCCTGCCTCCCAGGTTCAAGTGATTCTCCTGCCTCAGCATCCTGAGTATCTGGGATTACAGGTGCCTGCCACAGTGCCCAGCTAATTTTTGTATTTTTAGTAGAGACTGGGTTTTGCCATGTTGGCCAGGCTGGTCTTGAACTCCTGACCTCAGGTGATCCACCTGCCTCAGTCTCCCAAAGTGTTGGGATTACAGGCGTAAGCCACTATGCCAGACTGATTTTATTTATTATTATTTTTTGAGACAGGGTCTCACTCTGTTACACAGGCTGGAATGTAGTGATGCCACCATGGCTCACTCAGCCTCAACCTCCTTGCCTCAAGTGATCCTCCTGCCTCAGCCTCCGAAATGGACTACAGATGTGTGCCACCACCCCTGGCTAATCTTTTTTTTTTTTGTAGACACGGGGTCCCACTATGTTGCCCTGGCTGATCTGCCAGTATTTTAGCGGAGGTATTGTAATAGCTTTTGTTAATGGGCTGAGAAACTAGGCTTCTTCTCAGTTAACACATTAAAAAGAGCACCTAGTACTTTTCCTTTACCATTAAAAGCATTCAGAGTACATTCGGTAAATTAGTAAGCACACCAAGGAGGAGGGAACACACTGACCTATATCAGTGTATTGTTTTTCATTTAAATAGCATCTGAATTCACTGCAGACTTTAAGTGAATGTTTATTAGAATATTTATTCCTATTGATTACCACGGTAGCAGATGATTAGTGAGTTCCATGCCACAATGAAAATGAAAATTCCCACCACTCTGATGAACAGGAATGTCTAGATGATGGCAAGTCTGAAACTTACAACAAATCAGATAAATTATTGCATGAACCCAAAGTGTTGGGATTACAGGTGTGAGCCACTGCGCCTGGCCAATTTTTTGTATTTTTAGTAGAGATGGGGTTTCACCATGTTGGCCAGGCTGGTCTCGATCTCCTGACCTCTTGATCTGCCCACCTCGGTCTCCCAAAATGCCGGGATTACAGGCATGAGCCACCATGCCTGGCCCCTTTTTATTACTCTTGTCTTCAGCTTTCTAAACTGTACAATGAGGGAAACGTCTTCTAGTGACACTAGAAAATCCATGAAATGCCTTACAAATGCAACGCATTAATAATTTTATTATAGGTGTAAAAGTCCTATGAGAGGTCAGGATTGCTAAATATGTAATCATATTTCAAACAAGATGTGCTTAGCTCAAACAAGAGATCATTCTGTCAGAAGAATAATCACAGATCATCAGAGGCAAATGCATTGGTATCTGCACTTTTCATGTAAAACTGAAGTCTGTCGCTTTAGACATAACAATCTTGCTCATAATAACCATATTAAAAATAGCTTCTTTTTGCTGGGCATGTTGGTGCATGCCTGTAGTCCCAGCTATTCAGGAGGCTAAGGCAGGAAGACTGTTTGAACCCAGGAGTTTCAGTCTATAACATGGTATGTTTGCACTTGTAAATAACACTATATTCTAGCACAGGCAGCATAGTGAGATCCCCATCTCTAAAAAAGCAAAAACAAACAAACAAAAAATGTATTTTAAAAATAGGCTTTAAAAAATATAGTGTATTGGCCAGGAGCAGTGGCTCATGCCTGTAATCCCAGCACTTTAGGAGGGTAAGGCGGGTGGATTGCTTGAGCCCGGAAGTTTGAGACCAGCCTGGGCAACATGGCGAGACCTCTGTCTCTACAAAATATACAAAAATTCTCAGGGCATGGTCATGTGCACCTGTGGTACCAGCTACTTAGGGGCCTGAGGTGGGAGGATTGCTTGAGCCCGGGTGGTTGAGACTGCAGTGAGCTGTGATTGAGCCACTGCATTCCAGCCTGGGTGACAGAGTGAGATCCTGTCTAAAAAAAAAACTTTTTTAAGCAATAAAATAAATAGCATTTAAATAAAATTATAATAACAAAATGGAGTTTAAACAGTAAAATTTATTGTATGACTAATAAACAATAATAAAATAACAAATAACTTCTTTTAAAATGTAATATAGGTGGGGCATGGTGGCTCACGCCTATAATCCCAGCACTTTGGGAGGCCAAGGCGTGCAGATCATCTGAAGTCAGGAGTTCGAGACCAGTCTGGCTAACATGGTGAAACTCCGTTTTACTAAAAATACAAAAAATTAGCTGGGTGTGGTGATGTGCACCTGTAATCCCAGCTACTTGGGAGGCTGAGGCAGGAGGATCGCTTGAATCTGGGAGGTGGAGGTTGCAGTGAACCGAGATTGCTTCATTGCACTATGGCTTGGGCAACAAGAGCAAAACTCCATCTCCAAAAGAAAAAAGTAATATAGCTTAGATTTGTTTTTGTTTTGTTTTGTTTTTGAGACAGAGTCTTGCTCTGCCACCCAGGTTGGAGTACAGTGGAACAGTCTCGGCTCACTGCAACCTCTGTCTCCCAGGTTCAAGCAATTCTCCTCCCTCAGCCTCCCAAATAGCTGGGATTACAGGTGCATGCCACCACGCTCAGCTAATTTTTGCATTTTTTAGTAGAGATAGGGGTTTCACCATGTTGGCCAGGCTGGTCTCAAACTCCTACTCAAGTGATCCATCCACCTTTGCCTCCCAAAATGCTGTGATTACAGGTGTGAGTCACTGCGCCTGACCTATAGCTTAGATTTTTTAAAAGTAAAAGATGTATTGCTAATAGGTAGCTTGATGGAGATAAGAAGTACTGTTTGCTGAGGTTTTTTGTTTGTTTGTTTGTTTGTTTGTTTTTGAGATGGGGTCTCACTCTGCCACCCAGGCTGGAGTACAGTGGCATGACCACAGCTCACTGCAGTCTCAACCTCCTGGCCTCCAGCAATCCTCCCACCTCAGTCCCCCAAGTAGCTGGTACCACAGGTGCACACCACCACACCCTGCTAATTTTTGTATTTTTTGTAGAGACAGGGTTTCGCCATGCTGCCCACATTTGGTCTCAAATGCCTGGGCTCAAGGGATACATGTGTCTTTGCCTCCCAAAGTGCTGGGATTACAGGCATGAGCCACCGCACCCAGCCTGTCCTTGACCTTTACATAATGGAATCATACTCTATATATTTTTCTGTGATACATTTTTCCCCATTTAGCATTTTTGAGGTTCTCATCCATATTCATGCCTACAGCTATAGTTTACCCATTTTCACTGCTGTATAGTGTTTCAGGTTTTTTTTGTTGTTTTTTCGTTTTTTTTTTTTTTTTTTTTTTTTTTTGAGAGAGAGAGTCTCACTCTGTCACCCAGGCTGAAGTGCAGTGGCATGATCTCGGCTCACTGCAACCTCCCCCTCTCAGGTTCAAGCGATTCTCATGCCTCAGCCTCCTGAGTAGCTAGGATCACAGGCACACACCACCAAGCCCAGCTAATTTTCGTATTTTTTTAGTAGAGATGGGGTTTCACCCTGTTGGCCAGCTGGTCTTGAACTCCTGACCTCAGGTGATCCACCCACCTCAGCCTCCAAAAATACTGAGATTACAGGCATGAGCCACTGTACCCAGCCTGTGTTTTGTGTTTTTAATACACCACAGTTTTATCCTTCTATGATGTGTCCAGGTTTTGCTATTATGAACTCTTTAGCTAAGAAATTTCCGCATACATCTGTTGGTGTTTGTGCCAAAGTTTCTCTAAGGTAAATACTTAGGAGTGAAATTGCTGCATTAGAAATGACATTTTCAATTTATAAGACAATACTAAATTTTTATCCAAAGTCATGAGCAAATTTTCAGTCACATCAAGAGAGTATAAGGGTTTCTGTGACTCTATTTCCTCAACAACATCAAAAATTGACTGATTTTAGGTCAGGCATGAGGACTTATCCCTGTAATCCCAGCACTTGGGGAGACCCAGGCAGGAGGAACACTTGAGGCCAAGAGTTAAAGACCAACCTGGGCAATATAGTGAGACCCTGTCTCTCTCTTTTCTTTTTTTTTTTTTAATTGACTTCTGTAGGTCAGGGTTGATGAATTTAAAAAATTTTTCTATTAAAAATGTTTGGTTGGGCACAGTGGCTCACACAGTGGATATCAGGTCTTGCTCTGTTACCCAGGCTGGACTGCAGTGGCACAGTCAGAGCTCACTGCAGCCTCAATCTCCTGAGCTCAAACGATCCTCCCACCTCAGCCTCCTGAATAGCTAGGACCACAGGCATGTGCCTCCCCTTTTTTTTATTTCCATAGAAACAGTGTCTCACTATGTTGCCCAGGCTGGTCCCAAACTCCTTGGCTCAAGTGATCCTCCTGCTTTAGCCTCCAAAGGTGCTGGGATTACAGGCATAAGTCACTGTGCCCAGCTATCATTTTATACTTATTTGAATATTTATGACTGGTTAGCTAAATAACTATTCAATGAAGCTTTCATCCACAGGAATTTACAAGAAATTCTCGAAAATACTCAGTTATTACTGAGGACTAACGTGCCACCAGAGGGAGCCCAAAGAGGTTGATGAATGTGGCATAATAGCATTCAAGTTCACACAGGATAGGGGAGTTTAGCTTTACTTAACATTTTTATGGGTATTTTTCACTATTGCTTACATCAAGATCTTGGAGTTTTTTTTTTTTTTTTTGAGACGGAGTCTTGCTCTGTCGCCCAGGCTGGACTGCAGTGGCACGATCTCGGCTCACTGCAAGCTCCGCCTCCCGGGTTCACACCATTCTCCTGCCTCAGCCTCCCGAGTAGCTGGGACTACAGGCACCTGCCACCAGGCCCGGCTAATTTTTTGTATTTTTAGTAAAGACAGGATTTCACCGTGTTAGCCAGGATGGTCTCGATCTCCTGACCTCGTGATCCGCCTGCCTCGGCCTCCCAAAGTGCTGGGATTACAGGCGTGAACCACCGCACCCGGCCAAGACTTGGAGTTTTAATGCATTTTTGCAGTATGTCACATCTTTCCGCTGGTATTTCATTATTTTAATTTTGTTTTTCCATATGACTATGTAAAATAAGACATCATGAGATGAGATAACTAGTTCAATATTATACGTAAGCCTGGGCAACATGATAAGACCCTGTCTCTACAAAAGATAAAAATAAAAAATAATTAGCCAGGCATGATGGCACATACCTGTGGTCTCAGCTACTTGGGAGGCTAAGGCAGGAGGACTGCTTGTGCCTGGAGGCCAAGGCTGCAGTAAGCTGTGATTGTGCTGCTGCAGTTCAGTCAGGACAACAGAGCAAGACCCCATCTTAAATATATATATATTGCCCCTAGAATTTTTTTTTTTTGAGACAGGATCTGGCTCTGTTGCCCAGGCTACAATGCAGTGACACAATCTTGACTCACTGCAACCCCTGCCTCCTGGGCTCAAGTGATCCTCTTGCCTCAGCCTCCTGAGTAGCTGGGACCACAGGTGCATGCCACCATACTCAGCAAATTTTTCTTTTTCTTTTCCTTTTTTTTTTTTTTTTAAGAGACAGGGTTTTACCTTGTTGCCCAGGTGGGTCTTGAACTCCTGAGCTCAAGCAATCTGCCTGCCTTGGCCTCCCAAAGTGCTGGGATTACAGGCATGAGCCACTATGCCTGGTATACCCCTATAATTTTTAATGGCCTTCCTTATTCTCCATTCTTAGATTGTTCCCTAGGCACTACAGTCTTGACCTATCTCTAGATGCTGGAACCAATTCTGAAAGTGGAAGTTTATTTCAGCTCTGGTTACTTCCTACAAGTTAAGCTTGTTCTATTCGAACCTTTTTTAAAACAATTTTTTAGAGATGGGGTCTCACTGTATTGCCCAGGCTGGTCTCAAACTCCTGGGCTCAAGCCATCCTCCTGCCCTGGCTTCCCAAAGTGCTGGGCTTAAAGGTGTAAGCCACCATGCTCAACCTGTCCTCTTGTAATCTTATTGGCCAGACCTAGTAATAGGATTCCGCCACCTCCTAAATCCTCATTGCAATTAATATGTCCTGTGTTTTGTTCTTCATCGTCTAGGTGCCTGTCTGAAAACCAGCTCCTCTATGACTATGATCTCCAAGTGACCAAAGTCCCGTCCTGGAAACCAGACTAGTGGTGTGCACCTTGTACCTTACTCCTCAAGGCACCAACAACTATGAATCCAGAGCAACTTTCTTAGCTAGAGGTTTAGTTTGTTTGTTTTATCCACACTGCTTTCTGGGACAGGGGCTAATCCTGCAATATCGACAGGCTACAGGCCAAGACCTTTGGCTGCTTCTTTCTTTGTCCTGGCTGCTAAGAGTCTGAAAAACAATTTTATGTTTGATTGCTATAGCTTTTCTTTGGCAGCAACTGAGCGAAAAAGTTTCCTGATACATTTTCATCTATTATTGAACTAATGAGGCTCTATGCTATGCACTTTGGAATATGGCAATATATAAGATTGACAAAGTCCCTGCCATTAAGAGTTTATAGTCTAGCGGGGGTTTAAGGCATCAAACGAAGTTTTAACTGGGTAAGTACTACAAAAGGGAATGACCCAAAGGAGGCTTACAACATGAAGGCTTAACTTCAGCTGATTGACATTTTTTACTGGATTTTTGCCTTTTATTGTGGGGTGGTTTGTCACTTGTTTTGTTGTTATAGTCTAATTTTACTTCAAGTCATCTCAAATTCTTTCAGTTGTAGGCAGAGATGTGTCTGTGCATGTAATCATACAATTTTTTTTTTTTTTTTTTGAGACATGGTCTCACTTCATCACCCAGGCTGGAGTGCAGTGGCATGATCATGGCTACTGCAGCCTCGACCTCCTGGGCTCAAGCGATCCCACCTCAGCCTCCCAAGTAACTGGGACTACAGAGGTGCCACCACGCCCAGCTGATTTTTTGTATTTTTTGTTGAGATGGGGTTTCACCATGTTGAACGTCCACGCTCAAGCAATCTGCCCACCTTGACTTCCCAAGGTGGTGGGATTACGGGCGTGAGCTACTGTGACCAGCTTACACATGGCTTTCATATATCCCTCTTTCACACAAAAAATTGAAATGATGTATCATGGGGGATATTCATTGGAATTTCTGAGATGAGTTTTCATTAATTCAAATAGTAGCTTAACAAATGGACACTAATCATGACAGAAGCTGATTCAATACAAAAAGACAGAATATGAGGGTGATAGTGCAAACCCTTAGGCAATTTAGAATGCAGAGAAGAAAGGAAAAAGGATTACTTGCATACAGGGGCCAGGCAAGTAACATACATGACTGAACCAGATAAGGCTGGGACATGGTGGACTGGAGAGGGTTCAAGTGACCGCCATGTAGGAATCAGGGCGCAGTGTGGCCACGGCACCCCAATCTATAAGAGAAGCTAGAATTTAGATTTTTATATGAAATTCTCTATTTTTAATGTCAAATAACTTAATTTAAATGATTATACATAAGATAAGACACATGCAAAATTTTAAAAAAGTAAGAAAAACTAAAAAAAAAAAATCGGCTGGGTGCAGTGGCTCATGCCTGTAATCCCAGCACTTTGGGAGGCCAAGGTGAGCAGATCACTTGAGGTCAGGACTTCAAGACCAGCCTAGCCAACATGGTGAAACCCCATTTCTACTTAAAAAAAAAACAAAACAAAACAAAAATTAACTGGGCATGTTGGCCAGCACCTGAAATCCCAGCTACTCAGGAGGCTGAGGCAAGAGAATTGCTTGAACCCGGCAGGTGGAGGTTGCAGTGAGCCGAGATTGTGCCACTGCACTCCAGCCTGGGCGACAGAGCCAGACTCCATCTCAAAAAAAAAAAAAAAAAAAGATAAAAAAAAAAAAAAGATTGTGCAAGCTGAACAAAACGCCCCTGCCATTTTGGCATATTCAATTTATTTTCTTATTTTTATTTTTTATTTTATTGACTGCTTGATAAGGCATATTTAATTTAGATTCTAAATTTTATGATGACTATCTAATTACAGACTCACCGACTTCTGCCCATTGCATCTTGTTTCCTCTCGTATTTTACTCATCCCTCTCTCCTCTGTACTGCCTACCTTCAATCTCAACCCCATTCACTGGCTTCCAGGATCATTAAGTGATTCAGCTAACAAAGAAGTAGATCTAAGGTCTTTTGTCCCTCTCTCCCCAGAGAGGCTTTCTTTACAGAGGGAAGGGGAATGGGCAGGAGAGGTGAAATACAAGGTTTTCTTTTCTTCCCCTGAAGTGGTCTACAGACTGAAAAGTTTAAACAATGTTGTCCCAGAATTTCCTTCCTGTCTGGAGAACAGTACACCTAGAAGAATAATTAATGGAGCTCTGTGCCACTGCTAAACCTGCACTTCTGCAATCTTGTCACGTTGCACAGCTCCCTGCTACTGGATAACGCATATGGTACAATACTTAACCACACAACAACAAAGAAACTGCTCCCCAGATGACACCAGCTGTTCCAGGAGCTTTTTTAGTATCACATGGATGATGCTTTACCTTCACTCAACCAAGTATTCAAAATTTAGCATTATTCATTCTCCTGGAAAAAGAATTCCACTATTGGCTGGGAGCAGTGGCTCACGCCTGTAATCCCAGCACTTTGGGAGGCTGAGGTGGGTGGATCACTTGAGGTCAGGAGTTCAAGACCAGCCTGGCCAACATGGTGAAACCCTGTCTCTACTAAAAATACAAAAAATTAGCCAGGTGTGGGGGCAGGCACCTGTAATCCCAACTACTCGGGAGGCTGAGGCAGGATAATCGCCTGAGCCCAGGAGGCGGAGGTTGCAGTGAGCCGAGATCATGCCACTGTACTCCAGCCTGGACAACAGAGCAAGACTCTGTCTAAAAAAAAAAAAAAAAATCCACTCTTAAGAGATTTTTATCCACGCAAGAGTAGTTAGTTGGTATCAATGATATATATGTTTACTTATTCATTGAGACAGGGTCTTGCTCTGTCACCCAGGTGGCAGTGCAGTGGCATAATGATGGCTCACTGCAGCTTCAACCTCTTGGCTCAAGCAATCCTCCTGCCTTAGCCTCTCGAGTAGCTGGGACTACAGGCATGCACCAACACACCTGGCCAGGGCAGACATAATTTTTAAAAAAAATAGATTATTTATTGAAGATGCAAAGGAAACTTAATGTTTCGCAGCAATCCTATGTAAGTCCAGATATGGTCAGAAGACATTATTTTTCAAATCCTGTCTTTTCATTAGTCTTAAACCAACTCAACCATTGTTACTAGAGTTTCATATTTCCTGTTGTTGTTTCAAAGTCAATCACATATAGGCCGGATGTGGTGTCTCATGCCTGTAATCCCAGCACTTTGGGAGGCCAAGGTGGGTGGATCATGAGGGCAGGAGATCGAGACCATCCTGGCTAATACAATGAAACCCCGTCTCTACCAGGTCGTGGCTTTCTGCTGATGTTAACTCTGAGTTGCTTTACTGTCCCCTTTGTTTTGTTTTGTTTTGTTTTGTTTTGAGACAAGGTCTCACTCTGTTGCCCACTCTGGAATGCAGTGGCACAATCACAGCTCACTGCAACCTCAACCTCTCCAGCTCAAGCAATCTGCCCACCTCAGCCTCCCAAGTAGCTGGGGCCACAGGTGTGTGCCACCACGCCCAGCTAATTTTTAAATTCTTTGGACATAGGGAGGGGAACATCACACACTGGGGCCTGTTGTAGGGTGGGGGACAAAGGAAGGGAGAGCATTAGGACAAATGCATGCATCGCTTAAAACCTAGATGACGGGTTGATAGGTGCAGCAAACCACCATGGCACATGTATACCTATGTAACAAACCTGCACGTTCTACACATGTATCTCAGAGCTTAAAGTAAAATAAATAATTTTTAAAAAGAGTCAAAAGAATAGAATTTTTTTTTTTTTTGGGTAGAGATAGGGGGTCTCACTATGTTGCCCAGGCTGGTCTCGAACTCCTGGGCCCAAGCAGTCCTCCCACGATGGCTTCCCAGAGTGCTGGGATTATAGGCATGAGCCATTGCACCTGGCCCTCACCATCCACTTTGAACTTCTTAGCCTCAGCTGTTCATCCCCTGTGTAAACAATTCCCTGAACTAGTTTCTCTCTTTCAACCAGTGGCTTCTATTTTTCTGACTGGACTTTCACGGATACAAACAGCGGGGCTCTTTACAAAACACTCTTCTAAGCTTTCAGTTATATGTCATTAATCCAGTCTGGGGACTCACATGTATGTCAGTTTTATCTGTGACCAGACATTCCCAGATTAAGTCATATTTTCTACTTATGCCTAACAGCTAGCCCCCAAATTTTAATTCTCCTGGTCTGATGCCAATGAATTCCATTTTACAAATTTGTTTGGAGTTATCTGTATTGCCTTCCTTTTAAAATTTTTTTAGGAAGATAAAAGTTTAGAACTCAGTTGTAAATTAAAATATGATTCAGGGCCAGGTGCAGTAGTTTACACCTGTAATCCTAGCACTTTGGAAGGCAGAGGCACGAGGATTGCTTCAGGTGAACCCTTGACGGGATACCAGCCTGGGCAACATAGGGCAAGTCCCCATCTCTACAAAAAATAAAAAATAAATTATCTGGGCATGGTGGCATGTGCCCTTATCGTTCCAGCCACTCGTGAGGCTGAGGTGGGAAAATTACTTGGGCCTGGGAGTTTGAGGCTATACTGAGCTATAATCATGCCATTGCACTCCTGCTTGGGGGACAGAGCAAGACCTTGTCTTTTGTTAGGTCTTGCTATGTTGCCCAGGCTGGGCTTGATCTCCTGGTATCAAGCAATCCTCCTGCCTCAGCCTCCCAAAGTGCTGAGATTACAAGCCTAGCCATTATGATTGCTGGCCTTTTTTTTTTTTTTTTTTTTATAGAGACGGGGTCTCGCCATTTACCCAGGCTAGTCTCAAATCCCTGGCCCCAAGCAATCCTCCTGCCTTGGCTTTCCAAAATCCTGAGATTACAAACCTGACCCACCAAACCAGGCTGAGACTCTGTCTCTTGAAAAAAATAAACAAACAAAATAAAGTAAAATATGATTCAGGTGTTAAAATGAGCTTTATTTTGCTTCTAAAAACCATGTGTATTACTTCTTCACAGTAGGCTTCAAGGAGGAAAACTCTTTTAAGGAGTTTAAAACTCTTTTAAAAACTTTTTTGTTGGCCAGGCGTGGTGGCTCACGCCTGTAATCCCAGCACTTTGGGAGGCCGAGGAGGGTGGATCACCTGAGGTCAGGAGTTTGAGACCAGCCTGACCAATATGGTGAAACCCCGTCTCTACTGATATTACAAAAATTAGCCAGATGGTAGTGGGCGCCTGTAGTCCCAGCTACTGGAGAGGCTGAGACAGAAGAACTGCTTGAACCTGGGAGGCAGAGGTTGCAGTGAACCGAGATCGTGCCACAGCACTCCAGCCTGGGCCACAGATCGAGACTCTGTCTCAAAACAAAACAAAACTTGTTTTAAATCATGTTCTCTTTTAATTTCAAATTAGAAAAAGAAAAGAAAATTATAGCATAATACATCCCCATATAAGCTTTGCCTGGATTCACCATTTGTTAGCATTCTACAAATTTGCATTTTTTTCTCTCTCTCTTTCTGAACCATTTGAAAGTAAGTTGCAGGCATCATGACATTTCACCACCAAATAGTATGTCCTAAGAACAAGAACATTCTCCTGGCGATGCATGGTAGCTCACACCTGTAATCCCAGCACTTTGGGAGCCAAGGTAGGTGGATTGTTTGAGCCCAGGAGTTTGAGACCAGCCTGGGAAACCTGGGAAACATAGCAAGACTCTGTCTCAATTTATTTTGTTAAAAAAAGAAAAAAATTCTCCCTATATAACCACAATACCATATTTATGGCTAAGGCATTTAATGATCCAGTCCATTCTAGTTTCCTGAATTGTCCAAAAAAAAAAAAAGTTCTTGATAGTTTTTTCTTTTCTTTTTGTCCTAATAACTTTTTTTTTTTTTTTTTGAGATGGAGTTTCGCTCTTGTTGCCCAGGCTGGAGTGCAATGGCACGGTCTTGGCTCACTGCAACCTCTGTCTCCCAGGTTCAAGCGATTCTTCTGCCTCAGCCTCCCAAGTAACTGGGATTACAGGCATGCACCACTACGCCTGGCTAATTTTTTGTGTTTTTAGTAGAGACAGGGTTTCTCCATATTGATCAAGGCTGGTCTCAAACTCCCAACCTCGGGTGATTCGCCCGCCTCGGCCTCCCAAAAGTGCTGGGATTACAGGTGTGAGCCTAGCCACTTTAACTTGCTTTCTATAAGAATCTTCTATCGTAGGATCATATTTTTCAACAAAATTTCACTGAACAAATTACACAGTCAAAGCAGACTTTCCAACCCCTCCTGAGCCAAGAACGACTAGCTTATATTCACACATGATGCAAACTTGTCAAAACCTATTACCTCTGATGCTGTCACCAGGTCCCCGCAGCCAGCGTCGCCACGCGCCGCTCCCCCAGGGTCGCTACTCTGGGCTCCACGGCGGCCCTGCAGCTGTGGCCGCCGCCCAGGCTGGTTTACACGCCTGACTCTGGGGGAGGTTTGGCGGTGTCCTGAATACTTTCACTGTACTAGGTGCTGGTGGAGTTCATGACATGCTATCCCAAAATACAACACCTTGGCATTTGAGAAGACAGTAGAAGGAGGAGGGTCATTCTCACCTTTCCCCTCTTTTCTCCAGAAGCAGGTCATAAAGCCGAAAAGGACATTTCTGACCTTTCCCTGAAGCAGGTCATAAGTCCCTCACTAGAGAAGTACCCTCCCTATACCTGAAGAAAAGGAACATCCTTATCTATGAAGACACAGGAACTCAGAAGAATCTGAACAAACAGGCCTTGCAAAATGCCCTTCAGCTTCTTGCCATTAGATCATACCTCATTTTTCCTGCCGTGCTTCTCCGTAACTATCCACTTCTTCATCAGATCTAGCGTAAAAACACTTCTGTTTAACTGTTGCTTCGGTTCTTCATTTCCTTATGAAGGCTCCACATCACGTAAAACTTACATTAAATAAATGTGTATGCTTTTCTCTTGTTAATCTATTTTTGGTTCTGGGGTCTCAGTCATGAACCTCAGATGGGAAGGAAAATAGTTCTTTCACCCTGCAGTACCATGGATCAAAAAGAAAAAAAAAAAAAAAAAAAACGCAGTCTCAGTCATGTTTTATTTGTGTGTGTGTTTGTTTTGAGACGGAGTTTTGCTCTTGTCCCCCAGGCTGGAATGCAATGGGGCGATCTTGGCTCACCGAAACCTCCGCCTCCCAGGTTCAAGCGATTCTCCTGCCTCAGCCTCCCAAGTAACTGGGACTACAGGTGCCCACCACCACGCCTGGCTAATTTTTGTATTTTTAGTAGTGACACGTTGCACCATGTTGGCCAGGCTGGTCTCTAGCTCCTGACCTCAGGTGATCTACCCACCTCAGCCTCACAAAGTGCTAGGATTACAGGCATGAGCCATGGTGCCCGGCCTCAGTCACATTTTATTTGAAAGGAACAATTATATCATAATTCTTTTCAAAAATAGAGGTACAAGGCTGGGCCTGGTGGCTCACGCCTGTAATCCCAGCACTTTGGGAGTCTGAGGAGGGTGGATCACGAGGTCAGGAGATTGAGACTATCCTGGTCAACATAGTGAAACCCTGTCTCTACTAAAAATACAAAAATTAGCTGGTCTTGGTGGTACACTCCTATAGTCCCAGCTACTTAGGAGGCTGAGGCAGGAGAATCACTTGAATCTGGAAGGTAGAGGTTTCAGTGAGCTGAGATTGCGCCACTGCACTCCAGCCTGGCGGAAAAGCGAGACTCCGTCTCAAAATGAATAAATAAATAATAAAAATAGAGGTACAGGCCTGGCGCAATGGCTCATGCTTGTAATCCCAGCACTTTAGAAGGCCAAGGCAGGTGGATCGCTTGAGGTGAGGAGTTCGATACCAGCCTGGGCAACATGGCGAAACCCAGTCTCTACAAAAATTACCAAAAAATTAGCCGGGCATGGTGGCACACTCGTGTGGTCCCAGCTACTCAGGAAGTTAAGGTGGGAGGATCACCTGAGGTTTCAATGAGCTGGTATCATGCCACTGCACCCCAGCCTGGGCAACAGAGTGAGATTCTGTCTCAA
Source organism: Macaca nemestrina (assembly GCF_043159975.1). NCBI lineage: Eukaryota > Metazoa > Chordata > Mammalia > Primates > Cercopithecidae > Macaca > Macaca nemestrina. The sequence goes on from NC_092131.1 coordinate 44,295,799, forward strand.
AAAAAAAAAAAAAAAATACAATATGCTGTGAGGAAACATACGAGGGAAACTACGTGGTAGCCTCAAAAGTTTCACATCAGAAGTAATATTTGTGCTGAGTCTTAAAAAACAAGGAGAAGTGTGTCAATCCTATCTCTTACTTTCAATCTCTAAAAGAGGAACAAAACGCAAAAACAAATCTCTATTACAGATGGAGATTCAGAACTTTGTTAAAAAATTTTTTTTTATTTCAACTTATTACCTCCTTGATCTTTTCTACTTAGGATATTGACCTAACACTGAGTGGCTTAGTAAATATAAATTTAATACTTGATAAGCCTTACTCCTTAATATTTTCTTGTGTCAGTGAACAAGGTTCCTTTTCTTCAGGAATACTAGATTTTCTTCCCCCTGTGTGTGGCTCAATATTAATTTCTCATCCCCTTATCTGTGTGCCTGCCAAAAATGGAAACTACAGAGACTGGAAATACATCTGAGCTCCTGCGTGAATTTCCTGAATTATTTCCTTATTCCTGAGGAAGGATCTCCAAGAAGGTGAAGAGAATCAGCCAAAAATTATTGTAATTCAAACCAGCAGTGCTTGTCTTTGCACAGTGAGAGCTTCCTAGATCACATGGTAAAGTAAGTCTTAGACATGCCCTGTCCTCGCTCTGCCCACATCCTCTGCTTCAAGGACTGTGCCTGACAGTTTCATTTTTGCTTTCAACCATTCCTATAAAATTCTAGAAAACATGATTTCAAGCAGGGGATGCCAAATTTTGAACCTGACTAGTAGATATGAGTAGTAGATATATCCAAAAAAATGAGTACGAAGTATAGCACAAAGGCATGCAAAATTTTGTTTCTTACTTTTTCTGCTATTTACTCTCAAATCTTGTTTTTAAATAATGGAAACACAATGTATAAGCAATCTTTTGAGACAGAGTCTTACTCTGTCGTCCAGGCTGGAGTGCAGTGGCATGATCTCGGCTCACTGCAACCTCTGCCTCCTGAGTTTAAGCGATTATCCTGCCTCAGCCTCCCGAGTAGCTGGGACTACGGGTGTGTGAAACCATACCTGGCTAATTTTTGTATTTTTAATAAGATGGGGTTTCACCACATTGGCCAGGCTGGTCTTGAATTCCTGACCAGCCCCAGCCTCCCAAAGTGGTGGGATTACAGGAGTGAGCCACCGTGCCCGGCCTGCATGTAAATAAATTTAAAATATTCTTTTTTTTTTTTTTTTTTTTGAGACTGAGTCTCACTCTGTTGCCCAGGCTGGAGTGCAGTGGCACAGTCTTGGCTCACTGCAACCTCCGTGTCCTGGATTCAAGTGATTCTCCTGCCTCAGCCTCTCCAGTAGCTGGGATTACAGGCACCCGCCACCATGCCTGGCCAATTTTTTGTATTTTTAGTAGAGACGGGGTTTCACCATGTTGGCCAGGCTAGTCTTGAACTCCTGACCTCGTGATTTGCCCACCTCGGCCTCCCAAAGTGCTGGGATTACAGGCGTGAGCCACTGCGCCCGGCCTAAAATATTCTTTAAAAAACAAAAAAGCAAAAAAAAAATCTGTGCTCGCTTCAATAGCACATATGTTAAAAAAAAAAAAAAAAAAAATCTAGACCTACAGATTTTTTGGAGGCCAGATCTCACTCTGTCATCCAGGCTGGAGTGCAGTGATGCAATCATAGCTCACTGCAACCTTGAACTCGTGGGTTCAAGGGATCTTCCCACCTCAGCCTCCTGAGTAGCTGGGAATAAAGGCACACATCACCATGCCAAGATCACACCACTGTACTCCAGCCTGGGTGACAGAGGGAGACTCTATCTCAAAAGAAAAAAAAAATTATCTTTATATTTTTATTTCATCCTTAAAATGTCTATATCTTGCATAATGTATGTTATATATTAATACAGTAATATACATCTACAATGTCTAAATAAATAACATGCCAAAAAAGTTTGAATACCACTCGTTTAAAGTTGGTACCCTTTGATTTCATACGTTTTGTTCATATTTTGAGAAGGCTGTACGATAAACTTTCAAAGGGAATAAACTGAAATGTACAGCTAGATATAAGTTGTTTAATTATTGTATTTGGACTGTTGACCTTTGCAATACTCATTATATACTAAAAATCAAGTTAAAATACAGTCTTGTTTAATTTTTATAGATTTGTAAAAATAATTAAGAGAATTTGAAAACAACATAAAAATAAAATGAAAGCAAAATATCATGGGACTGCCAGGCTTGTGGCTCACGTTTGTAATCCCAGCACTTCGCAAGGCTGAGGCAAGTGGATCACTTGAGCTCGGGAGTTTGAGACCAGCCTGGGCAACATGGTGAAACCCCATCTCTAGAGAAAATAAAAAAATTAGCTGGGCGTGGTGGAAGTGCCTGTGGTCCCAGCTACTCGGGGGGCTGAGGTGGGAGGATCTCTTGAGCCTGGGAGGTCGAGGCTGTGATCAAAACACTGTACTGCAACCTGGGTGACAGAGCCAGATTCTGTCTCAAAAAAAAAAAAAAAAAAAAAAAAAAAAAGCAAGACAACTGTTACCATTGTATTTATCTTCTTCCAGTTTTGTTTTTTTTGTTTGTTTGTTTGTTTTTTGTTTTTTGTTTTTTTTTTTGCCAAAGGATCCTCTTTCCAGGTCTGAAGGCACAATGAATAAACCATGGAGTCACTACAACTATATCATTTCCACCAGTGCCCTCAAGCTGTTGTCTAGAATTTCCATTTATAGAAAAAAAGTTAGCCTTCCTGGGTAAGCAACAGAAAGAAGGATACATCAAAAGCCAGATACAGGTACAGAGTAAGGAAAGGCTGGAATTGTAAGCTAAACTAAACCAACAAAGTCAGTAAAAGAAAATAAAAGAAAACATCCAAAACAAAGAGGTGCTATCAATAGCAGTCACTGAAAAAACATGTCAAACAAAATAATCAGCTTATGCTATAAAGAATAAAAGAGACTGAAAGCATTCCTTGAAACATGAAACAACTATTTTCACTACTCTAATCCTTCTTTAATCTATGTATTCCTTTCTTTTGCCCTAAATTACTGAAAACAAATACTTGACAAGAGACAGCTAACTAAAATGAATTAATCCTTTTTAGCTTTATTTAGGTTAAACTAAGAGGAGGCTAGTACATTTCACAGCATTTAGTGGACAAATCTTTGAATAGGTTTAGGGTTCAATTAATATCTGAGCCTTATTATTATTATTATTATTATTATTAAAGGTGGAGTCTCACTCTGTTGCCCAGGCTGGAATGCAGTGGTACAATCTTGGCTCACTGCAACCTCCTCCTCCCGGATTCAAGCAATTCCCTTGCCTCCCGAGTAGCCGGGACTACAGGAATGTGCCACCATGCCTGACTAATTTTTGTATTTTTAGTAGAGATGGGGTTTCACCATGTTGGCCAGGCTGATCTCAAACTCCTGACCTCAGGTGATCCACTCACCTCGGCCTCCCAAAGTGCTGGGATTATAGGCATGAGCCACCGTGCCCAGCCTCCTCATTATTTTTCATATGCATGAGGATACAATCTTACTCCAATAAAAATTAAGTTCTCTGAACAAGCATGACTAAAAAAGTGTTTCTTTTAATCCACTAGCAGTAAACTCACTGTTCAGACACATGACTAAAAGTTTTATCCTTATAAAATTTCCAGCATTTCCAATGTTTGTATATTCCAACAATATCCAAAATTTTCCAATTTATAATGTTCAGCAAATGTGAAACACTATTAGAAAATCTTTACAATTATGGCTTACTTTCACTCGAATGTAACTGTATATATAACAAAAAGGATAAAAGTAAAAGGAGGTATTCACTTGCCAAGGTTCTTTGTTAACTGCATCAGGAACGTTTTTAAAAACTTTTAATAAGAGACTCAGGATGGCAAGAATATTGCAATAGAAGTTGGTACCTTTAACTGTGTATCTATTTAAATTTACTGGCCAAAAATGTGTAAATGTAACATAATACAGACTTTAAGCCATACTTCTCAAATTAAAAGCACTTATCTAACTCAGTGCAGAATGTTATCACACAGGTACCACAATGCACACCAACTAAAAATAGTATTCATTCTTAAGTGTGGCAAGGAAATTTTTTAATTTTTATGTTTTCTTTACTTTCATAATATCCCCTTTTTTTTTTTTTTTTTACCTTTTTTCTTTTTCATAAAAATGTCATGAGAGATACTGTGCAACAATAATTATGGAATCCAACCTAAGGTCCCTGTGAGTTGTAAGTTTCTAAAACTTCAAAATTATGGTCATCTATGTATTTCATTGGTTGTCTCTTTTTTTTTGAAACCAAGTCCCACTCTGTCGCCCAGGCTAGAGAGCAGTGGTGTGATCTCAGCTCACTGCAACCTCCTCCACCCAGGTTCAAGCTATTCTCCTGCCTCAGCCTCCCAAGTAGCTGGAATTAGAAGTGCACACCACCACGCCTGGCTAATTTTTTTGTATTTTTATTAGAGATGGGCTTTTGCCATGTTGGCCAGGCTGGTCTCAAAATTCTGGCGACAAGTGATCCGCCTGCCTCGGCCTCCGGAAGTGCGGAGATTACAGGTTATGTGCCACTGCCCCAGGCCGAGTTACAGTATTTCCCCCCAAACATTAATTCAACCTATCTCCATTAAGAAACTTAAAAATTGTTCAAGAGTGTTATTTCTTCATGGAAGAAAAATTTATCCATTTTTATGTACAAATATTATTTCTCTGTTTATGAAGATTTTTGAATTATGTCAAAGATGAACCAGTTAAAGAATTCATATAAGGCAGATATATATATATTCAAAGTTAAGGTAAAGGTTTTCTTTTCTTTTTTTTTTTTTAAAAGACAGAGTTTTGCTCTTGTTGCCCAGGCTGGAGTGCAATGGCATGATCTTGACTCACCGCAACCTCTGCCTTCCGGGTTTAAGTGATTCTCCTGCCTCACCCTCCCAAGTAGCTGGGATCACAGGCATGTGCCACCACGCCTGGCTAATTTTGTATTTTTAGTAGAGATGGGGTTTCTCCATGTTGATCAGGCTGGTCGAACTCCCGACCTCAGGTGATCCACCCGCCTTAGCCTCCCAAAGTCCTGGGATTACAAGCATGAGTCACCACTACCGACCAAGATTTTCACTTATACTATTTTCACTAATTATTATTTGTTTTAGAGACAGGGTCTCGCTTTGTTGCCCCAGCTGCAGTGCAGCGGTGCTGAAACTGCCTTTGCAAAATTATGACTGAGACAGTGAAAGAGATCTAACTTAATTGACTCCATCTTGCTTCTAACCTCCAAGTTGTCCTGTTCATTCCTAGGCGTAGGCTTAACTAACTTTGGGAGAAAGCTAGTTTATAGTTTAAAACAAAGATAACAGCCCTTTCCCAAAGCAGACCTTCTTCTTGCCTGGGGACTAGACTGCCTTTGTAGGACTAACGTTAGCCACAAGATTAGAAATTATGGTTTCAGGAGTCTTGCAGCTGGAGCCTACAAGATTCTCACCCTTGCTAAACTGCTCCTAAGATCAGTGCTTGAAATATTTTGCAAGACCCTGTGCTTGGTCAGCTGGTACCACCCAGATCAATAAACTGGCTCATCTGATCTTGTGTTGCCCTCCTAGGAACTGACTCAGCCCAAGAAGACACCTTCGACTCCCTATGACTTCATCCCTGACAAATGGGCACTCCTGGCTCACTGACTTTTCCCCATCCACCAAGTTGAATGCTCAGCGAGAACAATTTGAGTAAATAATAAAACTCTGGTCTGCTGCACAGCTGGCTGTTCGTGAATTGCTCTTTCTCTATTGCAATTCCCCTGTCTTGATAAATTGGGTGAGTCTAGGCAGTGGGCAAGGCGAACCCATTGAGCAATTATAGCTCACTGCAACCTCAGATTTCTGGGCTCGAGCTATTCTCTTGCCTCAGCCTCCCAGGTAGCTGGGACTACAGGCAGGTGCTTCCATGCCCAGCTAATCTTTATTTTTTGTAGAGATGGATCTTGCTGTGTTACCGAGGCTTGTCTCATACTCCTGAGATCAGGTGATCCTCCTGCCTCAGTGCCCTAAAGCCCTGGGATTACAGGTATGAGTCACTGTGACCGGCCTTGTACTATCATTCTTATTGGATATTTTAATCTTTTTACTATCCTACATAAAATGTTCTGATTATGCAGTATATAGGGCAATGTAAGTAAATCAATCAGTACTTAAATCTCATTCCAGCTCTGCCACTGACTTCCCTCAACTATAAAATGGTGATAATTTATTTCAGAAATATTGTAAAGATCAAATGAAATAATGTATTCGATTTTATGAAAATGTATTACATAAACTACGAAGTATCATTATTCTTTGGCATTCTGGTATTCTTGGTAATTCAATGTATAAATGTATTTCATTTAACTTCCTTATCAGTTAAATATATTTTTTGAAGCAAATGTATTATAAAGCACCTACTTTTAAAAATCTAAAGTGGCTGGAAGTAGTGGTAAAGTAAAAAGATAGCAACAATTGGAATTATGAAGTTAAGAGATTATTCTGGTCATTGTGGATAGTAAGTAGAAATGGTACGAATTTATAGCACTCATCATTTATACATGAAAATAAATAATCAGGTTTACCAAATCAAAACAATGTGAAAAAGAAGAAAAAAACCAATAGTAACCTGTTATTGAAGTAATATCACACTTCTCGATATGTACATATTCTTGTTGTGGATATGATGTCTGTCTCTTGATTTGATGGTTGAAATAATCAGCTTTTGGCCAGGTGTAGTGGCTCACGCCTGTAATCCCAGCATGTTGGGAGGCTGAGGTGGGAGGATCCCTTGAGCTCAGGAGTTTGAGACCAGCCTGGGCAACATGGCTAAACTCTTTTTCTATTTAAAAATACAAAAAGAAAATTAGCCAGGCATGGTGGTACATAACTATAGTCCCAGCTACTCAGGAGGATCACTTGAGTCCAGGAGTTTGAGGCTGCAGTGAGCTGTAACGTTCCTATTGTACTCCAGCCTGGGTAACAGAGCAAGACCCTCCCTCAAAAAAAAACAAACAAACAAACAAAAAAAAAAGTAAAAAATAAAAAAAAAAATTAAAAGTTTTCTTACTGAAAGATATTAAAGGGCTGGGCACGGTGGCTTACGCCTGTAATCCCAGCACTTTAGGACGAGGTGGGCAGATCACCTGACATCGGGAGTTGGAGACCAGCCTGACCAGCATAGAGAAACCCCAACTCGACTAAAAATACAAAATTAGCCGGGCGTGGTGGCGAGCACCTGTAATCCCAGCTATTTGGGAGGCTGAGGCAGGAGAACTGCTTGAACCCAGGAGGTGGAGGTGGCAGTGAACCGAGATTGAGATGGCGCCATTGCAGTCCAGCTTGGGCAACAAGAGCAAAACTCTGTCTCAAAAAAAAAAGAAAAGAAAAGAAAAGATATTAAATAAGACTTTGTTTTAAAAATCCAGGTGAGGTTTCTTATTCAATAAAATAAATAAATAAAATTAGCCATGTGTAGTGGTGAAGTGGCATCGTTATTTGGGGCAAATACCTGCGGTTACTCGTCTTGCGTCAAGAAGATTAAGGACATGGACACACACAAGGAGTGAGTTTAGGAGTTTAGGAGCAGAGGTGTAATAGGCAAAGAAAGAGAAAGGAGAACAGCTCTGTCTCTTGCAAGAGACAGGGGCCCCCGAAAGGGAATTCTGGGCTGGAATGGGAGTGCACCGAATTTTATAGGCAGGCTGGAGAAGGCAGTGTCTGATTTACATAGGGCCCACAGATTGGTTATACCAGGTGTAATGTTTACATAGAGCACGGGGAAGGCTTGCCACTGCACCCTAATCTTATTATGCAAATTGACTTTCCACTTGGCCGGCGCCGTGTTGTCCGCTCCTTTTTGTACACGTGACTGGCAAAGAGAAGGGAACATGGAGCCACCATTCTGAACATGCCTAGTCCCAGGTAGCCTTTTCCTATTGGCACAGCTGCTGGCATTTACCTGTGCAAGCTTCCAGCTTGCTTGTCTATGTCTGCAGCTCAATTTTACAGGCTGCTCTTTGTTAGAAAAGAAAATTATTTGGGGGCTGCCTTTTTTTTTTTTTTTCTGAGATGGATTTTCGCCCTTGTTGCCCGGGTTGGAGTGTAATGACGCAATCTCAGCTTATTGCAACCTCCGCCTCCCGGGTTCAAGCGATTCTCCTACCTCAGCCTCCTGAGTAACTGAGATTACAGGCATGCACCACCAAGCCTGGCCAAGTTTTTGAATTTTTAGTAGAGATGGGGTTTCTCCATGTTGGTCAGGCTGGTCTCAAACTCCCGACCTCAGGTGATCCACCCACCTGGGCCTCCCAGAGTGCTGGGATTACAGGTGTGAGCCACCACGCCCGGCAGGGCTGCTTTTCATTAAAAGGGAAACCTTACGGAGGACTTCCTTACCCTCACTATCTGCCTAAAAAATTTCTTTTTAACTCCTACATCAGTGGTGCACACCTGTAGTTCCAATTACTTCGGAGGCTGTGGTGGGAGGATTACTTGGGCCCAAGAGCTGGGGGCTGCAGTTGAGACTCTGTCCCAAGAAAAAAGAAGAAAAAAATAACAGCTTTTTCTAGCCTTAAGTTGAGAAACATCTAAGGTTGCTTCCCCTTGTTATCCTAAATTAGTAACATTAAAACTACAGTTTCCAAACTGCTGATTTGAAGCATATCTTCTATTTGCATAACCTAAGTTCTTCCACTTGCGGTATACTTTTCAGCAACAATATGGCAACCACTTCTGTTCCATAAATGTAAAAATACTAGAGTCCTTGTCCTATCACTGAATGTGAGTGTGTCAGAGTGAATGATGACACCTGGGTGTTGAAATGAGACTTAAATAGTGTTGCCATTGACGCCCAAAGAATACTAACACTTTTACTCTAATGGGAATCTGAGTATAAAATAAGGCCATTTTATTTGACAATGTTGAACTTAACCTGAAGGTTTAGGAAATCCCTTCATCTTTTTGTGTTCTAAAAAAATAGCTACTCCCCCATATGAGTTAGATAAGTTAGATAAGACTCAGGGATGCCTGCCTTGTTTAGCTATGACAGTGCCAGACACAGGCTCTCCAAATCTCCATCACAAATAACTAGCTGAAATGTTTTGTCCTCACTGATCGACAGAAACAAAAAGTGTTTATTTCAGCCTGGCCAACATGGTGAACAATCCCGTCTCTACTAAAAATACAAAAATTAGCCAGGCGTGGTGGCACGCCTGTAATCCCAGCTACTCAGGAGGCTGAGGCAGGAGAATCACTTAAACCCAGGAGGCAGAGGTTGCAGTGAGCCAAGACCGTACCGCTGCACTCCAGCCTGGGCAAAAAAGCAAGACTCCATCTCAAAAACAAACAAACAAACAAAAAAACTAACAGCTATTTACATAGCATTTCCATTGTATTAGGCATTATAATAAACTAGCAATGATTTAAAGTACATGAGGATGTGTGTAAGTTGTATGTGAATACTACACCACTTTATATCACAGACTTCAGCATCCGCAGATTTTGGTGTGAAACCAACTTTTTCAAAACTATGACAGTAAGAGAAATCTGACATAGACCACTCAGCCTTGCTTCTGACACCATGGTCACTCCTGGGCATGGGCCAAGCTAACTCTGAGAAGAATTTATACTTTAACTTGAAAGCAAGGACAGTAATAGTCCTTCCCTAAAACTAATGCCCTCCTTGCTCAGGGACTAAAACCTACCTTTGTAAGACTAATGAAAGACCACAAGAATAGGATTGTGGGAGGGGCTTGAACTCTGCTATGCTTGAACTCTGCTAAAATGTAGGCGTAGTTTCCAACCCCCTACTGCTCAGGAGTCACTTGGCCAGAGGTCACAAGATTTGTGACTTCCGCAATTGCTTCTATAGATAACATCACTGTTGTAGAACCTCAGATTGGTTTTATTTTTAGATGTTTTTCAGATGGACCCCACCTGTACTTGTGACTCATGACTCAACTGCTTCTGTGGCCCTACCCAGAGGTGGACTCAGTGCATGAGGACAGTGTTCCTTACATCTATGATTTCATCCCCAACCAGTCAGCAGCACCCATTTCCTAGCCCCCATTGCCCAGCAAATTGTCCATAAAAACCAGAGCCTCTGAGCCTTCTGAGAGACTGATTTGAGCGACAACTCCAGTTTTTTCCCATATGGGTCAGCCTCGTGTCAGTTATACTCTTTCTCTACTGCACTGCTGCAGTCTCACTGAATTGACTGTGTCTGTGCAGTGGGTGATTACAAGGTATGAGGGCAGTTGGGAGGGGGTACTAGAACCAATCCCCCATGGATACTGAGGGAGGACTGCAGCAGTCTTCTCCCCACCATAATAATTCTAATGGATTTGGTTTTTAGTTGGCATAGTCTATCTTTGTATGTAGAATTCTAAAAATTGATTGTATATTATTTTATTCTAAAAGGAGATATTTTCCGAATACCCTACCTCTGCCTCTCCTATCCCTTGCCACTCCTCTTGTTCAGGACCTTATTAACCTCATCTTTCCCCATTACATTACTATCTAGATTCCTCAGCTCCCATCTTAATTTCTCCTTCCTTCCTTCCTTCTTTCCTTCCTTGCTTCCTTCCTTCCTTCTTCTCTCTCTTTCTCTCTCTTTCTTTCTCTTTTCTCTCTCCTCTCTCTCTTCTCTTTCTTTTTTTTCTTGTTGCTCAGGCTAGAGTGCAATGGTGTGATCTCGGCTCACTGCAACCGCCACCTCCTGAGTTCAAGCAATTTTCCTGCCTCAGCCTCCCAGGTAGCTGAGATTACAGGCATCTGCCACCATGCCTGGCTACTTTTTGTATTTTTAGTAGAGATGGGGTTTCACCATATTGGCCAGGCTGGTCTGGAACTCCTAACCTCAGGTGATGCTCCCTCCTCAGCCTCCCAAAGTGTTGGGATTACAGGCATGAGCCACCGCACCTGGCCTAATTTTTCTTATTGCTAGCAAATTAGTCTTCCTAAAGATTACTATGCCAATCCCAGCATTCTTTCATCCTCTTTTTGTTCCTTTTTGTAGCTCTCTGTTGCCAAAGAATAAAGTGCAATTTTGTAGCATCGATTTTAAATTTTTCTGCAATGAGGTTTAACTTCATCTCTTTCTCCCATGAACACTTTCAGCTGTTTTAAAAACCTACCTAGCTATTTCTAGTCTCACCATTGTTACCCTAATTAACAGAGGTTCTCTAAACAAAAATTATATTTATTTGGGAATAGGACATATTCCCTATGTGCCATAGTAATGTGCCATAGTAAATGATGCATAGATGTATATTCAAGGAGGTAAAGGAAGACAAAGGTTTTTGTTTTTGTTTTTGTTTTAAACACATCTGTGCTTGGAAAAGATTTTTGTTTTTAATTTTTAAAATTTATTTTATTTTGAGACAGGGTGTCACTCTGTTACCCAAGCTGGAACTCAGTGGTGTGATCTCACCTCCCTGCAACCTCTGCCTCCTGAGCTCAAGCAATTCTCCCATCTCAGCCTCCTGAGTAACTAAGACCACAGGCACTCATCACCATGTCCGGCTAATTTTTTTGTATTTTAGTAGAGACGGGGTTTCACCACGTTGCCCAGGCTGGTCTCGAACTCCTGAGCTCAAGCCATCCATTTGCCTTGGCCTTCCAAAGTGCTGGGATTACAGGCATGAGCCATCATGCCTGGCTATTTTATTTTATTTTGAGACAATCTCACTCTGTCGCCCAGGCTGGAGTGCAATAGCATGATCTCAGCTCACTGCAACCTCTGCCTCCTGGGTTCAAGTGATTCTCCTGCCTCAGCCTCCCAAGTAGCTGGGATCATAGGCATGCACCACCATACCTGACTAATTTTTGTATTTTGAGTAAAGATGGGGTTTCGTCCTGTTGGTCAGTCTAAGCCACCGCACCTGGCCCGTTTTGTTTTTTAAAACAAGTGATCCCATATTGATTCTAACAACTTCAACACTGTGTTCACTCAATCTCCTTTTCTATGTCTTGAATGGTTTGCTTCCAAAATTTCCCCTCTGGGCTGGGCACCGTGGCTCACACCTGTAATCCCAGCACTTTGGGAGGTGGAGGTGGGTAGATTGCTTGAATTCAGGAGTTGGAGACCAGCCTGGCCAACGTGGTGAAACCCTGTTTCTACTAAAATACAAAAATTAGCTGGGTGTGGTGGTGAATGCCTGTAATCTCAGCTAACAGGGAGCCTGAGGCAAGATAATTGCTTGAACCCAGGAGGTGAAAGTTGCAGTGAGCCGAAATCGTGCCACTGCACTCCAGCCTGGGCGACAGAGTGGGACTGTGTCTCAAAAAACAACAACAACAATAAAAACCCCAAATTTCCCCCTCTAAATTTCTATTCAACACAAATGCTATTTCTTCCCTGTTTGGGAAATAATGTCTTTGATTATTCTATTATTATGCCCCTGATACTGTGGCTGTACTTCCATTAAAGCTTTTTTCTTTCTTTTTTTTTTTTTCTTTTTTTGAGACACGGTCTCACTATGTTGCTCAGGCTGGTCTCAAACTCCTGGGCTCAAGCGATCCTCCCACCTCAGCCTCCCAAAGTGCTGGGATTAAAAGCATGAGCCACTGCACCTGGCCCATTCCCTTAAAGTTTTAACACAGTTGTTTTTCATTATAGTATGCTGTGTATATTTTTAATCTGCCCTTCTGATTAAGAGCTTCTTGAGGGCAAGACAGTGTCTTATTCCTCTCTGTATCTTCTCTAGCCCTTACCCTAAACCTTGCACTTGGTAAGTGTTCAATATTTGTTCTTTTCATTAAAATGAATGGAAAACAATTTCCTATTTGGCCTCACATAACATTTTGTGTAACATATGTTTATTATATCTAAACTAAATATAATGTGAAAGTTCAAGACTCAGAAGTCAGTTGAATGTTGTTTGCTGTAAGGCAGAAGATGGAATTTCTTAAAATAGTGGTTACAAGTGAATAGAAAATATTGAACAGGTACTCTTAAGAATTCTCAGGAGTTGGCTAAGCTTGGTGACTCATCCCTGTAATCCCAGCACTTTGGGAGGCAATTGTTGGTGGATCACTTGAACCCAAGGGTTTGGGACCAGCCTCGGCAGCATAGGGAGACCCTGTCTATTTTTATAAAATTATAAGGGCCCCGTGCGGTGGCTCAAGCCTGTAATCCCAGCAGGCTGAGGCAGGCGGATCACAAGGTCAGAAGATTGACACCATCCTGGCTAACACGGTAAAACCCTGTCTCTAATAAAAATACAAAAAAGTAGCCAGGCGTGATGGGGGGTGCCTGTAGTCCCAGCTACTCAGGAGGCTGAGGCAGGAGAATCACCTGAATCCAGGAGGCGGAAGTGGCTGTGAGCTGAGATCGCGCCAATGCACTCCAGCTTGGGAGACAGAGCGAGACTCCACCTCAAAAAAAAAAAAAAAAAAAAGAAAAAGAAAGAAAGAATATACATATATATTACATATATATTTTTTTCTTTCTTTTTTCTTTTTTGTTTGTTTAAAGAAAGAGTTCTTGGGGGTAACATAGCTACTAAATATGAGTGTGGACTCTAGTTTCTGAGTTCTGGCTCTACTAGCTACTAGAAGACCTTGAATATATTCTTTAATGTTTCCATACCTCAAATTTTCATATGTGGGATGAGGATAGAAATAATATCTACCATATAGTTGTGAGGATTAAGGTGGTTACTCTCTGCAAGGCACATCAGATAGTACCTGTCATATAAGTACTAATAAAGTTACCTTCATTATTAAAATTGGCTATCCAAAAAGAGAAAGTTTCACTTTCTTGTTGTTTTCTAGTGATCATTTAAGTGAAATAATTCCAAATAATTGATTACTAAACAGCTCCTGAACATACTGGTTTGACCAGAACCTGTGGCAAATGTCAAATAATCAGGTTCAAACAAGTTTTAATCATTCTTCAGGCTTCAATATCTTTGCAGGGGAGTTGAATGAGAATGGACTTCCAAAGTTTATTCACTGATATTTATTCAATAAACATTACTGGGCTGGGCGCCGTGGCTCATGCCTGTAATCTCAACACTTTGGGAGGCTGAGGCAGGCGGATCACCTGAGGTCGGGAGTTCGAGATCAGCCTGACCAACATGGAGAAACCCCATCTCTACTAAAAATACAAAATTTGCCAGGTGTGGTAGCACATGCCTGTAATCCCAGCTACTTGGGAGGGTGAGGCAGGAGAATCTCTTGAACCCGGGAGGCAGACGTTGTGGTGAGCCGAGATGGCGCCATTGCACTCCAGCCTGGGCAACAAGAGTGAAACTCTGTCTCAAAAAAAAAAAAAAAAAAAAAAAATGCTGGGTTAGAAATACAGAAATCGAGGACACAGTTCCTGTCTTCAACTAACTCATGAACTAATATAGAAGACAGTCTTGAAGGACTCACCTAGGTGAGAAATGGAAGGAAGTGAGTTCAAGACAGAGAAATCACAACCATAAAAAAGAATGAAATAATGTCCTTTGAGGCAACATGGATGCAGCTGGAGGTCATTACCTAAGCAAATTAACACAGAAAAACACAAATAATGTTCTCACTTGTAAGTAGGAGCTAAACCTTGAGTACACATGGACATAAAGATGGAAACAACAGACACTGGGGACTCCAAAAAGTGACGAGGAAGGGCTGAAAACTAACGTGTACTATGCTCACTACCTGGGTGATGGGATCAGTTGTACCCCAAATCTCAGTGTCATGCAGTATAGTATACCCATGTAACAAATCTGAACAAGTACCTTCCAAATTATACGTATGTGTGTATATATATATACAGAGAAATAGTCTGAACACATGGAGCATGGAATATTCAGGGAACTTCATTTCAGAATAATTGAACATCAGGTGAGAATAACTGAATACAGCACAGTGGTAAGAAAGACAGGTGGGAGCAGGATGATGAAGACCTCGCATGTGAGGCCTGGTTAGCACCTGGCTTCCCTCAGCTTGCATACCTCATGGCTTTGGTCAGGAAAACAAAAAGCCAGGCGAAAGCCAGGCGAAAGCCAGGCACCATTGTGTGCACCTGTCACCCAGTTACTCAGGAGGCCTAGGCAGAAGGATTGCTTGGGTCCAGGAGTTTGAGGCTTCAGTGCCCTGTGATTGGCCTATGAATAGTCACTACACTCTGGCTTGGGCAAGAAGGCAAGACCCTGCATATATATTTAAAAGTCAGGTGGGTAGCCAAAGAGCCTCTGTGAAATCAACGTTATGTGTAAATTAGACCTCAAGTACCTGCTGTTCCTCAGGTATCTTGAGAAACCTAAATTTAGTCCTTCATGAATGCCAAACAAAAATCAGAATTTCATCTTAAGGCAAGGGGAAACATGGAAGGGTATTAAGCAGGGTAGAACTGTGAGCACGTTTACTTTTCAGAAAGCAGTTTTGAAAGCAGTGTGGAAAACAGATTTGAGGGGTGGCAAACAGAGGCAGAGGTACGGAGAAGAGAATGCATTCTGTCTGGAGATGCTGAGCTTGAGGTAATGGTGGACATTTGAATGGTTAAGATGTTAAGACCACAGTAAGACATCAGATTCAGTACTTCAAATACAGTTTCCAAGGTATATTCTGTTCTTAGCATACTCTCAGTCCAATTTCCTACAACTGCTATGATTATATGTGTGTGGTTGTTAATTCACATTATAGTCTAAGAAGTTTTAACATAAAGAATGTCATTTTAGCCTTTTTCCATAATCCTACAAGGCAGAGAGGACTATTCTCCCCATTTTGCAGTGAGGAATTATATAATACCTCTGAGGCTGTACATGATTTATTTGCCTAAGATCACAGAGGAATGAGGTGCAGTGGCATGCTCTCAGCTCACTGCAACCTCTGTCTCTTGGGTTCAAGTGATTCTCCTGCCTCAGCCTCCTGAGTAGCTGGGATTACAGGTGTGAGCCACCATGTCTGACCACAAACCTAGCTTTTCTGATTCAAGATAGTGTTTGCTCCATAATAGTGTACTATATACACTTGTAGTATAACCCATCAGTGTCTGTTTTGCTCCCAGCACTATGTTAGCAAAAACTTTTTTAAAATTAGAAGATCAGGTCAGGCCCTTGCCTCTGAGAAACAGCAGTATTGGCCAGGCACCATGGCTGAAACCTGTAATCCCAGTAGTTTGGGAGGCTGAGGCCAGTGGATCACCTAAGACAAGAGTTTGAGACCACCTAGGCAACATGGTGAAACCCTGTCTCTACCAAAAAACACAAAAAAACCGCCAGGAGTGGTGGCGGGTGCCTGTGGTCCCAGCTACTTGGGAGGCTGAGGTGGGAGAATCGCTTGAACCTGGGAGGCGGAGGTTGCAGTGGACTGAGATAGCACCACTGCACTCCAGCCTGGGTGAGAGAGTGAGAGAGACCCCGTCACACACACACACACACACACACACACAGCAGTACTGGTTTTTGACAACACTGTACACTGACAATCCGATCTGGCTTCTGGTTCTAATTCTGCCTCTAACCACTTCTGTGATTATATTTTATTAGAAAATAACAGAAACTCAGCCCGGCACAGTGGCTCATGCTTGTATTCCCAGCACTTTGGGAGGCCAAGGCGGGCCAATCACCAGAAGTCAGAGTTCAAGACCAGTCTGACCAACATGGAGAAACCCCGTCTCTACTAAAAATACAAAATTAGCTGGGCATGGTGGCATGTGCCTGTGTAATCCCAGCTACTTGGGAGGCTGAGGCAGGAGAATTGCTTGAGCCCGGGAGGCAGAGATTGCGGTGAGCCGAGATCACGCCATCATGCTCCAGCCTGGGTGACAGACCGAGACTCCGTCTAAAAAAAAAAAGAAAAAAAAGAAAAGAAAATAACAGAAACTCAACTCAAACAAATCTAAGTCAAGAGGGGGATTTATGGGCTCATGAAATCCAAGGAGGAATTTAACAATCAGGTGTCAAGAAAGGCAGAGCTGCCAGTGTGGTGGCTCACGCCTGTAATCCCAGCACTTTGGGAGGCCGAGGCGGGTGGATCACCTGAAGTCAGGAGTTCAAGACCAGCCTGGCCAACATGGAGAAACACAGTCTCTACTAAAAACACTAAAATTAGCCAGGTATGGTGATGGGCCCCTATAATCCCAGTCACTTGGGAGCCTGAGGCAGGAGAATCACTTGAACCCATGAGGTGGAAGTTGCAGTGAGCTGAGATCACACCACTGCACTCCAACCTGGGCAACAGATCAGACTCCGTCTCAAAAAGGCAGGGCTAGCCTGGGCATGGTGGCTAACGTCTGTCATTCCAGCACCTGAGGAGGCTGAGGTGGGAAGGCTGTAATTCCAGCGCTTGCCCAGGAGTTTGAGACCAGCTTGGGCAATATGATGAAACCCCATCTCTATGAAAAATACAAAACTTAGCTGGGTATGGTGGTGCGTGCCTAATGGGAGGATCCATTGAGCCTGGAAGGTTGATGCTACAGTGAGCCATGATCAAGCCACTGCACTCCAGCCTGGGTGACAGAGCCAGACCCTGTCTCAAAAACAAAAAAAAACAAAAAACAAACAAACAAAAGGCGGGGCTGCAGAGATGAAACAAGGGGCCTGAACCTTGTTAGGAGTCTTTCCAAGTCTTGTATCTATTGCTTTTGGTATGGCAGTTTCACTCTCTCTCAACACTAACCAGCTTTCTCTAAAGGTAGGACATATGTCTACTATGTTTCTAAGTTTAGACTTAAAAGTTTTAACCATTGGAGAGAAACCACCCCAATCTCTCACAGTCTGAAAGTACAAAAATCTCAGGGAACCCACTCCCTGGCCCAGCAGAGGGTGGGAACCCAATTTGGGGTTACCCAGAGGAACGCATTCCACAGAGTTCTAGCAAGATCATCACAGGTGCCAATTTTCTTCGGTATGATATGAAAGATACAAACCTTAAATACAGGGGATGATATAGTTAGGTAGGATAGAAAGCCATTGTTCCAGGTAGGGGAAAGAAGCCTTGAGTTAGTGATGTAGGTAGTCTATGAATGAAAAGACAAGTCTGACTGGAGGACAAGGCTGGGTCCTTGTTCCCATAGGAAATAAGCATGAATTGCTAGGGTAGGAAGTGATTATAATGGACCAAAAAGCTAAACATAGAATTTGTTTTATTTGAAGCAGCCATTATAGGTTTCTTGTATAGATTCAACTATGACTTCTGAAATCTCACTTTATAACAAAGAAATCTTGAATCACTTCCTAGAATACTCCTTCCTTGTCTTAACTGAACTTAGGTTAGGGTGGTAGCAGTGGGAATGAAGAATGGGTGAGGGAATTCAGAGAAGGAAAGCTAAAAAGACAACACGTGGTCTAATCTGGAACCTAGAAGGATAGCACTCTCAAAGACTATTTGACACAAGCATCTTGAAAGCAGGAGCTATATCTTATTAACATTGCATCTCCAAGAACCTAGCACAGTCAGCAAATATCACATTAATAAACTGAGTGACTCTCATAAAATGAGAAAATTAAGAAGATGACCTCTAAGCCCCTTCCAACTCCACAAATCTTTGAGTCTGTTTCTCATCTTGATCTTAAAAGTCATGAAAGTCCTCAAATATCTACACACAAAAATGATAGGTTGTTAAAAAGGTTAAGATGGGTAGTGTTTGGTGGCTCACGCCTATAATCCCACCACTTTGGGAGGCAGAGGCCGGTGGATGGCTTGAGCTCAGAAGTTGGAGACCAGCCTGGGCAACATGGTGAAACCCTGTCTCTAAATAAACAAACAAACAAACAAAACAAAAAATATGCAAAAGGGCTGTAAATTGTAGTATACTTACAAAAATAGGTATTCAAAAATATATTAAACACATTTTATAATGATTTTCACCAAGGACTAAAGTTTATTAAAAGTTTACATTCTTCAGAAAATTTAATTAACTAGAATATTCCATTTTCTTTTTTTGCAGGGTGGCCGGGGGAGCTTTCTGGTAAGCACCGTAAAGTCTGATGGGCAAATTCTAAAAGAGTTGTAACACTTAGAATATTCCATTCTGATTGAGAATTTTCTCCAGTATATTCATTATTATAAACATCAAAATATTAGGGGCAAATCAACACCTACTAAGATGTCTAAATGGTGAATGTGCAGATGTGACTGGAGATTTCAAGACCTGAACTTAAAAAAAAAAATATTTTGAACCAGTAAGACATCTATATTTCCAATCATTGTTGGGGCAAAAAAAGGCATCAATCAGATTTTTTTTCACTGTTATAATAACTTTAATTTACCTTGCATTTTACAGAAGTCTATGAACGATTTTAAAAAAGCACTTCCTTACCCCATATCACGTTTCTCTGATAGTTGCTAAGTAGGCAATGAGTATGTCAACAGCTTGAGCATCAGCATCTTGCAAGGATTGCAGACCAACCAACTACTCACCAAACAACTTGGCAGCTTTTTCATCTTGTTTTTAATACAATGGTATATCCACTGTAATGGCAAACCTGTCCAGCCACATCTCCACAACACGCTTTGCAAAATCAGTGATTAGCAAATTAGTTAGCTTTGGCACGGAGCTGTGCTCACTTGCCAGTGACAGCCTGGAAGCCAGTTTTGATACTGGCAACAGAACATCTAGAATGACAAGTTTCACGCTGTGGGAAATAGAGTCGCCTGTCCTTCTGCAGGATTGCGTCTGGTGATTGGCATGTGTGACAAGTGACATATTCCTTGATATATCTTCTCAAGACATTTTCTCTATTTCTGTTGGAATCTTTTTTTGATTACAAGTTGGTTATTACTATCTATAGAATCACTTGTACCCAATTCAGCCAATGAAAATGCAAGGAGATGTTTGGGCCGATGATGTAATAGTTAACAGATATCTGTAAAGTTGACAAAAGAAGTTTTCTTGGTTCCTACTCGGACGACCTGTGGAGGTTTCATGACAGATTTCCTTTTTTCCCTGGCAGCCATATCTAGATTCTTTTCCCTCAGGATGTTGAACACTCGATTCAGTAGCTCCTCATATGTGTAGTCTCTTTCTGAGCCTGCCCAAGCAGGGCCTGATTACTGAATGACACACCATCATCTTTTTTGCTGTCTTCATCTTCCAGAGCCTCACCTTTCTCTAGTATTTCATCCTTATCTGGGAACTTGACCTTCTTCTTTTTCTTCTTTTTATTGCCAAACATAATGTCAAGGTCATCCTCTGGTTCAGCTGATTCTTGAACACTACTTTCAATCTGAAGATCCTTTACACCTTCAGCTTCATCAATATCAAATATCTTTTCAGTTTTTTTCTTCTTTTTCTTTTGATTAAAGAAGTTCAAGTCATCTAGATCATCAGAAGCATATTTTTTCCTACTGTCCTCTTCATCAGCTCCAAGTCTTTGTCCTCAGTTGGCTCTGGCTCCACTTCTTTCATTTCTGAAGGCTGAGTTTCCTCTGTTTGGGTATCCCCTTCCTCATCTAACATAAAAGGCTTCTTCTTCTTTTTCTTCTTACTCTTAGTAGGATCAAAAATCATGTCGTCCCCAGACATGGCTGCAGTTTGAGTGAGCTCAGCATGGACCGGAAGTCAGATGGGTCAGCTGGAGTGCAATGGAGTGATCTCGGCTCACCGAAACCTCCGTCTCCCAGGTTCAAGCCATTCTCCTGCCGCAGTCTCGAGTAGCTGAGATTACAGGCATACAGCACCACATCCGGCTAATTTTGTATTTTTAGTAGAGACGGGGGCTTCTCCATGTTGGTCAGGCTGCTCTCGAACTCCTGACCTCAGGTGATCCGCCTGCCTTGGCCTCCCAAAGTGCTGGAATTACAGGTGTGAGTCACTATGCCCGGCCCAGTCAGATTTTAAGAACAAGAAAAATAGGACTGAGAAGAGAATTGTTAACAAAGAAAGAGGAAAAACGTCTTAGGGAGTAATTTTCTTAAAAAATATTACAGAGTTTGGGTAAAGGAAAACAGTATAAATGGTCTCTATGGTAAGGAAGAATTCCACGGTCAGCTCAGCCTATGTGGGCTAGAAATAAAGCAGGTGATGGGCCCATTTATTATCATTCATTTATTTTGTTCTATTTTTGCTTTTTGCCTGGGATACTTTTAGACCATTTCTGTGTAAGGTACTTTCCCTTAGAATTTTACCTTGGGAGAAGGTGATTCAAACGTTGAGGCATAAAAACCTTAGAAGATAGAAAACTCATTATCCATTAATGATAAAATTTTATTAATATACATCACACATTTTATTTACATTTGTGCTATCACAGAGATTGAGAATTCAGAGGAAATCCTATTTTTGAGAAATATAATAAAACTAATCAAAGATGCAGGATAAAATCATTAGGTGTATATATAAAGAATTTAATTAACATAGGTTTAATTTTTCAAAAATAACTTATTCATAATGAATATTTATTGATGCCCATAATGTACTATTATTGATATCGACATATCACAAATATTCTAGTAACAGCCGAGTGCTATGGCTTGAACCTATAATCCCAGCTACTTGGGAGGGTGAGGCAGGATTGCTTAAGGCCAGGAGTTCAAGACCAGCCTGGGCAACATAGTGAGACCTGGTCCCTAAAAAAATAAAAATAAAACAATTCTATAATGGGCTGGGCACGGTGGCTCATGCCTGTAATCCCACCACTTTGGAAGGCCAAGGTGGGTGGATCATGAGGCCAGGAGATCGAGACCATCCTGGCCAACATAGTGAAACCCCGTTTCTACTAAAAATACAAAAATTAGCTGGGCATGGTGGCACAAGCCTGTAATCCCAGCTACTTGGGAAGCTGAGGCAGGAGAATCGCTTGAACCCGGGAGGTGGAGACTGCAGTGAGCCAAGATTGTACCACTGCACTCCAACCTGGTGACAGAGTGAGACTGTCTCAAAGAAAAAAAAATCTATAATATTAACAATTTATGGCAAATAGTTTGCAATATATACATTTTATCATTTAATAATAAAAAATTAAATTAGGTTCCAGATAGGCAAAAGAAAACAAGTTAATGACAATAAATATTCAGTTTAAAATGAATATTATAATTTTGTTAAGTAAAATAGTTGTAAACATAGATTACTTAGAATGTATATTTCTAAAGATAAAGTTCTTTGACCTCATTGTAAAAGTAGTTGAATCAGTGATTTATCTCAATCCAACATAATAAGGTACAAATTTAATTTGCCTATGGAAGGTAAAATGTCCAAGTTAGCTAAGACTGCATATTGTTTCCTTACTACTTTTATGAAAGTTACATTAGAAATGACAGCAACATTTTACCTTTATAGAATATCTATGTCAAAAAAATTTTACTAATGTATAAAATTAAACTGAGGGCTAGGCGAGGTGGCTCACACCTATAATCCCAGTACTTTGGGAGGCTGAGGCGGGTGGATCACGAGGTCAGGAGTTCAAGACTAGCCTGGCCAACATGGCGAAACTGCGTCTCCACTAAAAATACAAAAATTAGCTGGGTGTGGTGGCACATTCCTGTAATCCCAGCTACTTGGGAGGCTGACGCAGGAGAATTGCTTGAAACCAGGAGGTGGAGGTTGTAGTGAGCCAAGATCACGCCACAGCACTCCAGCCTGGGCGAAAGAGCAAGACTCCATCTCAAATAAAAATAAAAATAAAAATAAACTCAAGCACAGAGAAGGATATAAGAAAATCAACATGTTAATTATGAAGCATGGATATGACACAGTTCTCATATCATGGGATATCTTTATTTGGCTTTTGCAGGAAAGACACTGAATCACACCCAGGTAGTATATCCCTACTTGGCAGCAATATTTTTTCTTCAAAAAAATGTTTATTCAGATTCTGAGAGAATGGAAAAAATAAACAAAAATTTAAAAAATTAAAATGTTACGCTTTGTGATAAAAATACTTGCCGTAGAATGTTTATATTTGAATCTTTTAATATAGTTAATTTTTTTTTGTTTTCTTTTTACTTTTTTCTTTTTCTTAGAGGCAGGGTCTCACTACATTGCCCAGGCTGGTCTTGACCTCCTGGCCTCAAGCAATTCTCCTGCCTTGGCCTCCCAAAATTTTGGGATTATAGGCATGACCCATGGTGCCTGGCCTATAGTTAAACTTCAATTAAATTTTAAGGTATTCTATTAGGAAAATTTCAGAGGGAATATGGATAGAAACCACCCAAACTACTATTCTTTATACCATGGCTCTTTGGTATGTAGGTAAGACCATGTCCCGCTCATTAACAATGATTTATTGCACCAGTGTCAGCTCCTTCAAGTTCTGTCAGCTTGTATTATTTTTCCTGTTTAGTGCACTTATAGGTAAAATTTCCATTTCTCTATCATCTTTGTTCCCACTACTGTTAAAGAGAATATTGCATTCTGACAAAATATACCAGTGCTAAAGGACTCATAAATCAGCCATGTGATATAATGATCACCTCTACTTTGTTTTACATACTTTCCTCTTTCTCTGCCATCTCTGGGATAAACAGTCCCTAGAATAGGAAATTCTTCAGATGAATCTGAATAATTCCCTTGTAAACAAATTATTTTGACAGAAAAGCACATACACAATCCCTCAGCCTGACGCTGTTCTCCCCTTCTCTCTATAAACCAAGATGCTCCTTGTCGTCAAATGCCAACGAATCATCTGTTTCACAGAACCATTCATAGAGAATCCAATGCCACCTCTCTGCTTACTCCACGGAGTGATTACTTTGTCTCATTTTCCAGAGCTGTTTCGTATACCTGGCTTTACACCTCCTTTGAATATATTTGTATATTTTTCTCATGTTTTCTCTCCTTCACTACATTGCTAATGCTTCAATATTAGATACAAGGGTTGGCCGGGCTTGGTGGCTCCTGCCCGTAATCACAGCACTTTGGGAGGCTGAGGCAGGCAGATTACGAGGTCAGGAGATTGGGACCATCCTGGCTAACACAGTGAAACCCTGTCTCTACTAAAAACACAAAAAATTAGCTGGGTGTAGTGGCGGGTGCCTGTAATCCCAGCTACTCGGGAGGCTGAGGCAGGAGAATCACTTGAACCCAGGAGGCAGAGGTTGCAGTGAGCTGAGATCGCACCACCGTGCTCCAGCCTGGTGACAGAGCAAGACTCTGTCTCAAAAAAAAAAAAAAAAAAAAAATTAGACACAAGTTTGTTCCAACCAGGAATGGACTAGTAGTCCTTTGAATTCAAATGAAACATTTTAATTTTTTCCTAGTTCCAAAATCTCATTCAAATCTATCCCTTCCTTTCCAACCCCCCAGGACCAAGGTCCTAGTTCAGGCTCTCATTGTTTCTCACAATAATCTTCTAATTATTTACCTAACCTTCACTCTCTGACATCTGACAATTCGTCTTTGATTTCTTTCCCAGTTATCCTTCTAAAACACAGTTCTAATGGTGTCACTCCCTAGCCTAAAAGCCTTCCATGGCTCCCACTGTCTACAAAATTAAATCCCTGTGGTATTCAAGGATTTACAACCTAATACTATCCTCCCTTTGTAATCCCACTTCCAATCACCCTTGCTACTCTATGCTATAAGCTACTTTTTTTTTTTCATTTTTAAATTTTTACTGTTTGAGACAAGGTCTTACTCTGCTGTTCAGGCTGGAGTGCAGTGGTACAAATCGTAGCTCACTGTAACCTCTAACTCCTGGGCTCAAGCAATCTTTCCACCTCAGCCTTAAGAGTAGCAAGGGCTATAGGCATGTGCCATCACACTCAGCTAATTTTTTAATTTTTCTTTATTTTTGAGACTGAGTCTAGCTCTATTGCCCAGGCTGGAGTGCAGTGGCACAATCTTGGCTCACTACAACTGCCACCTCCCAGGTTCAAGCAATTCTCCTGCCTCAGCCTCCTGTGTAGCTGGGATTACAGGCGCCTGCCACGATGCCCGGCTAATTTTTGTATTTTTAGTAGAGATGGGATTTCACCATGTTGGCCAGGCTGGTCTCAAACTCCTGACCTCAAGTGATCCACCAGCCTCGGCCTCCCAAAGTGCTGGGATTACAGGCATGAACCACTGCACCAGGCCCCCATTAATTTTTTAGAAAATATTTTTGTAGAAATAGGGTCTTGCCATGTTGCCTAGGCTGGTGTCAAACCACTGACCTCAAGTGATCCTCTCACCTCAGTTTCCCAAAGTGCTGGGATCAAAGGAGTGAGCCACTGCACCTGGTCTCTATGGACTATTGTTTACCAAATACATTTTTGCCTATCACTATCTTCTTTCACTTTCTCTTCCCAAAATGGGCTTCTTCACCTATCCATATTTTGCTCTGTAAAACAATCCAGCTCAACAGGATCACCTCCTAACACCTTTCTTCCGTTCCTAGTCAAACTTGTCCTTCTCCTTTCCAAGGCATGCTGTTTATGTCTCTGTTTTACACTTGCCATCTGCTCCGTACTCTAGAAGTAGTCCTGTCTTTATCTCCCTTTTATACTGTGAACAGCTTGAGAGCATGGGTGATGATTTATTCCTATTTCTGTGGCCACAGCCTAGCAAGTGGAGTGGGAGGAGGAGAGTACCTGTCCCCGGGAAATGAAAATATTTTTCTTTTTTTTTTTTTTTTTTGAGATAGGGTCTCACTCTGTTACCCAGGCTGGAATGCAATGGCACAATCAGGGCTCACTGCAGCCTTGACCTCCCGGGCTCAAACAATCCGCCTGCCTCAGTCTCCCAGTTATCTGGGACTACAGGTGTGGGCCACCATGCCTGGCTTTTTTTTTTTTTTTTGAGATAGAGTTTCACTCTTGTTGCCTAGGTTGGAGTGCAATGGCGCGATCTCGGCTCACAACTTCCGCCTCCAGGGCTCAAGCAATTCTGCCTCAGCCTCCCGAGTAGCTGGGATTACAGGCATGTGCCACCCCGCCGCTAATTTTTTATTTTCAGTAGAGAGGGGGTTTCTCCATGTTGGTCAGGCTGGTCTTTAACTCCCGACCTCAGGTGATCCGCCCGCCTAGGCCTCGCAAAGTGTTGGGATTACAGGCGTAAGCCACTGCGCCCAGCCCTGCCCGGCTAATTTTGTTCATTTTTTGTAGAGGTGGGGTCTCCCTACGTTGCCCAGGCTGTTGTCATACTCCTGGACTCAAGCCATCCTCCCTCCTCGACCTCCCAAAGTGTTGGGATTACAGGCATTAACTACCACGCCTGAAGGAAAACATTTCTGGTGTCTTAAAGGCATGGGGCAATTTCAAGCCTGTTTCTTGGAAGTAGTTCACATTCTTTAATTACAGACCTTCACCTGACCATGGCCGGGTGTGGTGGCTCACGCCTGTAAACCCAGCACTTTGGGAGGCCAAGGCAGGAGAATCACTTCAGCCCAGGAGTTGGAGACCAGCCTGGGCAATATAGCGAGACTCTGTCTCATCTCTCTCTCTCCAGATATACATAAAAGACATTCACCTGACCTGAGGAGTCCAGAGACCTTATAAACTGCTCTAGCTAGAAGTCAAGTTGGTAACTTGTGAGACAGGGAAGTTAAGCGTCTAAATTAACGTTATCAAACTTAAAAATCTATATACTGCATTCATCCTCTACATTTATTCTGTGCAAGCCCTCTAGGTATTAGAATCTATGAAAAGGAAATTTTACACTTAAGTCAAGAACACCTGTGCTCCCTTAACATATACCAAAATATTTGATAAATGATACAGTATTTTGAATTTGTAGGTGGCTGGGTTTTCTTTTGCAGACCACACCTGTTAATATCACCTGGCTCTGTCTTGGGATCTACATGTAGTCTTGCCAACACTGGTCAATTGGCACGTGGTTTTCCGAACATCAGTCGCCTGGGACAGCTCTGTAATTACTTGTTAATTACTTGAGTCGAATGATTCCGGACTCGTGGTGGTTGCTTCGCCTTCATTGATCATTCACCATTTGGTTCTGTGCCCGCAGAATGTCCGGCTGCTTGGTCACAGGCATTGCACAAGCTGGCACCAGGATCGTGGCCTCTTCAAGTCAACGTCTGGCTGAGGGAATCCGGCGACACTAGCCCGCGTGGAAGAAGGGCTGAAGGTAGAGCAGGGAAACACGCCGCGACGCCTGCTGGTGGTTATTACCGGGGACCTCAAAGCGGCCGCCTGCCGATCCTCAACGCCAAGCAGCCGCCGGATGCGCTCAGGGCTGAACCTCGCAGCCCCTCCCCTCAGGGATCCCGGGCGGGGGCGGGGCGGGGCGGGGCGGGGCGCGGCGCGGCGCGGCGCGCGCGCCGAGGCCGCGGGCGGTGGCGGGGCGCGCGCGGAGAAGGAGGGGCGCGCGAGGGCGCGCGGCGGCCGCAGCGGCCTGTGGCGCCGTCACCCGGCGCACTCCGGCGGGTAGAGCGCGGTGCCGGTACCGCTGCTGCTGGCCGAGAGCGCGGGGACAGTTCGGGGCTGCGCCGGGGGCCGGCCAGCCTTCCCGGGGGTTCTGTTATCATGTCGCTGAGGCAGCGCCTGGCCCAGCTGGTTGGCCGTCTGCAGGACCCGCAGAAAGTGGCCCGTTTTCAGCGGCTGTGCGGGGTGGAAGCGCCGCCGCGGCGCTCAGCAGATCCAAGGGAGGATGAGAAGGCGGAGGCGCCCCTCGCCGGAGACCCTCGACTGCGAGGGCGGCCGCCGGGGGCGCCCGGAGGACCCCAGCCGCCCGGGAGCGACCGCAATCAGTGCCCCGCCAAGCCGGACGGCGGCGGCTCCCCCAACGGCGTGCGGAACGGGCTGGCGGCCGAGCTGGGCCCGGCCTCGCCGCGGCGCGCGGGCGCCCTGCGCCGCAACTCGCTGACGGGCGAGGAGGGCCAGCTGGCCCGCGTGAGCAACTGGCCGCTCTACTGCCTGTTCTGCTTCGGCACGGAGCTGGGCAACGAACTCTTCTACATCCTGTTCTTCCCCTTCTGGATCTGGAACCTGGACCCTCTGGTGGGCCGGAGGCTCGTGGTCATCTGGGTGCTGGTCATGTACCTGGGCCAGTGCACCAAGGACATCATCCGCTGGCCGCGGCCCGCCTCGCCGCCCGTGGTCAAGTTAGAGGTCTTCTACAACTCCGAGTACAGCATGCCCTCCACTCATGCCATGTCCGGCACCGCCATCCCCATTTCTATGGTCCTCCTCACCTATGGCCGCTGGCAGGTAAGGTTCCCTCTCGTCCTGTTCAGCCTGGGGGAGTTCAAAGAACTCGGAGTTCTCTTTGCTCTCTGCATTTATTTTAATTCGGCCGTTCCCCTCCAAAGCCTCTCTTTCCACAGGTTTTCACAATACCCTCAAACAGGCCCTTTCTGGGTTTTGAAAAATTAAGTGATTGGGGGAAACTAGAGACTTAGCCATTGAATTATATTTTAATATTAAATTCCCATTTAATGCCTTTCTTAGAACCCAAAGGACACACTTTTTCTAGAGTAATATATTGTCATTGGGCTTTGGTTGAGTTTTTAAAACGGCTTTAATTCTTGCAATGCACAGTGGAAGTGAATTTTTAAAATAATTAATCGCTATGTAAACTAAGACCCAGTTTCACCGTAATATATGGTGCCTTCCCTGAAACTGATTGTTTCAGAAAGAGGTAAAGTCATTAGCTTTACCGTGAGACAGTGTTTACAAAACCTTGCTGTAATTCCAAAACAAACGTGCTAGTTTCAAGCAATGAAGTAATCGATTTTCAGCGAAATTCCCTTTATGGAAGTTAACGGAGCACAGTGTGAGTTGTTTTTAAGGGGTGTGGTTGCTACTTTGCTGATAAAGTTTAATTATCTTCTGGATTACTGATCTGTAGTATCTTAACAGTTGTTGAGCTACAACTGTAATACTATAGTATTATTACCTCATTAACTCTAAAAATGCATGGTTTAGAAGTTATTCTTAAAGATAGGGCTCTTGATCAGACTAGTGGGTTTATAAAAATGGCAAATGTGACAGCAGGTTCAGCCTGACAATCAGGAAGAGTTTTTTTTTTTTTTTTTAACCCTCTCTGAAAACTGCCAAGGGAAGAGTTTTTAATGATAATCGTTTTTATTTTTCTTTTGTCCTTCCGATGTTTATCTGTCTTTGAATTGTAAGATTTGTTAATCCTGCAGACCAGTCCCTTATTTTAAGAATAAAGTGCGTAATTATGGAGGCTCTAAGGAAACAAACTTCCTCTATTTTTCCCCTTTACTTCACAAAATCATTTTACATTGAGAAATACACATTCTGTGTAAAACTCCATTATGGTAAGCTTACTTATCCCACATTAAATTTCAGTGTAGATAAAATTTTATCCCCATGGATAATTCTGTGTAGTGCATCTCTCTCACAGTACATGGAAAATACGCATTGTGCATAGTAAGAATGGCAGAATTAGGAGGAAAGAGTACCATGGGAAGTTTTTTTCTGTTTAACCAAAGGAGCTGTACGGTGATGTTCAGATTGTGAAGCAGTGCTAACCTGTTTTGCGTGATAGATAAATAGCTCGAATTTTTCATTTAATCTAAGTATTTATGAATTTAAAATTTTCAGTGAGCTGTGTTTGGCCTGATGATGTTAGCTGATGATGTTTCTCTTATTTTCATGAGACTTTTAGGATTCTGTAACAATAGAGCCTTTTATGATGCCTTCTCAGTGAGTAGCTATTTTGTATGCTATTAGTATTAGCAGTCAAAGTAAGAGAAAATAGCTATTTTTGCTCTTTATTTGTTCTGGACACATACTAACGAAGTCTGAAAACAGTACTGCTGAATCGTTTATGGGATATTGATATCCTAACATTTCAGAGTTGTTTGAATTATCAGAATAAGCTTAGATTTTAGTTTTTAAACCTAGTTTATTTAAATCAAAGTTTAGGAATTTGAGTATCATAGAATTTTAGACTTTGAAGCAGACTGGATGTTAGAAATCACCTGGTTTCAAACTGTCATTTTACAGATGTGCAAACTGACCAGTTACATTAAAATTAAT
Organism: Macaca nemestrina; assembly: GCF_043159975.1. Lineage (NCBI taxonomy): Eukaryota > Metazoa > Chordata > Mammalia > Primates > Cercopithecidae > Macaca > Macaca nemestrina. The sequence continues at coordinate 44,325,628 of NC_092131.1, forward strand.
CTTGTAATGCTTTAAATTTCTTGTTTTACATTTTTTCACTCTAAATTTGCATAATTTTTTGGTTAGCTGTTCTGAAAGAAAGCTTCCTGACGGAGTCTTGCTCTGTCGCCCAGGCTGAAGTGCAGTGGTGCAGTCTCGGCTCACTGCAACTTCTGCCTCCCGGGTTCAAGCAATTGTTTGCCTCAGCCTCCGGAGTAGCTGGGATTACAGGCGCCCGCCACCATGCTGGCTAATTTTTTTAGGATTTTTAGTAGAGACAGGGTTTCACCGTCTTGTCCAGGCTGGTCTTGTACTCCTGACATCAGGTGATCCACACGCCTTGGCCTCCCAAAGTGCTGGGATTACAGGTTTGAGCCGCCACACCTGGCCTAAGCCTCCCTTATATGAAACTTCTGTGTTTATAAATGTTTGTAATAATCCAGTACAAAAAACAAGATGGCTTTTTAACCTTTTTCCTTTTTTTTCCCTAAGACTCGGGGTCTCACTATATTGTCTAGGCTGGTCTCGAACTCCTGGGCTCAAGTTCCAAAGTGCCACCTTGCTCAGCCCCTTTTCCTTTTTTTTTAAGATCCTTGTTATCTATTGAAAACAAAAGTACCCTCCTTTGCTTCAGTTGTTTGGGTCCTCTGCTCTGTCAATTAGTATTGTACTGCATTGGAGGCTTGTATAGAAAGCCCTTCCCCTAGAAACTGGGCGAAGAATTAAACAATGAAAGCCTGGTGTTTTTCTAAGAAGTTTTGGTTGGCAGTCTTGCCTATCTCCTGTGCCTCAGCTGCTTATTTGGTACAGGTATGGTTACTTATATATGCCTAGGATGCTGAAACATCTTTCGAAACTGAGTTCTCTTACATATACCATTCCTTTGTCTTGGCTTTACTGCTTCACTCCTCCCTACTACTTAATGTTTCTCCCTTCATTGAAATTTGCTCAAGATTCACCACCCAGAAAATTTTAAATTAACCCTTTCTGTTTCATTATTCCTCACTTACACTTGAAATGACAGTATATGGCCAGGTGTTCACCCCTGTTCACCCCTGTTCACCCCTGTAATCCTAGCACTTTGGGAGGCTGAGGCGGGAGGATCCCTTGAGCCCAGGAGTTGGAGACCAGCCTGGGCAATATAGTGAGACCCTGTTTCTGCAAAAAAAAAAAAAAAAATCAAAAATTAGCTGGGCATGGTGGCATATGCCTATAGTTCTAGCTAAAATTAGCTGGGCATGGTGGCATGTGCCTGTAGTTCTAGCTACTAGGGAGGCTGAGGTGGGAGCATCACTTGACCCTGGGAGGCTAAGGCTGCAGTGAGCTGTGTTTGCACCACTGCATTCCAGCCTGGGTGATGGGTCAAGACCCTATCTCAGAGATAAACAAAGACAAGTGTACAAACTCGGGGGTTGTTTAAAAATGCAGATTTCTACATTTCCCAGGGTAAGTTTCCCAGTGATTCTGATCCATTAGATAAGTGAGGAGTTGTATTTCTTCAAGATTGTTGTCTCAGCTTCTTTGAAATTCCAGTCTTTGATTTTTTTTTTTTTTTTTTGGAAAACGAAATCTCTCTTTGTCGCCCAGGCTGGAGTGCAGGGTCGTGATCTCAGCTCACTGCAAACTCTACCTCCTGGATTCAAGCAATTCTCCTGACTCAGCCTCCTGAGTAGCTGGGACTACAGGAGCACACCACCACCCCCAGCTAATTTTTGTATTTTTAGTAGAGTTGGGGTTTCACCATGTTGGCCAGGATGATCTTGATCTCTTGACCTCGTGATCCACCCCCCTCAGCCTCCCAAAGTGCTGGGATTACAGACATGAGTCATTGCGCCCCACCTGAATTTTTTTAAGGTACCATATAAGACAAAGGAGAGTTTGGAATAGTGTAGCTCCAAGTAGTTACTTAAAGAGTTTTCTGCATATATTTTATGGTGATGGATAATAGAAAATGTTATGACCTTTTTCCAGGGATTAAATAACTTGAGATCCATTGTGTAGGATAATGATTATTGCTCTCATATTATTCATTGGAATTTTTTGTAGCCCGAATTGGAAAACAAATTAAGAAAAAAAGGAGCATCTGATATAAAGACAATAAATAGTCCTTTGAAGAATAAGATAAACAATATGACGTTCCTTTTCCATTTATGTTTGCATGTTCTTTTCAGAAATAAAATTTCTTAATTTTTAAAGCTCTGACTTGAATTAATTTAATTTTAAAATAATATGGAATATAATCAGTTCTAATTGTATACTTTGTTTAATTATAAGATTTTAGATTAGTTTCTTTTTTTTTTTTGAGATGGAGTCTCGCTCTTTCGCCCAGGCTGGAGTGCAGTGGTCGGATCTCAGCTCACTGCAAGCTCCGCCTCCCGGGTTTACAACATTCTCCTGCCTCAGCCTCCCGGGTAGCTGGGACTACAGGCGCCTGCCACCACGCCCGGCTAGTTTTTTGTATTTTTTTAGTAGAGATGGGGTTTCACCGTGTTAACCAGGATGGTCTTGATCTCCTGACCTCATGATCCGCCCGTCTCGGCCTCCCAAAGTGCTGGGATTACAGGCTTGAGCCACCGCGCCCGGCCGATTAGTTTCATTTTTTAAAAATTAGTCTTTTTTTTTTTTTTTTTTTTTTTGAGACAGCGTCTCATTCTGTCGCCCAGACTGGAGTGCAGTGGCACAGTTCCGGCTCACTGCAGCCTCAACCTCCCAGGCTTAAGTGATCCTCCCACCTCAGACTCCCAAGTAGCTGGGACCACAGGCACACACTGCCATGGACAGATAATTTTGTTTGTTTGTTTATTGTAGAGACAGGGTTTTGCCATGTTGCTTAGGCTGGTCTTGAACTCCTGGGCTCAAGTGATCCTCCCACCTCGGCCTCCCAAAGTGCTGGTATTACAGGTGTCAGCAACCTTGCCCGGCCAAAAATTAGCCATAGCACTTACTTTGTAGACAACTCATTGCCAACTAGTCTTTCACTTTATGTGCTTTTACTACTTTGTATTTTAATAACTTATATTTTATAATATTAATTATATTAGTAATGTTACGATAACATTGTTAATATTTATTTATTTTGAGACGGTGTCTCACTTTGTTGCCCAGGCTGGAGTGCAGTGGTGCAATATTGGCTCACTGCAACCTCCGCCTCCTAAGTTCAGGTGATTCTCCTGCCTCAGCCTTCTGAGTAGCTGGGATTACAGGCACCCACCACCATGCCCAGCTAATTTTTTTTTTTTTTTTTTTTCTCAGTAGAGACGGTATTTCACCATGTTGGTCAGGCTGACCTCAAACTCCTGACCTTGGATCTGCCCACCTCGGACTTCCAAAGTGCTGGGATTACAGGCATGAGCCACCGTGCCTGGCTGTTAATATATATTTTTAAGCACTTACTATGAATCTGACATTGTTTGAAATGTCTTTTACCTAATTCACTCTTCTGTAATAATATCCCAATGTTTGATCCTATTATTAGCATGGGTTTACAGATGAGGAAACTGAGGTTCAGAGAGGTTATATTATATAATTTAAGCAAAGTAACATAGCCAGTAAGTGACAGGGCCTCTGACTGACTCAGGAGCTTATATAGAAAATTCATTTTAAATCACACTTTGTGTGTGATTTTTAAGTATGCTTGCAGTAATATTATTTTTGAAATATATGATTGTGTTCTTAAAATACAAGAATAGCTTTTATATACTTTGAGAAGATAATTTGTGTTTGTGTATATACATACATATGCAACATCCGCAAATATTTGTGTTTTAAACATGTATTAAGATGCTGACTGAAATCAAACGCTGATTTGTCACCTAATATAAATAAAAAATTTGATAAACACAGTAAGAGCTTTGGAAAAGAAAGACACATAAGAATATTCTGTCAAAACGTGGTTTACTGTAAATAGAGGAAGCTATCTGTGAGGTCATGAAAAGATAAATGGAAGAAAGGCAAAGAGTAAGAGTTACAAAAGTAGGTCACAATAAAGACCAGAGGAGGCTGCAAGATCCAAGAAAAATTGATCACTATGGTAATTCTGGAAAGAAACACAGTTTATTAAAAAATTGAATTGGTTTGCCTCTTTTTTACTGAGCATGATACTTGTGTTTGAAATTCACATTTTCCTGAGTTTATAAGTGCTTATTACTAATTCTTTTTTTCTTTTTTCTTTTTTTTTTTTTTGGAGACGGAGTCGTCTTCTTGTCACCAGGCTGGAGAGCAGTGGCATGATCGTGGCTAACTACAACCTCTGCCTCCTATGTTCAAATGATTCTTCTACCTCAGCCTCCTGTGTAGCTGGGATTACAGGTGCGCACCACCACACCTGGCTAATTTTTGTATTTTTTTTTTGAGATGGAGTCTTGCTGTGTCGCCCAGCCTGGAGTGCAGTGGCACGATCTTGGCTCACCCACCACATACCCATCTCTTCTAAAAATACAGAAATTAGACTGGGTGCTGTGGCTCACGCCTGTAATCCCAGCACTTTTGGAGGCCGAGGAGCATGGATCGCCTGAGGTCAGGAGTTCAAGACCAGCCTGACCAATATGGTGAAACCCTGTCTCTACTGAAAATACAAAAATTAGCTGGGTGTGGTGGCGGGTGCCTGTAGTCCCAGCTACTCGAGAGGCTGAGACAGGAGAATTGCTTGAACCTGGGAGGCAGAGGTTGCTTGAACCCTGGTGACAGAGTGAGACTCCGTGTTAAAAAAAAAAAAAAAGAAAAGAAAAAAACATGAAGAGGAGAGAACATTTCTTTCTCTGCCCCACAGCTTCTAGGGTCTTTTTTTCTAAAGGATTCAGTATTAGACTATTTCTTGTTTAGCTTCCCAGAGAAGTCCCAGCTACTCGGGAGGCTGAGACAGGAGAATTGCTTGAACTGGGAGGCAGAGGTTGCTTGAACCCTGGTGACAGAGTGAGACTCCGTCTCAAAAAAAATATGAAGAGGAGAGTACATTTCTTTCTCTGTCCCACAGCTTCTAGGGTCTTTTTTTAAAGGATTCAGTGTTAGACATTTCTTGTTTAGCTTCTCAGAGGTAGTCCCTACTTTTGCAGACATACATTTATGTAGTTGTTTGTTTATTTTGAGACAGAATTTTGCTTTTGTTGCCCCGGCTGGAGTGCAATGGCACGACCTTGGCTCACTGCAACCTTAGGCTCCCAGGTTCAAGCGATTCTCCTGCTCAGCCTCCCAACTAGCTGGGATTACAGGTGCCCACCACCACGCCCAGCTAATTTTTTGAATTTTTAGTAGAAATGGGTTTTCAACGTGTTGGCCAGGCTGGTCTTGAGCTCTTGACCTCAGGTGATCCACCCGCCTCGGCCTCCCAAAGTGCTGGGATTACAGGCATGAGCCACCGCACGCGGCCTATATAGTTTATTATTCATACACAAGGTGACGTACTGTTCTGGATCTTGCTTTTATCACTTAGTAATGTATTGCGAAGACCTTCTTTCCCCTCCCTCCCTCCCATTCTTCCTTCCATCCATCCATCTTTCTTTTCCTCTTTCTCTTTCCTTCCCATCCTTCCTTCCTTCCTTTCTATTTCTTCTTTTTTTCTTACCATTTTTGTTTTTACATAGGTTTCACCATGTTGCCCAGTTTGATCTCAATCTCCTGGGCTCAAATGATCCCCCTGCTTCGGTCTCCCAAAGTGCTGGGATTACAGGCATGAGCCACCATGCCCAAACTTTTTTTTTTTTTTTTTTTTAGATTCAGGCTCCCTCTGTCGCCCAGGATGGAGTGCAGTGGTGCCATCTTGGCTCACTGCAGCCTCCACCTTCCGTGTTCAAGCAATTCTCCTGTCCCAGCCTCCCAAATAGCTAGAATTACAGGCACCCACCACCATGCCCAGCTAATTTCATTTATTTATTTTTTCGTGTTTTCAGTAGAGATGGGGTTTCACTGTATTGGACAGGCCGGTCTCCAATTCCTGACCTTTAGTGATGCACCCGCCTCTGCCTCCCAAAGCTCTGGGATTATAGGCGTGAGCCACCGTGTCTGGCCCTTTTTTTAAAATTCCAACAATTAATGAATACTAATTATGTATCTGTGTTATTTTAAAATGCCTTACATAAATCTTTTTTTTTTTTTTTTTTTGAGACCGAGTTTCATGCTTGTTGCCTAGGCTGGAGTGCAGTGGCATGCGATCTCAGCTCACTGCAACCTCCACCTCCTGGGTTCAAGTGATTCTCCTGCATCAGCCTCCCTAGTAGCTAGGATTACAGGCGCCCACCACCATGCCCAGCTAATTTTTCTTTTTCTTTTTTTTCTTTTTGAGACAGAGTTTCACTCTTGTTGCCCAGTCTGGAATGCAAAGGCCCGATCTCAACTCATTGCAACCTCCACCTCTCAGGTTCAAACAATTCTCCTGCCTCAGCCTCCCGAGTAGCTGGGATTACAGACATGCTACCACGCCCGGCTAATTTTTGTATTTTTAGTAGAGACGGGGTTTTGCCATATTGACCATGCTGGTCTTGAACTCCTGACCTCAGTGATCCACCTGCTGCAGCCTCCCAAAGTGCTGGAATTACAGGTGTGAGCCACCATACCTGGCCTAAATTAATTCTTTTAATACTCATGAAATCCTGTATTTTCACTAGTTTGCCAAAGAAACTGAGGCAGAGGACGGTTGACTAACTTGCCCAAGATTACTCAGCAAGTACATACCTTACAGAGCCTGGATTCAAACCCAGGCACTTTGACTGCAAAATGATGCTATACTACTGGATCATGTTGCTGCTTCTCTCTGTCTCTCTCTCTCTCTCTCTCTCTCTCTATATATATATATATTTTTTTTTTTTTTCTTTTCTTTTTGTTTTTTGAGATGGAGTCTCACTTTGTCACCCAGGCTGGAGTGCAGTGGTGCGATCTCAGCTCACTGCAACCTCCATCTCCCGGGTTCAAGCAATTCTCCTGTCTCAGCCTCCTGAGTAGCTGGGATTATAGGCACGTGCCAACATGCCTGGCTAATTTTTGTATTTTTAGTAGAAATGGGGTTTCACCATGTTGGCCAGGCTGGTCTTGAACTCCTGACCTCAAGTGATCTGCCCACCTTAGCCTCTTAAAGTGTCCATATTAATACATTCTACATTTTTTATATATATATATACACATATATATATATATGGAGAGAGAGAGAGAGAGGGAGAGGCAAACAGAGAAGGAGAGAGAAAATGCTATATAATTTTTGTCACATTTGCATGCTGTTCCAATATATTAATATGACATAATTTAATAAGTTGACTATTTCTATACATATATTTAGATATTTATTTATTTTCCCAGAGCTCCCCTCAAGAAATATTCCAATACCTTTAGTTTTCCAGTCGTTTGCTAGTATAATGACACAGTGACTGTTTGTTGGAACACATTACTATGTCAAAGAATATATAGGCATTTAAATTTTAACAGATAACGTAAAATTGCCTGTCATAAAGACTACTAACTTACATTCCTCCCGGAAATGTATGAGAGTATCTGGTTTCCTATGCTCTTACTGTTGCAGTATGTTATCAAATTTATTGATCTTCCTCAAAATAATTTTTCTTAAATTTTTAAAAAATAATTTTTACATGGCTGGGTGTGGTGGCTCATGCCTGTAATCACAGCACTTTGGGAGGCTGAGGTGGGCAGATCACCTGAGGTCAGACATGGAGAAACCCTGTCTCTACTAAAAATACAAAAATTAGCTCGGTGTGGTGGCAGGCACCTGTAATCCCGGCTACTCGGGAGGCTGAGGCAGGAGAATCGCTTGAACCTGGGAGGTGGAGGTTGCAGTGAGCCAAGATCATGCCACTGCACTCCAGCTTGGATGACAGGAGCGAAACTCCATCTCAAAAAAAAAAAAAGTGTATGTGTATATATATATAAAATATATATATAAAATATGTATGTTATATATAAAATATATATTATATATAAAATACATATTATATATATTATATATAAGTAATTTTAACATTGTATTTAATTTGAATTAATCTTATGAGTGAAGTTGAAGAACATTCCATAGGTTTATTGACTACTTATGTTTCCTTTTCTGTGAGCTGTCTATTCAAAGCGTTTCTCTTATTTTTTTCAGTTAGATTATTGGTATTTTACTTACTGATCTTTACAGACTTTAAAAAATTTTTTATTTCTATGGATACCTAGTAGGCATATTTATAGGGTACATGTTGATTTTTAAAAACTGTATCTTTTTTAGTGGTTGCTTCACCTTAAAATAATACTACACTAGTTCAAGTATAGCATCAGAACCTTGCAACAGTATGTTTCCACTTTTCCCCGCCCTGCCTTCCTCATGCATTTATATCTACATATGTCCTAAGACACACAATTCATCATTATTATTTTTGTATAATGTTCCAATATATGATATAGAATGTCCTAATATGGTTTTGAAATTATAAAACCTAATATGGTTTTATAATTTTTCTCCTACCTAAAGAGCCTCTTTTCACATTTTTTCTACTACAGATCTGCTGGTGATAACATTTCCTTAGCTCTTTTATTTGAAAAATATTTTGAATTAATTTTTGGAAAAATATTTTCATGAGATAGAGAATTCCAAAAACGAAGAGATACAGAATTCAGAATTCTAGGTTGATAGTTTTGTGTTTTCTCTTGGCACTTCTTTTTTTTTTTTTTTTTTTTTTTTTTGAGATGGAGTCTTGGTTCTTCCCCAGGATGGCATGCAGTGGCCTGATCTTGGCTCACTGCAACCTCCACCTCCTGGGTTCAAGCAGTTCTCCTGCCTCAGCCTCCCAAGTAGCTGGGACTACAGGCGAGCACGAACATGCCAGACTAATTTTTTTGTAATTTTAGTAGACATAGGGTTTCACCATGTTGGCCAGGCAGGTCTCAAACTCCGAACCTCAAGTAATCTGCCCGCCTCAGCCTCCCAAAGTGTTGGGATTATGGTTGTAAACCACTGTGCCCAGCCACTTTTGGCACCTTAGTACTATGTTGTACCATTGCCTTCTGGCTTGCATAGTTTTTGGCAAAAATCTGCTGAAATTCTTATTTGTGATCCCCAGTACTTAATATGTATTGTTTATTCTGGCTGGTTTTAAAAATTTCTCTTTTTCCCTAGTTTTGAGCAATTTAAAAATGATATGCTTTAACATGCTTTTTTCTTTATATTTCTTCTGCTTTGAGGTCATTGAGCTTGAATCCATGGGTTTGTAGTTTTCATTATATTTGGAAGATCTTCAGCATTATTTTTAGAATGTTTTTCCTCTCCCTTCCCCACTTCCATTCTCTTCTTTTGAAATTCCAATTTCAGGCTGGGTGGGATGGCTCACGCCTATAACCCCAGCACTTTGGGAGGCCGAGGCTGGCGGATCACGAGGTCAGGAGATCAAGATCATCCTGGCTAACACAGTGAAACCCTGTCTCTACTAAAAATACAAAAAAATTAACTGGGCATGGTGGCAGGCATCCCAGCTACTCGGGAGGCTGAGGCAGGAGAATGGTGTGAACCCGGGAGGTGGAGCTTGCAGTGAGCTGAGATCACGCCACTGCACTCCAGCCTGGGTGAGAGTGATACTCCATCTCAAAAAAAAAAAAAGAAGAAATTACAATTTCATGTGTTTTAAACTGTTCCTTCACAGGTCACTGAAGCTGTATTCTTTCTTTTTCTTTTTTCCAGCATTTTTGCTTTCCCTGCTTCCTTTTTTACAGTTTCTGTTGCTGTGGCTTTAAGTTCACTTACCTGTTCTTTTGCAATCTCTAATTTTCTGGTAATTTTATCAAGTAGGATAGTGTATAATTTCAGATTCTGTGTAGTTTATATCTAAAAATTGCATTTGGGTCTTTTAAAAAATCCTCTATATTCTTGAGTAAGTTCAGAAGATTTTTAAAAGTTATAATTGGGTCCTGGGCACAGTGACTCACACCTGTAATCCCAGCACTTTGGGAGGCCAAGGCAGGCGGATCACCTGAGGTCAGGAGTTTGAGACCAGCCTGGCCAACATGGAGAAACCCCATCTCTACTGAAAATACAAAAATTAGCTGGCATGGTGGTGGGTGCCTGTAATCCCAGCTACTTGGGAGTCTGAGGCAGGAGAATTGCTTGAACCCAGGAGGTGGAGGTTGCTGTGAACTGAGATTGTGCCACTGCACTCCAGCCTGGGTGACAGCATGAGACTCTGTCTCAAAAAAAAAATAATTATTGGGTACAGAGTCTCACTGTCACCCAGACTGGGGTTCAATTGAGAGATCTTAAACCCAAGAGCCTCGAACTCTTCGGTTTAAGGGAACCTTCTGCCTCAGCATCCAGAGTAGCTAGGACCGCAGGTGCTAGCTACTTTTTTAAAAAAAATTAACTAAAAAAAAAAATTAATTAAAAAATTAATTTTTAAAAAATTTTTAAAATTTTTTAATTTTTAATTTTTTGGTTTGTTTTTTTGAGTCAGAGTCTTGCTCTGTTGCCCAGGCTAGAGTGCAATGGTGCAATATTGGCTCACTGCAACTTCTGCCCCCGGGATTCAAGTGATTCTCCTGCCTCAGCCTCCGAAGTAGATGGGATTACAGGTGCTTGCCACTGCGCCCAGGTAATTTTTGTATTTTTAGAAGAGATGGGGTTTCACCATGTTGGCCAGGCTGGTCTCGAACCCCTGGGCTCATGCTGTCCTCTCACCCCGTTTTCCCAAAGTGCTGGGATTACAGCACCTTGCCCAGACAATTTGTAAGATGTTTTATAGCAGTCTTAAGGTATTTATCTTCTAATTCCATCATATTTGTCATCTTTCTCTGTTTCTAATATTTCTCCTGATTATAGATCATATTTTCCTAACTCCTTGCTCGGTAATTTTTATAGAGGTTTGGATTTTGTTGTATTTTTTTACATAGTCTTGGACTTTGTTCTGGTGTGCAGTTAAATTACTTGTCAGTTTAAATCCTTCTAGGTTTGATAGGATGGTCCGGAATAATCGTAGGCTAAGGCTAATTTAGCCTCACTGCTTACATGATAACCTTCCAACCATTCTACCCAATTCCCTCTTCACTGCTTGATGGGAAAGCAATTGCAAGCTTATATGAGCTTTGGGAATTGTTTGGCCTGCTCCTCTCCAGTAGTTTTTTCTCCACTCTGGTGGACTTTCTCCCCATGCATGCACAGATTAGTACTCAGCCAGCAACTTCATGAGTTCCCTCTACACATCTCCAGGGCTCAGTCTCTGAGATTTGTCTCTCCAATACTCTGTCCTGCAAATTACAGCCTTTTCGGCCTCTGAGAATACTAGTCTTTCTCCCCTTAATTCAGGGAAACTGCTGGACTCAGTTTTGATTCTTCCTCCTGTGCTCTACAGCCTGGAAACTGCCTATAGCAGCAGGATAATGCAATCACAGGGCTCATTGTTTCCCTTTTCTCATGGATATGAGTTTCACAAGAAAAACTCTCAAAAAAAAAAAGGAGGATTTATTCAAAAAACATAAACACACAACAGAATGCTTCATAAGTCACTTTAAACAATAAAATAGGCAATAGTAACATTTTTATAAGCATACTCAGGTATACTAATGACAGTTGCACAGGTACAACAGTTATGAGCAGATGAACTGTATTCATAAAGTAGGTCATTGGCTGGGCGTGGTGGCTCACGCCTGTAATCCCAGCACTTTGGGAGGCTGAGGCAGGCGGATCACCTGAGGTGAGGAGTTCGAGACCAGCCTGGCCAACATGGTGAATCCCTGTCTCTACTGAAAATATAAAAAATTAACTGGGTGTGGTGGTAGGCGCCTGTAATCCCAACTACTCAGGAGGCTGAGGCAGGAGAATCACTTGAACTCAGGAGGTGGAGGTTGCAGCGAGCCAAGATCACACCATTGCACTCCAGCCTGAGCAACAAGAGCGACACTCCGTCTCAAAAAACAAAAAAAAGGAGGTCGGCCGGGAGCTCATGCCTGTAATCCCAGCACTTTGGGAGGCTGAGGCAGGAGGATAACTTGAGCTCAGGATACTAGCCTGGGCAACATGGTGAAACCCCATCACTACAAAAATACAGAAAGTTAACCAGGCATGGTGGTGTGTGCCTGTAGTCCCAGCTACTCTGGAGGCTAAGGTGGGGAAAATCACCCGAGGCTGCAGTGAGCTGTAACCACATCACTGTACTCTAGCTTGGGCAACTGAGTGAGACCCTGTCTCAAAAAAAATAATAATAATAATAGAAGGAGGTCAAGGCTGGGCATGGTGGCACCTGCCTGTAATCCCAGCACTTTGGAAAGCCAAAGCAGGAGGATCACTTGAAGCCAGGAGTTCGAGACCAGCCTGGGCAAAAAATCAAGACCCTGTCTTTACACAAAATTTAAAACTTAGCCAGGTGTGGTGGTATGTACTTGTAGTCCCAGATATGGAAGCTGAGGTGGGAGGATCACTTGAGCCCAGGAGTTGGAAGCTGCAGCGAACTATGATCATGCCACTCTGTCTTAGCCTGGGAGATAGAACGAGACCCTGTAAGTAAAAAATGAAAATTAAAAAAAAATAAAGAGTTAAAAAAGTGAAGTACAAACATGTATCACTATGGCTGGTAATTGTGTGAACTCTATTAACTGTGATCATCATCTGAAATACCATGATAGACAACCTGAGCCTTTTGATGAGATCCATCAAAAACCACATGGGCCAGCTACCACACGTGCAGTCACCCAAAGAGTCAAGATCTCAAGAAATTTTATCTTTCACAAATGCAGATGTACATCACTCCATTTATTAAGTTTCTACATTTTTACCTTGAGAACCAGGGAAGCTGATGGTGTAACTCCCAGTCCATGGCTGAAAGCCTCAGGATCTGGGTGGTTGCTGGTGTAAGTATGTGCTGGAATCCAAAGACTGGTGAGCCTGGAGTTCTAACATCCAAGGCAGCAGAAGAAAAGCCTGTCCCAGCTCCCAGAGAATCCAGTTCACCTTCTGGATATGTTCTCTCTGGGCCTCCTGCAGATTAGATGGTGCATGCCAACACTGAGGGCAGATCTTTCCCATCTAGTCCGCTCTGACTCATACACTAATCTCCTCTGGAAACATGCTCACAGACACACCTAAAATGATACTTTACCAGATTTCTAGATATTTCTTAATCCAGTCAAGCTCACACCTAAAATTAAGTCCAAAAATTCAGACCTTTTCAACTTCACACCCATATGTGTAAACTATACACAATTTCCATGTAAAGACAATAGCAAGAAAATACTTCATATAACATGATACAGCTACCCCATGTACATCAAAAATGTGCTGATTTCTTCCCTAGAATTTGGCTTTCAACTTCCAGGATTTTAATATTTTGGGTTTGTAATTTTCAGGATTTTAGATATTAGAGATTTTAGACTTTAGAGATTTTGGTCTTTCAGGATTTCAACATTCAGGATTGTGTCTTTTGGGATTATGACTGACACCAGTTCTGACATAGACTGTTTAGGCCACAGAGCCTAAATAGTTGCTATAAGGCTCTTTACAAAAAGCTTTGCTAAGTCCCTGACTTAGATAGTGTCAATGGCAGTAGAGAGAAATGGGTGAATTTGATAGATACTAAGAGGCAGAATTGACAAAACATGGTGACTTATTGGATATATCAGTAAGAAGGAAAAAAGCATTGTTCTGAGGTTTCCTGCTTGGCAAGCTGAGAAGTAGGAGTTTGGTTTATAGAAATAGCAAATATTGAAAGTCGTTCAGATTTGGGGAAAGTGGCAAGGGCATGGAGATGACTTCAGTTTTAGGTATGTTGAGTTTGAGGTGTCTGTAAGTCATCTGGAGCTGTCCAGGAGATGGTTCTATACGTGAAAGATCAGGAATGGTTTCGTGTCATCAGCATATAGGTGCAATATGAGGTGGTGAGAGTGGATAATATTGCCCTGAAAGAGTACACACAGAAGAAGAGAGGGTCTGCTGGGCACAGTGGCGCACATCTGTAATCCCAGCACTTTGGGAGGCTGAGAAGGGTGGATTCCTTGAGCCCAGGAGCTGAAGACCAGGTTGGGCAACATGGTGAAACCGCCCTGCCCTTTTTTTTTTCTTTGAGACAGTTTCGTTCTTGTTGCCCAGGCTGGAATGCAATGGCACGATCTCGGCTGACTGCAACCTCCACCTCCAGGGTTCAAGTGATTGTTCTGCCTTAGCCTCCTGAGTGACTGGAATTACAGGCATCTGCCACCATGCCTAATTTTTTGTATTTTTAGTAGAGATGGGGTTTCATCACATTGGCCAGGCTGGTCTCGAACTCCTGACCTGAAGTGAGCCACCCATCTCAGCCTCCCAAAGTTCTGGGATTACAGGCATGAGCCACCGTGCCCAGCCAAAACCCCATTCTCTATGAAAAATACAAAAAAAAATAGCTAGGCATGGTGCCATGTGCCTGTAGTCCCAACTACTTGGAAGGCTGAGGTGGGAGAAACACCTAAGCCTGGGAAGTTAAAACTACAGTGAGCCGTGACCGCGCTAACTGCACGTCAGTCTGGGGGATGGAGTGAGATCTTTTCTCAAAATAAATAGCAGAGGGTCTAGGAAAAGAATCTTTAAAGATATCAATATTCAAAGAATGGATAGAGTAAAAAGAACCTGAAACAGTCTGGATGTGGTGGCTCATGCTTGTAATCCTAGCACTTTGGGAGGCCGAGGCTGGAGGATTGCTGGAGCCAGGAGTTCAAGACCAGCCTGGGCAACATAGTGAGACCCGGGTGCTACGGAAAAAAAAAAAAAAAATTAACCACGTGTTGCGGCTCATGCCTGTAGTCCTAGCTGCTAAGGAGGCTGAGATGGGAGAATCCCTTGAGCCCAGGAGGTCAAAGCTGCAGTGAGCTTTGAAGGCACCACAGCACTCCAGCCTGGGCAACAGAGTGAGACCTTGTCTCAAAAGAAAACAGAAGAAAACCTGTAACAGAATATGAAAAATAGCAGTTTGAGAGGTAAGACTATATCTTAGGGATAGTCTATGTATGTGCTGGGGGTTCTAGTAAAAAACTTATTTGGACTAGCTTAAGCAAAAAGAGGACATTTATTTGAAGGCTAGAAGGGGCATCTCATGGAAGCCAAGGGTAAGAAAGTGCTTTTGGACCTTCTGAGGGATTGGAACCAGACTCTGGACCCCTATCAGAACTAAAGGTCCACTCTCAATCTTTGTTTCTTAGGGTTGCATGGTCTCTTATTTCTGCTGCTTTCTTCTCTCTCTCTCTGTTTTCATACACACATGTCTGCCTCACTCATAGTTCTATTTTTATAAGTTCAAGCACACAGTAGAGACTCTCTTTCTGACTTTATTTGCAGCTACTTTTAGAAAAAAGAATCTGGGCCGGGCGCGGTGGCTCAAGCCTGTAATCCCAGCACTTTGGGAGGCCGAGACGGGCGGATCACAAGGTCAGGAGATCGAGACCATCCTCGCTAACACGGTGAAACCCTGTCTCTACTAAAAAATGCAGAAAAACTAGCCGGGCGGGTTGGCGGGCGCCTGTAGTCCCAGCTACTCGGGAGGCTGAGGTAGGAGAATGGCGTAAACCTGGGAGGCGGAGCTTGCAGTGAGCTGAGATCCGGCCACTGCACCCCAGCCTGGGCGACAGAGCAAGACTCCGTCTCAAAAAAAAAAAAAAAAAAAAGAAAGAAAAAAGAATCTGATTGGCTCAGCATAGCCAGTGGTTTTGCTTCCCTAGGGCCAAGTGTCCATTCCTGATCCAAGTAGCTGTGGTCAAGGGAGCAGGATCACAGGGGATGGGCATATCTCCAGGGCCACACTGCTGGGTCCAAGTGGGGGATGTTTTCAGAAGAGAGGGGTGTAGATTGGACAGTATCATAAAAAGAATGTAGTACTGGCCGGGCGCGGTGGCTCAAGCCTGTAATCCCAGCACTTTGGGAGGCCGAGACGGGTGGATCACGAGGTCAGGAGATCGAGACCATCCTGGCTAACACGGTGAAACCCCGTCTCTACTAAAAAGTACAAAACACTAGCCGGGCGAGGTGGCGGGCCCCTGTAGTTCCAGCTACTCGGGAGGCGGAGGCAGGAGAATGACGTAAACCCAGGAGGCGGAGCTTGCAGTGAGCCGAGATTGCGCCACTGAGCTCCAGCCTGGGTAACAGAGCGAGACTCCGTCTCAAAAAAAAAGAAAAGAAAGGAAAAAAAAAGAATGTAGTACAGAGGGAAGCTACAAGTTAACATTGTTATTCTGCTAAGAGAACAAGCAAGATAAGTACTGAAATTTATAGAAGACTTAGAAAAATTTAAAAATTAAAAAAAAAAAGCTAATGTTAATTTTTCATTTCCTTACAATTTGGAAATAGTTGGGACCATATTATATGTGGAGTTTATTTTTATTTAATATTATACGTGATTATTAATTTTATATATCGGTTTATTTGGGTAAAGCTACTCAGATTTTTTTTTTTTTTTTTTTTTTTTTTGAGATGGAGTCTTGTTCTGTTGCCCAGGCTGGAGTGCAGTGACCTGATCTTGGCTCACTGCAACCTCCGCCTGCCAGGTTCAAGCGATTCTCCTGCCTCAGCCTCCCCAGTAGTTGGGAATACAGGCGCCTACCACCACGCCTAGCTAAGTTTTGTATTTTTAGTAGAGGTGTGGTTTCACCATGTTGGCCAGGCTGGTCTGGAACTCCTGACCTCAAGTGATCTGCCCGCCTTGGCCTTCCTGGGATTACAGGCCTTGACCACCATGGCCAGCCAAAGTACTCAGATTTTTTATCAAAAATGATCAGAACATCTATTCTAGATGTTTTTCTGAAGGTAGTTTTTAGATGAGTTTAACATTTAAATCAGTGGACTTTGAGTAAAGCAGATTACCCTCCATAATGTGAGTAGGTCTTATCCAATTAAATGATGGCCTTAAGAGAAGAAAGACTGACCTCCCCCAGAGAAGAGTGAATTCTGCCAACAGAATGGTTTCAGACTTGAGCTACACATTAACTTTTTCCTGGGTCTTCAGCCTTTTGGCCTGCCCTGCAGATTTTGGACTTGCCAGCCTCTACAATTGCATGACCAATTACTTAAACTTTTCTTTGTATATGTAGATATACATATCCTATTGGTTTTGTTTCTCTAGAGAACCTCGAGTGGTACATTATGTAATGAATTTTCCCACCAATATAAATTCCTAGAAAACAATCTTAATGGCCAGGCACAGTGGCTTACGCCTGTAATCCTAGCCCTTTGGGAGACTGAGGCGGGCAGATCACCTGAGGTCAGGAGTTCAAGACCAGCCTGGCCAACGTGGTGAAACCCTGTCTCTACTAAAAATACAAAAAATTAGGTGTGGTGGCGCACACCTGTAATCCCAGCTACTCGGGAGGCTGAGGCGGGAGAATCGCTTGAACATGGGAGACAGAGTTTGCAGTGAGCCAAGATTGCACCATTGCACTCAAGCCTGGGCAACAAGAGTGAAACTCTGTCTCATAATAATAATAATAATAATAATAATAATAATAATAATAATAAAATCTTAATGAAATAAAATCTTAATGAAATTTTAAAAATGTTCCTATGAAATAGTTTTTATACTGTAGGGTTATGATTATTATAGGTCTTAGTATCCCCATTTATAGATGAGGAAACTAAGATGTAAAGAGATTATGTGACTAGCCCTAGCCCATGGTCCTACAACTAAAGAAGTAGCTTTTAGGGTGTCTGCCTAGTTTGCAACTCTCTAAAAGCTCCCTTACCTATAGGGAGGCTGTATTTTCTTTACAAGATCTCGTCCCTTAGGATTTGAGAACAGGTACAGAGTCTGAGCTGGTTTTCTCAATGAGGAAGTAAATTCAGAAGCCTTTGTCATGTGGACTGAAAGGCAGAGAAGCTGGTCAGCAGATAAAGAAAAATGAAGTGGAAATACGGAAAGAAAAGATGGTCCTGTGACTGTTCTGTTTATAGTTGTGGTTTCTTCTCCAAGCTTAGCCTCATCCCACCTTAGGGTTCTGCGAGACACTCTCTATCCTTTTAATACATCTCCTTTTTTCCTTCTTAAAATAATCTAAATTGGTTTCCGTTATCTACATGTTTGGAGTTCCAATATAATGCATGAAGTAAATGGTGATAGGTCTATATAGTTCTATAAACTCATATTTTAACTACTTCATTGTAACCAATAAATTTGATTTATAATTATCGTAGGTTATCAATAATTTTATGACAAACATTTAAAAATATGAATCCTTACCCATGTTTCTGTATCCTTAGTGTAGAATTCTAGGATTGCTGGGTCAATATATATGAACATTTAGAGCTCTTCTGTGTGTTGACAAAATGCTTTCCATAAAGGTTGTATCAGTTTTCATTACACTAGTAATGTATGAGAACAAGGCATGTCTATCTTTAATGTGCCATTATTGTCATCTGTTTACATGTGTACTATTCATTCCTAGAATTGAACAAAAATTCTTTCCTGTGCCTGCCTCCCATATTTAAGTTACTCTGAAAATTTTAAATTGTATTAAAGACAGTTTTTGTAATTGTTTTAATTGCAAGTGATTTTATTGACTTAATTTACTATCTTCAATGAATGTAAATGGAACGTGCTAAAATATACAAAATAATTCTTATTATGTATAACAGTGAGAAAAGTATATCAGAAAGATAAAAGCCCTTTTGTAGAATAACTGAAGGAAACGTTTAGATAAATTTTCTTGTGATGAAAGATGTGCAGTGAAAAGATTAGATAGTGGTATGAAATTTAAAACATCTAGGATGTCATGTGATCTGTTTTGGGTTTGGTACATTTTTATGTATTTGAAAATAATGTGAAGGACTTGTAATTTTTACTTTCTACTCTCTTTATAATATCTACAGATTTAATTTCAGCAAAAACATTCTTATTAGAGGAAATATGTAAGTGCCACAGATACAGCTCAACATTCTCTATGAAAATGAAAACAGAAGCCAGGAAACCCCTGCCAAACTTAAAATTGTTATCCATTTGTGTAATGATAAAAGTATAAAGTAAGAAGCATGATAAATTGGAAAAAGAATTAGAATTAGAATAGGTCACTAGAATATAATACTAAATGTTACTTAGCATCCATAGGTCTGTTCTTTAACTGTAAAGAGAGAAGGATAGAATTAATAGCTTTTTTTTTTTTTTTTTTGAGATGGAGTCTCACTCTTGTTGCCCAGGCTGGAGTGCAATGGCATAGTTTCAGCTCACTGCAACCTCTGCCTCCCGGGTTCAAGTGCCTCCTGAGTAGCTGGGATTACAGGCCTCCACCACCACACCCAGCTAATTTTTTGTGTTTTTAGTAGAGACAGAGTTTTACTACGTTGGCCAAGCTGGTTATGAACTCCTGACCTCAGGTGATCCACCCACCTTGGCCTCCCAAAGTGCTGGGATTACAGGTGTGGACCCACCATGCCCAGCTGGAATTAATATCTTTAAGATCTCTTCTACCTCTAATTAAATGAAATTTTTATTTAACCTTCATTCTAAGAAAAACTTAAAAAATATTTGGGTGATACTCTGCTTGATCCTAAGGATAAAAGAAATGAAATAACACACTTTGAACAACTTTATATATGAAGGGCAGCATAGTATAGTAGTTAAGAGCTCAAGACTCAGGAATCAGACTTCCTGTACTTGAATCACAGATCCATAACCTGATAGCTGGTTGACTTTGGGCAAAAACTTGACCCCTCTGTGCCTTGGTTTCATCTATAAAATGAGATGAATTAGAATAGCTACCCCATACAGTTGTTCTGATGATTACATGGATTAATATTTATAAAGATTTTAGAATAGCACCTGGTATGTAGTAAATTGTATGTCAAATAAAAATATTAACTTCTCAGTAAATAATAAATCCATATTCATTTCTCCTAGTGTCTGCCTAGAATTGAATTTCGGCTTAAAAAAAAAGTCTAGCCAAATTAACGGTCAGAAATAAAGGTTTGCTGACTGGGCGCGGTGGCTCACGCCTATAATCCCAGCACTTTGAGAGGCCAAGGCGAGCAGATCATCTGAGGTCAGGAGTTCGAGACAAGCCTGGCCAATATGGCAAAACCCCATCTCTACTAAAAATACAAAAAAAAAAAAAAAAAAAAAAAATTAGCCTGTGTGGTGGCGGGCACCTGTAATCCCAGCTACTCGGGAGGCTGAGGCTGGAGAATCATTTGAACCCGAGAGGCGGAGATTGCAGTAAGCTGAGACCGTTGCACTCCAGCCTGGGGGACAAGAGTGAAACTCCGTCTCAAAGAAAAAAAAAAGGATTGCTGCTATAGCCAGTGAGTACCAAGAAAAAAAGAAAGATTGGGTTAGGTAGGAATAGAAAAGAAGTGGAGAGAGTTTCTGATACATATTTGTATCAGAAAGGTCAGTTAGAGAAAGGTCAGTTAGATTGTTATGACTGAGGAATGGGGGAAGAGATAGTCCCCCTAGTTCTGACTTTTTATAAAATAGAAACTAAGCTCTTATAGAATTGCTAAATTTACTAATGTGGAAAAGACAGAATTTGAGTTTGCCATTATAATGCGTTTCGCATTTTGAAAATTATCGTATTTAATGAGCTTACCACACTCACTTTTTCCTGAGTGCCAAGGCAGCTATACAACTGTTGTCACCACAGACTAGATTTGTTCTCAACCCTGGAGGTTTGAATAAGGATTAAAAAAAAAAATCTGCACAGAATCCACACAAGACATTGGAGAAGTTTTCTTGAGCCTCGAAGATGATGAGGCTGGATTATCCAAGACATAAAAAAATACTTCAGTAAGGGCCTGGTGCAGTGGCTCTTGCCTGTAATCCCAGCACTTTGGGAGGCCAAGGTAGACAGATCACCTGAGGTCAGCAGTTCAAGACCAGCGTGGCCAGCAGGAGAATCGCTTGAACCCAGGAGGTGGAGATTGCGATGAGCCGAGATCGTGCCATTGCGCTTCAGCCTGGACAACAAGAGAGAAACTCCATCTCAAAAAAAAAAAAAAAAATCAGTAGATAATGAAGAAGTAGTAATGACTTGGAAACTGACTGGAAGTCTATATTTATTGGTTTCTGGAGAGGGAATCAGGAATTTCTTCCCCATCATCTGGAATGCTGGGGCCTGCCTGTAGCTCTGACAGGTTACAAGCTATAACGTGTAGCCCTACTCTTTCATCACAGATCCTTTCCTTAATAGGAACTGGAACACGGGTCCTGTTTTTTTAACGTAAGATTATATCAACTAGTATGGTAGTAAATAGCACTTCCCTTATTATGGTTTTTGATATAAAATATATTTTTTATTTTATTTTGAGACAGTCTCGCTCTGTCGCCCAGGCTGGCGTGCAGTGGCGCGATCTCGGCTCACTGCAAGCTCCGCCTGCCAGGTTCACGCCATTCTCCTGCCTCAGCCTCCCGAGTAGCTGGGACTACAGGCGCCCACCACCTCGCCCGGCTAATTTTTTTTTTTTAATTTTTAGTAGAGATGGAGTTTCACTGTGTTAGCCGGGATGGTCTCAATCTCCTGACTTCATGATCCACCCGCCTCAGCCTCCCAAAGTGCTGGGATTACAGGTGTGATATAAAATATGTTTTTAATTATAATGTGTATGTGGTGAGTTCAGTTGCTAAGTTGATTCTTTGTAACTTAAGAGTTCAAAAAAGAAACAGTAGTAACACTGACATCAGATGTGAATAGGTCAAAACCATAGATTGAGAATGTTTTAAATTATATTTTTCTCATTTAATGTGTACATTAAATGATTACATATGGATCAGTTTTTTTGTTGTTTTTGTTTTGTTTTGTTTTGTTTTTGAGAAGGAGTCTCACTCTGTCGCCCAGGCTGGAGTGCAGTGGCATGATCTCATTCATTACAACCTCTACCTCCCGGGTTCAAGTGATTCATTCTCCCACCTCAGCCTCCCAAGTAGCTGGAACTACAGGCGCATGCCACCAGGCCCAGCTAATTTTTGTATTTTTAATAGAGATAGGGTTTTGCCACGTTGGCCAGGCTGGTCTCAAACTCCTGACCTCAGGTGATCCACCCATCGCAGCCTCCCAAAGTGCTGGGATTCTGTTTCTTAAGTTTACTCAAAAGGATTTTCAGATTGCAGTTTATTATGGTGGGTTTCACAGATGCTCTTAGAACTAGGGGTTAACACAGCCCATGTTTCAGGCCAGGAACTGAATGATACTTTGGCCTTTGACACCATGTTTTCATGAATGTAATATGGTAAGACTGGTGGCTGAAGGCTTATGTTTACTTCATTCAACAAGTATTAATTGACTGCCTACTATGTGCCAGACACATAGTAATACAGGCAGGAGAGAATTGCTGGTGGCTTAGAGCAGGTAATAATGGTAGCGTTAGAAGTGGTCACATTCTGGATATGTTTATTTTTGTTTTTGTTTTTGTTTTTTTAACTTGAGGTAAAGCTTCCATAAAACTAATAATTTTGAAGTGAATAATTCAGCTCTAGTACATTCACAATGTCATACAACCGTTGTTTCTATCTAGTTCCAAAACACTTTCATCACCCCAAAAGGGAACCCTCTACCCATTAAGCATTTGCTCCCCCTTTCTCTCTCCCCCCTGACTCCTGGCAGCCATCCATGTTGTGGCTCTATAGGTTTACCTATTTTGGATATTTCATATAAATGAAATTGTATAGTATGTGACCTTTGGTGTCTGGCTTTATTCACTTAACATAATGTTTTTGAAGTTCATCCATGTTGTAGCATGCATCAATACTTCATCCCTTTTGTGTTGACTACTACTACATTGTTTGTATATACCACAAATTTTTTACCCATTCATCTGTTGATGAACACTTGGGCTATGCCTGCCTTTTGGTTATTGTGAATAGTACTGGTATGAACATATGTATAAATGGTATAAATGTATCTGTTTGAGTACTGGTTTTCATTTCTTTGGGGGATATAGTTAAAAGTGGAAATGTGTAAGTCATATGGTAATTCCGTGTTTAACTTTTTGAGGAACTGCTAAACTGCTTTTCATAGCAGCTGCATCATTTTACATCCCAACAGCAATGTACAAAGCTTGCAGTTTCCCCACATCCTCACCAATACTTGTTACTTTCCTGTCTTTTTTCTTTCTGTTAATTATTATAGCTATCCTAGTGGAGTATGAAGTTGTACCTCACTGTGATTTTGATTTTCATTTTTCATTTTCATTTCCCATTTTTTGAGACAGGGTTTCACTTTGTCACCCAGACTAGAATTCAATAGCATGATCTCAGCTCACTGCAACCCCCACCTCCCGGGTTCAAACGAGTCTTCCACCTCAGCCTCCCGAGTAGCTGGGACTATAGGCATACATCACCACGCCTGGCTAATTTTTTGTATTTTTCGTAGAGACAGAGTTTCACCATGTTGGCCAGGCTGGTCTTGAACTCCTGACCTCAAGTGATCTTCCCGCCTAGGCTTCCAAAGTGCTGAGATTACAGGCCTGAGCCACCACACCCAGCCGAGTTGTAAGTTTTGATGAAATTCCAGTTTACCTATGTTTTTATTTTGTTACACATGTTTTTGGTGTCATAGTTAAGAATCTGTTGCCTAATCCAGAGTCATAAAGATTTATCCCTGTGTTTTCTTTTCAAAAATGTTTTTTTAGATTTTCTTTCTTTATTGAGTCAGGGTCTTACTCAGCCTGGTTGAGGCAGAGTAAGGTTGTCCAGGCTGGTCTTGAACACCTGGGCTCAAGCAATCCTTCTGCCTTGGCCTCCCGAAGTGCTGGAATTACAGGTGTGAGTCACCACACCCGGCCCCTGTGTTTTCTTCTAAAAGTTTTTAGCTCTGATATTTAAGTTGTTGACCCATTTTCAGTGCATATATGGTATGAGATAGGAGTCCAGCTTCATCATTTTGCATATAGATATTCAGAAGTCCTAGCACTATTTGTTAAAGAGACTATTCTTTACCTATTTTTTTTCTTTTTTTTTTTTTTTTTTTTGAGACGGAGTCTCACTCTGTCACCCAGGCTGGAGTGCAGTGGCCAGATCTCAGCTCACTGCAAGCTCTGCCTCCCGGGTTCCTGCCATTCTCCTGCCTCAGCCTCCCGAGTAGCTGGGACTACAGGCGCCCACCACCTCGTCTGGCTAGTTTTTTGTATTTTTTCGTAGAGATGGGGTTTCACCGTGTTAGCCAGGATGGTCTCGATCTCCTGACCTCGTGATCCGCCCATCTCGGCCTCCCAAAGTGCTGGGATTACAGGCTTGAGCCACCGCTCCCGGTCTTCTTTACCTATTTAATGGTCTTGACATTCTTATTGAAAAATCAGTTAACCATAGGTATATGGGTTTAGCTTGGGGCCCACAATTCTATTTCACTGGTCTGTATGTCTGAACTTATGTCAGTACCACACTGTTTTGAATACTGTAGTAAATTTTGAAATCAGAAAATATGAGTCCTTCCACGTTGTTGTTCTTTTTTAGTATTGTTTTGGCTCTTCAGGATGTTTTGCAATTCCATATAAATTTGAGGATCAGCTTTTCAGTATCTGCAAAAATGCAATTAGAACTTTGACAGAAGGGCTGGGCATGGTGGCTTAGGCCTGTAATTCCAGTGCTTTGGGAGGCTAAAATGGGAGGATCACTTGAGCCCAGGAGTTTGAGCCCAGGAGTTGAGCCCAGGCAACATAATGAGACCCCCATCTCTATAAAACATTAAAAAATTAGCAGGGTATGGTGGTGCACACCTGTAGTCCCAGCTACATGGGAGGCTGCAGCAGGAGGATCGCATGAGTCCAGGAGTTGGAGGCTATGGTGAACCACTGCTAGATTATACTCCAGCCTGGGTGATAAAGCAAGACTCCACTCCCCACCCCCAACCAAAAAAAAAAAAAAAAAAAAACTTCAATAGGGATTACATTGACTATAGATCACTTTAGATAATAGTGCTATCTTAACATATTAAGTTTTTTTTTTTTTTTTGAGACGGAGTCTCACTCTGTCGCCCAGACTGGAGTGCAGTGGCGCGATCTCGGCTCACTGCAAGCTCCGCCTCCCGGGTTCACGCCATTCTCCTGCCTCAGCCTCCGGAGTAGCTGGGACTACAGGCGCCCGCCACCACGCCCGGCTAATTTCTTTTTGTATTTTTAGTAGAGACAGGGTTTCACCATGTTAGCCAGGATGATCTCGATCTCCTGACCTCGTGATCCGCCTGCCTCGGCCTCCCAAAGTGCTGGGATTACAGGTTTGAGCCACCGCGCCCGGCCAACATATTAAGTTTTAATGTATTATGTCTTCTAATCCATAAACATGAGATGTCTTTTCATTAATTAGGTCCTTTTCTTTTATTTTGAGACAGTCTCTCTCTTGCTCTGTTGCCAGGCTGGAGTGCAGGGGTGCAATCTCAGCTCACTGCAATCTCAGCCTCCCGGGTTCAAGCAGTTCTCCTGCCTCGGCTTCCTGAGTAGCTGGGATTATAGGCGCACGCCACCATGCCCAGCTAATTTTTGTGTTTTTAGTAGAGACGGGGTTTCACCAGGTTGGCCAGGATGGTTTTGATCTCTTTTTTTTTTTGGAGACGGAGTCTCGCTCTGTCGCCCAGGCTGGAGTGCAGTGGCCGGATCTCAGCTCACTGCAACCTCCGCCTCCCGGGTCCACGCCATTCTCCTGCCTCAGCCTCCCGAGTAGCTGGGACTACAGGCGCCCACCACCTCGCCCGGCTAGTTTTTTGTATTTTTTAGTAGAGACAGGGTTTCACCGTGTTAGCCAGGATGGTCTCGATCTCCTGACCTCGTGATCCGCCCGTCTTGGCCTCCCAAAGTGCTGGGATTACAGGCTTGAGCCACTGCGCCCGGCCAGGTTTCGATCTCTTGACCTTGTGATCTGCCCGCCTCGGCCTCCCAAAGTGCTGGGATTATAGCTGTGAGCCACTGCACCTGGCCTTAATTAGGTCTTTAATTTCTTTCAGTAATTTTTATAGTTTTCAGTGGACAAACCTTTCACTTCCTTAGTTAAATTTATTCCTAGGTATAAGTATTGTATTCTTTAGGATGCTACTGAAAGTGGAATTATTTTTCTTACTTTCATTTTAGGATTTTTTAATTGCTGGTGTATAGAAACACAGCTGATTTGTGAGTGTTGATCTTATACCCTGCAACTTTGCTGAATTCATTTATTAATTCTAATATGTTTTCTTTATGGATTATTTGGATTTTCTGTCTTTAGGATCACTTCATCTGTGAATAGGGATGTAGTAGCCCCCCTCATCAGCAGAAGATATGTTCCACGACCCCCAGTAGGTGCCTGAAACTGTGGATAGTACTCAACCCTATATATACTTTTTTTTCCTGTACATATGTATCTGTGGTAAAGTTTAATTTATAAATTAGGCACAGTAAAAAAAAAAAAAAATCACTTTATCTAATTTATTATTTCTTTAGTCATTAAGATCTGTAATCTTTTTTGTCTGCTTACTGATGAAATTCTTTACTTTGACACTTAAAGGTTCAGAATTCTGTTATTCAATGGGGAGTAAATATGAAAGTCATCATGTCAAAACTAGATCAAGTGTTCCCCAAAATGTTTTGTTTTTTTTAAATTTATTTAATTTTTTTTTTTTAAAGACATAGTCTCATGTCATCACCCAGACTGGAGTGCAGTGGCGTGATCTCGGCTCACTGTAACCTCCAACTCCCAGGTTCAAGCGATTCTCATGCCTCAGCCTCCCAAGTAGCTTGGACTACAGGTGCGTGCCACTACACCTGGATAATTTTTGTATTTTTAGTAGAGACGAGGTTTCACCCTGTTGGCCAGGCTGGTCTCGAACTCCTGATCTCAAGTGATCCGCCTGCCTCGACCTCCCAAAGTGCTGCTGAGATTATAGGCATGAGCCACCGTGCTTGGCCCCAAAATTTTTTTTCCATAAAAAAATCTAGAGAACCTATCATAAAGGTAGAGACTAATGACCAAAAAAAGTCAATCAATAAAAATGACTTATTTTGTTTTCTTTAATCACCTCATCCCAGTGAAATCTGAAGGTGCCATGGAGCAGAGGAAAAGAAAGCCTCAGCTTCTTTAGCCTCTGCATCTGGCTTGAGAACATTCCAACTCTCCTTTTTAAACTCCTTGGACATAGTAAAATTGAATAAATGTGGGTTAAGTCATACTTGGTTTCATTGCTCCTGTTGAAAAGCTCTACCTTTCCCCTCCCTACCTTCAGCTCTAGCTTCTGAGACTCTATAGGTGATTTTTTCTTCAGTCTGTTGTGTATGAAGAACTCTTATCAGTAATTTTGTACATTTTTACTTCCTTATAGGGTCCAAGTTGAAAAAGAGAAGGAAGCGTAGAAAGATTTTTTTTTAAGTTGATTTTTTCTTTTTTTTTTTTTTTTTTGCTGTCAACAGCTTTTTAAAAATTAGACTTTAAAGATTTTTAAAGACTTTAAAGGTTCAAGTCCCTGCTGTAGAGACAGACACCACTGTTACCTCTCACCCAGATTATACCAACAGCCTCCTAACTGGTCTCCCTGTTTTCAGCTTGCTCTCTTAAAATTTAATCTCTACATAGCAGCTTTACTCAAAACCCTGCAGTGGCTCCCCATTTGATTAACAGTAGAAGCCAGATTTCTTATGGTGGCCTCCCAGGCTCTACTTGATCTGGCCATGCATTACCTCCCTAACCTCTTCTACTTGCTCTCTCTACTATGGCCACAGCTAGCTAGCCTCCTTGCCAGTCATACTTGGTGATCAGATACTTTGTTCACTGATTCCCCTGCCTAGTATATGCTATTCCCACGGATAATCTGCTTGGCAAGTATACTCACGTCACCTCCATTCTGTCTTGCCTCAGTCTCAACTTCTCAATAAAGCCTATGCTGACTATCTTCTATTTAATACTGTAACCTGTCCCATTTACACTCTGAAACTCGACCCTATTTTTATTTCTGTTTTAATTAAGATAGGCTTGTTTATACTGTGGCAATGACTTAATCCCCAAATTGCAATGACTTAACACAACAAAATCTTGTATCTTGGCCAGGAGTGGTGGCTCATGCCTCTCATCTCAGCATTGTGGGAGGCCAAGGCGGGTGAATCGCTTGAGCCCGGGAATTTAAGACCAGTCATGGGCAACATGGTGAGACCCTGTCTCTGCAAAATATTAAAAAAAAAAAAAATTAGCTGGATGTGGTGGCACACCTCTAGTCCCAGCTACTCTGTAGGCTGAGGTAGGAGGGTCACTTGAGTCTGAGAGGTGGAGGTTGCAGTGAGCCAAGATCACACCACTGCACTCCAGCCTGGGCAACAGAGCGAGACCCTGTCTCGAAAAAAAAAAAAAAAGGTTCTTGTGTTACAAATCCATTATGAGTTGGCAAACAGCTTTGTCCACTTTGACCCACAAGGACCTAGGCTGATGGAAGCTTGCCCATCTTGTGATGCATCTCAACATGTGGTTTCCCAGGGTCACATCTATAGGAAAGAGAGAGTTCAAAGGAAGATTGAAAGTGGCGTAAGTCACTTATACGTATTTACATATCATATCATTTGCATACTTTTGTGTTTATTATTTAGTGCCTCCTCTAGCAAGAGTAAAAACTTACGCTCCCAGAAAAGAATATAATTATTCTCCCAAGGAATATTTAGAATGTAAAATTAGCAAAACTTGATTATTGGTTGAATGCAATGGCTAAGGAAAGAATTCGGGATAATTCATGTTTCTCATTTGGATTACATGGTTTTTGGTGTTTCCAAATGAAATAGGGAATATCAGAGGAGGAACAAGTGTGGGTGATAGGACATGAGTTTGGTTTGAGGTGTAAATGGGTTTACCGCCATAGGGACCTCAAGGTGGAGATAATGTGCAGAGTTGGATATATGCTTCTTAAACCCAGGGAAATGGGTAGGTCTTCAGCATGCCTAGTAATAGTTAAAAAATAAGAAAGGGGGCCAGGTGCATTGGCTCTCTGCGCCTGTAATCTCAGCACTTTGCGAGGCCAAGGTGTGTGGATCGCTTGAACTCAGGAGTTTGAGATCCCATCTGTAGTCCTAGCTGCTTGGGAGCCTGAGGCAGGAGGATCACTTAAGCCTGGGAGGTTGAGGCTGCAGTGAGCCATGATTGTGCTGCTGAACATCAACCTTGGTGACAGAGTAAGACCCTGTCTCAAAAAAAAAAAAAAAAAAAAGAAAGAAAAAGGTAAGACTGTCAGTAACTACTAAGGACAGAATCCTTCTTTATACTAATGTTTAAAGAACAAAAAGAGGAAGATACGCTCTTGTGTGGGAAATGCAACAAAAAAATGGTGAAAGGGGAACCAGGAGAGTATGAAGCTATGACTATCAAGGATATTTAGAGTTTCAAGGAGAAAGTGAGGGACCACGTTAAATGTAGTAGATATGTAAACAACAACAACAACAACAACAACAAAACAACTCTGCCTGTAGTTCCAGCTACTCAGGAGGCCAAGGCAGGAGGATCACTTAGGTCCAGGAGTTGAAGGTGGTAGTACGCTATTATCACACCTGGGAATAGCCTTAGTACTCCAACCTGGGCAACATAGACCCTGTCTCTCTAAAAAACAAAACAAACAAAACAAACCACCAAACAACAACAATTGTGTACTAAATATTTTCTACTCTTGTTACAAGCTTACTTAACTCCTTTGCTCCTTTATTTCAACCCAACTTCCCTAACCACCTTGGCTTCAGTTTCACTGAGAAATTTGAAGTCATCAGGCATAAACGGCCCCAAATGTGCCCTCCCTTCTTCCCTTTACAAACTTACCACCATGCCCATCCATCCTTTCCTCTTTCCCTCCAATCTCAGGACATTTCACAGCCAACTCTTCCACTAGTGCCATTGATACCAAGAATTGTCTACACTTTCTGTTTATGCTTTTTCCCTTTTATGATTTCTGTTCCTAGTATTCCACAAAAATTTTTCTCAGTAAGGGGACTATTTGAAATTTTAGTCGATGGGCGAAAGTGAAAAGCTAAGTACAAAATGTTGAATACTGAATGCAAGGTAGGGGAATAGCAATATAAATTGCAGATAGCAGTCACTGATGAAATGAGAGGGAGATAATGCCAGTCCTCCTCCCCAGACAACTGAAGACATTTACATGGACCAGATTCAGGTACTATTCCAGAGGCCCTTTCATTTTGGCGGCCATATTGAAAGTATGTCTCTTACCTGTCCTCCTCCTTCTATACCATGCCAGTGATTGAATCTTCATTGTAGAAGCAGAAATGAGCCAGTTCCCACAATAAAGAATGTAGACACATGAGATTTCATTCATCTGTGCAAAAGTATTTCTTGAATGTCTGCTATGTGCCATACTCAGGGTTAGGTGCTGGGAATATAATGGGGAGTAAAAACACAAATTTCTTGTTTTAGTGGAGTTTACAGAATAGTGATTTGATTTGTCTTTTATTTGTTTATATCTAACTTAAATTTGTTTAACTGATTTTCCTTTTATTCCCCTTTAGTATCCTCTTATATATGGACTGATTCTTATTCCCTGCTGGTGTTCTCTAGTTTGCCTAAGTAGAATTTACATGGGAATGCACTCCATTCTGGTAAGGAAAATGTTGTCTTCTTAATACTTTATTTTTTATGACATTGACAGTCAATTTTATAATTTTTAATCATTTGCAAACTTACCTGGAGCCTAAATGAGAAAATATTGTAAGTCTTCTGACTTTGTTTTGTGAAAATATCAACATGATGGTTTATGAATATTAATGTAGTAGTCACATATTTCATAGAAACAGTTTCCAGCAATCACAATAGCCAAGTATAATAATCAAAATAAAATTTCTTCCTCCTTCCAGTCTCACTTTTATTTTCCTTCGCAGTCTTTTCTGTGTCTCTCCTATCACTGAGTCAAAACCAGCAATGTGACTACAGAAACCAAGGAGAGCTCCTAAGTATTGTTGAAGAAGCAGTGACTAGAAACTATGTGAACTTAAACTTTCCAGGTGCCATTTGTATTTACATATTAAACTCTGCTTTTCTTTCCCATCAGTATGTTAGGACTCACAGTGGACATTGTGTTTTGAGAATGCAATTCGGTTCCCAAAGCAGCAGCACAGGGACCCTGTACTATTTGCAGCCACACCCATTCACTTTTCTTCCTCTCTATCCCTACTGACACCCCCTTAGCTCTGGCCTGCAACATATCTGACCAGATTACTGTGATAGCATCTTAATTAGTAGCCAGCTTCCAGTTTGACACTGCTCCACCAGTATTCAGTCTGTTTAATAGACTTTCCAAAACACAAATATCATTCCATACTGAATTATTAGGTTTCCTCCAATGCAAAGGGTTTCTTACCTCCATAATTTTACAAATGCTATAACATTTACTTGGAATGTCCTTTTCACTTTCTTTACCTTAACTATCCCATTCATTCTTCAAGACTCACTATAGATGTTCTTAACCCCTCAAAGCCTTATTACCTTCCCCATCTTCTCTTTCTCAAGACTTGTGAGGTGACCCTTCCCCACTATTCCTAAATTGCAATTGCTTTTTTACTTATCTGTCAAGTATACTAGACTCCAAGTTCCTTGAGAACAGCAACTGTGTGTTTTAACTCTACCTTTAGCATCCAACATGGTGTCTCATGAGGCATCTATGAATGAATTATGTATTATCATGGAGATAAAGGATCAGAAAAAGAGGTGGAGGAATTCATGGAATTCTAGTTTTTAATGGGTCATATCAGTTTTTTTCTTGTCTGTAACAACTTAAGATTTTTAGAATTTTTTTCTCATATTTCATTTGCTTATTTCATAGCTATAGAAATGTTGGTTTCTGTTTCTCAAATTTCTTGTTTCCACACCTGCTCCTTCACAGATAAATTTCTAGAAGTCTCAAACACTTTTATTTTGTTGGGAGGCAGGGTGTGCTGTAATTTTTCGGTTGGTCATTGCTTCTAGGTTTTTTAAATTTTAATTTTAGATTCAAGGGGTACATAAGCAGATTTGTTTGCAAAGGTATATTGTGTGGTGCCAAGATTTGGGCTTCTATTGATCCTATGACCCAGATGGTGAACGTAGTACCCAACAGGAAGTTTTTCAGCCCTTTCCTCCCGCTCTCCCTCCTTTTGGAGTCCCTACCAAACACTTTTTTTTCTTTTAGAAGCAGAGTCTTGCTCTGTCGCCCAGGCTGGAGGGCAGTGACGCAATCTCGGCTCACTGCAGCTGTCTCCCAGGTTCAAGCGATTCTTGTGCCTCAACCTCCTGAGTAGCTGGGATTACAGGCATATACCACCACACCTGGCTAATTTTTGTATTTTTAGTAGAGATGGGGTTTCACCATGTTGGCCAGGCTGGTCTCGAACTCCTGACCTCAAGTGATCCGCCCGCCTCAGCCTCCCAAAGTGCTGGGATTATAGATGTGAGCCACTGCACCCAGCTCTAAACACTATTTTAATAAACAAATTATTTGTGTTGGACTTTTTGTAATTATTTGTATTTAATATGAATTGTGAATTTACATACAATTCTTTCTTACTGATCTCACCTAATTTTATAATCAGATTAAGTATCATGTTTTTATGTAAAATCAAATACTTGTTGCAAGAAAATGTTTTCTATCTTCTGTGTCTTGTTAGAGTTATTCTGTTCCACCCCTAAAGCTAGCATCACTACTTCTAAAAAAAAACTACCAAATGGTTATGCATCTTTAGTGATAAAAAGTGATTTCCTGATATTTCTTGGAGAAAAAGATATTAGATAATATCCCTTGACTCTTTGTCATCATATAAGGAAGAACAAGAATCTATGTGATTACATTGAGTATATAATCTCAAAGATACTGGTTTTGTTTGTTTGTTTTTGAAATGGCATCTTGCTCTGTCACCCAGGCTGAAGTGCAGAGGTGTGATCTCAGCTCACTGCACCTTCCATCTCTTGAGTTCAAGAGATTCTTCCAAGTAGCTGAGATTACAGGTGCACGCCACCGTGCCCTGCTAATTTTTGTATTTTTAGTAGAAATGGGGTTTCACCATGTTGGCCAGGCTGGTCTCGAACTCCTGACCTCAAGTGATCCGCCTGCCTCAGCCTCCCAAAGTGCTGGGATTACAGGTGTGAGCCACCATGCCTGGCTGATACTGTTCTTTTTTAAAAATGAAATGTTTAGTTGGGTTAGTCAAATATCCAGGATGGACAACATCTGTTCTTTTTTGTTTGCTTGCTTTTTTAGAGACAAGGTCTGTCTCTAAAACAGACAGCTCTGTTACCCAGGCTGGAGTGTGATGGTGCGAACATAGCTCACTGCAATCTCAAACTCCTGGGCTCAAGCGATCCTCCCACCTTAGCCTCCTGGGTGTCTAGGACTACAAATATGCACCACCATGCCCAGCTAATTTTTAAATTTTTTGTAGAGATAGGGTCTAGCTATGCTGCCCAGGCTGGTACTAAACTCCTGGTCTCAAGTGATCTTTCCACCTCAACTTCTCAAGGTGCTGAGATTACAGATGTGAGCCACTATGTCCAGCCTAACACTAAGAGTTTTAACAATGGTTATTGTTAGGTTAAAAACTGCTTGTTATTGTTTATCTATAATTTTTACTTTTTCTGTAGTGAGCATGTATTAAATGTGTATTTTAAAGAAAGAAGATAGATACTTCAAAAGTCATCCCTAATCATAGCTTTTATAATAAAAAACAATGCATTATAACAATACTTTTTGTTGTCAGAAACTCCATTGTCATCACTATCATGTTTAAACTGGAACCAGGACACCCGAAATACATTATAGTTAAAATAAAAACAAAAAAGTCATTATGAGATAGGAGACCTGAATTTCAGTCTCAGCAAATCACTAGCCTCTCTAGGTTTGATCACTAGAAATGAAAAAAAAATTCAAATTTAATATGTAATGAATCTTCATTAAATGTATGGCATTTAATACATTTAAATACCATATTGTCTACCATAAATTGATGATAACCTGGAGTATTCCTTTTAGATCTGTAATTAACAACTTTTAGGGTATAAGAGTTATTTATAATGATAAATAGCTAAAATTATTTGCTAAATTTCCTTTTAGAAAATTTGCTACTTTGAGCTCTTTGTTACCTTTAACATTAATTGTTCTTTATTGCATACTTTGTGCTGTAATACTTAAAACCACTTAGTTATGTATTTTAATGTTATCCATTATATTGATATGATTGATAGCCAACATGATTATGTCGTAAATTTGAATGTTTCTTTTTCTGATTCTATTGGATAGAAGTTCAATATACCCTATCTAGGGAAATATAAACAATTTAAAACTCGAACAGAAAAGGAAGCAGATTTGTATAGTTTCGTAGCAATCTAAGTTTTGTTTTGTTTTTTTTCCTGGTCAGACGAGGTGTGGAACAATCTTAAGTTTAATACTCGTGGAGCTATACACAAAAAGTAGAGGACAGCAAATATTGGATTTTTTATGTCAGTTGATACATGAGAAGTTATTATTTTAAAGAATTCTTAATGTTAAAGGGATCAAACATAACCATTTAAAGATATTTAATGAATTTTTTCCTTTTTTTTTTCTTTTTTTCTGAGACAGGGTCTTCTTCTGTTAACCAGGCTGGAGTGCAGTGGCATAATCTCTGCTCACTGCAAGCTTTGCCTCCTGGGCTCAAGCGATCCTCCCACCTCAGCCTCCCAAGTAGCTGGACCACCATGCCCTGCTGATTTTTGTATTTTTTCTTTTTGGAAGAGACAGAGTTTGGCCATATTGCCCAGGCGGCTTTCAAACTCCTGAGCTCAAGCGATCCACTTGCCCTGACCTCTCAGTTTGCTGGGATTATAGGCATGAGCCACTGTGCCTGGCCAATTTTTTCATTTTTTAAGGTACTATAAGAGAAATGTTTTACAGGATTGAACATATGCTTATATCTGTATTATGAAAAATACATAATTTAAAAAAATGCCTGGCTGGGCACAGCAGCCCACACCTATAATCCCAACAATTTGCAAGGCCAAAGCGGGAGGAGTAGTCCCAGCTACTCGTGAAGTCAAGGTGAGAGGATTGCTTGAGCCAGGAAGGTTGAGGCTGCAATAAGCTGTGATTTTGCCACTGTACTCCAGCCTGGGCAACAGAGCAAGATCCTATCTAAAAATAAAAATAATTAATAAAAAGCTAACTGTAGAACTGTTAACCCTTCCTTTCACTTAACCTTAGAGTAAATATGTATGACTTTATACAAATAACTCATCAATTGTCATTTGTCTAAAACATCTGACTTGATATAAATTCTATGTGAAAAGTACAAATTTTAGAATATTTTCACTTTAGCATATAACATGAAATTTTAAATCACTCATGAAATTTAAGATAAAAAGTAAAGCAACAGCTTTTATTTTTGTAGCCAAAATCCTATGGGTATTTCCCAAGACTTGTACCTTTAATTACAAAGTAGACAAGTAAGGGTAAGATAGCAAAGAAAGGGAATATAACCTCATAAGATTAAATTATTTTGGCAATTTGTGCTCTGGAATATGAAGAATTGGCCAGGTGCAGTGGCTCACGCCTGTAATCCCAACACTTTGGAAGGCCGAGGCAGGTGGATCACTTGAGCCCAGGATATCTGGATCAGCCTGGGCAACATGGCAAAACCCCGTCTTTATAAAAAAAAATAATAATAATACAAAAAGTTAGCCAGGTGTGGTGGTGTGCGCCTGTGGTCCCAGCTACTTGGGAGGTGGGAGGATCATTTGAGCCCAGGAAGTCGAGGCTGTGGTGAGCCATGATCTCCCCTCCAATCTAGGCCATGGCCATAGAGTGAGATCCTCTCTCAAAAAAAGAAATATGATGAATAGAGGTTTGACAGTCACATCATTTGAGATCTCCATATCCAAATGCGTGGTCAGAGTTTGAGTCACTTGTGGAATCTTTGAGTAACTGAAATAAAATCCAGTTGATCAGAATTCTTTGGTAATTTTTAGTATGTATCAGTGAGTTTTGTCGGAAGACATCCTGTTCAAAAAAAAAATGTCGAGGCTGGGTGTGGTGGGTAATGCCTAAATTCCAGCTTTGGGAAGCTGAGCGGGGTGGATCACTTGAGCCCAGGAGTTCAAGACCAGCCTGGGCAACATGGGGAAAGCCTGTCTATACAAAAAACTGCAAAATATTAGCCAAGTGTGGTGACTTGCACCTGTAGTCCCAGCTACTTGGGAAACTGAGGTGGGAGGATCAATTGAGCCCAGGGGGTTGAGGCTATAGTGAGCTATGATCATGCCACTACACTACAGGCTGAATGACACAGCAAGACCTGTATCAAAAAAAAAAAAAAAAAGAACATTTAGTTTCTCTTTACTCCCAATATTTAATTTCTGATTCTCAAAATGTTAATTTTTGTAACAACTGTGTTAAGTACCTTCAGTGTAAGAGGTTAAATAAGCAGGTATGTGACCTTACTCCAGTTTTGATTATTTAAAAACTGGTTGATTAAGGTAACCATAAATTTCCATCATATTTGCACACTTTTGAAAGGGAAAAAGGTGCTTTTAATACCTGTCCTGGGGACAAGAGCAAAATGGCACTCTTAAAAGGCAAGCTGTTTCATGTTGATTGTTATGATTAAATGTGACAATAATTGTAAAGTATTGAAGCAGTGTTTTTAGTACAGAAGGTTGTTATTCTCCAAAAATGCCTTAGGCCTGGTTCAATAAATTATATATCATCTGCTTCTCTTATAGAGCTCTTGTCAGGCAGGATTACGTAGTCAATGTGATGAGTCTAAAGAATACCTTAACTATCTTTTTCTTTCTTCCTTTCTTTTTTTTTCTTCCTCTTTTTGTTTTTTATTTTTAAAGAATTACCTTAACTGTCTTAATTTAACTAACCAAACATTTATTTCCTGCTTATTTTTCATGCACTGAAAATGTAGGTATAAATAAGGCAAAGTCTTTGCCTTTGAGTAGTCACAATCTAAATATGCAATATGTAATAAAACAACGTAATGCAGTTGTTTTCAACCAGGGGTGTATATTAGAATCACCGGGGAGATTTTTTAGAAATACTGATGCCCCACCCCCACTTCAGTTCAATCGTAATCTCTGAATATTGTCCCAGGCATCAGTATTTTTTTCAAGTTCTCCACTTGATTTTAATATACAGCAAGGGTTATGAACTTTTGGTCTCCTGGAGAAACAGACAAGCAAAGAATGGAAAACTGTCATGGCAGGTATGTGGAGGATGCAGTGGAATCAAAGAAGAGAAAATTTCTTATTACATGGTAGGAAAAGAAAGTTTATGGAGAAGGTAGATGCCTGAGGAGAATCTCAAAGAATATATAATAGTTTGCCTGAAATATAGGTAGGAAAGATAATTCTAAGACAAAAAGAAATAGTCTATAAATGCATTTTGGGATCTAGCATTAAATGAAACTTAATGAAAGGCAAAATTCAGTTATGAAATGCTTTATATGTCCTTCTAAGAGTTGGAATGCACACATGATATTTATTGCTTTAGTCGATACTTTCTTAAACATTTTGTTAATTGATCACCTCTCAGCCTTTTGGCTAAGATTAAGCGTAAACATTTTGTTAATTGATTGTGTAATATCTTTCCTTGACCTGTTATAAAAGGCATCATTTATTTAAATAAAGAGAACACAATTTTAATTTTAAGTAACTTTACTTACTATTGTAGAAGAGGAGACTATCAGCCAAAACGTGTTTTATATCTAAATAAATTTTTAAAAATGTTTTTCATGGCTGGACACAGTGGCTCACACCTGTAACCCCAGCACTTTGGGAGGTCAAGGTGGGCAGATTACGTGAGGTCAGGAGTTTGAGACCAGCCTGGCCAACGTGGTGAAACCCCCTCTCTACTAAAAATACAAAAATTAGCTTAGTGTGGTTGGTGGCATACACCTACAATCCCAGCTACTTGGGAGGCTGAAACAGGAGAATTGCTTGAAGCTGGGAGGTAGAGGTTGCAGTGAGCTGAGATGCTGCCACTGCACTCCAGCCTGAGGGACAGAGTGAGACTCAGTCTCAAATAAATAAATAAATAAAAATTTTCTTATATCTGTAATGTAATACATCATTTAAAAAGAGGAAAGATATTCATTTGCAAGTAATTTGGTAGATTCTGCTAGATTAAACAAATTCATGTGAAGGATTTGTTCATTCGTCCATCCAAAAAATATTTGAGGTTGAACAAAAAACATAATCTATTTCCCCAACATTTTATAGTTGAATGTTCAACTGTATTCTCTTTCATAATTATCTGTATCTTCTTCTCCAGCTATTCTTTTTTTTTTTTTTTTTTTTTTTTTTGTGAGTCAGAGTGTCACTCTTGTTGCCCAGGCTGGAGTGCAATGGCACAATCTTGGCTCACCGCAACCTCCGCCTCCCAGGTTCAAGTGATTCTCCTGCCTCAGCCTCCTGAGTAGCTGGGATTACAGGCATGCACCACTATGCCCAGCTAATTTTTGTATTTTTAGTAGAGACAGAGTTTCTCCACGTTGGTCAGGCTAGTCTTGAACTCCTGACCTCAGGTGATCCGCCTGCCTCGGCCTCCCAAAGTGCTGGGATTACAGGCGTGAGCCACTGCACCCAGCCCTCTCCAGCTATTCTTATATTCCAAAGTATTCTGATTTGGAGTTATATATCTTTTTGAACAATGGCTTCAAGCACTGTAACTGCGGACCCTGTCATTTCATGACACAGTTTTTATTGCATAGAAAAGGAATAGCCCAGCTGGGCACAGTGGCTCACACCTGTAATCCCAACACTGTGGGAGGCCAAGGCAGGTAGATTGCTTGAGCTCAGGAGTTGGAAACCAGCCTGGGCAACATGGCAAAACCTTGTCTACAAAATATACAAAAATTAGCCTAGCAGGGCATGGTGATGCATGCTTGTAGTCCCAGTTACTCAGGAGGCTGAAGTGGGGAGGACAACTTGAGGTGGAGGTTGCAGTGAGCTAAGACTGTGTCACCGCAGTCCAGCCTGGGCGACAGACCCTGTCTCAAAAAACAAAACAAAACAAAACAAAAAACAGAAGCATTCAAGTTCAACCGTAATCAATTAACTAATCTAAAACCTGAAAACAACTTAAATGACCATAAGTGGGAAAACCGATAAATTGTATAATCATGCAGCAAAATATTACATGATTGTGAAAGTGAATGACCAATAACTACATATAATATAATGAATGAATCTTAAGTGTAAAAAGCAGATCAAAATAGACTGCTATAACATTTTAGCAAAGCTCAGAAAGAAGCAAAACTAGATAATTTTTTTTTTTTTTTGAGACAGAATCTTGCTCTGTCGCCCAGGCTGGAGTGCGGTGGTGTAATTTCAGCTCACTGCAGACTCCACCTCGCGGATTCTAAGCGATTCTCCTGCCTCAGCTTCCAGAGCAGCTGGGATTACAGGCACGTGCCGCCACACCCGGCTAATTTTGTATTTTTAATAGAGATGGGGTTTCACTATGTTGGCCAGGCTGGTCCGAACTCCTGACCTCAGGTGATCCTCCCACCTTGGCCTCCCAAAGTGCTGGGATTACAGGCATGAACCACCGTACCAGACCAAACTAGATACTATTTTGCTTGAAGATATGTGGTAAAACTATTTTAAAAAATAGATATTTATGGCTGGGCCCAGTGGCTCATACCTGTAATCCTAGCTCTTTGGGAGGCCAAGGTAGGTGGATCACTTGAGCCCAGGAGTTCAAGACCTGTCTTGGCAACCTGGTGAAACCTGGTATCTACAAACACAAAACAAAACAAAATAAACAAAAAATCCTAGGTGTTTATTAAGCCAAAATTCATGCTTGCAAATTGCCTCCAGGGAGGAATGCAGAGTGATAGGTTGAGAAACAGCACAGTAGGTTTGACAATACTTGTAATATTATAATTCTTTTGTTGGGAAGTGATTTCATAGATAGGAATTTTATAGTTTCATATACATTCTATGTGTATTTTGCTATGTATTAAATCCTATGTAATAAAACATTTTAAGACAAAAACATTAAGCAACTAGTCTGTTGCTTACCTTTATTGAATATTGTACAGAAATGACCCAGAAATGACCTGGCCGTGGGCGGGCGCAGTGGCTCACACCTGTAATCCCAGCACTTTGGGAGGCTGAGGCGGGCAGATCACAACATTAGGAGATCAAGACCATCCTGGCTAACACGGTGAAACCCTGTCTCTACTAAAAATACAAAAAATTAGCCAGGTGTGGTGGCGGGCGCCTGTAGTTCCAGCTACTGGGGAGGCTGAGGCAGGAGAAAGGCGTGAACCCAGGAGGCGGAGCTTGCAGTGAGCCTAAATCACACCACTGCACTCCAGCCTGGGCGACAGAGCGGAAAAAAAAAAAAAAAAAAAAATGACCTTAATGACCTGGCTGGGCACAGTGGCTCAGGCCTGTAATCCCAGCACTTTGGGAGGCCGAGGTGGGCGGATCACGAGGTCAGGAGATCGAGACCATCCTGGCTAACACGGTGAAACCCCGTCTCTACTAAAAATACAATAAAAACAGCCGGGCATGGAGGCGGGCACCTGTAGTCTCAGCTACATTGGAGGCTGAGGCAGGAGAAGGGCGTGAACCCGGGAGGCGGAGGTTGCAGTGAGCTGAGATCGCGCCACTGTACTCCAGCCTGGGCAACAGAGCGAGACTGTGTCTGAAAAAAAAAGAAAAAAAAATGACCATTTTTTTTGAAGACCACTAGTATCCATGAGAAAAGTGGTTTCAGTGTAGTGTTGAGTTTAGAGAAAAATCGGAGGCAAGGAAGTAGAGACAGTGAATATAAGCATTGATAAGTTTTTCAGTAATAGAGAGTAGATCATAGGGTTTTGTTTTGTTATCAGGTAGAAATAGGGAACATTTTTGTATGTTGTCAGGAATGATTCAGAAAGTTATTTAATAGCTTTGTTTCCTCAAGTAAACCATCTATCAAATCTACACAGTTGCTCCTGCCTAAAACTAGGAACCATCTTTGATTCCTCTTTCTTGCTCTTTTTCACATTCAATCCATCATCAAGTTACAGTTGTCAATTCTTTTTTTTAATTTTTGTTTTGTTTTGTTTTGTTTTGTTTTTTTTGAGACATTGTCTCGCTCTGTCACCCAGGCTGGAGTGCAGTGGCACCATCTCGGCTCCCTGCAACCTCTACCTCCCGGGTTCAGGCAGTTCTCCTGTCTCAGCCTCCCAAGTAGCTGGGATTACAAATGCGTGCCACCATGCTGAGCTAATTTTTATATGTATGTAGTTATGTATTTATTTATGTATTTTCAAGATGGAGTTTCACTCTTGTCCAGGCTGGAATGCAGTGGCACGATCTCGACTCACCACAACCTCCGCCTCCCGGGTTCAAGCGATTCTCTTGTCTCAGCCTCCCGAGTAGTTGGGATTATAGGTGTGCACCACCACACACAGCTAATTTTCTTTTGTATTTCTAGTAGAGACGGGGTTTTACCATGTTGGCCAGGCTGGTCTTGAACTCTTGACCTCAGGTAGTCCACCGCCTCAGCTTCCCAAAGTGCTGGGATTACAGGTGTGAGCCACTGCACCCGGCCTCACTTTTTATTGTTAAGAGACGAAGTCTCACTATGTTGCCCAGCCTGGTCTCCAACTCCTGGGTTCAAGCAGTTTCGACAAAGTGTTGGGATTATAGGCATGAGCCCCTGCACCCAGCTCCTATCACTTTTGAAATGAAATATCCTCTCTTACCTAGCCTACAAAAGCCTTTGCACTTGATATTCCCTCTACCTGGAACACATTTCTTCTGCCTCTAAATATAGGCTCCCTTTAGAATCAGATCTGTACTCAAGTGTCACCACCCTCAGACAGGCTTCCTTAATCAGTACTCTAATCGGGTCCTTCATCATACTATTCTATTGTCCTGTTTTAGTTTCTTCATAAGATTCATAACAATCTGAAATTGTAGTATTTATCTGCTTGCTTATGTGGTTATCGACAGTCTTGCTCTGTTATTCAGGCTGGAGTGCAATGGCATGATCTTGGCTCTCTGCAACCTCCACTTCTGGGTTCAAGCGATTCTCATGCCTCCATCCCCAGGTAGCTGGGACCACAGGCTGGAGCCACCATACCTGGCTAATTTTTGCATTTTTAGTAGAGACAGGGTTTCACTATGTTACCCAGGCTGGTCTTGAACTCCTGGCCTCAAGTGATCCGCCCGTCTCAGCCTTCCAAAGGGTTGGGATTACAGGCGTGAGCTACCGCGCCCAGCCACATTCTTGTCATTTTTTAAAGCAGTGTATCCTCAA
Organism: Macaca nemestrina; assembly: GCF_043159975.1. Lineage (NCBI taxonomy): Eukaryota > Metazoa > Chordata > Mammalia > Primates > Cercopithecidae > Macaca > Macaca nemestrina. The sequence goes on from NC_092131.1 coordinate 44,367,700, forward strand.
CCCCTAAAATAGGGGTTGGTACTCATAAATGTTTGTTCCATGAATGAATGAATGAGAAAAGAAAATTACCTTGGCTGTATATCCTCTGTGGTCATGGAGATAATTACATATATAAACATGAAAATGAAAACCATTTCTTTGAATAATAAGTTTACTTTTCCCCAGAAATCAAAACTACACAATTTTAGCATAGTTTGTTGTTCAGAATTTGAATATAAATTTGTGGGTGTTATATATGTAGTTAATTTATAAAAGGGTAGAATTATGAAAATATAAATCTTTTTACTATTAATACAGTTTTTGGTGCCTCCTATATGGTTCATTAATAAAGTTTACTTTGAGAATTTGACAACTTTAAAAAATTTATATATATTCAACATTTGAAATGTTAAATATAAATTATTTTTTAAATGCCAAAAATGTTCAGTATTATACTAAACAGCAATACTTTTATCTTTTCCTAGGATATTATTGCTGGATTCCTATATACCATTTTAATCTTAGCTGTCTTCTATCCATTTGTGGACCTGATTGACAACTTCAACCAAACTCACAAATACGCTCCGTTAATCATCATCGGGCTTCATTTAGCTTTGGGGATCTTTTCTTTCACTCTTGACACCTGGAGCACGTCCCGAGGAGACACAGCTGAGATTCTAGGAAGTGGTGCTGGAATTGCATGTGGATCTCATGTTACTTATAACATGGGTCTAGTATTAGATCCTTCTCTAGATATATTACCTTTAGCTGGGCCCCCCATTACTATGACTCTGTTTGGAAAAGCCATATTGCGGATCCTCATAGGGATGGTATTTGTACTAATAGTCAGAGATGTAATGAAAAAGATCACCATTCCTTTAGCCTGCAAAATCTTCAATATACCATGTGATGATATTCGAAAAGCAAGACAGCACATGGAAGTTGAACTTCCTTATCGGTATATTACCTATGGAATGGTTGGTTTCTCCATCACATTTTTTGTTCCTTACATATTTTTCTTTATTGGTATCTCTTGATGGAGAAATATTGTTTATGATAAGAAAGGAGGGTATCAGTTACTGATACCTAAAAATATATTCCAGGTAAAAGCCAGGTCAGAATTAGACTTTTGCAGGAATTTAACTTAAATAATTATTTAAGTAAATTCTTAAGAGTCAGTGCATTTTATCATTGCACATCCAGATACTGATTTAGGTGAGCTGAGCTATTTCAATACTGAGAAAATGATAAGTATCCATTTAGAATGTTCATGTAATGTTTGGAGAGTTTTGTATTATGGATTCAACTTATATATAATATATATAAGGTACATAATATGCAATTATATATCTGATGTATATTATATATAAAATAATATACCTAAGTGTTTTTTTAAACTATGGGAGTGTATTATAAAATTGATAATAATATGCAAACAGTTGTGCCTGTGTATTTGAACTAAATACAGGTATGTTGTTATTAACAGATATATTTAACATTTATTTACTGTGGGAGCCGTTTCCTAATTGAATTGCGTAATTACTAGAGCAGAATGCATATGCTACTATACGTTGATTTATTGCCTGTTTTTACACTGCCATTACCTTTCATGTTACCCATGATGTTGAACATGGGAGGCATTTTTAATGGACCAAATTTTTGAAAAAATAAGTTTTTGGATTCTTTTAAGTTCTGTATACTGTTTTGAATGTACTTTATTTGCCACTATTCTGGACGTCAGTTTAATAATTCAGGTACTGAATTTTATTGCTTGCTAATTGTGCCTTTCTGTTGCTAAATTAAGAAATGCTATGTATACTGTGATGTAAAAATAAGACATTAACTTTATCTTAAATTACATATAATCAAGCAAATATTTTAAAACATGTTGTCAAGGCGACAGGCATAAAAGTAAATTGCCCTTAACTCTTTAGCCTTTATTTGGAAAGAAATGTGGAATGGGCTAAACTTTCTCACCAATTTATTATAAAGCTAAGTGGATAAATACTTCCCTTTTTGTAGGTATTTTTGTGTGCATTGTAAGTTATAGGAACAGGATATATTTTTTGTACATTGTCTTGATTGTTTATATTACAGGTAGGTATTTCCAGTGAATGGAAACGTAGTTGAAATTTATAGATGGGACAATGCACATACTTCATATGTAAAGAAAGCATTTTTCTAAATAATTTGGAAAGGATTGGATTTAGCACTGTTAACTTTTAATACCCATTTATTGGCTACTTAAGGTAAATTATAAAACCTAAAATTAGTATCAGTATTTTAGATCCTATTATTTTTTCAACTTTCTATTATTTTCACAGTGGAACATTTGTGTATAGTATTAAACTATTCATTTTTCTGTCTGTGCCTTTATATTTTGAAGTGTGGTTGTACTTATGTTAGCATTAAGTGTATTTATAGAAAGTTTTTCATAAAGAAGAGGATTAACTTTCCATATAAATGAATACCAGGTATGAAATTACTGATTTTAGTGCAATATCTATATGATTATCCAGAACTATCACTTCAGATGTTTCTATTTTGGGCACCATAACTATTTGAACTCATATTTTTATAATTCTGATTGAGAATTTAGGGGCATGGTAATTTTTATCGAAACTGAAGCTGATAATTTTAAGTAAAGCAACTAAATTTACACTTATTAGTTAAAAGGAAACCAAGGCATGTAGGAAAATGTCGGCACCTTGGAAAATGTGAAAAGAGCTTTACTTTCAAAATGTATGTTTAATGAGTTGAATTTTGGGGACTGTTTCCCATAATTTGGGCCAATGCTATCCTGTTGATTTTTATGTCTAGCTTAAAAAGTATTTGAAAATGTTCCATTTCTTTGTGTTTTATTATTTTCTGTCCTATGACACTTCTATGCTAAGTGTATTTTAAAATAAAAGCCAAATTGAAGATTGAAGGTTTTGCTTTGTTTTGTTTGCCTTCCGGGAGGCAAAAAAAAACTGTTTTATCTGGTAGAGATTTAAAAAATATGTCTTAGATTTTCATTCTAGCACATATTTCCTCTGAAGCGTTTTGTTCAAAATCAAAGTGCTGTTTTGGCAATAGAAGACATTGAAGAAATTCTTTGAGGTACAAACTGACTTTGCCTCCATTTATGATTACTTCTAACATTGTACTTTTAGTAAAAAGTTTCATAATATTTCTTTTAAAAAGCTTATGCACAAAACCAAAAAATTTTTAAAAATTTAAAAGGATTTAAAAAGGAAATAAAAAGTAAAAAAGCTTATGGACAAAAATGTTTCAGTAAAATGTGACTAATAGTATTGTAGGTAGTTTACTGCTTTTCCGTGAATGTCAAGGATTAATCATAAAACTAGGAACAGGTACTTTTTCAAGCAGAATAAAACATATGGACATTTTACTTTATAATTTTTTTTTTTTTTTTTTTTTTTTTTTGAGACGGAGTCTTGCTCTGTCGCCCAGGCTGGAGTGCAGTGGCCCGATCTCAGCTCACTGCAAGCTCCGCCTCCTGGGTTCACGCCATTCTCCCGCCTCAGCCTCCCGAGTAGCTGGGACCACAGGCGCCCGCCACCTCGCCCGGCTAATTTTTTGTATTTTTTAGTAGAGACGGGGTTTCACCATGTTAGCCAGCATGGTCTCGATCTCCTGACCTCGTGATCCGCCCATCTCGGCCTCCCAAAGTGCTGGGATTACAGGCTTGAGCCACCGCGCCCGGCCCTACTTTATAATTTTAAATGCCATGATGTATGAACTACAAAATCCAGGTCTGCCAGAAACTAATTATATGACCTAATATAAAACAATGCTACTTCAAGATTGACACAATTATTTTTATTTTATTTTGTAGCTTTCTTTACAAGTAGTGTTTATTAAATATATGTTTCCAAGACAATATAAAAATGAATTCAGTGAAATGAATAGAATTTAAAAGCAAATTTTCCCTCACCCTCCCTGTCATTCCCTTAAAGGCAGATTTTAACAGAGCATTAAGTAAAGATGAGTAAATACTAAAGCGGTTTTTTAAAATATATAATCACAAAAATTTTTAAAGGCTACTCAAGTGAAGCAGTGGGAGTGGAGAAAGATACAATCACACAATTTTATATGACAAAGGTTTTTTATTGGTAAAACTATTTTATTCTTGTAGATTTAAAACCTAACATGTGGCCAGATTTGGTGGTTCACGCCTGTAACCCCAGCATTTTGGGAGGCCAAGGTGGGAGGATCACTTGAGGCCAGGAGTTTGAGACCAGCCTGGGCAACATAACCAGACCCCATCTCTACCCTCCTATGCCAACACACACACCAAAGGTTAGCTGGACCTGGTGGCATAGGCCTGTAGTCCTAACTTTGGAAGGCTGAGACAGGAGGATGCTTGAACCCCGGAGTTTGAGGTTACAGTGAGGTATGCTCATGCCACTGCACTCCAGCTTGGGCAATAGAGGGACATCCTATCTCTAAAAAGGAGGGGGGTTTAGACAGAGTCTCGCTCTGTCACCCAGGCTGGAATGCAGTGGCGCCATCTCAACTCACTGCAACCTCTGCCTCCCAGGTTCAAGCGATTCTCCTGCCTCAGCCTGCTGAGTAGCTGGGACTACAGACGCAAGTCACCACACCCGGCTATTTTTTGTATTTTTAGTAGAAATGGGGTTTCAACCTGTTGGCCAGGCTGTTCTCGAACTCCTGACCTCAAGTGATCCGCCCACCTCCACCTCCCAAAGTCCTGGAATTACAGGCTTGAGCCACCGCACCAGGCCACTAAAATGTTTAATCTGGACATCAATAAGGATCAGTTTTTAACATTTTACTTTATAGCTGCATTAGATTTTCTGAAGAGGGTTTTTGTTGTTTGATAGGGTTTTTTTTTAAGAAAGGGAAGAGGTGGCAGTTTGAGAAAAAGTAATTAAACTTAGTAGATATTACTGTGCTGGGTATTTTCTCGTTATTTGATCAAGTTCTTCCATTCCTTTTGAAATACATATGTAAGTTAAAAAGAAAAAATTTGGCCAGGCGTGGTGGCTCACGCCTGTAATCCAACACTTTGGGAGGCCAAGGCGGGCAGATCACTTAAGGTCAGGAGTCTGAGACCAGCCTGGCTAACATGGTGAACCCAGTCTCTACTAAAAGAAAAAGACAAAAACAGCTGGGCATGGTGGCACATGCTTGTAGTCTCAGCTACTTGGGAAGCTGAGATGGGAGGATTGCTTTAACTCAGGAGGTGGAGGTTGCAGTGAACTGAGATCACACTACTGCACTCCAGTCTGGGTGACAAAGCAAGACTCCATCTTAAAGAAAAAAAGGAAAGAACTTTTACATTTGAATTCTGTTTGTGGTTACGTAAGTTATACATAGCACAATAAAAATGTTAACATACTAATTGTGAAGGACTTTTAGAGAGCTCTTCATTTTTAGGCCCACCAGATAACTTTATAAGGAAACAGGCCTTGTGAGATACACAGGAGGGAATATTCAAAGAAAAATAAACCTTTTAAAAAATAAAAATGTTTAAGGAAATAAATGTGTTTGTTTGTTTTTTTAGAGGTAGGGTCTTGCTTTCTCACCCAGGCTGGGGTGCAATGGCATGATCACTGCTCTCTACAGCCTCCACCTCCTGGGTTTAATCCATCCTCCTGCCTCAACCTCCCAAGTAGCTGAGACTACAGCCATGTACCACCATGTCTGGCTAATTTTTCTATTTTTATAGAGATGGGGTCTCACTATGTTGTCTAGACTGGTCTTGAACTCCTGGGCTGAAGCAGTCCTCCAACCTCAGCCACCCAAAGTGCTGGGATTATAGGTGTGAGCCACTGTGCCAGGCTAAAAATGTTAATTCTTAAATCTCAACTAGCTGACTTTTCCTAATTTGCCCTTCCCTTTCTTCCTTTCTTTCCCAAATACGGGATTCTATGTCTGATAACAGCAATCTATGAGCAGAATAAAATATACTTTGGTAACTATTATACCGACTGTTCATGCTAAAAAGCCTTAGTGATTGTGAAACCTCTCTTGCATATAAATATGAAAATCAGATTTTGGCCGGGTGCAGTGGCTCAAGCCTGTAATCCCAGCACTTTGGGAGGCTGAGACAGGCGGATCACAAGGTCAGGAGATCGAGATCATCCTGGCTAACACGGTGAAACCCCGTCTCTACTAAAAAAAAAAATACAAAAAACTAGCCAGGCGTGGTGGCGGGCGCCTGTAGTCCCAGCTACTCAGGAGGCTGAGGCAGGAGAATGGCGTGAACCCGGGAGGTGGAGCTTGCAGTGAGCTGAGATCCGGCCACTGCACTCCAGCCTGGGCAATAGAGTGAGACTCCATCTCAAAAAAAAATGCCCAAGACTGAGTAATTTATAAAGGAAAGAGGTTTAATTGGCCCACAGTTCTGCATGGCTGGGAAGGCCTCAGGAAACTTACAATCATGGCAGAAGGCACCTCTTCACAGGGCGGCAGGATGAAGTAAGAGTGAGTGGCGAGCGAAGTGGGAAGCCCCTTATAAAACCATCAGATCTCATGAGATCTCACTCACTATCACGAGGAGAGCATGGGGGAATTGCCCCCATGATTCAAGTATCTCCACCTAGTCTTGCCCTTGACTTGTGGGGATTATTACAATTCAAGGTGAGATTTGGGTGGGGACACAAAGGCAAAGCATATCAGTCACAATCTGTAATTATGTATTACTTACTTTTTAAATTTTCTGTCATTATCCCTATGATATAAGCTTCATGAGAAAAAAGACCTTGTGCATCTTTTTACTTCTGGATCCCTGGGACACAATAGGCATTCAATTAGGGTATGTTGAATGAATTACGTGATTATTCAGTCCTTAGGCTTTATATGTGCATTTTTCTGGGGAAAATTTTATAACATTCATCAGATTCTCAAAGAGATTAATGATCTAAAAATTTTAATATTGCTTAATAGTCTACCTATATTTTAAAAGTTTAGGTTGTAAATGAATGCTTCCAATTTAGTAAGGATTTTGTCACTTTTCATGCAGTATTTAAGGGCTAATAATTTAATTCTAGGAAAGTTTTGTATGTAATTACTATAGTACCCCATTGTATGAATGTGATTTGTATTCAAATTAGTTTTAAGATTTTTTTATTTTTAAACTTGAAATCAAATCTGAAAAGAAAATATTCTGTATATACAGGGATATACCTTTTAGTTTCTAGTAATAAATAAATGTGTTCCTGAGAATATTATTTTGTACAATTGATCTTTAATTTTTCATATAATCAACTACATTTAAACATTTTAAGTGATGTTTATAATTAAAATTTTGATTATATTCAGAGCTTAAATGTCAAGTGTTTTTTTTTTTACTTCAGTGAAGTGAAGGCTACCCTGGTCTCCAAAGGTCTCCAGGCCCAAATTCAGAGCATCAGTGGGGTTGGTGACAGTAAGATGGATTTTAATTTTCCTACTATTTAAGGGTTTTTTTCCTTTTTCATCTGGGTTAATTTAAGGGGGAACATTCACCAAACTCATTTTAATGCACAGTATTTTTGCTCATATTTGGTTGATATGGTTTGGATTTGTGTCCCTATCCAAATCTCTTGTCAAATTGTAATCCCAGTGCTGGAGGAGGAGCCTGATGGGAGGTGATTGGATCATGGGAGCAGATATCTTTCTGGCTGTTCTCCTGATAGTGAGTTTTCATAAGATCTGGTTGTTGGCCGGGCATGGTGGCTCATGCCTCTAATCCCAGCACTTTGGGAGGCCAAGGTAGGCGGATCACCTAAGGTCAGGAGTTCGAGACCAGCCTGACCAACATAATGAAACCCCGACTCTACTGAAAATACAAAATTAGCCTGGCATAGTGGCACACGCCTGTAATCCCAGCTATTCAGGGGCCTGAGGCAGGCGAATCACTCGAACCCAGGAGGTAGAGGTTGCAGTGAGCCAAGATTGCACCACTGCACTCCAGCCTGGGCAATAAGATCGAAACTCCGTCTCGAAAAAAAAAAAAAGATCTGATTGTCTAAAAGTGTGTGGCACCTCCCCCTTCACCCTCTCTTCCTCCTGCTCCAGCTATGTAAGATGTGCCAGCTTCCCCTTTACCTTCTGCTATGATTGTAAGTTTCCTGAGGGCTTCCCAGCCAGGCTTCCTGTATCACCAGTAGAACTATGAGCCAATTAAACCTCTTTTTTTTTTTTTTTCCTTGAATAAATTACCCAGTCTCCAGTAGTTTTTTTGTTTTTGTTTTTGTTTTTTTCTTTTTCTTTTGAGATGGAGTCTTGCTATCACCCAGGCTGAAGTGCAGTGGCATGATCTGCCTGCCTCAGCCTCCCAAAGTGCCGAAATTACAGGTGTGAGCCACCGCACCCGGTCTCCAGTAGTTTTTAATAGCAGTGCAGAAATAGACTAATACACTGGTTGAAATATGTGATAACAATCTTAAAAGTAAAAAAACAATAATAATCCTGCAACATTTGTCACCATAAAATGTTTTAAATAGCTTTACAAATAAGAATTTTTAAATATTTGCTTCTCAGCAGTATATTCGCAAAATCATATTTAAAGTATTCATGAACAAAGGGTGTAAATTTTTAAAATAACAAATTGATTTGGCCGGGCACGGTGGCTCACACCTATAATCCGAGCACTTTGGGAGGCTGAGGTGGGCAGATCACAAGGTCAGGAGTTCGAGACGAGCCTAGCTAACATGGTGAAACCCCCGTCTCTACTAAATATACAAAAATTAGCCAGTCGTGGTGGCAGGCGCCTGTAGTCCCAGCTAGTTGGGAGGCTGAGGCAGGAGAACGGCTTGTACCCAGGAGGCAGAGGTTGCAGTGAGCCGAGATTGCGCCATTGCACTCCAGCCTGGGCGACAAGACCGAAACTCCATCTCAAAAAAGGAAAAGAAATTGAATGAACCAAAGCACGGAGATGGGAATGTGTTAGACATGTTTGGCAAACAAATAGTAGTTTGCCTGGAGCATCAGGGTACCTGCAAGGGAGTAGCAAGATTAAAGTTGAAAAGCTTGTTAAAATACCCAGTAAACAATGGGTGTGGTGAAGTGTTGTCTTTCTTTGCCAGTAGAAGGGCTGCACTATTACTCACTTAACTCACTCTTAGCTCATGAGTGAAATTACACCTAACTTGAAGTTAATCAAAAGTATTTTTTGATATATACTTCATTATTAAGTGTTTGGTTTTTTGTTTTTTTAAAATCTGTGATAACAGAAGACAATTACATGTTTACTTATTAAGAGGAGAAATAAGGCAATTTACATATTAATCCTAGATTTTATATGAAAAAATCCCAAAGCAGTGAATTTTGGTGACATGGTATCATGACTGCTATAATTGCTATTATTTAGAAGAGGAGTCCCCAGGAAGTTAGGAGAACTTTGGATGTGAAGCTCCGCTCACCTTCCAAGCCCTCACAAGAAGGTTGTATAACAGATTAATGACATACCTGGAAACCTACGCACAGGCCATGAGAATTGACGTCATTAGGTTAAGAGTCTGCAGATCTAGCTACTTTTATTACAGACCAGGAATTTACAATGTGTTCTACAAGGAAGACGAGCTTCCAAGATACTCCATCTAGGATTTGCAGGTATGCTCTGGCAATAAAGTTGGTGTTTGTAGGAAAATAGCCTGTTGCATGGCAAGAGTGATACCATCTTGAAGTGAAACCTCCATAATGACTAATGTTTGACTCTGCATGCCAAAGTGTTCTGCAGTAAGTTCTCTAAACAATGCGTGTAACAACCCTCATAAAGATGTTTATCTGACCTCCCCAGTGGTCACAAGTTTCCACAAGAAAGTAACAGCTGTACATGTCTTTATCCTAAAGGCTTTTTTTCTTTTCTTTTCTTTTTTTGAGACAGGGTCTTGCTCTGTCATCAAGGGTGGAATACAGTGGCATGATCTCGGTTGACTGCAACCTCCGCCTCCCAGGTTCAAGCGATTCTCATGCCTCAGCCCACTTGAATAGCTGGGATTACAGGCATGTGCCACCATGCCCGTCTAATTTTTGTATTTTTAGTACAGACAGGGCTTCACTATGTTGGCCGGGCTGGTCTCCAACTCTTGACCTCCAGTGATCCGCCCACCTCAGCCTCCCAAAGTGCTGGGATTACAGCCGTGAGCCACCACGCCTGGCCCAAGGCTTGCTTTCTAAAGGATAATTTCTGGAGGACTGGTGTGAGGATCCGCCATCTCGCAGTTGTCCGAGACATTGCTTATGTTTTCAAATCTCTGTTAAATATTTTCTTTCCGAGAAACTGGATTTGTCAGCCTTATTCTTTGGGCTTTATAGGTAGGTTTGAATATACCTGCTGCTCACTGTGGAACCGTATTCTTGAACTTATTTCTTATCCCACCATACTTAAGAGACCATGACATTCCCTTTATGCATTGAGATCACACCTGACCACACATCTGGCTAATCTCAACTGCTAGTGAAGATTGTGGCATGGGTGTAGGAAGAATGTTTTCTAACAGAATCACAGAGATACCCCGAATATGTTCTGCATCTATGAGGTAATCCACAATACACCCATAACCACCTACTTTCTTCCTGATTCAGTATTATTCCAGAGAGGCTCATGGCTTCCTCATTAGTTTGTCTATTACCTATAAAAAAAGACATGATGCCCACACTGCCTTACATTTACCTTATAATTGGCCCACAAACATGCCACTAGCCATTGCCAATCTGTAAAGATAGCCATTCCTTACGTATCAACCTGAAACTCCCATTTCAAAGAAACCTTGGTGACTCTTCCATGAGATAGTTTCCTAAGTAGGGGGGAAAGATTACAGATTTCTGTCTTTGGGAGGCTTTAAGCTTTTCCAAGTCATGATATGTTATACCATATTCTTGCCCTTGCTAGTCTGTCATAAAACAGACTTCAGATTTATGCTTGCAAACAGTGTCATTTCCCAAATCCTGACATACCACTTTATTGACTTCTTGTGAAAATGTTTGCATTGAGGCTGGGCACGGTGGCTCAAGCCTGTAATCCCAGCACTTTGGGAGGCCGAGACGGGCGGATCACGAGGTCAGGAGATCGAGACCAGCCTGGCTAACACGGTGAAACCCCGTCTCTACTAAAAATACAAAAAACTAGCCGGGCGAGGTGGCGGGCGCCTGTAGTCCCAGCTATTTGGGAGGCTGAGGCAGGAGAATGGCGTAAACCTGGGAGGCAGAGCTTGTAGTGAGCTGAGATCCGGCCACTGCACTCCAGCCTGGGTGACAGAGCAAGACTCTGTCTCAAAAAAAAAAAAAAAAGAAAATGTTTGCATTGAATTCTAATGTTTGTGAAGATGCTGGTGCCAAACCTGTACTGACTTTCATGTTCCCATTCTGTGTCTTTTTTTTTTTCCCCCCTAAAAAATACATTGAGGCTGGGTGCAGTGGCTCATACCTGCAATCCCAGCACTTTGGAAGGCCAAGGAGGATGGATCGCTTGAATATAGGAGTTCAAGGCCAGCCTGGGTGACACAGTGAAAATCCATCTGTACTAAAAATACAAAAATTAGCTGGACACGGTGGCACATGCCTGTAGTCCCAGCTACGTAGGATACTAAGGCAGTAGAATCCCTTGCGCCCAGGAGGCGGAGTTGCAGTGAGTCCAGATCACACCACTGCACTCCAGCCTGGGTGACAGAAGTGAAAAACTGTCTCAAAAAAAAAAAGTGTTTAACTGAAGTCAGAGGACCAGGATTTTTGTCTTGACTTTGTTTTGTCTTGGGCTATAATTGTAAGTTCCTTCAACTAGGTACTGGCACCAGAATGATAAATGGTTTCCTCACAGATAAAATGAAGAGGTAAGACTTGATGTTCTCTAGCCCTTTCACTATTAAAATTTAATCAACTCTAAGGCGGAGCTTGCAGTGAGCTGAGATCCGGCCACTGCACTCCAGCCTGGGCAACAGAGCGAGACTCCGTCTCAAAAAGAAAAAAAAAAAAATTTAATCAACTCTATTAGATCAAGTGTACAAAAAGAAATGGAGTATGTTTGTTTCTATTAGGATTCTGGAATTTAACAAAAAGAATTTTAATGTACCTTCAGTGAGGGAATAGAGTTGGGAGAGCATGTCTTGTCCCCGAAGCAACCTTCCCCTCTTTTCCTGTCTATAAAAAGTTTGTATATACACCCCTCTAAGGAAATTAACAAGTTTCACCAAAGAAAGACAGTAAGGCAATTGCTTTAGAAGAGTCATAACTTTTGTTAAATCACAAGGTTTAAAGTAGCTAATAGGTCACTTTACCGAAGTAACCTAATCCAACCTACTATCTAAACAGTTCTGAGCTGAAGTGGCTCTAAACAGATAGTTCTTTCTTTAAAAAAAAAAAAAAAAAAACTGGGGGAGGGGGAGAGGGCCAGATTAGACACCAAAGGCCTCAGTAATTCTAGAATTCATTCAAATCTTGCCAGCTACAGAGATGGATATGTAAAGGAAAAAAAGAAGAAAATCTCTCCTTTAGAAATCTCATTCAGAACTAAGAAAAGAGAAACTGGAAAAAGAAATGTAGGCCGGGCGCGGTGGCTCACGCCTGTAATCCCAGCACTTTGGGAGGCCGAGGCGGGCGGATCACAAGGTCAGGAGATCGAGACCACGGTGAAACCCCGTCTCTACTAAAAATATAAAAAATTAGCCGGGCGCGGTTGTGGGCGCCTGTAGTCCCAGCTACTCGGGAGGCTGAGGCAGGAGAATGGCGTGAACCCGGGAGGCGGAGCTTGCAGTGAGCCGAGATCGCGCCACTGCACTCCAGCCTGGGCTGGGCGACAGAGCGAGACTCCGTCTCAAAAAAAAAAAAAAAAAAAGAAATGTAAAACTACCTCATAAAACTCTTATGAACTTTACAGAATCCTATTTTGGAAAATGAGATCCTCAAAATAAATCTTTAAATTGCAAATCACGTTATTCATAAAGGTTTTTTAAAAATAAGCAGAACATTGGGAGGCTGAGGCAGGTGGATCACCTGAGATAAGGAGTTCGAGACCAGCCTGAACAACATAGTGAAACCCTGTCCCTACTAAAAATACAAAAATTAGCCGGTTGTGGTGGTGCATGCCTGTAATCCCAGCTACTCCGGAGGCTGAGGCAGGAGAATTGCTTGAACCTGGGAGACAGAGGTTGTGGTGAGCCGACATCACACCACTGCATTCCAGCCTGGGCAACAGAACGAGACTCTGTCTCAAAAAAAAAAAAAAAAAAAAAAAAACCAGAACAAAAAATCAGTACTTTCATTAGAACATTTCTAGAATGTAACAGTGCCTATTGCAGAAAGTCTTTTTTTAATTTCATAAGAAATTCTGCTAGAAAACATGAGGTTATTTTTGAATGTCAGTCAGCTGTTTTCTTATATAGGGAAATTATTTCATGAAAATGAGAAGTTACTTGCCACGAAAAATTACACAAGATATCTATAGATACATTGCTTTTTTTTTTTTTTTTTAATTCAAATGGCAAGAACAGCAAAAATCCTCTTTTTAGTATACCCATTATGGAAAACAGTGTGGAGATACTTAAAAACTAAGAATAGAACTACCATATGATCCAGTAATCTCACTAGTGAATATATATTCTAAGGATTTGAAATCAGTGTATCAAAGCAGTATCTGCACTCTCAAGTTTATTGCAGCATTACTTATAGTAGCCTAAGTGTCCATCAATGAATGAGTGGAAAGAAAATTTCAGACAAGAGGAATAAGTGCAAGAGATCCATTTTAACTCACGATGACTATAGTTAATAGCAATATATTATATACTTGGGGAAAAAAGTCCTCCTCTGCCCACTATAATAATTGTATTCTCCTCTCAGAAGTAACTACTGTTGTCAGTTTGAAGTATATGTTCTGTGTATGTGTGTGTGTGTGTGTGCGTTTTTATATATTTATGTATGTTGAAATATATAATTGTGTTATATAAAATTTAGGTTTTTAAAATAAAAATATATTGTACATATACTGCAAGTCCCCTCCCCACACTCCCATACTCCCCTTTTTTAAAAAAATTAATGATACCTCTTGGAGTTCATATAGGATTTCTCTCCTGAAGTTATCTTTTTTTTTTTTTTTTTTTTTTTTTTTTGAGACGGAGTCTCTCTCCGTAGCCCAGACTGGAGTGCAGTGGCCGGATCTCAGCTCACTGCAAGCTCCGCCTCCCGGGTTTACGCCATTCTCCCGCCTCAGCCTCCCGAGTAGCTGGGACTACAGGCGCCCACCACCTCGCCCGGCTAGTTTTTTTTGTATTTTTTAGTAGAGACGGGTTTTCACCGTGTTAGCCGGATGGTCTCGATCTTCTGACCTCGTGATCCGCCCGACTCGGCCTCCCAAAGTGCTGGGATTACAGGCTTGAGCCACTGCGCCCGGCTCCTGAAGTTATCTTTACTGTGAAACATCAACTTTTCCCAGTCTACTAAATCACTCCTAACAGCACACAGACATGCTCTACTCCCATTTCTCTGTTCTCCTCTACTTCTTTTTTTTTTTTTTTTTGAGATGAAGTCTCGCTCTTGTCACCCAGGCTGGAATGTGGTAGCACAATCTCAGCTCACTGCAACCTCCACCTCCCAGGTTCAGGCAATTCTCGTGCCTCAGCCTCCCTCCCTGGTAGCTGCGACTACAGGCATGTGCCACCAGGCCCAGCCAATTTTTGTATTTTTAGTAGAGATGGGGTTTCACCATGTTGGCCAGGTCGGTCTCAAACTCCTGACCTCAAGTGATCTCCCCGCGTTGGCCTCCCAAAGTGCTGGGATTACAGGTGTGAACCACGGTGCCCGGGCTGAAGATAGTTTGGAGCCTTCACAACATGTTTCATCCCACAGACAAACGCCAATCAACTGAGAGCGTTTTCCTGCTGGGTTATGCTGTGAAGCCCTAGGAGTGCCATGATCAGTTAATGATGTCTGCCTAAGGAAAGGGGGAGAGGAGATAGAAGACGATGGAGACAATGAAAAGGTCCCTAAAATCCACACTGGTAGGGAGAAGAGAGTTTTCAGAACAAAGTGATCAATAGATAATATCAAACACTAGTGGAGAGATTCAGGCTGAAGGCAGACATCTTGTATGAGTTTCTAGTTTACCTCTAAGAGAACAATTTCAATGGTATATGTGGTAGTGGCAGTAGTCAGATTGTAATGAATAAAGGGAAAAAGGAGTTAGGGAATGAGATGGTAAGTAGGTATCCGAGGTTAAGATTTACGAAATAGGTAGATAGTACATGCTAGAACTAATTTTATTATACACAGTTTTTTTTTAAATTCTCATTGAATCTGAGATCAGACTATCTGAATCAAGAAGAATGCAAAACTTAAAGTGAACAATAACTCCCAAATGACTGTAGCACCTGATCTTAAGTAATAAATTTTAGTACCATTAATCTACTTTTTCTTCTTTTCATTCATTCATTCATTCATTCGAGATAGGATGTCACTCTGTTGCCCAGACTGGAATGCAATGGTGCAATCTCAGCTTACTGCAGCCTCCTCCTCAAGCCATACTCCCATCTCAGCCTCCCAAGTAGCTGGGATTACAGGCGCATGCCACCACGGCCAGCTAATTTTTGTATTTTTAGTGGAGACAGTGTTTCACCATGTTGCACAGGCTGCTCTTGAACTCCTGGGCTAAAGCGACCTATCTGCCTCAGCCTCCCAAAGTGCTGGGATTACAGGCGTGAGCCACTGCACCCAGTCATTAATCTACTTTTTATCTCACGTTTGTCAAACAACAAAGATATTAGGGAACCATGGCAAGGGAATTAGCTGAACTACCTGGAGGAGTAGTTCTTAATATGCATCATCAGCATCACCTGGGAATTTATTAGAACTGCAGACTCCTGGGACCCATCTCAGGCTTACTGAATCAAAAATGTGGGGGCCAAAGACCAAGCAATTTCTTTAACAAGCCGGCTAGTTCATTCAGATGCACACCCAAGTTAATGTCTTGTAACAGCAGTTTCTCATTAAATCAACCACATAGTTATTAAGTTACTAATCCACTTCCTTGGCCTGACCTAGATTCTCTAATGCTAAACCCTTTCAAGTGGTCAGGGTGGGCTAACAGTCTTTTAAGGGTATTGAGGACCAGACTGATCAGCTGTGATCTATCATTTGAGCTGGAAAAAATATCATCTTTTCACATGGAGGACCTAAAAATTCCCTTTGAAATCAGCAATCCCCACAAGTGAGAGGACCTCCTCTCTCTCTCTCTATGCCTTGAACTCAGAAGACTCAGGCATGCAGAGCCAATGCCTAACATGTCAAAACTGCACACAATAATTTATGACATGTTTGTGAGGAACATAGTTTTGTTAATTTTCGGCTCACTACCCATTTGCAGCACCTGCCCTGAAAAATAAATAAATAAATAAAAATCTTCTCTTTTTAAAATAAGTTTATTTTTACATCTCTTACATTGCTCCATTACATATTACACTGCATTTCAAAGTGATCAGATCCCTTAAAAAGATCCCTTCACCTAGAAAGCATGCTACTTCTTGCTGAGTTCTGGCTTTCAGTCTTGTGACTGTTTAAGGTCTTAAAGTAAGTAAAATCTAGCCTCTTCATATAATGTCAACGCAGGGTCAGAAAACAGGCTATTTAGTCAGTATTTACATGTCATAGGGCTGACTTGGCTGAACCTGTGCTCACTACCCAAGGCCCTCCCTTACCTTCTCTGCTGACTGTCATTTGGTCCTTGTAATTTCCACCAGTCAGTCTGTGCTATGGTCATGAAGCTGGAAGTGGCAGCTTTGCATTTCTGAACATTGCATGGGCAAGGGAAGGTCTAAGACAGAACCCCACCATGTAGATCAATAATTGTGTGATTTTGTGTTGGTATAACTGGCCAAGATCATGATTTTTCTTTTTTTTTTTAAGATAAAAATTGAAAATGCTCTTTAGTAATCTACATTTTATTTATAATGAAAATCGTAGTACTAGTGTAATAAACATCTGCACCATCAGTTTCAAAGCATTTTTTACACCCTTAAGAGTGACATCTTAGTTCCTCCTCCTAAATTTACTTTGTCTTTAATTTGTCTTGTAACTGTATGACTCTAAATGACCCATGCTTAAGAATTATCATGTAACTTTGAAATGGTTGATGGTGTTTATGATTCAGTTTTAAATTCATGTCTTTAACATATTTGTAATTCATTTTTAATTTTCTAATATGTTTTAAATTTATTGCCACCAATAAAAGGCAGGCACATTATTCTTTTTCTTTCCCAAATCCAAATTTTAATTAATGCTGAAAAATCACACATCACTAATGATAATTAATAATGGTACAATAGCATAAACTACCACTTTTCAAATAATCTTCTAAACGTTTATCAACATTTAAATTGACAGTGTTTTACTGAGGCACTGCCAATATAAAACAATAATTTCTCCTTTCTCAAAAATAATGCTTATAAATAATTTGGTTTAAAAGGAGAGAGGCACTTTGGGAGGCCGAGGCGGGTGGATCACTTGAAGTCAGGAGTTCAAGACCAGCCTGGCCAACCTGGTGAAACCCCATCTCTACTAAAAATACAAAACTTAGCCGGGTGTGGTGGCGTGTGTGTATCCCCAGCTACTTGGGAGGTTGAGGCAGGAGAATCGCTTGAACCCAGGAGGCAGAGGTTGCAGTGAGTCAAGATCACACCACTGCACTCCAGCCTGGGCAATAGAGCGAGACTCTGTCTCAAAAAATATATATATATATATTTCTGTTGCAGAATAAAACCCCACTAATTTGTGCCGTAATAATTATAAAAGTGAACAGCTGGAAAGAAATGCACAACTCTCATGCTATTGGAGCTTAAGATTCCCATGAGGAATCTCATCTGCTCAAGGACTGAGCAGAGGTGAAGAATGTTTTTCCAGGTCTAAAATCAATAGCAAGAGGATGAAGATTTTCCAGTTGCTAATTATTAATTACCGGTTCAAACTATAACAGTCTGAAATGTATTACATATTACCAGCTTGAAAATTAACCTTTGTTGCCAGACTTCCACAGTTCTTCTTGCTTGAAAGAGGGCGTGACTAATGCTTTACAGGTATTTCCAATATTACCTCCCAAGTCATCACTAGGAATATTGATGGATTTTTTTTTTTTTTTTTTTTTTTTGAGACGGAGTCTCACTCTGTCTCCCAGGCTGGAGTGCAGTGGCCCGATCTCGGCTCACTACAACCTCTGCCTCCTGGGTTCAAGCGATTCTCCTGCGTCAGCCTCCTGAGTAGCTGGGACTACAGGCCTCAGCTAATTTTTGTATTTTTAGTAGAGACGGGGTTTCACCATATTGGCCAGGCTGGTCTCGAACTCCTGACCTTGTGATCCGCCCACCTCGGCCTCCCAAAGTGTTGGGATTACAGGCGTGAGCCACCGTGCCCAGCCGGAATATTCATGGATCTTAACCTGCATAACTTGCCTTTTTCAAAGCTCTCACTATATAAATGTTTCACAAATAAATGCTCAATACAAATTCTGTTGCTAGAGGTTGGCACTTTTTAAAAAAGATTGTCCCATTTATCTATATGGTATTTCTAGAATAGGAATCTGATATTTTTATAAAGAGTGTTCTCAGTAGAATGAAAACTACATTTATTTTTTGAAAAATTAGTAATATGTGTAAGCACAAAAGAGAGGAATAGTAGTTTTCCCTGGGGGGGGAAAAACTAATTTACATATTCAAGTGTATTGCTATATAGTTAAATATCAATTAAAATTAACCAAATGCTTTGAGATGAAGTATTTGATTTATTTTTTAATTAGTTGAGTATTAAAAAGGAAGCCCCTCTTGATGGAAGTCTTTTTAAATGTACACATAAATACTTCACAACTTAGTAATTAGACTTTGATTTTCTTTAGACAATGGAGAGTCTAATCTCTCCTTACAGCTGATATCTGAAACAACGAGTTTTTATGTGGTATTTATTCTGTTCAGAGACCCTGCTCTCAGAGTTTAGAGGCAGTTTTTTTGTAAAGGGGGACTGCAGCAAAGATTTCTGACTGGGTACATGACATTTTCATGTAGCTGTTTTATGTGGCCATTTTGATGTATTAATACTTTAAAACTTTATCATAAATTAATAAAACTCATAGTTAAATAAAAAATTAAAACAAAAAGAAAACTAAAATGTCCCCCCACCGAGTCAAGTAATCTCACTCCTCCCAGGTAACCACTGTTAATCAGTTCTTCCATAGACTTTTTAAAAATACATAAAGTGACATATATATGTATTATATATGTATATATGTTAGTGTATATATACATACATGTAAATATATATATACACACACATATATGTCCTTTTAAAAGTTAGTTTAAATAAAAGTGAGCTATATATACGGCTCTGTACGGTTTTTCTCACTTAGAAATGTATCTGAAAGATCTACCTAATTTTAATAGCTGTATTTTATTATATTCTTTTTGAGACAGCATCTCGCTCTGTTGCCAGGCTAGAGTGCAGTGGTGCAATCTCGGCTCACTGCAGCCTCTGCCTCCTGGGTTCAAGTGATTCTCCTCCTAAGTAGCTGGGATTACAGGCACGTGCCACCACGCCCGGCTAATTTTTGTATTTTTAGTAGAGACGGGGTTTCACCATGTTGTCTAGGATGGTCTCGATCTCTTGACCTCAAAGTGCCCACCTCGGCCCCCTCAAAGTGCAGGGATTACAGGCATGAGCCACCATACCTGGCCTATTACAGTATTCTTATTAGACATTTTAGCTAGTATTCTATTTGTATATTTAGGACACTGCAAGGGTTTTTTCTTTCTTTTTTTACTCTTTTCTTTTTCTTTCTTTTTTTTTTTTTTTTTTTTTTTTTTTTTGGTTAATGATATTGCAAGGTTTTTGAAAATTACAGTGAGCTAAAAAGTTGACCAAATTGCCGGGCGCGGTGGCTCACGCCTGTAATCCCAGCACTTTGGGAGGCCGAGGCGGGCGGATCACAAGGTCAGGATATCGAGACCACGGTGAAACCCCGTCTCTACTAAAAATACAAAAAATTAGCCGCGCGCGGTTGTGGGCGCCTGTAGTCCCAGCTACTCGGGAGGCTGAGGCAGGAGAATGGCGTGAACCCGGGAGGCGGAGCTTGCAGTGAGCCGAGATCGCGCCACTGCACTCCAGCCTGGGCGACAGAGCGAGACTCCGTCTCAAAAAAAAAAAAAAAAAGTTGACCAAATAGAAGTAGAGAGTGGAACAGTGGTAACTAGAGGCTGGGATGGATTAGGGGGAAGAGAGAAATAGGGAGAAGTTGATTAACAGATACAAAATTACAGTTAGATAGGAGGAATAAATTCTAGTGTTCTGTAGCCCTGTAGAGTGAATATAGTTAAAAATAATTTATTCATATTTTCAAATAGCTAGAAAAGAGGATTTTGAATGTTCTCAACATAAAGATATGGTAAAGGTTTGAGGTGATGCATATAAAAATTACCCTGACTTGATTATTATGCATTGTATACTATAAAAACATCACATTGTACCTCATAAATATGTGCAATTCTTTTTTTTTTTTTTTTTTTTTTTTTTTGAGACGGAGTCTCGCGCTGTGTCACCTAGGCTGGAGTGCAGTGGTGCGATCTCGGCTCACTGCAAGCTCCGCCTCCCAGGTTCACGCCATTCTCCTGCCTCAGCCTCCGAGTAGCTGGGACTACAGGCGCCCGCCACCACGCCCGGCTAGTTTTTTGTATTTTTAGTAGAGACGGGGTTTCACCATGTTAGCCAGGATGGTCTCGATCTCCTGACCTCGTGATCCACCCGCCTCGGCCTCCCAAAGTGCTGGGATTACAGGCTTGAGCCACCGCGCCCGGCCAATATGTGCAATTCTTATGTGTCAAAGAATATAGATTCTGGGCCAGGTTCAGTGTCTCAAACCTGTAATCCCAACACTTTGGGAGGCTGAGACAGGCAGATTGCTTGAGCCTAGGAATTCAAGATCAGCCTGGGCAAAATGGTGAAACCCTATCTCCACAAAAAATTCAAAAAAGTAGCCAGGCATGGTGGCTGCCCCGTGGACCCAGCTACTTAGGAGGCTAAGGTGGGAGGATTGCTTGATCCCAGGATGTTAAGGCTGCCATGGGCTGAGATCACACCAGTGTACTTTAGCCTGGGTGACAGAGCGAGACCCTGTCTCTTTTTCTCTCTAGAAATACACTAAAAATAAAAGTTACAGTGACAGAGTGACATCTTTACATATACATCTTTATGCATTTGTGGGAAGTGAAATTGATTAGTCAAAGCGTAGTGAATTTTTTGTGTTGATAAATAGGGTCAAATTGCCCTCTAGATAGATTGTATCAATTTATAGTATCACTAATGGCATATGAGAGGACTTGTTTCTCCATTTTTCTAAAGAAATTGATCATTCAAATTCAGCCTTTTTAAAAATGGCTTTTTTGAGACGGAGTCTCGCTCTGTCGCCCAGGCTGGAGTGCAGTGGCCGGATCTCAGCTCACTGCAAGCTCCGCCTCCCAGGTTTATGCCATTCTCCTGCCTCAGCCTCCCGAGTAGCTGGGACTACAGGTGCCCGCCACCTCGCCTGGCTAGTTTTTTGTATTTTTTAGTAGAGATGGGGTTTCACCGTGCTAGCCAGGATGGTCTCGATCTCCTGACCTCGTGATCCGCCCGTCTAGGCCTCCCAAAGTGCTGGGATTACAGGCTTGAGCCACCGCGCCCGGCCTAAAACTTTTTGTTGAATAAACCATCTTTTACCTATTGAATTGAAATGTCATTCTTATCATATACTAAATTCCCATATAAATATTAATCTACTTCTGGACTTTTTATTCAGCTTCATTGATTTATTATCTGGCTACAGTGTTTCAAGTAGCTTTATAATATGCTTTAATTTCTAACAAGGCATCTTTTATTTCTCTTTAAGTGCTTTTGGGGTTATTCTCGTATTTCTGGATAATATGCCAGCCAGATATTTTTATTGTGGTAAAATTTATATAGCATAAAATTTACTATCTTCGGCCAGGCGCAGTGGCTCACGCCTGTAATCCCAGCACTTTGGGAGGCCAAGGCGGGTGAATCACCTGAGGTCAGGAGTTTGAGACCAGCCTGGTCAACATGGAGAAACCCCATCTCTACTAAAAATACAAAATTAGCTGGGCATGGTGATGGGCACCTGTAATCCCAGGTACTCGGGAGGTTGAGGCAGGGAGAATCGCTTGAACCTGGGAGGTGGAGGTTGCAGTGAGCTGAGATCGCAACATCGCACTCCAGCTTGGGCAACTGTCCCAAAAAAAAAAAAAAATTACCACCTTAACTATTTTACATATGCTGTTCTGTGGCATTAAGTGCATTCACATTGTTGTGCAACTATTTGCAACTCTGGAATCTAGATAAATCCTAATACTAACATTTTGTCAAGTTTCAAAAAATACTGCTGTTGGCTGGGCACGGTGACTCACGTCTGTAATCCTAGCGCTTTGGGAGACTGAGGCAGGGGGATCATTTGAGGTCAGGAGTTCAAAACCAGCCTGGTCAACATGGTGAAACCCCGTCTCTACTAAAAATACAAAAAAATTAGCTGGGCATGGTGGTGGGTGCCTGCAATCCCAGCTACGTGGAAGGCTGAGGCAGGAGAATTGCTTGAACCCAAGAGGCGGAGGTTGCAGTGAGCTGAGATTGTGCCATTGTACTTCAGCCTGGGCCACAGAGCAAGATTCGGTCGAGATTCAGTCTCAGAAACAAAACAAAACAAAACAAACTGCTGTTGCTATGTTGCTATTCTGATTGTCATTATAATCTGTGTACAGATTAATTTACATAGATATAACTTTAACAATAGTTTTACAATATTCTCTTTCTATGAAGCACAGTATATATATATATATATATATATATATATATATATATATATATTTTTTTTTTTTTTTTTTAGATGGAGTTTTGCTCTTGTTGCCCAGGCTGGAGTACAATGGAATGATCTCGGCTCACCACAACCTCCACCTCCTGGGTTCAAGCGATTCTCCTGCCTCAGCCTCCCGTGTAGCTGGAATTACGGTATGCACCACCATGCCCGGCTAATTTTGTATTTTTAGTAGAGACAGGGTTTCTCCATGTTGGTCAGGCTGGTCTCGAACTCCCGACCTCAGGTGATCCGCCTGCCTTGGCCTTCCAAAGTGCTGGGATTACAGGTATGTATTTTCCTCTCATTCGTTCACTCAAATATTTATCGAGTACTCATTACACCAGGAACTCTGCTAAGCATTAGAGAGATAAATGTAATTAAATTAATGTATCTGTAATCATGGATCTTAAAAAAATCCAGAAGAGGAGATAGAGATCAAGCAAATAATTGCACAAATAAATGGAAAGTTGTGAAGTGCTAAGAAGGAGAGATATGTGGTGATATGGTGAGCTTATAATAAGTGATTCTATCTAACTGCGGGGTGGGGTGTCTGGGCAGTCTTCCCTGAAGTAAGAACTGAGCTGACTCTGGGAAAACACACTCAAGTCATCTTAAACAGCCTCCAGGTGGCTCCATACAGGCTCTGCACATTTCTTTGGCTTGTTCCTGAGTATATAACCTTTTTTATTGTAATGATGTAAGAGCTCTTGTATTCATTTTATTTTTAACCATTTTTTATTTATGGGAAAGCTATTGATTTTCATATATTATATATGTAACCAGCTACCTTTAGGATTTTCTTGGTTTTGAGGGAACCCATTCTCTCATTCTTTTACATTTTTGCTTCAGCTAATAAGTTAGGAATATCTGTCAAAACTTCTTCCCTCTTGGAAGTTCGAAAGGGGAAGCTGCTGTCTTCGCCGCCGCTCTGGGAGTACAAGAGTGATTTCCCTGTTTTTATTTTTTATTTTGATTTTGATTTTATTTATTTTGCCCTAGGATATAGATCCTAATGACTTACCTGTTTGGTGAAATGGTGAGAATATGACACCCACTGAGTCATCTTTCTGTATCGAGTGGAATTAATATGTGAAAGGCCAAGGCTCATATGTGGCACTTCTCTTTTGACTCTCTATTATAGTCAGCAAGTAAGGGGGACTCCAACTACTTTATTTATTAATAACTTTCAAATATTTTGCTACCATTATACATAGTAATCATTAAAGTTATTTACTTAAGAAACAGTGTCTCACTCTGCCACCCAGGCTGGAATACAGTGGCATTATCATAGCTCACTGCAACCTTGAACTCCAGTGGCCTCAAGTGACCCTCCTGCCTCAACCTCCCAAGCACTGGGATTTTAGGTGTGAGCCACTGGGCCGGCCATCATTAGATTTTTTTTAAAATCTTGGTTTAATATCATGGAAATAAAGATACTTGAAGGTCTGGTTTTATTTATTTTGTATTTTTATTTTTTTACATAAGTTCTATGGATCTGCTGAGGAGGTATGGGTTTGCATTCAGTTTATTTTAATTATTGGTTTCAATGTCTATCATAGATGAGAAACATAGCTGAAAAAGATGCCAAGATTCAAAGAAGTACTACAAAATCAGGATACTCACTTTTTCAGTCCTATACCCTATTTATAGAAAAATTTTTATTGAAATTCCACTGGAAATACCCATCTTCCTTAATATCAGAAGATACTGCCTTTTTAAAAATTTTCTTGAGACAAGGTGTCACTCTGTTGCCCAGGCCGGAGTGCAGTGGCGCCATCATTGCAACCTCATGCTCCTGAGCTCCAGCGATCCTCTCACCCAGATTGTAGCTGGGACTACAAGCATACACCACCATTCCTGGCTAATTACAATTTTTTCTTTTTTCTTTTCAGTAGAGATGAGGTCTCATCACATTGGACAGGGCTGGTCTGGATCTCCTGGACTGAAGCAATCCTCCCATCTCAGCCTCTTAAAGCCCAGGGATTATGATGGGCGTGAGCCACTGCTACCTGGCTTGATAATCTATTTTCATATTTAACAACTGGATTAAAAATCCACTGTAACTCTTCATTAGGAAAATTTCCAAACAGGTTTGACAATTCTGCTTCCAAATTTCAGCATACTGTACTTGAATTTTTATAGGTGACAAATAACCATTTTCAACAATAAAATTACAAAGTGATAGGAACATTTCCAAATATGTGTTTTCAAATTATACTTGCTTTTAGTAAGCAATTAAAAGGTCACAACTACCTTGAGGAAACTAATAAAATGTTCTTTTTTTCTTTTCCTCAAAATATCTACCAACATTGCAAATGACTGAGAGCCACTTGTTAGCACAGGAAAGGTCAGGAAATTTGTAAAAGGAAATTGTGTAACTTCACTTTGGCAGCTATAAAATACCAGTGAAATTCCCTGTTGTATGAAAAAATTTTAGATCCATTCTACAGATCATTAAGAAGTATTTGTAAAGAGGCTATGGTGATTTTTTTTTTTTTTTTTTTTTTTTGAGACCAAGTCTCACTCTGTCGCCTAGGCTGGAGTACAGTGGCACAGTCTCCGCTCACTGCAACCTCTGCCTCCCAGGTTCAAGTGATTCTCGTGCCTCAGCCTCCCTAGTAGCTGGGATTACAGGCACATGCCACCATATGCAGCTAAATTTTTTATTTTTAGTAGAGATGGGTTTTTATGTTGGCCAGGCTGGTTTCGAACTCCTGACTGCAAGTGATCCACCCGCCTCGGCCTCCCAAAGTGCTGGGATTATAGGCATGAGCCACCACGCCTGGTCTGTTTTTTTTTTCATTAAGGTACCTCAGAAGTAAGATATCTCAGATTTCTAAACATTTACCATTTAACTTAGTGCAACTATGTATAAAGTTGCAATGCCTATCACATAATTTGAAATATTACTGAAAAGATTGTAGACATTTAGCTTCATATGCTGAATGCATAAATTTTAAATGCTTTGCTAATGGTAATGCTTTATATTATCCCTAATCTATCTTTTAATTTTTTATTTTTACTTATTTATTTTTTGAGACAGAGTTTTGCTCTGTTGCCCAGGCTGGAGTGCAGTGGCGTGATCTTGGCTCATGGCAGCCTCCACCTCCCAGGTTCAAGTGATTCTCATGTCTCAGCCTCACAAATAGCTGGGATTACAGGCACACACCACCACACCCGGCTAATTTTTGTATTTTGAGTAGAGATGGGGTTTTGCCATGTTGGCCAATCTGGTCTTGAACTCCTGTCCTCAAGTGATTTGCCTGCCTCAGCCTCCCAAAGTGCTGGGATTACAGGTGTGAGTCATTGTGCCTGGACTATTTTATTTAAAAAAAATAAATAGAGACAAGGTCTCACTATTTTGGTCAGGCTAGTTTCGAACTCCGAGCTCAAAATATCCTCCTGCCTTGACCTCCCAACATGATAGGATTATAGGGATGAGCTACTGTGCCTGACCTAATATCTCAAATTCTTATATACACTAAGACAGATTCATTTGCTAGTAAAGTGGATAGATTGTGGGTAATGATAGGGAGAAAAAAAATAATAAAAGTCAAACAGAGGCCAGGCGTGGTGGCTTATGCCTGTAAACCCAACACTTTGAAAAGCCGAGGAAAAAGGATTACTTGAGCCAGGAGTAGGAGAGCAGCTGGGGCAACACTGTGAGACCCTGTCTTTATTTATTTAAAAAAATGAAAAAATGTAAAAAAGAAAATGGGTCAAGCGCAGTGGCTCACCCCTGTAATCCCAACACTCTGGGAGGCCAAGGCAGGTACATCACTCAAGGCCAGAAGTTCGAGACCAGCCTGGCCAACATAGTGAAACCCGGTCTCTACCAAAAATACAAAAAATTAGCTGGGCATGGTGGTGCATGCCTGTAATCCCTGCTACTTAGGAGACTGAGGCATGAGAATCCCTTGAACCTGGGAGGTGGAGGTTGCAATGAACCGAGATCATGCCAGTGCACACTAGCCTGGGTGACAGAGCAAGACTCCATCTCAGAAAAAAAAAGAAATTTATATTTCAAATAGTCCTCTTTTTCTCTTTTAACTGACATCTTATTAGGTTTTAATAAACTGTCATTTTTATCACCTAGTTTGGCTAAGAAGAGATTATATACCAGAAGTAGAAAAAGAACTAGTTCTACCATTTTGTTGTTGTTGCTTTTGTCTTCATTGTTGATCTTTTCAATCCTTGTCTTCTTTGCATAATTGTTATAAAATCATACACTTGTTTTAGGCAATGTTCTCAAGAAGCAGAACTTGAGATGAAGATTCCTTCATCCCAGTGATTCTTTTGAGAGAGTGATGTCAGCTGAAACCTGTAAGGGAGTGAGAGAAACAGAAGAGGATAGAGGAAGAGGCCAGGCATGGGTTCAGCTGAAATCTATCTTCAGTCTGATCCCACGAGCAGCTCTGGAGTGTGGATGGCACCATGGACTTGTCTTGTCTTGAGGCAAGGAGGCAAGCTTTAATATTCCTGTATCATTCAGTCATGGGCTAAGGGCCACCTGGAGTTGGTGCAGGAGGATGGTGGTAGAGTGTGATGCTCCTAATTAGGTAGAATCCATCATTTATGGTCAGTTCTTCTACATGGAAAGATACGGGTATGAGCTGTTAGCAGCCAAGAGTCACAGCATGTAGGGAATGGGGACAATGACCAGTAAGTAGAATCTGGGCAGGGAAGCAACACCCATTTTGTGAAGTTACTTAAGGCTAAATATTATAATTGGTAAATCTTTTACTTAACCATTGTATAATGTGTCATACTGGAAACAAACAAACAAGTGAGAGTGACACTTACGGAATTCTTGTTCTTGTCCCTGATACTCCCTACCTGATGTGACCATCAGACCTTCAGACTGGTGAAGATGCAAATGTCAACCTGCACACTAAATAGTGTAAACACACCTGAGAGCAATAACTGAAGCCTACCCTGAGAATGACCCTGTATGGCAGATGCATCTGAATGTGTGTTCTGAGCTAGAGAATCTGAGAGTGGCCAACCTGGAGATTTTTTCCTTATCAATGATGAACATCTGAGCCCCTGTCCTGTTCTGTTCATGGCAGTGGCAGCCCATCTGGAGCAGCCTCTCCAACAATGCTGGCTGCAGCCAGGAGGCGCGGCTGGGGCTGTGTGTTCCATGGAACAGGCAGGATCCCCACCCTCCTGGATGCAGCTTCCACTGCCCAAGCTACAGCTGCAGACCCAGGCATCTCTGCACTCTCAGGGGCCTAGGAAGTCCGGCCCTGACCCTACAGGCTCGGCAATGCCTGCTCCCGCTGCCTGGCCTCTCCTTACTCCTGGTGCCCAGTCAGATCTTGGGGCAAAGTTGAGGCCGAGCCAAGGTGCTGTTGCAATCCAGCCAGGTGTGCTCATGCTTGGGGCAATGCTGACACGCCAGCCCCCTGCCGCCTTGACCCTCTCCGGACTTTAGGCACGAACAAGCATGGGAGGGAGGCTGAGTGGGGTCTGAGGGCAGCTCAGCGCTGGGCTGCAGGCATCCTTCTGCAAGAGCAGCCTGGTCACCATGAACAGTGGCAGGAGGCAGGCAGGCTCCGGGCGGAAAGGGGAAGGTCCCTGGTGAAGCCCCACCTTCAAGCTGGGGAAGGCCTGAAGGGGGGGGGGCCAGGCTGCCAGACCCTGCAGAGCAGAGTGGGAACTTGTGCTTTTTTCTGGGCCTGCCCATGGTTGCCCATGGACCAATCAGCAAGCACTTCCTTGCTGAAAAAAACCCCAGACTCAGCCAGACTCAGGGAGATGACAGGATGACTAGCTGTGGAGAGGAGCTACCCACCCCAGGGTCTCCTCTCTGCTGAGAGCTGAACACTCGATGGGACACCCTGCCTGCAAAGAGGAGCTACCCACTGTGGGTCTCCTCTGAGCTGTTCTGTTGCTCAGTAAAGCTCCTCTTCGCCTTGTTCACCCTCCACTTGTCCACATACCTCATTCTTCCTGGACACAGGACAAGAACTCAGGACCTGCTGCATGGCAGGTCTAAAAGAGCTGTAACACAAACAGGGCTGAAACACACCCCTTGCTCACCACATTGCAGGAGACAAGGAGAGAAGAACTGTGGCCCTTTGAGGAGCTCAGACCTAGAAGCTCCCTAAGCCAGGGCTGTGACACACTCTTTGACACTCTGCATTTCCTGGCATCTCCAAGTTTCTGGGCGGCACTGCATTCCCCAGTGCCAGCTGTGGAAGCTACTTGTGGCATACCTGGTTCAGCTGAAGCCTTGCAGGGAGCCAGTGCCCTTGGTGGTGCCTGGAGCTGCCTGCCCTACTGCAGCCAATGTGCCTGACTGTTTGCAGTGGCTGGACCCCATGCTCGCTCACTCACACACCTGTCACCACTCCACTCACCTCAGAAGGTATGGGATCTTGGCAGGTAGTATGAGCTGAGCATAGCCTGCCAGGCCAATTGGGCCCAATGGGCCTGAGCAAAACTCAGGCAAAGGCAGCATTGGCCACAGAGGTTTCCGGCTGGAAAAGCAACACCCACAAGGATCCCGTAACACTGTGGAACAGGGACCATACAGGGGATTAAGGACCTAAGTTTTTGGTTGGGTGCAGCTTGCCAAGTGGAGATTGTTAGAGGGAAGGTGTTAGATGAAAATGCTATATTAACTGCATGCTATCTGCAAATGGTTGCGGTTTTTCCGTGCAGCCAGCCACCACTGGGCCATGTGGTTGTGATGTCCAGTGCACCAGCCCTGGACTATAGGAAGGCGGACACGTTGTCCAACCTGCCACCATTGGATTGTAGGTAAGACAGATATCTTGTCCATCCCACTGCCACTGGGCCATTTCTATCATTAAGGCAATTCCCCTGTCCAGCCTGCTGCTACTGGATTCTCTTCCATGTATGTAATCCCCTAATAAAACCCCAGGTCTTATTTGCTGGCTCTGGGTCTCTCCTTTGACCTCTTGAACCTGGTTCCTTACAGAGGTTAATAGGGGTTTGGCACAACAATTAATAAAATTTAATTTCCTCTTTTTAGATTACAAAAAACAATTTAGGCCAGGTGCGGTGGTTCACACCTGTAATCCCAGCACTTTGGGAGGTAGAGGCAGGTGGATCACTTGAGCTCAGGAGTTCGAGACTAGCCAGGGCAACATGGTGAAATCCCCATCTCTACAAAAAATACAAAAATTAGCCAGTAGTGATGGCATGCGCCTGTAATCTCAACTACTTGTGAAGCTGAGGCAGGAGATTCGCTTGAGCCGAGGTCACGCCATTGCACTCCAGCCTGGGCAAAAAAACAAACAAAAAAACTGACAAGTGTCATCCCCATTCTATTAGCTCTAATTGGTGTTGGGAATGCAGGGAGTTTTTTTGACAAATAAATCCTACTGGAGGATTATATAACTAATTACAGTTTTAAAAAGGGGTTCTCAAAATGTGAACCGAAGGCTCCAGGGGGTCCCCAATACTCTTTCAAGGGGTCTGAAAATTTCTCCCTTTTCCTACTCCATGTCTGTATGAGGACAGGTTTGCCTCAAATACTTAAAAAAAAAAAAAAATCGCAATAGTTTGAAGGCAGAGTCAGATATGAGAATCCAGGTTTTTCTACATGCCAGACAGGGGATCTGCAAATATATTAAACAGAATAACTCTTTGTCGTACCTATTTTTCTTTGTTTTGGAAAATATAGTTTTCTTAAAATGTTTCTGATAACATGTAATGGGTTTAATATTGACACTCAAAAATGGGTAAATACATCTTTTTAGACTTTTGGATTTTTTTTTTTTTTTTTTTGAGACAGAGTCTGTCACCCAGGCTGGAGTGCAGTGGCTCAATCTCAGTCTTATGACGCTTCCTGACTGAAATAGAATCTCAGCTCACTGCAACCTCCACCTCGTGGGTTCAAGCAATTCTCCTGCCTCAGCCTCCCAAGTAGCTGGGACTACAGGCTCGTGCCACCAGGCCCGGCTAATTTTTGTAGTTTTAGTAGAGACAGGGTTTCACCATGTTGGCCAAGATGGTCTTGATCTCTTGACCTCATGATCTGCCCACCTTGGCCTCCCAAAGTGCTGGGATTACAGGCATGAGCCACCACGCCCGGCCAGATTTTTGTTTACATTTCTAATATTGAACATATCGATAGATAGACATAACCCACATAAACAAAAGCTCTTTGAGGCCTTCAATAATTTTTAAGAGTTTAGACGGGTCCTGAGACCAAAAAGTTTGAGAGCCACTTGTCTAGAATACTCTCTTCTTCATTCCTATTCTCCCAGCATTCTTGCATTCCATGATAGGGAGTTGTGTACCTGTATTATTCTCTCTCCTTGAAAAAAGGAACTGTGTATTCAGCACAGTACTTAGCAGTGTTTTGCATGTACTAGAGGCTCAATAAATATTTGGTGAATTAAAAACTGAATATTGCTGTTTTCTTCCAGATCTGCTCTTCTTTTCAAATTTATCTTTGTTTAACCCTGCTGCTCTTTATAGGCAGCCATGGACTCTTTTTTCCCTTTCATTGCTAAAACTTAGAGGGATAGTTTTCATTTAGCTGCATGCCAAGTGTGGCGGCTAATCCAGTGTGGAGAGTTCGGGAAGGAGGCACGCCAGGAATTCATTCTGCATCCTGCTAACTTACACACTAAGGTTCCTCAAGTATTGATTTTATCATGTTATTTTTGCTCAAGAGCCTACAGAGTCCCTGTTTACTTCAGATATAAACACTGGTGCCTGTGTTCATGCTCATAACTTTATCCCATGTACCAGTCTTATCTCCCATTAACTAGCAACGCACCTTCTCTGCAGCCAGGCTGACTGCTTCACTAGTCCCCATGCATGTGCTCTTTCCCAAAGACAAACTTTTTGCACTGGCCGCTCCCGCCATCTGGCTGTTATCCATCCTTTAACCCCGGTTCAGGTCCCAAAGTCTCCATCAACTATTCTTGAATTACTTTTTTTTTTTTTTTTTTTTTGAGACAGAGTCTCACTGTATTGCCCACGCTGGAGTGCAGTGGCACAATCTCAGTGCACTGCAACCTCTGCCTCCCAGGTTCAAGCAATTTTCCTGCCTCAGCCTCCCAACTAGCTGGGATTACAGGCACCCACCACCATGCCCGGCTAATTTTTGTATTTTTAGTAGAGACAGGGTTTCACCATGTTGGCCAGGTTGGTCTCGAACTCCTGACCTCAGGTGATCCACCCACCTCAGTCTCCCAGAGTGCTGGGATTACAGGCGTGAGCCACTGTGCCCGTCCTGGCCTTCTTAATTACTGTCTTATAATGCTTCCTGACTGAAATAGAATCAGAGCATAATGGACAAACTGATTGGTGAGCAAGGAAGAAAAACAAGCCTTTGTTTCTTGGGGGAGGGAGAGGGCAGGACTGGTAAGAGAAAATGTCATGTTGTCCTTCTATACAGCCACCCACACACAAAACCTCAACCAAACAAACCAGCATTATCAAGGGCATGGAGCCATAAATGACAAACTGGGGCAACGTGTTGCTTTTTGCCTTTCCATAGAAGAGGCCATTGTCTTTGCTTTTATTTAAGCATCAAATCCACTGAAGTGTATTTATTTTTTATGCATCTGTTTCTGCCATTAGACAATTCATTGAGGAACTGAGGATGTCTTATTCATGTTTCTATACCCACTAGCACACCATAGGTGCTCAATATATTTCCTTAAAGGAATGTGAGACTAGCATGTGTGAAGCTGGGGAGAAGGCTGTCAGATGAGCTCAGAAGGCAGGCTGAGGCCTGATTTAAAAGAGCGCAATGTGGCGATTTAAGGCTTGTCATGTAGGCAAAAGGAAACAGGGAAGCTAGAAAAGTTTCTTTTCTTTTTTTTTTGAGACGGAGTCTCACTCTGTCACCAGGCTGGAGTGTAGTGGCGCGATCTCGGCTCACTGTAATCTCTACCTCCCGGGTTCAGGCAATTCTCCTGCCTCAGCCTCCTGAGTAGCTGGGACTACAGACGTGTGCCACCATGCCCGGCTAATTTTTATATTTTTAGTAGAGACGGAGTTTCACCATGTAGGCCAGGATGGTCTCGATCTCTTGACCTCATGATCCGCCCACCTTGGCCTCCCAAAGTGCTGGGATTACAGGTGTGAGCCACCACACCCAGCCGTTTTTTCTTTTTTAATTTCATTTGAAATTAAAAAAAAATAACTGCTCTACACATTCAGAGAAACCTGTCTAGTAACAAATTATAGAAATGATCCCTGAAGGTAGTCTAAAGGTTTCTTAATAATATTAATTTTTTCCCAAGGCAATACATGTTTACATTTTTAAAAAGACATAATACAGGCCAGGCGCAGTGGCTCACGCCTGTAATCCCAACACTTTGGGAGGCCGAGGCAGGTGGATCACAAGGTCGGGAGATTGAGATCAGCCTGGCCAACATGGTGAAACCCCGTCTCTACTAAAAATACAAAAAAATAGCTGGGTGTGGTGGTGGGTGCCTGTAATCCCAGCTACTCGGGAGGCTGAGGCAGAAGGATCATTTGAACCCGGGAGGCGAAGTTTGTGGTGAGCCGAGATTGAGCCACTGCACTCTGGCCTGGGTGACAAGGTGAGACTCATCTCAAAAAACAAACAAACAAAAAAGACATAATACTAACAGGCTTTATACGCATTTCCCTGCTCCACTTGTCTCCAGTTCTGTTGACCAGGCAGCTGTCCTCAAGCTTTCTAGCTTTACCTACCTAAACAGCCATATTTCTAAACAATGTTCTGTAGAGGAATTTTTGACTTGGGTTATTTTATTTTATATTTGTTTATTTTTTGAGACAGAGTCTCACTGTGTCACCCAGGATGGAGTGCAGTGGGGTGATCTCAGCTCACTGCAATCTCTGCCTCCCGGGTTCAAGTGATTCTTGTGTCTTAGCCTCCCAAATAGCTGGGATTACAGACATGCACCACCATATCTGGCTAACTTTTATATTTTTAGTAGAGATGGGGTTTCACCATGTTGGGCAGGCTGGTCTCAAACTCCTGGCCTCATGTGATCTGCATGCCTTGGCCTCCCAAAGTGCTGGGATTACAGGCATGAGCCACCGTGCCCGGCCTGACTTAGTAACTTTGGATATTGACTTCCCATCATAGCAGATGAGGACTTTGTTCTACCATGGCCCATCCTCTCTGTTATTTTGAATGCCTTTTTCTGTCTTCTCTGTGGGCCTAAGATACTGGTATTTCACATTATGTATCTTAGTGGGCACACAGTGGAGACTCGTGCTTCTGTTCTAGGACGTGTTCTGGTATTGTTTCTTTGACAAATGTGTCTGTTTTCTCTCTTCTTTCTGGATGTCACATTAATTAAACCTCCTGAAGTAATCCTTCAAAAAATTTTTTCGGCTGGGCGCAGTGGCTCACACCTGTAATCCCAGCACTTTGGGAGGCTGAAGCAGATGGATCACGAGGTCAGTAGATCAAGACCATCCTGGCCAACATGGTGAAACCCAGTCTCTACTAAAAATACAAAAATTAGCTGGGCATGGTGGCACGTGCCTGTAATCCCAGTTACTTGGGAAGCTGAGGCAGGAGAATCGCTTGAACCAGGCAGTCAGAGATTGTAGTGAGCCGAGATCGCACCACTGCACTCCAGCCTGGGGACAGAGTGAGACTCCGTCTCAAAAAAATAAAAATAAATAAAAAAATAAATTTTTTTCTTCTATTTTATGTCTCTGCTTTCCATACTTTTTTATTTTTATTTTTATTTTTTCAGACAGGTTCTGGCTCTGTTGCCCAGGCTGGAGTACAGTGGCATGATCAGAGTTCACTGTAACCTCAACCTCCTGGGCGCCATCGATCCACCAGCCTCAGTATCCCAAAGTGCTAGGATTACAGGTGTGAGCCACTGCACCCGGCCTGTCTTCTGTAAATCTACTAAAATCTCTTCTCTCATTTGCTTTGTGCTTCTGGGTTTTTTGTATTTGTTTTTTCCTTTGAGACAGAGTCTCACTCTGTTGCCCAGGCTGGAGTGCAGTGGTGCCATCATGGCTCACTGCAGCCTTGACCTCCTGGGGTCAAGCAATCCTCCTGCTTCAGCCTCCTGAGTAGCTAGGACTACAGGCATGCACCACCATGCCTAGCTAATTTTTAAATTTTTTGTAAAAATAGTGTCTCATCACGTTGCCAGGCTGGTCTCAAACTCCTTGGGCTCAAGTGATCCTCCCACATTGGCCTCTCAAAGTGTCAGGATTAACAGGTGTGAAACACTGTGCCTGGTCCTTCTGGGTTATTAGCCTTTTAAAAATTCAAAGCCAAGCTGGGAATGGTGGTGTGCACCTGCAGTCCCAGGTACAGAAGAGGCCCAGGTGGGCGGATGACTTAAGCCCAGGAGTTTGAGACCAACCTGGACAAAACAGTAAGATCCCATCTCAAAAAAAGAAAAAGAAAAGAAGAGAGAGGGAGAGAGAGAGATGGAGGGGAGGGGAAGGAAAGGGAAGAGAGGGGAGGGGAAAGGGAAAGGAAAGGGAATGGAAAAGAGAGAAAGAGGGAAGGAAGGAAGGAAGGCAGGCAGGCAGGCAAGCAAGGCTAGGTAACATGGCAAAACCCCATCTCTACTAAAAATACAAAAATCAGCTGGGTGTGGTGGTGCACACCTGTAGTCCCAGCTACTTGAGAGGTAAGGTGGGAGGATCACTTGAGCCCTGAAGGTGGAGTTTGCAGTGAGCCCAGGTTGTGCCACTGCACTCCAGCCTGGGCAACACAGCGAGACCCTGTCTCAAAAAAAAAAAAAAAGAAAAAGAAAATTTTTTATGGTCACCTTAGAAAATGAGAGAAAAGGCCGGGTGCAGTGGCTCATGCCTGTGTTCCCAGCACTTTGGGAAGCCCAGGTGGGCAGATCACAAGGTCAGGAGTTTGAGACCAGCCTAGCCAACATGATGAAACCCCATCTCTACTAAAAGTACAAAAATTAGCGTGGCATGGTAGCAGACACCTGTAATCCCAGCTACTTGCAAGATTGAAGCAGAAGAATCGCTTGAACCCGGGAAGCAGAGGTTGCAGTGAGCCAAGATCGCACCATTACACTCCGGCCTGGGTGACAGAATGTGACTCCATCTCAAAAAAAAAAAAAAAAAGGTCCGGGTATGATGGCTCACACCTGTAATCCCAGCACTTTGGGAGGCCGAGGCAGGCAGATCACGAGGTCAAGAGATCGAGACCATCCTGGCCAACATAGTAAAACCGCATCTCTACTAAAAATACCAAAATTAGCTGGGCCTGGTGGTACAAGCCTGTATTCCCAGCCACTCAGGAGGCTGAGGCAGGAGAATTGCTTGAACCCGGGAGGCGGAAGCTACAGTGAGCTGAGATCACACCACTGAACTCCAGCCTGGCGAGAGAGCGAGACTCCATCTCACAAAAATAAAAAAATAAATAAAATAAATAAATAAGAATATGGGAGAAAAGCCAGGAGCAGCGGCTTACACCTAAAATCCCAGTACTTTGGGAGGCTTAGTTGGCGAATCACTTGAGGTCAGAAGTTTGAGACCAGCCTGGCCAACATAGTGAAACCCTGACTCTACTACTCGGGAGGCTGAGGTAAAAGAATCGCTTGAATCTGGGAGGGAGGTTGCAGTGAGCCAGGATCATGCCCCTGCACTCCAGCCTGGGTGACCGAGTGAGACTCTGTCTAAAAAGAAAAGAAAAGAAAAAATAAAATGGCAGAAAGAAGCAAGACGCTCTTACAGTACTCCACTATTTAAACCAAGAGTTCATTGTAGGAGAGTTAAGGATTTCATCTTTATTTTTATTTATTTATTTATTTATTTATTTATTTTTATTTTTTTATTTTTTTGAGACAGAGTCTTGCTCTTGTCACCCACACTGGAGTGCACTAGCGCAATCTCGGTTCACTGCAACCTCCGCCTCCCAGGTTCAAGTGATTCTCCTCTCTCAGCTTCCTGAGTAGCTTGGACTACAGGCACACACCACCACGCACAGCTAATTTTTCTGTATTTTTAGTAGAAGCGGGGTTTTACCATGGTGGCCAGGCTGGTCTTGAACTCCTGACATCAAGTGATCCGCTGGATCTTTTAAGGCATTAAACATTGGTGCCTTAATACAAAGGGCTGGAAGAGGTGGAAAATGGAGGCATGCAAAGTTGGTTTCAAGCTATTGCGAAATCCAAACAAATCTGAAATAGGGTGTTATCCAGAGGGGGAGCAAGAGTGCATGAAAATGCTTTTTCTTCCCCACACAGTGCTATGAATGTGTGACTAAGCGCAGAGGATTAGGTTGAGGGTCAAAAGTGATGTTAAATCTTTTAATGTGGTTGACTGGGATGGTGAAGCCACTAAAAAAGGGAACACAGAAGTTTTTTTGTGGACTTTGGGACACTTACATTTAGGAGAATCAAAGGGACTGAAAGATAAATGGGATGGAAGAGAACTAGAGGATAGTGTGGTGTTTCCCAAGACATCCCCTGCTCTTGCTATCCCAGCATCTCCTAGACCTTCCCAAGATCCAGCAACCGGAAGTATAACACTAGTCACAAGAAGGCTAAGGTTGGCCTATATTCTAATTGCGGGTGATGTGGGGGTAAGATGGGGAGTATATGGGAACACAATCACAAACTAAAGCTTATATACTAACACTTTTTTGGGAAGTTCAATGTCAAGGAAGTTGGAGTGAGCAGGAAAGGGGAGTGAGGCAGGAAGGAAGAAAGCAAACACAAGAGAGAACATGAGGATGTGATACCAAGCTGGCCATACCTGTGTTAAATATTTTGAATATCCCACCCGGGCAGCGTACTTATCATTGGCTGAAATTACCTTATATTGTTTTTAATAAAAATAATAGATATTGTCTGTTTGCCCACGAGAAAATAAACTACACGAGGACAGGGACTTTGTCAAATGTTGTCTCTCCAGGACTCAGAATATACTTGGTGCATAATAGGTGATGAATAACATCTCTTGAATGAATCACGTTAAAGAGAAATATATTTCTAAATAAAACACATTCCATGTAATGTATTACTTTATGTTATTTGTGCAGAGTGGTTTCTGTTCCTCATTTTTTATCCTCCAATTACCTAATCACGCCCAGAGGCCTATTTGTACATAAGGAAGGAGAACCATAATGATAGTTTCATGTTACAGAGTCTTCTACCTGCAGGGCTATCATCTAATGCTCAAGGACCCAATCCTTGCTTTTCCTTATCTTAGCTGATCAAATAGGTAGTTAAGGCATCTGTATGGGGAGAGAGGGAGATTTATCTTCTGCCCTGAGCATTCTCGCAGGGGCTGAGGACAAAGGATACAATTTATCCCACTTATACTTAGGTATATATTTATGATTTTGCTTTTTGAAAGAAACAGTTTTCTTTTCACTGCACATTTTGCTTTAAGAAGTAGTCAAATAAGGTTTTTTTGTTTGTTTGTTTTAGAGACAGAGTTTCACTCTGTTGCCCAGGCTGGAGTGCAGTGGTGTAATCTTGCAATCTGCTCACTGCAGCCTCCGCCTCCCAGGCTCAAGCGTTCGTGCCTCAGCTTCCCCAGTAGCTGGGACTACAGGCAAGCGCCACCGCACCCAGCTAGTTTTTTGTATTTTTTGTTGAGTCTGGGTTTCACCATTTTGTCGAGGATGGTCTTGAACTCCTGACCTCAAGTGATCTGTCCACCAGGGCCTCCCAATATGCTGGGATTACAGGCGCAAGCCACTGCGCCCAACCCAAATAAGTTAGTTTTTTTTTTTTTTTTTTCTTAAGATGGGGTCTCGCCCTGTTGCCCAGGCTGGAGTGCAGTGGCACGATCTTGGCTCACTGCAGCCTCCACCTCCCAGGTTCAAGCGATTCTCCTGCCTCAGCCTTCTGAGTAGCTAGTACTACAGGTGCGCGGCACCACGCCTGGCTAATTTTTGTATTTTTAATAGAGATGGGGTTTAGCCATGTTGGCCAGGCCAGTCTC
Organism: Macaca nemestrina; assembly: GCF_043159975.1. Classification (NCBI taxonomy): domain Eukaryota; kingdom Metazoa; phylum Chordata; class Mammalia; order Primates; family Cercopithecidae; genus Macaca; species Macaca nemestrina. The sequence goes on from NC_092131.1 coordinate 44,406,386, forward strand.
CAACTCCTGACCTCAGGTGATTCGTCCACCTCGGCCTCCCAAAGTGCGGGGATTACAGGCGAGAGCCACCACGGCTGGCCAAGTTTTTTATATATTTTTTTAATGTAGGAAAAGATTTGTGGTAAAAAAATTATTACATGCTGCAAGCTTAGGTGAGAAATGACTATCAAAAGTAGTAAATTTTGTATTACAAATCAACTCTCATGTATCAATTTTGATATTTAAATTCAAAGGTAGGAAAATGTTAATTAGATGAATATATTCATGATTGAGACTATAATCTACTTAATGTTCCTTTTATCATCTACTCAAACCTAGGAGTAAATTTCACTTCATTAGCCTCATAGCAATCATCTGTAATCATCTGATTATAAGTGTACTCAAGCTGCAGGCTTTCACTGTGACTCTGTATTTTATATCCTTCATCATCAAAACATGTTTTTAAAAATGAGAGAAAACATGGCTTTGTTTCAATGCGTTATCATTAATGCATAGATAATACATTCCTGGCAATCATCAGATCCATCTTTATAATGCTTGGCTTATCTTAGGATATCATGTTATCTAGCATAACAAATTTAACCTAATGCTTAGAAAATTAAATCCAACTCTTTTTTTCTTTTGTTGTTTTGCTCTTTCACCCAGGCTGGAGGGAAGTGGCACAGTCTTGGCTCACGGCAACCTCTGCCCCCAGGGTTCAAGCGATTCTCCTGCCTCAGCCTCCCGAGTAGCTGGGATTATAGGCACCCGCCACCACACCCAGCTAATCTTTGTATTTTTAGTAGAGACAGGGTTTCACCATGTTGGCCAGGCTGCTTTCCAACTCCCGTCCTTAGGTGACCCACTCGCCTCAGCCTCCCAAAGTGCTAGGATTACAGGCATTAGCCACCCCACCTGGCCAGATCCAACTCTTACTAAATACTTTTCTAGGATATAAGATGAGAGAGTCAAATATGTAAATCCAAAAACAAGCAGGCAATGAGTAGGGATATTGGTATGATTAGGACTCATTGGTATCTGAGTCTGAAGCAAAGTTCCAGAAGCCCTACAAAAGAAAACAGAAGCCTTTCATAGCCTTTCATATTTCTTTTATAGCTCAGATAGTTTTGTATTACTGTGTCACATACATCAGTTAGAGATCATATGATAAAAAAGAAGAAGCCAGGCCATCTCAAAAGAAAAAAAAAAAAAAGAAAAGAGAAAAAATCCTAAAAACACCACATTAGTCTGGTAGTCTTTTTTTTTTTTGAGATGGAGTTTTGCTCTGTCACCCAGGATGGAGTGTAGTGGCACAATCTTCTGCAACCTCTACCACCCAGTTTCAAGCAATTCTTCTGCCTCAGCCTCTTGAGTAGTTGGCATTACAGGTGCACCACCACACCCAGCTTATTTTTGTATTTTTAGTAGAGATGAGGTTTCGCCATGTTGGCCAGGCTGGTCTCAAACTCCTGACCGGAGGTGATCCTCCCGCCTCAGCCTCCCAAAGTGCTGGGAATACAGGTGTGAGCCACTGCGCCTGGCATTGGTAGTCTTATTTCACATAAATTCATATCAACTTCACAATAACTCTCTTTTAAGTATTAAATAAAAGAAATCTACATTTCTTTGCCTATAATTTTCTTCTTTTTTGTTTTGAGACAGGATCTGACTCTGTCACCCAGGCTGGAGTGCAGTGGAGCGATCTGGGCTCACTAAAACCTCTGCCTCCTGGGCTCAAGCAATCCTCCTGCCTCATCCCCCAAGTAGCTAGGAATATAGGCATGAGCCACCATGCCCTGTTAATTTTTGTATTTTTCTTCAGAGATGGGGTTTCACTATGTTGCCCGGGCTGGTCTCAAACTCCTGAGCTCAAGTGATCCATTGGCCTTGGCCACCCTAAGTGTTATGATTACAGGCGTGAGCCACTGTGCCCGGCCTGCCTATAGTTTTCATCCATTGCATTTAAACTTTCTTAATTCTACTTCCTGGCTGGTGTACATTCCTAGTCCTGTCATTAATTTTTCTTTTTTCCAAGGATCATTTTCAACAATTAAAGGCCTCAGCAAACATATACTTTTTTGGGCTGGGCACAGTGGCTCATGCCTGTAATCCCAGCACTTTGGGAGGCTGAGGTGGGTGGATCACTTGAGGTCAGGAGTACGAGACCAGCCTGGCCAACACGGTGAAACCCCGTCTCTATTAAAAATACAAAAATTAGCTGGGCAAGGTGGCAGGCACCTGTAATGCCAGCTACTCAGGAGGCTGAGGTAGGAGAATCACTTGAACCTGGGAGGCGGAGGTTGCAGTGAGCTAAGATTGTGCCACTGCACTCCAGCCTGGGCAACAAAGGGAGACTCCATCTCAAAAAAACAACGAAGGTCAGATGTGGTGGCTCATTCCTGTAATCCCAGCACTTTGGGAGGCTGAGGCAGGTGGATCACCTGAGGTCAGGAGTTCGAGACCAGTCTGACCAATATGATGAAACCCCGTCTCGCCGGGCGCGGTGGCTCAAGCCTGTACTCCCAGCACTTTGGGAGGCCGAGACGGGCGGATCACGAGTTCAGGAGATCGAGACCATCCTGGCTAAAACAGTGAAACCCCGTCTCTACTAAAATACAAAAAAAATTAGCCGGGCGAGGTGGCGGGCGCCTGTACTCCCAGCTACTCGGGAGGCTGAGGCAGGAGAATGGCGTGAACCCGGGAGGCGGGGCTTGCAGTGAGCTGAGATCCGGCCACTGCACTCCAGCCTGGGCAACAGAGCCAGACTCCGTCTCAAAAAAAAAAAAAAAAAAAGAAACCCCGTCTCTACTAAAAATACAAAAATTAGCTGGGCATGGTGGCATGCACCTGTAATCCCAGCTACTTGGGAGGCTGAGGTAGGAGAATCACTTGAACCTGGGAGGCGGAGGTTGCAGTGAGCCGAGATCTCACCATTGCACTCCAGCCTGGGCAACAAGAGTGAAACTCCGTCTCAAAAAAAAAAAACAAAAAAAACCCCACCATATCCTTTTTTGTCATCCTTCCTGTAATTGCACAAAGTAAGGGGTATACATAGAGGAAGGGTTGGAACTTCAACTAATAATTCCTGAATGCCTACACTGTGCTATTTTTTTGTTTATTTTGTGCTTAATTTTATTGTTACTTAATCTTCATAAAATCCCTGAACAGGAATTATCACTTGAGTAATTTGGAGTTTTGAGGAAAATAAAGTAACTTGTTCAAAATCACATATCTGGCTTTGAGTAATAGTGCTTATTGAAACATCTGCTTTGGGTCTGCTATGATGGCTCATATCTGTAATCCCACCACTTTGGGAGGCCAAAGAGGGAGGATCGCTTGAGCTCAGGAGTTTGAGACCAACCTGAGCAACATAGTGAGACCTCGTCTCTATTTAAAAAAAATTTTTTTAATTAAAGAAAAGTGTTCATGATATCATTTTTTTCTACCTTTTTTCTACCTTTTCTATACTAAAAAAGATTGTAAAAGTAAGCAGCCTGACAAATAGGATTAGAATAATATAGGTGCGCCGGGCGCGGTGGCTCACGCCTGTAATCCCAGCACTTTGGGAGGCCGAGACGGGCGGATCACGAGGTCAGGAGATCGAGACCATCCTGGCTAACACGGTGAAACCCCGTCTCTACTAAAAAGAAGTACAAAAAACTAGCCGGGCGAGGTGGCGGGCGCCTGTACTCCCAGCTACTCGGGAGGCTGAGGCGGGAGAATGGCATAAACCCGGGAGGTGGAGCTTGCAGTGAGTGGAGATCCGGCCACTGCACTCCAGCCTGGGCGACAGAGCGAGACTCCGTCTCAAAAAAAAAAAAAAAAAAAAAAAAAAAGAATAATATAGGTGCAAGGAGAGAGCAGAAAAAAAGAAAGTATAACTGGTTGAATTTAGCTTAGCAATAACTTTCTCAGCTCTTAGTTTATGTATATTTAGAACCAATCTTGTAGCACATGCTCCATATCAACTACATATGAACTGGCAAATAGGTATTTTAAAATCTTTTTTTTTTTGTCTGAGACGGAGTATTGCTCTGTCGCCTGGGCGGGGGTGCAGTGGCACAATTTCGGCTCACTGCAATCTCTGCCTCCTGGGTTCAAGGGATTTTCGTGCCTCAGCCTCCTGAGTGGCTGGGACTACAGGCATGTACCACCATGCCCAGCGAATTGTTGTATTTTTAGTAGTGACGGAGTTTCACCATGTTGGCCAGGCTGATCTTGAACTCCTAACCTCAAGTGATCTGCCCACCTTGGCCTCTCAAAGTGTTGGGATTAAAGGCATGAGCCACCTTGCCCAGCATAAAATCTTAATTAAGAAAGATGTGAACGTGTTTTCACAGTATAAGGATCCCAAGCTGCTCCTTTTGGTCCTGGCCGGGTGCGGTGGCTCACCCCTGTAATCCCAGAACTTTGGGAGGCCAAGGTGGGCAGATCACCTGAGGTAGGGAGTTCAAGACCAGCCTGACCAAAATGGAGAAACCCTGTCTCTACTAAAAATACAAAATTAGCCGGGTAGGGTGGCACATGCCTGTAATCCCAGCTACTTGGGAGGCTGAGGCAGAAGAATTGCTTGAACCCGGGAGGCGGAGGTTACGGTGAGTGGAGATCGCGCCATTGCACTCCAGTCTGGGCAACAAGAGCAAAATTCCATCTCAAAAAAAAAAAAAAAAATCGCCACAAAAATAAAGTATCAAGACCATATTTTCAAGGATCATTTCTACAGTTCATTCATTACTAGAGAAGTTTCTCTGAACATGCAGGGCACCGGAAACCATGAGGAAGAGGCACAGCATTCTCTTCTGACCCTGAAGCCAGCTTTTCTTGCTTCACTGCACCTGCCATTTGCCATTCATGATCATTCTCTTCCTGCAGGAGAGTAAGAGAGAAAGAATGCAGTCTGAGTGATTCCTGTCTAAAAAGTAATAAAATAAAATAAAAGTATGGTCCTAATTCTTATGTTTTGCTTATTTGTTTTGTTTTGTTTTGTTTTTGAGACAGAATCTGTCTCTTGTTGCCAGGCTGGAGTGCAATGACACAATCTTGGCTCACTGCAACCTCTGCCTTCAGGGTTCAAGAGATTCTCCTGCCTCAGCCTCCCAAGTAGCTAGGATTACAGGCGCCCACCACCACGCCCGGCTAATTTTTGTATTTTTAGTACAGACGGGGTTTCACCATGTTGGTCAGGCTGGCCTTGGACTCCTGACCTCAGGTGATCCACCTGCCTCAGCCTCCTAAAGTGCTGGAATTACAGGAGTGAGCCGCTGCACCTGGCCTCTAATTCTTAACTAGAAGACCCAGACACTGGTTTGTCAAATAGTCTGTCCTTTTTTTCTCCTCTTAACTCCATTTAGTGTAGCTATTTTACTATCTGTTCACTCTTTTAGCTTGAAAGTGGCGGGAAGAGAAAAAAAAAAGAAAAAAGGAAAGTGGCATGAAGAGAACATACAGCTTAAACCAATCAATTTACCACTTTCAGCAGCTCTGTGAAAAGGTTTTCTAGAGGTGGGTGGGATTTTTGATTAACATAATTATCGGTTTCAGTGCTAGCCCTGCCTCTTCGTCAACTTTTATCTTTCTAAACTAAAGAGGGTAATAATAGTAAAGTGCATCTTAAAACTGGAGGAATGAAAACAGCACCACCTCTTATCTTTAGAGGAGCAGTTTGGCACACTGACTGGTATAAACCAGCTGGCACCCTTCACAGGATGTTCTCACCACCACCCACCCTCTGGTTTCAAAGGCAGTCTTGTTGACGTTTTCAGAAACTCTAGAGCTGGTGGCTTCCAGAAGTACTCCTTACATAGTAGAGGCATGCATGCATGCCTAGGAGTGGGCCTTACATGTACTGGGAAACCTTCAAGAGGCCCTGGGATTCCAGATTTGGGCAAAGGAATATGGTGCTTAGGATTGGAGCCAGAGACTTCAAAAAGAGAGTATTATTAGGTCAGGGTCTTAAGGACTAGCCAGCGGAATGAGGCAGAAAGTTAGAGAGCCAGGCTGGAATGGAGTTTGAGAGGGAGAGAGCCAGGCTGGAATGGAGTGTGAGGTTAGGGCTATTCCTGTTAAATGTATTTTATCAGAGGGGGTTTAGTGAGCCAAGATTGCACCACTGCATTCCAGCCTGAGCTATGGAGCAAGACCCTGCCACAACAACAAACAAACAAAAAAAAAATAAAAAGAGGGGAAAATAGGATTAGCTTGTACATCTTGTATGCTATACTGACCCACTCCCACAAATATAAGACTGTCAAACTAAAGGAATTGAGGTAAAAATTAATATAAGTAGAGTTTATTTAGGTCAAATTTGAGGACTGCAACCTGGGAGACACAGATTAAAGTTGCCTTGAATATATGCTCTGATTAGCATCATATATTCAGGTGGGTTTTAAAAAGTGGGGCAGTTCCTATATTGGTTCATTAAAATAACATAAGCTATTGATTGGCGATACACTGTTCTTTGTATCACAAATTCCAGGAACATGAAGATAATGGGTGAGGGTCCTACTCCGCAACTTTAACATTTTAGGTAATTTGTCAGCTAGTCTGGCAACTACAGGGAAAAAAAGAATAAAATGTGTTTATCATATATATATGATATATATACATATATATACATGATATATATATATATACACACACACGTGTATATATAGATCACTATGACAGAGCCTCGCTCTGTTGCCCAGGCTGGAGTGCAGTGGTGCAATCTTGACTCGCTGCAACCTCCACCTCCGTGGTTCAAGTGGATTCTCCTGTCTCAGCTGCCCGCGTAGCTGGGATTACAGGCGTGCGCCACCATGCCCGGCTAATGTTTGTATTTTTAGTAGAGACGGGGTTTTACCATGTTGGTCAGGCTGGTCTCAGAACTCCTGGCCTCAAGTGATCCACGTACCTCGCCTCCCAAAGTGCTGGGATCATAGGCGTAAGCCACCACACCTGGACAGAATAAAATGTCTTTAAACAGTTACCCCTGGGTGTTGAAACAATCTTTGCAAAATTACAACTGATGAAATTATACCTGAGGAAATTATGATAGTGAAAGAAATCAGACCTAACCGATTCCATCTTGCTTCTAACCTTTAAGCTGTCCTTGTTCATTCCTGCACGTAGGCCAAGCTAACTTTGGGAAGGAATTCAGTTCATAGTTTGACTATGAAACAAAATTGATGACATGGCCAGGTGCGGTGGCTCACGCCTGTAATCTCAGCACTTTGGGAGGATGAGGCGGGCAGATTACTTGAGGTCAGGAGTTCAAGACTAGCCTGGCCAACATGGTGAAACCCTGTCTCCACTAAGAATATAAAAATTAGCTGGGCGTGGTGGCAGGCACCTGTAATGCCAGCTGCTCGGGAGGCTGAGGCAGGAGAATCGCCTGAACCTGGGAGGTGGATGTTGCAGCGAGCTGAGATTGTACCACTGCACTCCAGCCTGAGTGACAGAGCAAGACTCTGTCTCAAAAAATCAAATAAAATAAACTGATAGCCCTTTCCTATAAAGACCCCTTCTTGCCTGGGGACCAGTCTGCCTTTGCAGGAGTAACAAATTAGCTATGAGATTAGAAATTACAGGGCCGGGCGGGGTGGCTCACAGCTGTAATCCCAGCACTTTGGGACGCCGAGACGGGCGGGTCACCTGAGGTCAGGAGTTCAGACCAGCCTGACTAGCATGGACAAACCCTGTCTCTACTAAAAATACAAAATTAGCTGGGCTTGGTGGTGGGCACCTGTAATCCCAGCTACTCAGGAGGCTGAGGCAGGAGAATCGCTTGAACCCAGGAGGCAGAGGTTGCGGAGAGCTGAGATCGTGCCACTGCACTCTAGCCTGGGCAACAAGAGCGAAACTCCATCTCAAAAAAAAATTAGAAATCACAGTTTACAGGTCAAGCAACCTTGGGCTCCTCTGAACCTCCTCAAATTGCTCCTGGGGATAACGTCACTTTTGTAAAACCTAAGATCACTGCTTGAGATACTTTGCAGATGCTGCACTCCATGGATCAGCTGACACCACCCAGACCCAGACCAGTAATCTGGCTCAACCAGTTCTGCCATCCCACCCAGGAACAGAAGACAGCAAGAAAAACTCCCTTCGACCCCCTATGATTCCATCTCCAACCTGACCAATCAGTACTTCCCACTTCCCAAGCCCACCTGTCGAATTGTCTTTAAAAACTCTGATCGCCGAATGCTCAAGGATAGTGATTTGAGTAATAATACTCGTCTCCTGCACAGCCGGTTCTACGTGAATTACTTTCTCCACACAATTCCCCTGTGTTGATAATCAGCTCTGTCTAGGTAGCGGGGAAGGTGAATCCACTGGGCAGTTAGTGTGGGTTGGCGGGGTTGGGGGATGATTGAGGTCTCAGTCATGTCTCTGTAAGCCTAACAAGTTTTGCATACTTCACATAGCTTAGGCTGCTCTGAATTGCTTTTCCTTCTCTTTTTTTTTTTTGAGATGGAGTCTCGCTGTTGCCCAGGATGGAGTGCTGTGATCATAACTCACTGCAGTCTTTAACTCCTGGGCTGAAGTAATCCTCCTGCCTCAGCCTCCCAAAGTGCTGGGATTACAGGCATGAGCAACTGCGTCCAGCCAAAATTCTGCTTTAGACTGCAGCTTCAGCTCATGCCTGAGTTCCAGCCTGCCTTTCCTGATGGCCTGCTCTACCGATTTTAGACTTACCTAGGGAGCTGCCACAACTGTATGTCAACTCCTTGACAAAAAACCCTCAATATATGTCTCCTATTGATTTTATTTTCCTGATGGAGCCCTGATACAGTGATTGAGCATGAGAACTTGCAAGTAGTATGACATACAATTCGCTTTTGGTTTTTTTTTGAGACGGGGTCTTGCTTTGTTGCTCAGGCTGGTCTTGAACTTCTGGGCTCAAGCGATCCTCTTGCTTCAGCTTCCCAAGTAGCTAGGATTACAGGGGTGCACCACTGCACCCAGCTCATTTTAAAATTATTTAGTTATTTATTTAAGTATTGTGTATAATTTGGACTCTATGGCGTATTTTAGCAATATATGTGAGTGTATGTGTGGGTATATATAATTTTTAATGGTAAATAGTTTCTTAATGACTTAAACCCTTAACACTGCAATTTAAAACCATTTCCTTACTTTTTTTTTTTCATGATAGTATCAACCTAAAAGGAAGAAGTTGAGGCAAAAGTAACTTTTGAGGGGCTTAAGTTTGAGGACTGCATTTTAGAACACTTCCAAGTTGCCTTGAGTGCTCCAGAGAACAAAACAGAGGCTCAAGTTTTTGAAGAAAATAGGATGAATCAGGAGAAGGGACAATTACAAAACTTGTTCATTAGGTATTCTCATTGGTTTACAGAAATAACATTGGCTAGTGATACACTGTTGAACTACAGGATGCATGGCATTCTATGGCTACTTGGCGTCAGTCTGGAGACTATATAACAAATGGCTTCAAGAGTAATTATTTAGTTCAACAGAGAGTGAGACAAGAATGCTGTTACATTTCAAATGCCTCCCTGGGCCTGAAAATTTAAAGGGTCTTGCATTCTTTTTTTTTCTTTTGAGACAGAGTCTTGCTCTGTCGCCCAGGCTGGAATGCAATGGCATAGTCTTGGCTCACTGCAATCTCTGCCTCCCGGGTTCAAGCAATTCTCCTGCCTCAGCCTCCCAAGTAGCTGAGAATACAGGCACACACCACCACACCTGGCTAATTTTTGTATTTTTAGTACAGACGGGCTTTCACCATGTTGGTCAGGCTGGTCTTGAACTGCTGACCTTGTGATCCACCCACCTCGGCCTCCCAAAGTGCTGGGATTATAGGTGTGAGCCACCGCGCCCGGCCAGGGCTTGCATTTTTCAGATAAAAAGTTTTTTTTTTTTTTCCTAAATAGCTCTTAAGCGACAAATTAAAGAATAGCATTCAGCCTCTGTTTTTTTCTACTTTAGTTATAAGAACTCAAGTTTTCCTTCATATCAGCAATACATTCTGCAAACCAAGCAGTAACTGAGACAAGCCCCATCAATTTAGGAAGTTTATTTTGCGAAGGTTAAGAATGTGCCCATGATAGCCTCAGGAGGTCCTGAGGACATGTGCCCAAGGTGTTCGGGGCACAGCTTGGTTTTATACATTTTAGGGAGACGAGACACCAATTAATACAAGTAATGTACATTGGTTCAGTCTGGAAAGGCGGAATAAGTTGAAGTAGGGAGGAAGTCCACAAGGAATTTCCTTGTGGCAAATTGTGATGAAGGAGGTAAGCAGTTGTTTTATTCTTGCAGCTATCTCATTGAGGAATAGAATGGGAGGCAGGTTTGCCCCACACAGTTCCCAGCTTGACTTTTCCTTTTGGCTTAGTGATTTTGGGGTCCTGAGATTATTTTCTTTCCACAGTTTTAACCACCTGAGCTAACTGGCCAATACCGTTCTTTCATATCAGATACTAATTAAAACATTTGTGTTTTTTTCTTTGACTTCTCCCCCCACAAGATCTTTAAACTGCAGTTGTCATGTCCTAAATCACTGACCTCCAAATACAGTTTTGATCACATACTTCTCAAAAAAATTTTACCATTTACTCAATACATATATATTTTTACATATACATTGAAAGAATGGCCAGGCTTGGTGGCTCATGCCTGTAATCCCGGCACTTTGGGAGGCCGAGGTGGAAGGATCCACTTGAGGCCAGGAGTTTGAGACCAGCCTGGCCAACATAGTGAGACCCCGTCCCTATTTAAAAAAAAAAAAAAAAGGACTAGGCATGGTGGCTCACCTGAGATCCGGACTTCGAGACCAGCCTGACCAACATGGAGAAACTCTCTCTCTACTCAAAATACAATTAGCCAGGCGTGGTGGCGCATGCCTGTCCCAGCTACTGGGGAGGCTGAGGCAGGAGAATCGCTTGAATCCAGGAGGCAGAGGTTGCAGTGAGCCGAGATCGCACCACTGCACTCCAGCCTGGGCAACAAGAGCAAAACTCTGTCTCAAAAAAAAAAAAAAAAGATTTTTAAAAAAACATATTGTTATATGCAAAAAATTTTAAAATACAGAAATCTAAAGAAAAATGTTGAGAATAAAAAGGACATAGAAATAAGGGTTGTAATATTCTCTTCCTGCATCTCAAGAGCCATTTCATTCATCTCACTTTGAGTTTACTTGGTTCTTTTGTTTTGTTTTGTTTTAGACAGGGTCTCACTCTGTCATTCAGGCTGGAGTGCAGGGGCAAGATGATGATTCATTGTAACCTCTGCCTCCTGGGCAGAAGCAGTCCTCCCATCTCAGCCTCCCAAACTGCTGGGATTACAGGTGTGCACTACCATACCCAGCCTGAATTCACTTCTTAAACTATTTCCCCACAGAGTACAAAGATGATTCACAGGTTCACACTGTAAAAGGTAGTAATGGTGCCCGTTTAAATATGTTTTTTAAATTCGCAACATAATTTTTTTTCTTTAAAATAGAACATTTTGGCCGGCTCAGTGGTTCACACCTGTAATCCCAGCACTTTGGAAGGCCAAGGCAGGTGGATCTCTTGAGGCCAGGAGCTCAAGACCAGCCTGGCCAACATAGCAAAATCCAGTCTCTATCGAAAATAGAAAAAATTAGCTGGGCGTGGTGGCACGCACCTGTAATCCCTGCTGTTTGGGAGGCTGAAGCATGAGAATTGCTTGAACTGGAGGGGTGGAGGTTGCAATGAGCCGAGATTGTGCCACTGTACTCCAGCCTGGGTGACAGAGGGAGACTCCGTCTCAAAAATAAATAAAGAAATGAAACATTTCAGAAGCTTCCAAAAGTGCCGAGAGAACAGTTAGAATATAAATCAGCCAAATGTGGCCACAGTTTAGTCACTCAGCTGATCTATCATTCAGCTGAACAGTGCTAACCACGGTAGCCTTGATTCAGTTTTTAATGGTGTTTATTCTTAGTTATATGACATTTAATTAACATGTTAAATGAACTACTGATTTAAAATAAGAGGCAAAAGGAAAACACCATTAAAATGCTAGCCAATGAAAAGTATTAAAAATGATAATTCTGCATTTTTGCCACAGAGTCATCTTCACCACATCCATACATTTCACCTACTACATCATATAGAATATTAAAATATATATTAAATATATTTAATATGTATAAATATATTATAAATTTGTTATAAATTTATATTATAAATTTAATATAACATATTTGTTTTATTTTATATTTTTATATTTATTATACAATATATAATGTATTATATATTATATATCATATATACATATAACATATACTGCATATATTATATACATTATGTATCATATAATACATTGTATATGTTATATATTATATAACATATATTATATAATATACATTATATATTATACATTATGTTATATAACACATCATATATTATACATTATAACACATTATATATTAATATATACATTGCATATTTATTATATTATTTTCATTAATTATTAAATATTATATTATAAACTTGTTATAAATTATAATATAATTTATATTATATTGTATATTTATATAATTTATATTATAATATAAATTATAAATATGATTTATATTATAAATTTAATATATAATACATTTAATATATTTAATGTTATATATTTTAATATATATTTAATATGCATATTAAATATATCGATGATTTACACCCAATTTTGCTCTTCATTTATTGGGAATAAAAAGGAGCATGAGCTTGTAATCCCAGCACTTTGGGAAGCCGAGGCAGGAGCCTCGTTTGAACTCAGGAGTTCGAGACCAGCCTGGGCAACATAGCAAATCTCTGTCTACACAAAAAATACGGCCGGGCGCAGTGGCTCACGCCTGTAATCCCAACACTTTGGGAGGCCGAGGCAGGTGAATCACAAGCTCAGGAGTTCGAGACCATCCTGGCTAACACGGTGAAACCCCGTCTCTACTTTAAGTTTGTATTACATGTAAAGTAGGAAAAAAATACTAAAACTTTTCGAAAGCGAAAAGTCTACTCAGGAAGTTTTTTGTATTTATTAATGGTTTTGCTTTTGCTAGACACAAACATGAAATACTGCTAAATTAGCTCACAGAAGAGTTCAGGATTCTATAGAGTCAGGAAAAGCCTGCCCTAAACTGTTTTTATAAAGGCTGAAAATAGACATTATAATACAATCTTTAATAACATACAATGTCTATTCCTCCTGATGGTGGTCATTTTAAGCATAGCCCTATTTTCCTGTGAAGACAGCAGCCAGTTCTGCTTCATGTCATATCAACACTTGACTCGTGTAAGCAGCTGCTACCCATGCCATCGCAGTACACATAATCCCTAAATGTAGGGTTCAAATAATCGTAAATGGACACTAATATGAAAATCTGACTGTTTTGTTGTAACAGCAAAAGTTTTAGAAATAAATAATTTTAGTATCTACTTAGTAATCAGGAACATACAGCATAGAGCCAGGCATAGCAGTAAATTGTTGGAAACACTAACATTTATTGTTTACGAACATACATGCAGTGTTTACACACTTCTTAAATTTTGTCTTTAATGCTGCTGATAAACCAAATGATAAAAAGTCCAACGGAACACAACAAAACCACAATAAATGTCAACGGGTGTTATTAACAATATGGAAGAACTCTAGTAACAACCACATTTAAAGCGACAGGACGCGAAAGTTCCGGACTACAAATCCCAGAGTTCCCTAGAGTCGAGGCGGAGCTACCTTCAAACTGATAGCTTTTTCACCCAATGAGCGCCAGAAAATTACTAAACCACATTCAGCCCGGCCAGAAGGCCTGGTTTCTTGGCGTGCGAACACTAAGGTAGTCTAACGTTACGTAGACTTTCTGAACATGAGTGGCAGTTTCAGGGCCTAAGTCTAACTACTAAATTATTTCTCCCCGCATTAGTCTCCTAGTGACCTTAATAACTCTCTACCCAACTCTAGCTCGGTGGAAACTCGAACGTCTAAATGCTAAAACTGACGTACATCAGTACCAGCGGATAAATGTAGTCGACCAGGGGAAAGGCGGAAACCGCCTTATTCTTGCCCTTTATTGGCCACGCATCCCACCAATGGGGCCATTACACTTCCGCTAAAGAAATGTATGGCGTGGTGGTGTGAGAGTTGTACGTACGCTGGGTCTACGAAGGGGCAGCTGTTCTGCTCTCATCCAATCGGAAGCTAGCAAGAATTCCCCGGGCCTCTATGCCCCACAGCTTTCGCGTCGCGTTACGGCCCGCCTCTCTGCAGCCGACCAATCCTCTTGATTTTCTTGTGCGCATTACCCAATCAGAGAGGTCGAGGCGGGGTTCCAGTGGACCGCTCTAAGCCGCCGCGCAGCCTGCGTTTTCTCCGGTACAGGTTGAGGGCTGGCACCTGAGGTACATTTTGCTGGGCCAGGCTGGGCTGGGTCCCCGGGATGGGCAGCCCTCTCGACGAGCGGCGACGCCGTGGTTGAGTCTAGAAAGCTAAAGTCGCTGGACATCTATCGCAGGAGCTAGGAGGGACGTGGGAGGTCTGGTCGGAGTGTGCACGTGTTGGAGGTCTCGCCTCGCAGTGGGAGTCACCGGGTCAAACCTGCTGGCCCTGGCCAAAGAACCTTCTGCGGGTGAGGCTGCTGTTGCAGTTGCGGTTCCCAGCACTTCCTCTGGGGCATTTTTCAGTAAAAGCCAAACGCCCTTGTTCATTTTCAGGGAAAGACGTGTTTCCTCCTGCTCTTCACTCTCCGCGGATACTCTCTCCACCACCTTCTGAGTTTAGTATAATCCTTTCGTAGGCCAGAAAGCAGATTTTCTCTTGGGAAGAGACGTCCCGTAGTATGGGATTTGGTAGGATACCAGCAACTGGTTTATTATATCGTTTAAACCACATGACTATCTAAAGAGGTAGGTACTGTGAGTGTTCTCATTTTCACGGGAAGAAGCAGTGTTAGACGTTACTCATTCTTGTGTTTTCTTTAGCTTGTCTCTGCCAAAATGCAGCCTTCAGCTTCCATGGATGTAAAATTAAAAGATGGTATAACTTGTAAAATGTTGCTCCTGTTTTTCTCTCTTTTCTTTTTCGTGATGGAGTTTCACTCTGTCGCGCAGGCGGGAGTGCAGTGGGGCGATCTCGGCTCACTGCAACCTCCGCCTCCCGGGTTCAAGCGATTCTCCAGCCTCAGCATCCCGAGTAGCCGAGTTTATAGGCTTTTGGCACCACGACCGGCTAATTTTTGTGTTTTTAGTAGAGTCGGGGTTTCACCATTCTGGTCAGGCTCCTGACCTCAGGAGATTCACCCGCCTTTGTCTCCCAAAGTGCCGGGATTATAGGCGTGAGCCACCGTGCCCGGCCGTTTTCTTTAGTAATTTGAAATTACTTAAAAAGTCAATAAAAGCCTGGCCGAGTAAAACAGTAGTGACTTTACTTTTTGAAATTGTTTAAAAAGTCACTAAAAGCTATGGCCGAGTAAAACAGTAGTAACTTGCAGTCAAGTACGGTTTAAGTGAGAAATCCTCTGAAACATTTATGGACCGCTTATCTTTTTGCTGAGTATTCAGGAAAGTATTCCCTGTGAGTGCAGCTATGTTACGTATCTGGTTTGTATTCTTACCTTAGATTGCTGTAGCTATTGTAAAGCAAAAGTAAAATCAAGCCCATGTAAGTACTTTGTGGGTTCTTTTCTCTCACTTTGTATTATGATCCATGCAGGGTGTTTCTCCAGACGGGACTGCGGTGGCGCAGTCTTAGCTCACTGCAGCCTCGAACTTGTGGGCTCAAGTGATCCTCCTGCCTCAGCCTCCCAAGTGGCAGGGATTACACACGAGCCACTGTGCCAAACCCATGAAGTTTTTCAGTTGTGTTTTTGTACTGAAGTCATGACTACTTTTTCTGCGACTGACACTATGAACTACAAATACGACTGAAGATACTACTGCTTTTTTGCTTTTTCCCTATGTGCTTTAAAGAACTACATTTTCAGTGATTTCTGTGTATTTAAGATCTTTTCATTTACTCAGTAGAAAATACAGGAGAATTTTGATAAATCTGAACTGGAATGGTCTTTATGTTAATTCTGTTCAGTATTTTAGGGCAGATTATGTACAGATATTGCTAAACTGTCAGAAGGCTGTATTTAGTTCATATAGCTACTGTCACAAATTACAACAAATTTAGTGACTTCAAATGACACACATTTATTCTTTCTGCCTTTTTTTCCTTTTTTTTTTCCCTTTGGTGAAAAGTACACACTCAAGAAAGGGGAGTGCAGATGTACTCAAGAGAGTCACCTCTTCCTTTTTTTTTTTTTTTTTTTTTTGTAGAGATGAGGTCTCACTATGCTGCTTAGGCTGGTCTCAAACTCCTGGGCTCAAGCAGTCCTCCCACCTTGGCTTCCCAAAGTTCTGGCATTACTGGTATGAGCCACCATGCCCAGCCTCATTTATTCTCTTTTAGTTCTGGAGGTCAGAAGTATGAAATCAGGGCCGGGCGCGGTGGCTCAAGCCTGTAATCCCAGCACTTTGGGAGGCCGAGACGGGCGGATCACGAGGTCAGGAGATCGAGACCATCCTGGCTAACACGGTGAAACTCCGTCTCTACTAAAAAATACAAAAAACTAGCCGGGCGAAGGGGCGGGCGCCTGTGGTCCCAGCTACTCGGGAGGCTGAGGCAGGAGAATGGCGTGAATCCGGGAGGCGGAGCTTGCAGTGAGCTGAGATCCGGCCACCGCACTCCAGCCTGGGCGACAGAGCCAGACTCAGTCTCAAAAAGAAAAAAAAAAAAAAAAAGAAGTATGAAATCAGTTTCACTGGGCTAAAGTCAAAGTGTTGCAGGCCCAATTCCTTCTGGAGGCTCTGAGAGGAAGATCCATTTCCTTACCTTTTTCAGCTTGTAGTGGCTGCCTGTCTTCCTTGGCTTGTGTCTCTTTTCCACACAGCACATCACTCTATCATCATATCACTTTCTCATCTGTAGTCACATCTCCCTCTGCCTCTCTTATGAGGACACTTATATTAAGGACCCCCCAGATAATCAGGGATACTCTTTCCATCTCGATACTTTTGTAAAGCCCCTTTTTTCATATCATGAAACAGTCATAGGTTCCAGGAATTAAGACCTATGTATCTTTGAGGGCCAATGTTCGACCTACCACAGGAAGGTATAAAGAAGAGTAAAACATCCTATGCCGTAAAGTTTCATAGGGACTATAAGAGAAAAAGAAATTCACAGTAAATGGTTGCTGAGTTAGACATTTTTATTCCTGTGAAAATAACCTAAGTCACCATAGGTTGGAGCTTCTCCAACTTCCACTGGAATATCTTTAGTAACAAAGGTAAATGAATATTCCTGTGATATTTGGAAACAAAGCCTAAATTAATGCTTTAGAAGAGTAAAATTTCTTTGAATTCAAATCTTATAATTTAAAATTGTTTGTGACTTCTGCATTCAGTTTTATATGTTCATAGTTGATGCGTTTTGAATTATATCAAAGCATTGCTGTTCTAGAGAAGAGACTGTTTATTCTGTAGTTTCATTACTATTTTTCTTTTTTTTTTTTTTTTTTTTTTTTTTTTTTTTTTTTTTTTTGAGACGGAGTCTCGCTCTGTCGCCCAGGCTGGAGTGCAGTGGCACGATCTCGGCTCACTGCAAGCTCCGCCTCCCGGGTTCACGCCATTCTCCTGCCTCAGCCTCCCGAGTAGCTGGGACTACAGGCGCCCGCCCCTGCGCCCGGCTAATTTTTTGTATTTTTAGTAGAGACGGGGTTTCACCATGGTCTCGATCTCCTGACCTTGTGATCCGCCCACCTCGGCCTCTCAAAGTGCTGGGATTACAGGCGTGAGCCACCACGCCCGGCCTATTTTTCTTTTAAATTTATTTTTAGAGTTGGGGGTCTCACTATGTTACCTATGCTGGACTCAAACTCCTGGGCTCCAGTGATGTTCCCACCTAAGCCCCCTGAGTAGTTGGGACTATGGGCATGCAACACAGTGCCCAGCTGATGTAGCTTCTTGTAATTTTCCTTTTTGGAGGGGGCAGTGACTTTTTTAAAAAAATTATTTTTTGGCCAAGCACAGTGGCTCACGCTTGTAATCCCAGCACTTCGGGAGGCCGAGGCAGGTGGATCACCTGAGGTCAGGAGTTTGAGACCAGCCTGGCTAACATGGCGAAACCCTGTCTCTACTTAAAATACAAAAGTTAGCCGGGGATGATGGTGCGTGCCTGTAGTCCTAGCTACTAGGGGGGCTGAAGCAGGAGGATCACTTGAACCTGGGAGGTGGAGGTTGCAGTGAGCCGAGATCGTGCCACTGCACTCCAGCCTGGGCAACAGAGGGAGACTGTTTAAAAAAAAAAAAAAATTATTTTTCCATAAGTTATTGGGGTACAGGTGGTATTTGGTTATATGAGTAAGTTCTTTAGTGATGATTTGTGAGATTTTGGTGTACCTATCACCTGAGCAGTATACACTGCACCATATTTGTAGTCTTTTAATCCCTTGACTCCCCACCCCCGGCCAAGTCCTCAAAGTCCATTGTATCATTCTTACGCCTTTGTGTCCTCATAGCTTAGCTCCCACATATCAGTGAGAACATATAATGTTTGGTTTTCTATTCCTGAGTTACTTCACTTAGAATGATAGTCTCCAATCTCATCCAGGTCATGGCAAATGCTATTAATTCATGCCTTTTTATGGCTGTGTAGTATTCCATTATATATACACACATGTGTATACACACACACACACCCCACAGTGTCTTTATCCACTTGTTGATTGATGGGCATTTGGGTTGGTTCCATGATTTTGCAGTTGTGAATTGTGCTGCTATAAACATGCGTGTGCAAGTATCTTTTTCAAATAATGACTTTTTTTCCTCTGGGTAGATACCCAGTAGTGGGATTGCTGGATCAAATGTTAGTTCTACTTCTTAATTCTTTAAGGAATCTCCATACTGTTTTCCATAGTGGTTGTACTAGTTTGTATTCCCACCAGTAATGCAGAAGTGTTCCCTGTTTACTGTATCCATGCCAGCATCTACTGTTTTTTGATTCTTCAATTATAGCCATTCTTGCAGGAGTGTGGTGGTATCACTTTGTGGTGTCGATTTGCATTTCCCTGATGATTAGTGATGCTGAGCATTTTTTTCATAGGTTTGTTGGCCATTTGTGTATCTTCTTTTGAGAATTGTCTCTTCATGTCCTTAGCCTACCCACATTGTGATGGGCTTGGTTTTTTCTTACTGATTTGAGTTTGTTGTAGATTCTGGATTAGTCCTTTGTCAGATGTATAGATTGTGAAGATTTTCTCCCACTCTGTGGGTTGTCTGTTGACTCTGCTCACTGTTCCTTTTGCTGTGCAAAGTCTCTTTAGTTTAATTAGGTCCCAGGTATTTATCTTTGTTTTTATTGCATTTGCTTTTGGGTTCTTGGTCATGAAATCCTTGCCTAAGCCAATGTCTAGAAGGGTTTTTCCAATGTTATCTTCTAGAATTTTTAGTTTCAGGTCTTAGCTTTAAGTCCTTAATCTATCTTGAGTTTATTTTTGTATAAGGTGAGAGATGAGGATCCAGTTTAATTTTTCCTACATGTGGCTAGCCAATTATCCCAGCACCATTTGTTGAAAAGGATGTCCTTTCCCCACTTTATGTTTTTGTTTGCTTTGTCGAAGATCAGTTGGCTGTAAGTATTTGGGTTTGTTTCTGGGTTCTCTATTCTCTTCCATTGGTCTGTGTGCCTATTTTTATACCAGTGCCATGCTGTTTTGGTGACTGTGGCCTTATAGTATAGTTTGAAATCAGTTAGTGTGATGCCTCTAGATTTGTTCTTTTTGCTTAGTCATGCTTTGGCTTTGCAGGCTCCTTTTTGGTTCCATATGAATTTTAGGATTGTTTTTTCTAGTTCTGTGAAGAACGATAGTGGTACTTTGATGGGGATTGCGTTGAATTTATACATTGCTTTTGACAGCATGGTCTTTTTCACAATACTAATTCCACCCGTCCATGAACATGGGATGTGTTTCCATTTGTTTGTGTCGTCTATGATTTCTTTCAGCAGTGTTTTGTAGTTTTCCTTGTAGAGGTCTTTCAACTCCTTTGTTAAGTATATTCTTTTTTTTCTTCTTCTTTCTTTTTTGAGATGGAACCTTGCTCTGTTGCCCAGGCTAAAGTGCAGTGGCACGATCTCGACTCACTGCAACCTCCACCTCCCGGGTTTGAGCAGTTCTCCTGCATGAACCTCCCAAGTAGCTGGGCCTACAGGCGTGCACCACCATGCTTGGCTGATTTTTTGTATTTTTGATAGAGATGGGGTTTCACTATGTTGACCAGGCTGGTCTCGAACTCCTGACCTCAAGTAATCCACATGCCCTGGCCTCCCAAAGTGCTGGGATTACAGGCTTGAGCCACAGCCCAGCCTGTTAGGTGTATTTCTAAGTTTTTTGTTTTTGGGTTTTTTTGCAGCTATTGTGAAAGGGGTGGAGTTCTTGATTTGATTCTCTGCTTGGTTGCTATTGACTGTATAGAAGAGCTACTGATTTGTGTACATTAATCTTGTATCCAGAAGTTTTGCTGAATTCTTTTATCAGTTCTGGGAGCTTTCTGGAGGAGTCCTTAGAGTTTTCAAGGTAATTGACCATGTCTTCAGCAAACAGTGACCGTTTGACTTCTCCTTTACTGATTTGGATGCCCTTTATTTCTTTCTGTTGTCTGATTGCTCTGGCTAGAACTTCCAGTGCTATGTTGAGGTGGAGTGGTGAGAGTGGGCATCTTTGTCTTGTTCCAGTTCTCAGAGGGAATGCTTTCAACTTTTCCCCATTCAGTATTATGTTGGCTGTGGTTTGTCATAGATGGTTTTTATTACATTAAGGTATGTCCCTTATATGCTGATTTTGCTGACAGTTTTAGTCATAAAATGATGCTGGATTTTGTCAAATGCTTTTTCTGCATCTATTGACATGATCATGTGATTTTTGTTGTTAATTCTGTTTATGTGGTGTATCACATTTATTGACTTGTGTATGTTAAACCATCCCTGCATCCCTGGTATGAAACCCACTTGATCATGGAGGATTATCTTCTTGATATGTTGTTGGATTCAGTTAGCTAGTATTTTGTTAAGGATCTTAGCATCTATGTTCATCAAGGGTATTGGTCTGTAGTTTTGTTTTTTGGTTATGTCCTTTCCTGGTTTTGGTATACTGGCTTCATAGAATAAATTAGGGAGAGTTCCTTCGTTATCTTGTAGAATAGTGTCAAAAGGATTGGTACCAATTCTTTGAATGTCTGGTAGAATTCTGCTGTGAATCCATCTGGTCCTGAACTTTTTTTTTTTTTTTTTTTTTTTTTGAGACGGAGTCTTGCTCTGTATCCAGGCTGGAATCTTGGCTCACTGCAACCGCTGCCTCCTGGGTTCAAGCATTCTCCTGCCTCAGCCTCCCAAGTAGCTGGGACAACAAGTGTGCACTACCATGTCCAGCTGATTTATTTTTTTATTTTTAAATTTTATTTATTTATTTATTTTTTGAGATGGAGTTTCGCTTTTGTTGCCTAGGCTGCAGTGCAATGGTGTGATCTTGGCTAACTGCAACCTCCGCCTCCTGGGTTCAAGCAATTCTCCTGCCTCAGCCTTCCCAAGTAGCTAGGATTATAGGCATGCGCGACCATGCCTGGCTAATTTTGTATTTTTAGTAGAGACGGGGTTTCATCATGCTGGCCAGGCTGGTCTGGAACTCCTGATCTTAGGCAATCTGCCTCCCTTAGCCTCTGAAAGTATTGGGATTACAGGCGTGAGCCACAACACCTGGCCTTGTTTTTTCTTTAAGCTATATATTTCCTTGAATATTTCTCCCTTCACTTCTTTTTTTTTTTTTTTCTTTTTGAGAGGGAATCTTGCTCTGTCACCTAGGCTGGATTGCAGTGGCATGATCTCGGCTCTCTGCAACCTCTGCCTCCTGGTTCAAGCAGTTCTCCCTGCCTCATCCCCCTGAGTAGCTGGGATTACAGGCACCCACCACAAGGCCCAGCTAATTTTTGTATTTTTAGTAGAGACAGGATTTCACTGTGTTGGTCAGGCTGGTAACGAGCTCCTGATGTCAGGTGATCCACCCGCCTTGGACTCCCAAAGTGCTGGGATGACAGGTGTGAGCCACTGCCCCTGGCCAGTTTTTGTGTTTTTAGCAGAGACAAGGTTTTGCCATGTTGGCCAAGCTGGTCTCAAACTCCTGGATTGAAGTGATACACCTGCCTCGGCTTCACAAAGTGTTGGGTTTTTAGGTGTGAGTCACTGTGTCCAGCCTGAAATTTAAGTAATTATTAATATGTTAAATATCTTTCTATTTGGAGATTGGAATTATGTCCTTATGATTTTTTACAGTTCTCATAATTTTAATTTTTGGACCTCCTGCTAGATGGCAGTAGTAATCAATGCCAAGGGCCGGGAAGGCAACCTTTAAAACAATTTGATATCTTAAGTCTAATTCTTTTTTTTTTTTTTTTTTTTTTTGAGACAGAGTCTCGCTCTGTAGCCCGGGCTGGAGTGCAGTGGCCGGATCTCAGCTCACTGCAAGCTCCGCCTCCCAGGTTTACGCCATTCTCCTGCCTCAGCCTCCCGAGTAGCTGGGACTACAGGCGCCCGCCACCTCGCCCGGCTAGTTTTTTGTATTTTTTAGTAGAGACGGGGTTTCACGGTGTTCGCCAGGATGGTCTCGATCTCCTGACCTCGTGATCCACCCGTCTTGGCCTCCCAAAGTGCTGGGATTACAGGCTTGAGCCACCGCGCCCGGCCAAGTCTAATTCTTAAGTTTAGTAAGTTATAGCTGATTTTCAGTTCTTTTTATCCTTCATAATCTGATCTGTAAAGCACATGTGAACTTTTTATCCTCTTAATGTCCATTTTTTTCTGGATAGTTCAATAATTAAGCCTTTTGTTTGTTATTTCTCTGAGATCAGGGTCTTTTACTGTGTTCAGTAGAGAGGAAATGAGTTTAGAACTTAGTAGGTTCTGATCTTCCCAGATTATAACACCAAAGTGGTTAAAAGAACTAGTTCTGCTGTATCTTTACATGAGTATTATACAGGCTGTAAATATTTATGTTTAGGGATTTGTTTTGATTTCTCTTTCAATGTAGGCCTTTTGAATGGTCTCTTCATTTGGAAAATTAAATAGTGAATCAGCCTCAAAATGCAAAACAGAGTCTGTAGCTGTCAATAAATATTTAAAATATTGCTTTATTGTCTTGAGAGATATGTTTACATGATTATAAACTATCCAGTGTCAGAAAAAGCCTCATTCAGGCTTAATCTTATTTCATTTACCAATTAACAGTGGAAATTTAAAAAATCATTAATATGTTGAAGTGTCTTTCTGCTTGATGAATTAGGGTAGCATTTTTAGGGGAACATTTGTATTGTGAATTCACCTTGGAAGCATCTAGTCTATACACGTACATAAATATATATATACTTACACACACATTTATATATAAAAGGGGTAGAAATCCGGTCAAATACTAGTTTATTCTGCAGGTTATCATTTGACACTACATATTGCATTTCTTTGACATTCTCTATACTCCCACCTAGTGGTATTTGAGTGCTGCTTTTGCACCAGGTACCACTCTGAGCACTTAACGTGGTAATTAATTTATGAAACCCTATGGCCTTGATATTGCTATCTCCTGTTTAAACTATAGGAAACTGAAACATATAGCTTGTAAAGCCAGGATTTGCGCTCTGGCAGTCAGACTCTACACCCATTCTCAGCTATCATGCAATACCTGTCTCAGCTTCCTTATCTAAAACATTGTAATAAGAGGACTATCTTTTAGGGTTTTGGGGAGGGTTCAGTGAAGCAATTCATGTGAAGAGGCTGACATAGTAACCTAGAATGGTAATGATCAGTTAGTATTAGCTGTCATTTGGCTACTTTTCTGGTTTTCTTCCCATTCTTCTTTCATTTTTCTCTATTATAGGATGCTTGGCCTGCTGCTTGTTATCATTCGGTATAATTCATCTGTAGCAGGCACATCCAGTTTCCTAGTTTGGTATTTTTGTTTGTTTGTTTTGTTTTTTGTTTGTTTTGAGACGGAGTCTTGCTCTATCATCCAGGCTGGAGTGCAGTGGTGTGATCACGGCTCACTGCAATCTCTGCCTCCCGGGTTCAACTGATTCTCGTGCCTTAGCCTCCCTGGTAGCTGAGAGTACAGGTTTGTGCCACCACACCCGGCTAATTTTTGTATTTTTTAAAGTAGAGACAGGTTTCACCATGTTGGCCAGCCTAGTCTTGAACTCCTGGCCTCAGGTGATCCACCCACCTTGGCCTCCCAAGGTGCTGGGATAACGGGCATGAGCCCCCACGCCTGGCCTACTTTCCTAGTTTTTAATTGCTGATACTTCCTATAGTCTGATAACAGAATCCCATACTTTCCCTCTGAGTTATAGACTGATATATACAAATGTTTGCTGCACATTTGCCCTTGGCCATCCCCAGAAGTCCCTCAAGCTTATATGAGTAAAACTAAGGCATTTCTTTATTTTTTCCCCCATTTTCTTATTTTGGTTTTTTTTTTTTTTTTTTGAGTCAGAGTCTCGCTCTATCGCCCAGGCTGGAGTGCAGTGGCGCCATCTCGGCTCACTACAACCTTCACCTCCCAGGTTCAAGCAATTCTCCTGTCTTAGCCTCCCAAGTAGCTGGGATTACAGGCATGTCCCAGCACACCCGCCTAATTTTTCTATTTTTAGTAGAGATGGGTTTTCGCCATGTTGGCCAGGTTGGTCTCAAACTCCTGGCCTCAGGTGATCTGCCTGCCTAGGCCTCCCAAAGTGCTGGGATTACAGGCATGAGTCACCGCACCTGGCCTGGATTCACTTTCTGACTCAGCTCCGCTTGGTCATCTAATGCAAGAATCAGACTGGATTCCTTCTCCACCGGCTCCTCCCCGGTGCCTGCAAATCGAGTCAGTGCCAGGCTTCACTAATGTTAACTTCCTGAATATTTCTCTGGCCAGGTGTGGTGGCTCACATTTGTAATCCCAGGTATGAGAGGCTGGGAGGTTGAGGCAGGAGAATCACTTGAGCTCAGGAGTTCGGGAACAGCCTGAGCAACATAGCAAGACTTCATCTGTACTAAAAATTTTTTTTTTTAAAGCTTTTTTTTTTAATTGGCCAGGCATGGTTGTGTGCACCTGTATTTTCAGCTATTTGGAAGGCTGAGGTGGCACAATCGCTTGAGCCTGGGAGGTTGAGGCTGCAGTGAGTGGCAGTTGCACCACTACACTCCAGCCTGGGCCACAGAGTAAGACTCTGTGCAAATAAATACGTAAATTGTCAAACTATAATATAGTATTGATAGTGAATAGAAGCAAAAAAAAGAAAAGAAAAATGTTTCTCAAATTTACCTTTTTTCCCCATTCCTACTGTTGGGAACTCCATTATCTCTTTTAGTTTGATTTTTAGTTGACACATAATGTACATATTTCTGGGGTATAGTGTGATGTTTTGATATACATATACTTTGTGTAATGATCAAATCAAGTTAATTAGTGTATCCATCATCTCACATGTTGATCACTTTGTGGTGAGAACATGCAACAGTCCTCTCCTATCTGTTTTGAAATAGACCGTACAGGCTGGGCCCAGTGGTTCCCACCTATAATCCCAGCACTTTGGGAGGCTAAGGCCAGAGGATTTTTAAGACCAGCTCTGGCAGCATAGTGAGACCTGTGTCTACAAAAAAAAAAATATTAAAAAATTAGCTGAGGCATGGTGGCATGCACCTCTTGTCTGGACTTTTTAATGACCTTTATGGTCTCCCAGCCTTCAGCCTTACCTCTCCCTATTTAAATCCATCTTCTACATTGTAAATGTGAGCAATTGAGTATGTGACTCTGGGTTGGGCGCAGTGGCTCACGCCTGTAATCCCAGCACTTTGGGAGGCCGAGGCGGGTGGACCACCTGATTTCAGGAGTTTGAAACCAGCCTGGCCAACATGGCGAAACCCTGTCTCTACTAAAAATACAAAAATTACCTGGGCTTGGTGGCATATGCCTATAGTCCCAGCTACTTGGGAGGTTGAGGCAGGAAAATCGCTTGAACCTGGGCAGTTACAGTGAGCCAAGATCACGCCATTGCACTCCAGCCCGGGTGACAAAGTGAGACTCCATCTCAAGAAAAAAAAAATGTGTATATGACTCTGAGTATGTAATATTTTTGCTACCGACCCCTTCCAGTTCATTTATTTATTCAAATAGTTTAACATAGCTGCCCTAGGTTAAAATAAGATACTGCTTTAGTCATTCTCTATAACCCATTGAATGTTCTAACTCCTTTCTTACTGAATTGGTTTTGTGAGAAGAAATAAAAAAAGAAAGCTTGACGTTTTAGTTGGGTAGACAAGATAGAAAACTCTTAAGATCTGCCCTGCTGCTTTCTTCAACATCATCTCCTTTCCCATCCAGCATTGTGATCAGCAATACCAAACTTTCTCTTTTTCCCTTGCTTCCACTACTTTTCAGGCCTGTCCTTCCTCATATTCAGCATATTCAGATGTTCAGTGACCAGATCATTTTGACAAAGCCACAGAGCTCATGAGTAACAGACATTGTGGATTGTGGAAGATCCTGAATGCCAAGCCAAGAAAGTAAACTGTTCCTGAGGGAGAAAGGAAGAACCACTGATTGTCAGACTTTGCTATCATTCACGGAAATTGGGAGCATGGGTTGAAGAGAGAAGCTAATGAAGTAAATTTTGGATAATCTGAATTTTAAGTTCTGGCAGCACATGTAGCAGGCATTTAACAATACTAGAGCTTCAGAAAGAGATTAAAGACATGAAATTTGTAGATAAAGATCTGGAAGTAATTACTAAAGGCTTTTGATCCGGTATATGCAAAATTAACATTTCAAAATGGAAAGACACAAATGTTCCTGAATCCACTAACACTTTGAGGGCAGAATCAAGTTCTAGTTATCACTGTCTCTCTAGCACCTAGAAGAGTGCCTAACACTAGTGTTTAATTATTAAACATTCTGCTAAGCTTGGGTTGCAGTGGGATTCAAGGAGAAGGGAACCCAAGAAAGTGATAAAGGGAAGAACATTTAGGACATCACCAGGGATGGAGAGGCAGTATTTGAAACTTTGACTAGTAAGAGTTTGTGTAAAGTCCTTACTATAGGCAAACATCCTTTTTTTTTTTTTTTTTTTTTTGAGACAGGGTCTCACACTGTCACCTAGGCTGGAGTGTAGGTGCCATCTTGGCTCGCTGCAGCCTCAGCCTCCCAGGCTCAAGCAATCCTCCCACCTTAGCCTCCCAAGTTGCTGGGACTACAGGCATGCACCTCACCATGCCTGGCTAATTTTTTGTGTTTTTGGTAGAGATAGGGTTTCACCATGTTGCCCAGGCTGGTCTCAAACTCCTAGGCTGAGGCAGTCCTCCTACCTCGGCCTCCCAAAGTGCTGGGATTACAGACATGAGCCACCGCACCCGGCCAGTGGCCTGCCTTTTATTATTATTTTTTTCTTAAGGTTGACATCAAATTGCTAGGATCACAGCTACTTCTCCAGAGATTTGCATTGCTCACTTTTTAAATTAGGGTGTCTCCCCAGATGTTACATCTCTAGGGTCTGTCCTAGCCATCTTATCTAAAAGATCTTGACCTCATCTTCTCTCTTCTCATCATGTTACATACCTTAAACTCTCGTTTATTTTTCATCATAGAGCTTGCCATTCTTCTTGTTATATATTTATTTCTTTATAGCTGAGTTGAATGATGAATGTTGCAGCCTCAGAATAACAGTCAACTCAGTAAAACTGTTGGAACAAAATTATAGCATTTCTTTGGTCAGCAAAAATTCTCTTCAGATATTTTATGAGTAAAGTTATAAATTCTAAAAAAGAAACTAAGTTTTTAAACTATTTTAGATTTTTTTTTTTTTTTGAGACTAGATTTTGCTCTGTTGCCTGGACTGGAGTGATCATGGCTCACCTGATTGATCGCATAGCCTCAACTTCCCAGGCTTAAGCAATCCTTCCTCCTCAGCTCCCAAGTAGCTGAGATGACAGGTGCACACCAGCACGTCTGGCTGATTTTTAAACTTTTTGTAGAGAATGGGATCTCACTATGTTGCCTGGACTGGTCTCAAACTCCTGGGCTCTAGGGATCCTCCCATCTGAGTCTCCCAAGGTGCTGGGCTTACAGGCATGAGCCACTGTACTCAGCCTGTTAGAGAAATTTAATCAAAAAAGTTATTAAAATTTCCAGTCAAGTATTGAAATAACTTTCTCTACTCGACCTCCTGGGCTCAAGTGATCCTCCTACCTCACCTTTCTGGTAGCTGGGACTGCAGGCATGTGCCACCATACCCAGCTGAATTTTTTTTTTTTTCATACAGTGGAATTTAATTCAGTGATACTCAGTTATAAGAAGAAATGAGCTTTTAAGACACTGAAAGACGTAGAGGAACTCTGTGTTTATATCTTTGTGAAGGAAACCAGAAAAGGCCACTCGCCTTATGATTCTAACTATTTGACATTCTGGAAAAGGCAAAACTAAAGAGACAGTAAAAAGACCAATGGCTGATAAAGGTTCAGGGTGAGCAGAGGGATGAATGGGCAGAACACAGGATTTTTAGGGTGGCGAAAATTTTATAATGGTGTATTCCTTACATGTATTTGTCAAAACCCATAGAACTGTACAAAACGAAAAGTGAACCCTAAGGTAAACAGTGGACTTTAATTTTTTTATAAAAGCTACTTAATGTTGTTTTATGTGGCAGTACTCTAATTCGACCACTTCCCAATTAATGGAGATTCAGGGTGTTAGGCTTTTTTTTGTTATTACGATTCTATAATAAATATCCTTCCTTACATACACATATATTTAATTTTGGGTAGATGCTTATGGGAGATTGTTGGATTCAAGGAGACACATATTTCTAGTTTTATTATATAGTACCAGAATACTTGTCAAAAACTTTAACAGAGGGAGAGAAAGAGTGTGTGTGTGTGTGTGTGTGTGTTAGAGACAAAGTCTCATTCTGTCACCTAAGCTGGAGTGCATTGACACAGTCATAGCTCACTGCAGCCTGGAACTCCTAGCCTCTAGTGATCTTCTAACCTCAGCTTCCTGAGTGGCTGGGCCTACAGGTGTACGCCATCACACCCAGCTAATTTTTGTATTTTTTGTAATGACGGGATCTCTTTGTGATTCCCCAGGCTGGTCTCAGACTCCTGGTCTCAAAGCGATCCTCCTGCCTTGGCCTCCCAAAGTTCTGGGATTACAGGTGTGAGCCACCGTGCCCAGCCTAGAATGTTTACAAATGCCCATTTCCCCATACCCCATCAGCATTGATGTTATCAATGTTTTTAATTTTTGCTAACCTGATAGGTGAAAATGGCATCTTATTTCCTCAACTGTTAGTAATATTGAACTATTTTTTTTTTTTTTTTTTTTTTTTTTTTGAGACAGTCTCACTCTGTAGCCCAGACTGGAATGTAGTGGTGTGATCTTGTCTCTGCAATCTCCGCCTCCCGGGCTCAAGCCATTCTCATGCCTCAGCCTCCCAAGCAGCTGGGATTACAGGTGTGCACCACCACGCCCAGCTCATTTTTGTATTTTTAGTAGAGATGGGATTTTGCCGTGTTGGCCAGGCTGGTCTCAAACTCTTGAGCTCATGTGATCGTGTTCTGCCCACCTTGGCCTCCCAAAGTGCTGGGATCACGGGCATTAGCCACCACGCCTGGCGAGATTGAACATCTTTTTTCGTTTCTTGTTCATTTGAATTTTCCCTTTTATGACTTACTGCTTCTTTTAGCTATTATTTTATGTTCAGATAAATTCCTTGCATAGTAAGGGTATTAACCCTTAATTGTGTGTTATGAAAATTTTCTTCCAATTTCAGTTTTCTTTTAACTATATTTTCAATATATTTTACCTTATTTTAGTTATGTTTTTGTCTGATCAGATCTCTCACTTTTTGCCTTCATGGCATCTGGGTTCCAGTTTTGCTTTAAAAGTCCTCTTTGGCTAGGTGCGGTGGCTCACGCCTGTAATCCCAGCACTGTGGGAGGCTGAGGTGGATGGATCATGAGGTCAGGAGATCAAGACCATCCTGGCCAACATGGTGAAACCCCATCTCTACTGAAAATACAAAAATTAGCTGGCTGTGGCAGCACATGCTTGTAATCTCAGCTACTCGGGAGGCTGAGGCAGGAGGATCGCTTGAACCCGGGAGGCAGAGGTTGCGGTGAGCTGAGATCGCGCTGCTGCTCTCCAGCCTGGTGACAGAGCTAGACTCTGTCTCAAAAAAAAAAAAAGAAAAAGAAAAAGTACTCTTCTACTCCAAAATTGTATGTTTTGCTTCTTTGTGTTTAAAATGTGATTTTCCACATTTTCTACAATGATCAGTTAAAATAGCACTAATTATTTTTTTTTGTACTTATTTATTAAAATATAACTACTGTAAGGTCTACAAGTCTGGGGTAGAGCTCGGTGAACTTTTACAAACTGAAGACATCTGTGCCAACGACACTCAAATTGGTACCAGCACCCAAGAAGCCTCTTGAGGCGGGGCGCGGTGGCTCACACCTGTGATCCGAGCACTTTGGGAGGCCAAGGTGGGTGGATCACCTGAGGTCAGGAGTTCGAGACAGCCTGGCCAATGTGGTGAAACCCTTTCTCTACTAAAAATACAAAAATTAGCTGAGCATGGCAGTGGGCGCCTGTGATCCCAGCTACTCAGGAGGCTGAGGCAGGAGAATTGCTTGAACCAAGGCGGGGCACGGAGGTTGCAGTGAGCCATCGTGCCACTGCATTTTCAGCCTGGGCGACAGAGTTGAGATTCTGTCTCAAAAAAAAAAAAAAAAGAAACCTCTTGGATGACCCTTCCCAGTCATTCCCACTACAGATAACCACCATTCTAATTTCTATCATCATACATTAGTTTTGACTATGATTTTTATGTTTTGTTTGCCTTTGGGCATGGGAGATCAGGTTTGTTGAAGTATAATTTACATTCAATAAAATTTACCTTTTTAAACTTTGTAAGTATGTAGTTTGATGAGTTGACACGTGTGTGTACCTACACAGTTGTGTAACCAGCACCCTGATTAAGATATAGAATATTTTCATCACGCAGAAAGTTTCCTTGTGCCCCTTAATCATCAATGCCCTCCCAACAACCTCAGCCCCTAACAACCAGTTCCTATCATTTTGCTTTTTCCAGAATGTTATTTAAATGGAATCATACAATATATACTCTTTTAAGTTGCATGTATCTCTGGTTCCTTTTTTATTGCAGAGTCAGAGTCCATTATATGTATATGCCACAGTTTGTTTTTCCATTCAGTAGATGACAGTTATTTCTGGGGGAGGGAGGGTCTTTGTTGTTTATTTTTTCTGTGCTTAAGCTTACCCATATTTCTGGGTTTTTTTCTAGGTATTTGTTACAAATAAAATGGTG
Source organism: Macaca nemestrina (assembly GCF_043159975.1). Classification (NCBI taxonomy): domain Eukaryota; kingdom Metazoa; phylum Chordata; class Mammalia; order Primates; family Cercopithecidae; genus Macaca; species Macaca nemestrina. The sequence goes on from NC_092131.1 coordinate 44,437,759, forward strand.
ATGAACACGTGTACAGGTGTTTGTATGGACATAAGTTGTCATTTCTCTTGAGTAAATACCTAAAAGTGGGATTGCTGGGTAAGTATGTATTTAACTTTTAAACTGCCAAACCACTTTCCAAAGTGGCTATAACATTTTACCATCAGTGTATGAAAGTTCCTGTTACTTTTGCATTTTTGCCAGAACTTGGTATTGTTAGTTCTTTTTAATTGTAGGCATTTTAGCAAATGTGTAATAATAGGTAATTATTAATATAATTTGCATATCTCTGATGACTAATATTATTGAGCTTCTCGTTCTTATTTGTCATTCATTTATTTTCTTTGGTGAAGTATCTCTTCAAATATTTTCCCATGTTTTAATTGAATTATTTGTCTTATAATTTGGTTGCAAGAATTCTTTATGTATTGTGGATATAGCAACTTTATCAGATTGTGATTTGCAAATATGGTCTCCCAGTCTGTAGTTGGCATTTTCTTTTTTTTAATTTTCTGGTTTTTTTTTTAATATTTATTTTTGTTTGTTTTGTTGTGGGCTTTTTTGTTTTGTTTTGTTTTTTTGAGACAGGGTCTCACTCGGTGACCCAGGCTGAAGTGGCAGTGACGCAATCTTGGCTCACTACAAGCTCCACCTCCTGGGCTAAAGTGATCTCTCCATCTCAGCCTCCTGAGTAACTGGGACTATTGGCATGTGCCGCCACGCCTGGCTAATTTTTGTATTTTTGATGGAGATGGGGTTTTGCCATGTCACCCAGGCTGGTCTTGAACTCCTGGACTCAAGCCATCCACCCCCCTGGGCCTCCCAAAGTGCTGGGATTGTAGGCATGAGCCACTGTGCTGGGCCTGTAGTTCGCATTTTCTTGACTGTTCAAAGCAGGTTTTACATTTTAATTAAGTCAAACTTTTCTTTTGTGGTTTGTACTTTTTGTATTTTAAGAGATCTTTGCCCAACCAAAGGTCATAGATTCCCTTTTTTCTCTTACAAGTTTTGTAGTTCTTGCTTTTACATTTAGGTCTATGATCCATTTTGAGTTAATATGCTCTGTTCTGACTTCTCATTTGTCTCATATTAGTAAACCATTGCAGCTTTCTCTTTATTAATGTTTGCATGGTATATCTTTTTTCTATCCATTTCCTTTTAACCTATCTATGGCTTTATATTTAAAATGGGTTTCTTTTAGATAGCATGTAGTTGGGTCTTGCTTCTGTCTCTCCACCACTCGCATCCTGACTATCTCTGTCTTTTAAATAAGGTGTCATATTATTTATATTTAACGTAATTGTTGGTATGGTTGGATTTTTTTTTCTTTTCCCCCGAGACGGAGTCTCACTCTGTCTCCCAGGCTGGAGTGCAGTGGCCGGATCTCAGCTCACTGCAAGCTCCGCCTCCCGGGTTCATGCCATTCTCCTGCCTCAGCCTCCCGAGTAGCTGGGACTACAGGCGCCCGCCACCTCGCCCGGCTAGTTTTTTGTATTTTTTAGTAGAGACGGGGTTTCACCGTGTTAGCCAGGATAGTCTCGATCTCCTGACCTCGTGATCCACCCGTCTTGGCCTCCCAAAGTGCTGGGATTACAGGCTTGAGCCACCGCGCCCGGCCACTAGTTGTTTTTGTATTTTCTGTTTTTCTCATCAGTTCTTTATTTCTTTTTTCATCTTTTGATTGGGTGGATTTTCTCTATGATTGGTTTTGGCTTGTGAATTTACTGTTTAGTTTTTTTGTGTTTGTTTGAAGTGGTTGGTCTAGGGTTTACTATATGCTTTTTTTTTTTTTTTTTTTTTTTTTTTTTTGAGACCTGGTTTTTCTCTGTCACCCGGACTGGAGTGCAGTAGTGCGATCTGGGTTCACTACCACCTCTGTCTCCCGCTCAAGTGATCCTCCCACCTAAGCCTCCTGAGTAGCTGGGACTACAGGCACCTGCCACTATGCCTGGCTAATTTTTATATTTTTTGTAGAGATTGAGTTTTGCCATTTTGCCCAGGCTGGTCTCGAACTCCTAGGTTGAAGTGACCCACCCACCTTGGCCACCCAAAGTGCTGGGATTATAGGCGTGAGCCACTGTGCCCAGCCCATTATATCCTTTTTGAGTTGTTAAAATCTAGCTTCAAATAATGTGATAACATTTTATGGTATACGAATCTTAGAACATTATCCTTCCACTTCCCTCCTCCCATCCTCTCACTATTATTGTCATGCATTTTATTTATTTACTTATTTATCTAGAGATGGAGTCTTGAACTGTTGCCCAGGCTGGAGTGCAGTGAGCTGATCTCAGGCAGCCTCCGCCTCCCAGGTTCAAGCAATTCTTGTGCCTCAGCCTCCCGAGTAGCTGGGATTGCAGGCACCCGCCACCATGCCTGGCTACTTTTTTTTTTTTTTTTTTTTTTTTGAGATGAAGTCTCGCTCTGTTGCCCAGGCTAGAAGGCAATGGCATAATCTCGGCTCACTGCAACCTCCACCCCCTGGGTTCAAGCGATTCTCCTATCTCAGCCTCCCAAGTAGCTGGGGTTATAGGCATGTGCCACCACGCCCAGCTAATTTGTTTGTATTTTTCTATAGATGAGGTTTCACCATGTTGACCTGGCTGGTCTTGAACTCCTGACCTCAAGTGATCCACCCGCCTCAGCCTCCCAAAGTGCTGGGATTACAGGCGTGAGCCACCACGCTCAGCCTGCCTGGCTACTTTTTTTGTACTTTTAGTAGAGACGTGGTTTCACCATGTTGGCCAGGCTGTTCTCGAACTCCTGACCTCAGGTGAGCCACCACACCCGGCCAATGCATTTTACTTTGACATGTCATAAATCCCTTGGTTTATTATTACTAGTTTTTACTTTCGACAGCAATTATCTTTTAAGGAAAAATTTAAAAGGAAAAAATGTATTTACCCTCATGTTTACCATTCCCAGTGTTCTTTATTTCTTTGTGTCAATCCGGATTTCGGTTTGTTATCATGCTCTTTCTGCCTGAATAACAATTTAACAGCAACAGTTCTGCTGGCAGTGAATCTTCTCAGTTTGTGTTTGTCTGATAATATTTCTTGTTTGCCTTTTTGAAGACTATCAAGTGCAGTAGTGAGAAGAGGGGAGGAGTGGAACAGGGAGTTTGACCTGTAGCTGACTGTGAGCAATCAGTTGGGTAACTCACTACTTTTGGACCAGACTGATAGTCTTTGTTTTATACCCTGTTTCAGAAGATATTGCTGGGTATAGAGTTTTGTGTTGGTAGGTTTTTCTATCCTTTCGGTGTTTAAAATTGTCATTCCTTTCTTCTCTGGCTTGCATAGTTTTTGATGCGAAGACTGAAGTAATTCTTTTTTTTGAGACAGTCTTGCTCTGCCAGCCAGGCTGGAGTGCAATCGCATGATCTCATCTCCCTGCAACCTACACTTCCTGGGTTCAGGCGATTCTCCTGCCTCAGCCTCCTGAGTAGCTGGGATTACAGGTGCCCGCCACCACTCCCAGCTAATGTTTGTATTTTTAGTAGAGATGGGGTTTCACCATGTTGGTCAGGCTGGTCTCAAACTCCTGACCTCAGGTGATCCACCTGCCTCAGCTTCCCAAAGTGCTGCAAAAGGCAGAGGTTGCAGTCACCTGAGATTGCGAGATTGTCCCACTGCACTCCAGCCTGGGCCACAGAGTGAGACTCTTGTCTCAAATAATAATAATGCTACTATGAAATTTATTTATAAGTTTTTACATGAACGTATGTTTAGCTTTATGAGAAACTGCCAAAGTGTTTTCCATAGAGGCTGCTACATTTTACATTTCCACCAGCAATATATAAGGGTTCCAGTTTCTTCACATTCTTTTTTAAAAAATGTGTTTTTTTTGTTTTGTTTTTTGTTTTTTTTTTTGAGACAGAGTCTCGCTTAGTCGCCCAGGCTGGAGTGCAATGGCGCGATCTCGGCTCACTGCAAGCTCCGCCTCCCGGGTTCACGCCATTCTCCTGCCTCAGCCTCCCGAGTAGCTGGGACTACAGGCGCCCGCCGCCTCGCCCGGCTAATTTTTTGCATTTTTAGTAGAGACGGGGTTTCACCGTGTCAGCCAGGATGGTCTCGATCTCCTGACCTCGTGATCCGCCCGCCTCGGCCTCCCAAAGTGCTGGGATTACAGGCGTGAGCCACCGCGCCCGGCAAAAAATGTATTTTTTAATTGACAAATAAATGTTGTATATATTTATGGTGTACAGCTAGATGTTTTGATATGTGTATACATTGCAGAATGACTAGATCTAGCCAATTAACATACCCACTGCCTTACATACATTTTTTTGGATGTGGTGAGAACACTTAAAATCTAGTCTCTTAGCAACTCTTGGCGGGTTTCTTTTTTTTTTTTTTTTTTTTTTTTTTGAGATGGAGTCTCGCTGTGTCACCCAGGCTGGAGTGCAGTGGCACAGTCTCAGCTCACTGCAACCTCCACCTCACAGGTTCAAGTAATTTTCATGCCTTAGCCTCCTGAGTAGCTGAGACTACAGGCACTTGCTACCATGCCCAACTGATTTTTTTTTTTTTTTTTTTTTTTTTTTGTATTTTTAGTAGAGACAGGGTTTTACCATATTGGCCAGGTTGGTCTCAAACTCCTGACTTCAAGCAGTCAGCCTGCCTCGGCCTCCCAAAGTGCTGAGATTACAGGCGTGAGCTACTGTGCCTGCCCCCTCTTAGCAATTTTCAAGTATACAGTACGTTGTTACTAACTATAGTCACCATATTGTACATTAGAGCTCTTGAACTTACTCCTCTTTCCAAGTGAAATTTTATACCCTTTGATCTACATCTCCCCAATTCTCCCTCCTTCCCAGCCCTGGTTAACCACCTTTCTACTCTCTGCTTCCATGGGTTTGACTGTTTTAGATTTCACATATAGATATGTATGTTTGTATACATGCACACATCTAGATGAGATCATGTGATATTTGGCTTTCTATATCTGGTTTACTTTATATACATGCACACATCTAGATGAGATCATGTGATATTTGGCTTTCTATATCTGGTTTACTTTAGTTTATAATATAATGTCCTGCAGGTTTATCTGTTTCACAAATGACAGGATTTTATTCTTTTTTAAGGCTGAATAGTATTCCATTGTGTATATACACAAATGTATACCTGAGTAGCTGGGGCGACAGCTGCACACCACCATGCTCGGTTAATTTTTGTATTTTTACACCACATTTTCTGTATCCATTCATCAACTGAAGAACACTTAGGTTGATTCTATATCTTGGCTGTTGTGAAAAAATGCTGCAGTGAACCTGGGAGTACAGATATCTCTTTGACATACTGATTGCATTTCTTTTTTTTTTTTTTTTTTTTTTTTTTTTTTTTTTTTTTTTTTGAGATGGAGTCTCACTCTGTCAGCCAGCCTGGATTGCAATGGCATGATCTCGGCTCACTGCAATCTCCACCTTCCAGATTCAAGCGATTCTCCTGCCTCAGCCTCCTGGGTAGCTTGGATTAGAGGCACATGCCACCATGCCCAACTAATTTTTGTATTTTTGCTAGAGATGGGGTTTCACCATGTTGGCCAGGCTGATCTCAAACTCCTGACGTCAGGTGATCCTCCTGCCTTGGCCTCCCAGAGTGCTGGGATTACAGCTGTGAGCCACGGTGCCCAGCCTATTTTTAATTTTTTTAGGAACCTTCATACTCTTTTCCATTTTGGCTGTACTATAGTTTCTTTACATTCTTGCCAATACTTGTTGTTTTCTGTTTTGGGGGGTGCTTAAAAATAACCAATTCACAATTATTTCAGTTTTTTTTGTTTGCTTTTAAGGCTTGTCAAGTGAAGCAGTGGGAGTGTATAGTTACACTATTAGTAGGTATATAGTATATATCTGAGTGTTCTCCGGGTTGTTTTCTGTTTATTGCCTCATTTCTTGATAACTTGTTGATATTTCTCTGTCTCTTTAAAATTGAATTCTGTACATCATGTGTAGAAGAATAGTAGAGACTAAGGTAAGTAGTATTTAGCCTCAGAAATGGATACCTGTGCTTCTATCAGACTCAGTGTTGCGGTTTGAACAATCTAGCCTGGTTTGGGTTTTGGTGTTACTGTAGTTGACATTAACATACCCAAAACTTCAAATTCCTTCAGCTATGAGCTGTTACAATCTTGTGCTTAGTGTCAGGCCTGGGATGCTGGAGGGTTTTCTCCTTGTCGCCGCTCTACTCAGTCTCAGCAGGCCCCAACAGGAGGTTTCTCTCCATGCTCTTCCCCACCACCTGCCTACCATCGGTGCTCTTTCCACAGTTTGAGGCTTGGCAAAAGTAGGGAGTCATTCACTCCATGATTTTTAAAAATACACACACATAAAATATCTCTGTTCTAGACCCACATTTCATTGTTAACTTGACTGGCTAAAAAGACTCCAGGTTAGAGAGAATTTTGACCCAGAATTTTCAAGCCATTATTCGTTTTTTCCCTGAGGGTTGCTGTTGAGAAGTCTGATGTTGTTACTATTCCTCAGATTTTTTATGAGACCCCTTTTCTCCATGGACACTTGTAGAATCTTTCCTTTATCCCCAGCATTATGAAATTTCAAGATACATGTGACTTGGTATGGCTTTCTTTTGCTGTCCTTTTTGCTGAACACTCAGGTTTGTTTGTTTGTTTTTTTCTTTCTATTTTTCTTTCTGGACTTTTCGTTTTTAGGATGTTTGACTTAGATTGATTGATCAATCCTCTGATTTCATTCTTTCTTTTTTCTTCTTCTACTTTAGTTGGGAGAATTCCTTAACCATATCTTTTCGCTCTTCTGTGGATTTTGTATTTCTGCTATCTTATTCTTTTTTTTTTTTTTTTTTTGAGACGGAGTCTCGCTCTGTCGCCCAGGCTGGAGTGCAGTGGCGCGATCTCGGCTCACTGCAAGCTCCGCCTCCCGGGTTCACGCCATTCTCCTGCCTCAGCCTCCCGAGTAGCTGGGACTACAGGCGCCCACAACTGCGCCCGGCTAATTTTTTGTATTTTTAGTAGAGACGGGGTTTCACCGTGGTCTCGATCTCCTGACCTTGTGATCCGCCCGCCTCGGCCTCCCAAAGTGCTGGGATTACAGGCTTGAGCCACCGCGCCCGGCCGCTATCTTATTCTTAATTTCCAAGAATTCTTTCTTGTTATCTGAATGTTCTTCTTTGTTAAAATACATGTAAAAGCCAGGCACAGTGCCTCCTGCTTATAATTCCAGCACTTTGGGAGGCTGAGGTGGGCAGATTGCTTGAGTCCAGGAGTTTGAGGCCAGCCTGGGCAACATGGCAAAACCCCATCTCTTACAGAAATACAAAACTTAGCCAGGCATGGTGGCGCATGCCTGTAGTCTCAGCTACTTGGTAGGCTGAGGCCAGAGGATCATTTGATCCTGGGATGCTGACGTTGCAGTGAGCCAAGATTGTGACATTGCACTCCGGCCTGTGTGACAGAGAGTGAGACCCTGTCTCTCTCTCTCTCTCTCTCTCTCTCTCTCTCTCTCTCTCACACACACACACACACACACACACACACACACACGCCTCTAAAAATATGGAATGTTTCACACACTGTAATTCTTGTGCAGGGGTCATGCTAATCTGTATTGTACCAATTTTAGTACATATGCTGCTGAAGCGAGCACCATAATTTTATTTTTAAATGTATGCATCTGAGCGTAATCACCACCCAGAATTCTCTTGTTCTGTTTCTCAGTTTATATCTCCCCCCAAAATAAGTAATATTCTTACTTCTCCCATTTTATAGATTTGTTTTGCCTTTTTTTAAACTTTATATAAATGAAATCCTGTAGGACCTTTTTGTGTCAGGCGTCTAACCAGTTCTGAGATTCATCCACATTGTTGCATGTACCAGTTGTATGTTTTTTATTGCTATGTAGAATTCTAGGCCAGGCGCAGTGGCTCATGCCTGCAATACCAGCACTTTGGGAGGCCGAGGTGGGCGAATCACTTGATGCCAGGGGTTTGAGACCAGCCTGGCCAACATGGTGAAACCCCGTCTCGACTAAAACTACAAAAATTAGCTGGGTGTGGTGGTGGGTGCCTGTAACTCCAGCTATTTGGGAGGCTGAGGCAGGAGTATCACTTGAACCCGGGAGGTTGCAGTGAGCCGAGATCATTCCATTGCACTCCAGCCTGGGTTACAGTGCAAGACTTGGTCTCAAAAAGACAACAAAAAAAGAGAATTCTATTATATTTACATACCACAATTTATCAGTAATGCCTGTATAAACAACTGGATAATTATCAAATTGTCCAGTTAATCATCTTATCTGAAGAGCTTGTAATTAGGCCAGGCACAGTTGTGCATTCCCGTAATCCCAGCACTTTGGGAGGCTGAGGCGGATGGATCAACTGAGGTTAGGAGTTCGCGACCAGCCTGACTAACGTGGTGAAACCCCGTCTCTGCTAAATACAAAAAAAGAAAAAGCCAGGCGTGGTGGAGCATGCCTGTAATTAAAGGTACTTGGGAGGCTGAGACAGGAGAATCGCTTGTACCTGGGAGGTAAAGATTGCAGTGAGCCAAGATCGTGCCATTGTACTCCAGCCTGGGCAACAAGAGCAAAACTCCGTCTCAAAAAAAAAAAAAAAAAGCTTGTAATTAAAGTATTAATAATACCAACAACATATTTCATATTTACCTTGCTGCTTAAGCCAGAAACCTAAGAATCATTTTTTTTTTGAGACAAGAATCATTTTTGACTGCTCTTCTCACACACCACTTGCAGTCTTACCAGAAAATTCTTTCATATTTGTGACGTACATCCAGCCATTTCTGTCATAACTCTTTCTCAGAATTTTGCACAAACCTCTAAACTACTTATACTCTCTTGCCCTCTGGTCTGTTCTCCAGGCAGCAGCCCAAGGAACCCATTCTCAGTGTCTCTTACCTGCTCTCAACCTACAGTGGCTTTCGTTCTCACTTGAGAATAAAATCCAGAGTTCTTACCATGACCGACAGAGTCATGGTATCTGACTCCGGCTACCTCTTTAATCTCATTTTCTACACCCTTCTTTCTTTCTCTGACTTTAGCTACACTGGCCCACTTGCTGTTTCTCTCTGCCTAGGCAGCTCTTGCTCCATGTAATCCACTCCCTTGCCTCCCTCATTTTGTCCTGGTCTTGGCTCAGATGTCACCTCGTGGGGGAAGCTTCCTTTAATGATGGAATAGAAATGGCTTTTCCTGCCTCATTTTTCTTGCCTTACCTTATGTTGTTATTTTTTTATAACACTCATCACTATTTTTATTATTATAATTAGTTATTGGGCTATGTATATACCTATCTCCTTCTATCCTGTCCTGCATGAAGAAAGGGACTTCATGACTGTTCTTTGCTGAATTTGTTATGTTCTAGGCCTGTCATGTCATAACCTTTCCAGAACTGTTTTTTTGTTGGTTTGTTTTGGTATTGAGACAGAGTCTCATTCTGTCACCCAGGCTGTTGTGCAGTGGTACAATCACAGCTCGACTTACAGCCTCAACTTCCCTGGGCTCAGGTGCTTCTCCCACCTCAGCATACCGAGTAGCTGAGACTACCACCACTTTACCACGCCCTGTACATGTAGCTCTAAAGTACAAAAATTAGCTAAATTTTGTAGAGATGGAGTTTAGCTGTGTTGCCCAAACTGGTCTCAAACTCCTGGGCTCAAACAATCCACCCACCTCAGGCTCCCAAAGTGCTAGGATTGTAGGTGTGAGCTACCGCACCTGGCCAAGAATTGTTTTTGAATTCTTTTTTTTTTTTTTTTTTTTTTTAAAGACAGGGTCTTGCTCTGTTGCCAAGGCTGGAGTACAGTGGCACCATCTCAGCTCACTGCAACCTCTGCCTCCCAGGTTCAAGTGATTCTCCTGCCTCAGCCTCCTGAGTAGCCGGGAGTACAGACACACGCCACCACGCCTGGCTAATTTTTGTATTTTTTAGTAGAGATGGGGTTTCGCCACGTCGGCCAGGCTGGTCTTGAACTCCTGTCCTCGTGATCTGCCTGCCTCGGCCTGCCAAAGTGCTGGGATTACAGGCGTGAGCCACTGGGCCTGGCTGTTTTTGAATTCTTGAGTAGGGTAATTCTTTAGAACTTTTGAGCAGATTTAATGTTGTTCGAGCTTATCAGTTTCTAACTATAATGTGTACAATATTTAAGTAGCTGGCTTTTAGATAATGTAAACATCATTCTGTAACAGGATATGGTTCTTTTTGTTTTTCCTCATTGTTTTTGCAGTTATTAAAGATAGCATTTGCTTAATTCTTAAAAGCATCTTTTCAAAATTAGAAAATGAAGAAATAGTAAACAAGTAGTACCAATTCTAGAATTGGATTATTTCAAATTGCTTCTAACTGTTCCAAATTAAGACATCTGGTGACTAGGGAAATTTGGTTTCTCTGTTTGGTTAACCAGCTGGTTGTTCTGGAAAGGAAAAAGGCAGTTAATTGTTCTTGTTGAAGGATTCTGGGCATTTGTGGAATTACCGTAAAGGGTGACGTTTGGATGCAAGATGTACATGCAAAACTGGACATCTCAGAATGTTATTGAGGAAAATATTTTTGTTTTTAAAAAGATGCTTTGAATGTTATATCTGGAACCTGCAGCATAATCTCACACTGCATGAGAAAGTATGTGTCATTTCCTTCCAGTCCTCCCCCTTTTCCTTGGTAACAGATTCCTGTACTTTAAAAATTGTGCTTTTCCTGAGAATTTTAGTATATTTAATGCATGGGATGCCATATGTTGCTGCAACCACTATCTTGAACGTTTGTGTGAATAAGAATACGATAATCAGACTAGCTAAGCAGGATTAATTTACAGAGACATTGTCTTAGTCATTAATGAATGTGAAATTTAAAATTATATTAGAGTTGTAGCAGATGTCAGTTTAGCATACCTTCCACTAAATATTCAGCAGTTCTTCTGAATTTAAAACAAATGGCTCTTTGGCAAATTGTCTTAGAGCTAATTCTGTGTTAGTTTAAAACATACATATACATTCCTCTACATTATAAATGTTTTCTGGAAACGATTTTCCTGAAATTAAACCAATGTATGCTTTTTATCCCAAAGTATTGTTTCCTCTGGGACATACTGGTAATGCATATGTGTGATTGTTCCTATTTGACTCTTCCCTGTTTCTCTGAAATGTTAATAACCAGATTGTTAAGATTCCTCTGTGCAGTTTTGCTTCAGATAAGCTGACATCAGATATGTATAATATAATCAGGTATGGTGACATGTCTGTGGTCCCATCTGCTTGGGAGGCTGAGGTAGGTGGGAGAATTGCTTGAGCCAGGGAGGTCAAGGCTGCGGTGAGCTGTGATTGCACCACTGTACTCCAGCCTGGGCCACAGAGTGAGATCCTGTCTCAAAAAAAAAAAAAAGGAAAAGAAAAGAAAGGATATGCCTGATAAATATTAAGCTACTTGAATGTCTCGTATAAAGCTTTTGTGGCTGCCAGTAGATTTTTCAGGTTTGCCACTGACCTTGCCACTTTAGACACTAGCAGCTACTGCTTCCAGGTGCTCTGCTAATACCCCCCCTTTAAAAATATTAATATACTACATGCTTATGTAGAGACAGTAGAGTACAGGAATTATGTACTCTACTGTACATAATCATGTAGAGCATGGGCTGTGGAATAAGAAAACTTGAATTCAGAAACCGGCTTTACTGCATATTACTTGTGCTTTTCTCATCAGCAAAATGGATGTAATAGTACTTTTGGGATTCTTATGAGGTTGTCATCATCATTAAAAATTTCAGTAATAGGCTGGGCGTATTGGTTCATGCCTGTAATCCCAGCACTTTGGGAGGCCAAAGCAGGAGGATTTCTTACATGCGGGAGTTCGAGACCAGCTGGGGCAACATAGTGAAACCCCGTTTGTATTTAAAAAAAAAAAAAAATGTTTAAAAATTTCAGCAGTGGCCAGGTGCAATGGCTCACACCTGTAATCCCAGCACTTTGGGAGGCCAAGGCGGGTAGATCACAAGGTCATGAGTTTAAGACCAGCCTGGCCAAGATGTTGAAACCCCATCTCTACTAAAAATACAAAAGTTAGCTGGGTGTGGTGGCGGGCACCTGTAATCCCATCTACTCGGGAGGCTGAGGCAGAGAATTGCTTGACCCCTAGAGGTGGAAGTTGCAGTGAGCCGAGATCACGCCACTGCACTCCAGTCTGGGCAACAGAGTGAGACTCTGTCTCAAAAAAAAAAAAAATTTCAACAGTATTAAAAAGAGCTAGAATCCCAAAAAATAAATAGTATGAAAGAAATGACTGAAATTTAGGTATTTTAATACAAGAGCTTCTGACTCTTGAAATTCACTTTAAGTTTTTTAAAATAATGAATAACATTAAGAAGTTGGAATCATTGTGTTTTGGAGTTTTTTGGGTTTTTTTCTCACTTGTCCCCTAAGAAGTTGTAGGATGCCACCTCTGCAAGCAGATTTGGAGTTTTAAAACTACATGTTTCAGATATGTTCACCGCTGATTGACTGATGCAGCCAAATGTAGGTTTTCCTGGTCAGCAGATAGCCTTTCATCTGGTGATTGGTAGGCTGCAACTCCTTTCATTTTATGGCTGTACCATCCTGTCGGACCAAGGAGTCCTCTCCATCCAGCCAGCAGTTGAGCAAAGAGAAGGTAGAGAAGACCCATTATCTCTTAATCCTAGCCTAACTGCGGCAGGCATCGCTTCCACTGGCAAAAACTAGTCACATACTGGGGCTGAGACAGTCCTTGGTGGGTGACCTGGAATCTATCCTTTCATCTGAGATCCCATTGAATGTCCTATACCAAATCCCATTCCAACAAGTCCCAGGTATATTCTACTCTTAGGGGCTGCTTCTCATTTCCCAAGCTGAGCGTGGAGATGTTAAAAAATAGCCCTACCATCTCTTCATGCCTTTGCTGAGCTCCTGCAGTAGTAAGTAGGAGTACTTACTACTTTCGAGAGATTTTTTGAGGTTGCCTACCAACTCCCTCAGTTTGCTTCTTTCCAAATTTGGGAGTATTTGTGAGAATTCTTGAAATTTGGCCAGGCACAGTGGCTCATGCTTGTTGGGATTACAGTACTTTGGGGCACTTTGGGAGGCCAAGGCAGATGGAGCACCTGAGGTCAGGAGTTCGAGACCAGCCTGGCCAACATGGCAAAACCCTGTCTCTACAAAAAAAACACAAAAATTAGCCAGGTGTGGTGGCGCACCCCTGTATTCCCAGCTACTCGGGAGGCTGAGGCAAGAGAATCGCTTGAACCCGGAAGGCAGAGGTTGCAGTGAGCAGAGATCGCACCATTGCACTCCAGCGTGGGCAACAGAGGGAGATTATGTCTCAAAAAAACAAACAAACAAAAACTTGAAATTTTATTTTTACCTTTCCTTAGTACTGCTTTGGGGAAGGGGATATTGGTGTATGGAAGGAGATTCTGTTGGCTCTGCTATATTTTCCAGTTTATTATGAAGCTAGATTAGGGACACGACTAGGGCAGAGATTGGTGGTGGTAGTCCTGATTGGCCTGCTAGAGCCATCTCAGGTCTAGAGTTGAGTTTGACTGAAGAGCTTTTCAGCATTGGGACATTCCTAGTGTGTTAATATCCGAAATATTTTTCTGTCTAGAACTTTAAATATCCATGATATGTTAAAAATTTTTTGTCGGCCGGGCCTGGTGGCTCAAGTCTGTAATCCCAGCACTTTGGGAGGCTGAGGTGGGCAGATCACTTGTGTTTAGGGGTTCGAGACCAGCGTGGGCAACTTGGTGAAACCACATCTCTACTAAAAATACAAAAAATTAGCCAGATGTGGTGGCACACACCTGTAATCCCAACTGCTTGGGAGGCTGAGTCAGGAGAGTTGCTTGAACCCAGGAGGCAGAGGTTGCAGTGAGCCGAGATTGTGCCACTGTACTCTAGCCTAGCCTGGGGGACAGAGCCAGACCCTGTCTCAAAAAAAAATTTTTTTTGTTATTGTTTTGGGATAATGTTAGATTTACAGAAAAGTTGCAAAAATAGTATAGAGTTCCTGTATACCCTTCACCCAGCCTCCCTAATGTTAACATAACCATGGAACATTTGTCAAAACTAAGAAAGTAACATTGGGATAATACTATTAACTAAATGACAGACTTTATTTGGATTTCACCAGGTCTTCCATGAATGTCCTTTTACTAGTCCAGGATCTAATCAAGGACGCCATATTGAATTTCATCATCACATCATCATGGTCTCCCCCAATCTGTGATGATCTCTTGGTCTTTCGTTTTCATGATCTTAAAGCCTTTTTTTTTTTTTTTTTTTTTTTGAGACTGGGTCTTGCTGTGTTGCCCAGGCTGGAGTGCAGGCGCGATCTTGTCTCGCTGCAACCTCCGACTCCTGGGTTCAAGTGATTCTCATGCCTCAGCCTCTTGAGTAGCTGATACTACAAGTGTGTGCCACCATTCCTGGCTAATTTTTGTATTTTTAGTAGAAATGGGGTTTCACCGTGCTGGCCAGGCTGGTCTCGAACTCCTAGCCTCAAGATCCGCCTGTCTCAGCCTCCCCAAGTGCTAGGGTTGCAGGCATGAGCCACTGTGCCTGGTCTGATCTTGAAGCTTTTGAAGAGTATTAGCCAGGTATTTGTAGAATATCCCTCAAATTGGCCAGGCACAGTGGCTCATGCCTGTAACCCCAGCACTTTGGGAGGCCAAGGTGGGTGAATTACAAGGTCAGGAGTTCGAGACCAGCCTGATCAATGTGGTGAAACCACATCTCTACTAAAAATACAAAAATTAGCCAGGTGTGGTGGTGCATGCCTGTAGTCCCAGCTACTCAGGAAGCTGAGGCAAGAGAATTGATTGAACCCAGGAGGTGAAGGTTGCAGTGAGCCAAGATCGTGCCACTGCACTCCAGCCTGGGTGACAGAGTGAGACTCCTTCTCAAAAAAAAAAAAAAAAAAAAAAAAAGAATATCCCTCAAATTGGGTTAGTTTGAGGTTTTCTCATGATTAGACTGGGGTTTTCTACTTGGGGAAGAATATCACAGAGGTGAATGGAATGCCTTTCTTATCATACCAGAGGGTTCATGATAGGAACATGACATATTGCTGATGATGTTACCCTTGATCAGTTGGTCACAGTGATATCATCTGAGCTTCTCCACAGTGAGGTTACTATCTTTTACTGTTTCGGTACTCTATTATTTGAATGCAAGTAACCAAGTCCAGCCTACATTCAAGGGGAGGATAATTCAACTCTACTTTCTAGAGGGAGTATATCTACATGTTACTTGAGTTCTATAAGGCAGATTTGTTCCTTCTACCTCATTTACTGATTTCGTTTTTATCAGTATGGACTCATGGATATTTATTCTTTGGATTGTAATCCAAGAGTTTTTTTTGTTTTTGTTTTTTGTTTTTTGTTTTTTTTTAAGTCGGAGTCTTACTCTTGCCCCCGCCAGAGTGCAGTGGCATGACTTTGGCTCACTGCAGCCTTCACCTCCCAGGTTCAAGCGATTCTCCTGCCTCAGCCTCCCAAGCAGCTGGGATTACAGGCGTGAACCACTGCGCTCAGATGAGTATTGTTATTTTGTTGTTGAGATTGCTTTAGAGTGGCCAGTGGAGTTCTTGGCTCCTATGTCTTTTTGTTTTTCCTTTTAAATTCTTCTTTCTCCAAGGAACTGAAGGGCATTTTTAATAGTTTACATCTCAAACCATTCTGATTGGTATCTAACTAAAAGATAAGAATCTTGAGAGAGTTCACTGAGAACCTTGGGCAGTGAAACACAGTCATCTTTTGAAACATAGTGAAGTTCATATGCTTTTTGAGTTTTGTTTTATTTTTATTTTTATTTTTTTTGAGACAGAGTTTCTCTCTGTCTCCAGGCTGGAGTGCAGTGGCGCGGTCTTGGCTCACTGTAACCTCCACCTCCCAGGTATAAGCAATTCTCCTGCCTCAGCCTCCCATGTAGCTGGGATTATAGGTGGGTGCCACCACCCTCGGCTAATTTTTATATTTTTAGTAGAGAGAGGATTTTACCATGTTGGCCAGGCTGGTCTCCAACTCCTGAGGCTCTGGTTAGTCGGCCTCCCGAAGTGCTGGAATTACAGGCAGGAGCTACCACGCCCGGCCATATGCTCTTTAGAAATGTATTTTTAATTACAAAATGAAAAATAAAATCTAAGAAAGCACCAGCTCAATTTGGTACGGCTATAGTTATTCAGATTTGAGGGTTGTTTATTTAATTTTGTGTTCATGAACATTGCATGTTGTTTTTTAAAATAGTTAATATAAAAGTAAACTGTGTTAAGTTTCCAAAAAGCTGTAAGAATCGTAGCTTTTAAAATGTGAAATGAAGGCCGGGCGCGGTGGCTCACGCCTGTAATCCCAGCACTTTGGGAGGCCGCGGTGGGCAGATCAGGTCAGGAGATCGAGACCATCCTGGCTAACTCGGTGAAACCCCGTCTCTACTAAAAATACAAAAAATTAGCCAGGCATGGTGGCGGGCGCCTGTAGTCCCAGTTACTCCACAGGCTGAGGCAGGAGAATGGTGTGAACCCGGAAGGCAGAGCTTGCAGTGAGCCGAGATCGCGCCACTGCACTCCAGCCTGGGTGACAGAGTGAGACTTCATCTCGAGAAATAAAATAAAATAAAATATGAAATGCATTTAAATGACTAAATGAAATGAAAATAGAAAGGAAATTAATATTCGTTGTTTATTTTCTTTATGCCAAAAATTGTGCCTTCTGCATACGTCTGCTTTGTGTTTCTATCACCCCTGTCCTAGCACCAGTCTCTCTTTTTTTTTTTTTTAATTATTTTTTTTGAGATGGGAGTTTTGCTCTGTGCCAGGCTGGAGTGCAGTGGTGCTATCTCAGCTCACTGCAACCTCCGCCTCCTGGCTTCAAGCGATTCCCCTGCCTCAGCCTCCCGAGTAACTGGGACTACAGGTGCACCACCACGCCCGGCTAATTTTTTGTATTTTAGTAGAGATGGGGTTTCACTATGTTGGCCAGGATGGCCTGGATCTCCCAACCTCATGATCCACCCGCCTCAGCCTCCCAAAGTGAGCAGATTATAGGCGTGAGCCACCAAGCCACCACGCCTGGCCACCTGTCTTCCTATTTTGTAATTGTTTACTTTTCTGTCTCCCAACTTCTTAAAGGCGGCAGGCATGGTCTTCATCCAAATTGCCAGCACTAGGGGTTTTGCTTCTTAAACCTATTTGTGTGTGTGTGTGTGCGTGTGTGTGCACGTGTGTGTGTGTGCATGTGTGTGTGTGTGCATGTGTGTGTGTGCACGTGCACGTGTGTGTATGTGCCACACTGGCTGGTTTTTGTTGAGAACCTCACTGCAGTATTTACATTGTACTCCAAATTGACAGCCTCTGAAATTACTAATATTTATATGAAACTAGTAACATTGCCTCCTGGGACAGGAAAGGGACTTGAGGACAGAGATGTTCTAAGATAGTTTGGGGACCTTTTTAATTTTGAACCATGTGACTATGTTATATATTCAAAAATATAAATACGTTACTAAAACATAGAAACTTGCTAGACAGATTTTTTATTTTTTATTTTTATTTATTTATTTATTTATTTTTTTGAGAAAAAGACTTACTCTGTTGCCCAGGCTTGTCTTGAACTCCTGGCTGCAAGTGATCCTCCTGCCTCAGTCTCCCAAAGTGCTGGGATTACAGGTGTAAGTCACCATGCCCAGCCAGATGGAATTCTACATTAAATTGTTTTTGTTGTTGTTGTTTTGAGGCAGAGTCTTACTCTTTTGCTCAGGCTGGAGTGCAGTGGCGTAATCTCCAATTACTGCAACCTCTGCCTCCCAGGTTCAAGTGATTCTTCTGCCTCAGCCTCCCGAGTAGCTGGGATTACAGGCGTGCACCACCACGCCTGGCTTGTTTTTGTATAAAATCTTAGTAGAGATGGGGTTTCACCATGTTGGCCAGGCTGGTCTCAAACTCCTGACCTTGTGATCTGCCCGCCTCAGCCTCCCAAAGTGTTGGGATTACAGACATGAGCCACTGCGCCCAGCCTGGTAATCCCAGTACTTTGGGAGGCCGAGGCGGGCAGATCACCTAAGGTCGGGAGTTTGAGACCAGCTTGGCCAGTGTGGTGAAACCCTGTCTCTAGTCAAAATACAAATGTTAGCTGGGTGTGGTGGTGGGTGCTTGTAATCCCAGCTACTTGGGAGGCTGAGGCAGAGAATCACTTGAACCCAGGAGGCAGAGGCTGCAGTGAGCCAAGGGCACACCACTGCACTCAAGCCTGGGTGACAGAGTGAAACTCCACCTCAAAAAATAAAGTAAGATAAATTAGATCATTTCGCATTTTGTTGATGTGTTTGGAATCAGGGATCCTACCATTATTACTGAGCATAGATTTTTAGAGAGAGTCTTCTGAGAGTTCCTCTGTGTATCTCATTTTTCCTTTTTATTTTTGAACAAAAACAGTAAGGGAGCCAGGGAGAACAAAAGATCAAAGTACCCCTCCCTTTTTTCTTTTTGAGACAGAGTTTCACTCTGTCGCCCAGGCTGGAGTGCAGTGGCGTGATCTCAGCTCACTGCAACCTCCACATCCCGGGTTCAAGCAGTCCTTGTGCCTCAACCTCCCAAGTAGTACAGGAGTGTGTCACCATGCCTGCATAATTTTTCTGTTTTTAATAGTGATGGAGTTTCACCATGTTTGCCAGACAGGTCTCAAACTCCTGACCTCAAGTGATCCGCCCACCTTGGCCTCTCACAGTGCTGGAATTACAGGCATGAGTCACCATGCCCAGCCCAAAGTCACCCTTTTTAATGTGAATGAAGACCAGGATGCAGTGGCTCACACCTGTAATCCCAGCACTTTCAGAGGCCAAGGTGGATCACTTGAGCCCAGGAGTTCGAGAGCAGCCTGGGCACCATAATGAGACCTAGTCTCTGGAGAAAAAGTTTAAAAATTGGCCAGGTATGGTGGTGTGTGCCTGTAGTCCCAGCTACTTGGGAGGCTAAGGCAGGAGGATCACTTGAGCCCGGAAGGCTGAGGCTGCAGTGAGCTGTGATTGTACCACTCCACTCCAGCGAGGCCAACAGGATGAGATCCTATCTCCAAATTAATTAATTAAATAATGTGAATGAAATTTGACCTTTTTTTTTTTTTTGAGATGAAATCTCACTCTTATCCCCCAGGCTGGAGTGCAGTGGCACAATCTCGGCTCATTGCAACCTTCGCCTTGGGAGTTAAAGCGATTCTTCTGCCTCAGCCTCCCAAGTAGCTGGGATTACAGGCATGCGCCACCATGCCTGGCTAATTTTTGTATTTTTCATAGAGGCGGGATTTCACCATGTTGACCAGGCTGGTCTCGAACTCCTGACCTTGTGATCCGCCTGCCTCAGCCTCCCAAAGTGCTGGGATTTTTTATATATATATATATTTTTTTTCTTTTTTTTTTCTTGCCAGCACATGCTCCAGGTGGATAAATTTGACTTTTTTTTTTTTTGATGGAGTCTCACTCTGTTGCCCAGGCTTGAGTACAGTGGCACCATGTCAGCTCACTGCAACCTCCATCTCCAGGGTTCAAGCAGTTCTCTTGCCTCAGCTTCCCAAGTATCTGGGATTACAGGCACCCACCACTATGCCCAGTTAAATTTTTTATGCTTTTAGTAGAGACAGGGTTTCACCATGTTGGCCAGGATGGTCTCAAACTCCTGACCTCAGGTGATCTACCCGCCTTTGCCTCCCAAAGTGCTGGGATTACAGGCGTAAGCCACCACTCCCGGCCCTAGAAATTTGACTTTTTAAAAAATGTTTCTTAAATCTTTCTTTATAGGGGCCTCTTACCTTAGGTCAGTACTTGGTGATATACCCAAGACTTTATTTGATTATCTCTAGTTAGTTAAGGTGGTTCTGGCTGTACTTAAAAAATTTCTGCTGCAAACTGACTTAAATAATCAGAAAATGTTGAAGCTCGTAGATATGGTGTAAAAGCGCTGTTCATTAGTTGGCTTGGGTCCGTCCACTTTAAAGTTAGTGTTTCATGTCTGGGTACTTTTAGTTGGGAAGGGACTGCATGCCCAGATTGCCCAAAATGTAAGGTTTCTGAACTGGTAAGGGGGGTAGGGTTACTGTGATTGGTTTGAGCTAATCAGGATCTGTCCCTGGAGCTGGGATCAGTCCGGAAATTATATTGATGCCACATGCGGGAGTGTGGGGGTCGGGAAGGAAGAATTTGAAGAGTTTCATCATTTTGTCCATTGGGGTTCGTTTTGTTTTGTTTTTTTGAGACATAATCTCACTCTTGTTGCCCAGGCTGGAGTGCAAATGGCATGATCTTGGCTCACTCTAACCTCCGCCTCCTGGGTTCAAGCGATTCTCCTGCCTCAGCTTCCCAAGTAGCTGGGATTACAGGTGTGTGCCACCATGCTCGGCTAATTTTGTATTTTTAGTAGAGACGGGTTTCTCCATGTTGGTCAGGCTGGTCTCAAACTCCCAACCTCAGGTGATCTGCCTGCCTTGGCCTCCCAAAGTGCTGGGATTACAGATGTGAGCCACCATGCCCAGCCTGGGGTTTCTTAATTGCCCTTCAGTAAAATATGTATAACTGACTTCTCCATCCCTGATAACTTTTGGGAAATATAATTGTGCTGGATAATGGGCATGTGGGGATTTCTTTTACTGTTCTCTACTTCATGCAAATTCCATAAGAAAAAGTTTTATCATGTCTGTAATCCCAGCACTTTGGGAGGCCAAGGTGGGCAAATCATGAGGTCAGGAGATCAAGACCATCCTGGCTAATACGGTGAAACTCCGTCTCTACTAAAAATATAAAAAATTAACCAGGCATGGTGGCGGATGCCTGTAGTCCCAGCTACTTGGGAGGCTGAGGCAGAAGAATGGCGTGAACCTGGGAGGCGGAGCTTGCAGTGAGCCGAGATGGTGCCACTGCACTCCAGCCTGGGTGACTGAGTGAGACTCCGTCTCAAAAAAAAAAAAAAAAAAAAAGATTTTAGAAAAGTATATCACATGAAAAATTAAAAGTAAAGGATGATTGTTTATTGTAACCCTTTTCTGGGTTGTTACATGTTTTTACAATCATATACTGCTTCCTTTCTCTTCTGATACATATAATTTACATGTAATTCCTCCTCTAAAGCCTGTTGGGCATATCCCTGGATTAAAGTTGACAGCATTACTTTAATACTTACATAGAAGATCAATAGCTTAACATTGGAATGAACACAGATTCACAGGTTTTGAAGTTATAACTTGAATTTCAAACCAGACTCCTCCAATATGTTCACTTAGTAGCTATGAAAGCACGGGCAGATTAGTCTCTCCGAGCTTCAATTTCTTTTGTAAAATAGTGATAATAGTATCTGCCTCATAGGGTTAAATGATTAGGATTTAAAAACTGGATAGAAGTTTCGAGCACATAGCCTAGCATTTGTTGAAATCCAATTGTGATTACAGTCATGCATTGCCTAACAGTGAGAAATGGGTCATTAGGCAGTTTCATCCTGTGAACATCATGCAGTGTACTGTACTTACCCAACCTAGATAGTGTAGCCTACTACATACTTGGGCTATACAGTATGACCTGTACTACACTGTGCAGCGTTTTACTCTACTGAATACTGTAAACAGTTATAACACAATGATAAGTACTTGTATATCTAAACATAAAAAGGTATAATAAAATTATGGTATAAATGATAACAAATGGTATACCTGTAGAGAGCACTCATCGTGATACTAACTTTATCCTCTTTTGTAATAATGCTTAGCTTAAAACACAAACACATGGTACAGCTGTACAAAAATATTTTCTTCATATATCCTTATTCCATAAGCCTGTTTCTACTTTAATTTTTATTTTATTTTTTAATTTTACTTTTAAAACTCTTTTATTAAAAATTAAGACACAGGCTGGGGGCAGTGGCTCATGCCTCTAGTCTCACCACTTTGGGAGGCTGAGGCAGGAAGACTGCTTGAGCCCAGAAGTTTGAGACCAGCTTGGTCAAAATAGTGAGACCCTGTCTCTACCAAAAATACAAAAAAATTAGCTGGATGTGGTGGCCTGAGCCTGGGAGGTTGAGGCTGCAGGGAGCCATGATGGCACTACTGCACTGGGTGATGGAATAAGACCCTGCCTCAAAAAAAAAAAAAAAAAAAAAAAGACAAACATGTACATTAGCCTAGGCCTACACAGGGTCAGGATCATCAATTTTGTGGTCTTCTGCTCCATGTCTTGTCCCACTGGAAGGTTTTTAGGAGCAATAACAAATGGAGTTGTCATCTTCTATGAGAACAGTGCCTTCTGGAATACCCTTTGAAAGACCTGCCTGAGGCTGTTTTACAGTTAACTTCCTTTTAATAAGTAGAGAAAGTACACTCTAAAATAACGATTGAAGGTATAGGCTTGCCGGGCATGGTGGCTCACGCCTGTAATCCCAGCACTTTCGGAGACTGAGGTGGGTGGATCACCTGAGATCAGGAGTTCGATATCAGCCTGGCCAACATGGTGAAACCCTGTCTCTACTAAAAATGCAAAAATTAGCTGGGCATTTTGGCAGAGGTCGCAGTGAGCTAAGATAGTGCCACTGCACTCCAACCTGGTTGACAGAGCAAAACTCCGTCTCAAAAAAAGAAAGTATAGTATTGGACTTTTAAACCAGTAACATAAACCCTTAACATAGTCCTTTATTGTCTTTATGAAGTGTTATGTACTGTACATAATTGTATGTGCAATACTTTTATATCACTGGCAATGCAGTAGGTTTCTTTATACCCGCATCACCACAGACACATGAGTAATGCATTGTGCCATGAATTTGCAGGGACCACAATTAGATGATGGAACTTTCTCAGCTCATATATATAGAGAGAGTGAGAGAGAGTCTTGCTCTGTCGCCAAGGCTGGAGTGCAGTGGTGCAATCACAGCAGCTCCCTGCAGCCTCAACCTCCCGGGCTCAAGCATTCCCCTGCCTCAGCCTCCCGAGTAGATGGGACTACAGGCATGCACCACCATGCCTGGCTAATTTTTGTATTTTTTGTGTAGAGACGGGGTTTCGTTGTGTTGCTCAGGCTGGTTTCAAACTCCTAGGCTAAAGTGATCTGCCCGCCTTGGCCTCCCAAATTGCTGGGATTACACACATGGGTTACCACACCTGGCCTCCATTATAATCTTAACTGTCATAAATGTGGTCTGTCGTTGACCACAGCGTCCTTACGTGGTGATTTTAATGTGTGAAAGTTGAATCAATTACGCATTAATGTATTCAGCAACCACTTATTAACCAATAAGCAAGAAAGAGTCAGGTAATACGTTCACCACTAAAACAGGACTTTTTAAAAATTATATTGAGTGAAAAGAGCAAATTGTAAGAAAGATACACGTAAATGTGGTGCCATTATTCTAAATTCTTAATTATTGGAGTGAAGTGTTTTACTTGTGTCTGTAATGTTCCATTTTGTTAAACTGAGGCAGATAGAGTAAAAAGTATTAATATTTGTTGTATTAATATTTGTTAAGTATTGGTGGTACATATTTGGGTGTCTGTTATACTTTTTTCTACACCTTTGTACATTTGAAATACTTCATAATTAAACATTTTAAATTTTGTCTTTTTTTTTTTTTTTGAGACAGAGTCTTACCCTGTTGTCCTGGCTGGAGTGCAGTGGCATGATCTTGGCTCATTGCAACCGCCACCTCCCGAGCTTGAGCAATCCTCCTGAGTAGCTGGGACTACAGGCGCACACTACCACACCCAACTCATTTTTGGATTTTTTGTAGAGATGGGGTTTAGCCTTGTTGCCCAGGCTGGTCTCGAACTCCTGGGCTCAAGCAATCTGCCTGCCCTGCCTTCCCAACGTGCTGGGATTACAGGAATGAGCCACTGCACCTGGCCAGCATTTTTAATTTTTAATGAAACAGGATAAGGATGTGATGGGAAATGACCAGGGACTTCTTCACGTTGATTGGTGGGGGAGAGACTCTCTCTGGGCAGGTGACATATGCTGAGACCTGGATAACAGGAAGGAGTCACTCATGCAGACATGCAGGGAAAGAATACTCTAGGCAGGCCGGGCGCGGTGGCTCACGCCTGTAATCCTAGCACTTTGGAAGCCGAGGCAGGCAGATCAAAAGGTCAGGAGGTCGAGACCATCCTAGCTAACACAGGGCAACTCCGTCTCTACTAAAAATACAAAAAAAAAATAGTTGGGTGTGGTGGCGGGCACCAGTAGTCATAGCTACTCAGGAGGCTGAGGCAGAAGAATGGTGTGAACCCAGGAGGCGGGGCTTGCAGTGAGCGGAGATCGTACCACTGCACTCCAGCCTGGGTGACAGAGCGAGACTCCACCTCAAAAAAAAAGAAAAAAAAAAGAATACTCCAGGCAAACAGCTGTTGCTGCAGTCCTGAGGCAGGAGCAAACCTGATGTGGTCAAGGTAAGGCCATTTCATCTGGCGGGAAAACCACAGAACTGTTCTAGTTACCTCAGCAGCTGTGGAGGTGACTACCCCAGCATTACTGGAAAATGGTCATTTCATGTCTGAATACTTAAGTTGAGGGAAGCACACCATTTTTAGAGCTACCTAATGCTTCCATGGAGTTTCTCATGTAGGGTTTACAGACTGATGGGGTCCTGTCAAAAGGCTACAGAAGCTGGCTTGAAGGGTCTTAATGGCCAAGTCCAGACACTTTGAGCATCAAAAAGCAACAAAGCAATAGATTGTGATACACAATTTTTAAGAATCATGATTTTCTAGTCAAAGAAATAGAGAAAGGAAAAAAGCTCTTGTTTTTAGAAGAATGCCTGCTGAGGTAGAAAGAATGATAGAATTAGAAAATGACTGTTTTGCAGATTCTAGCATAATCATTGATTCAGGCAAGAACAATCAATAGATCCTGAACTCTTTGGATGAAAGTTGTTGGAGAATAGGATATTCAAAAAATTCCATGACATGAAAAACAGAAGGTTGGAGAGATGCTGTTATGGTGAAGTATTTAGGAATGGAGTGATATTTTGTCTGCAGCTAACTCTCATCAAAGGGTTCATTTTTAAAAAGCAGTGGGGGGTGTGTGTGTGTGTGTGCGTGTATGTATATAGAGAGAAAGCAAATGTGGCAAGAAGTTAACAGTGAACCTAGAGGGTGAACTGTGTCTGTGCATTGGAGCTTTTTGTGTGTGTGCACTTATAAATGTTGAAAATTAATGAGCTGTGATGCCATCTCCAAAGGAAAAAAATAAGTAAAAATAAATGTTGAAAATTAAAAGTTAGGGGGAATGCTTATTTCTATTTTATTTCTATTTCTATTTTAAACCCAAATCCAGGCCAGGCATGGTGGCTCACTTTGGGAGGCCAAGGCGGGCGGATCACGAAGTCCGGAGATCGAGACCATCCTGGCTAATACGATGAAACCCATCTCCACTAAAAATATAAAAATAATAATAATAATAATAAACCCAAATCCAACTTACTAAAGTACATCTTTTTTTTTTTGAGATGGAGTTTCACTCTTGTTGCCCAGGCTAGAGTGCAATGGTGCGATCTTGGATCACTGCAACCTCTGCCTCCTGGGTTCAAGTGATTCTCCTGCCTCAGCCTCCCAAGTAGCTGGAATTACAGCATGTGCCACAACACCTGGCTAGTCAGGCTGGTCTCGAACTCCCGACCTCAGGTGATCTGCCCATGTCGGCCTCCCAAAGTGCTGGGATTATAGGTGTGAGCTACCGTGTCCAGCTATCTTTTTTTTTCTTTTTTTTTCTTTTTTTTAGTCAGATTCTCGCTCTGTTGCTCAGGCTGGAGTGCAGTGGTATGACCTTGGCTCACTGCAACCTCTGCCTAAAGCAGTTCTCCTGCCTCAGCCTCCCGAGTAGCTGGATTACAGGTGTGTGCCACAACGCCCAGCTAATTTTTGTATTTTTAGTAGAGACGGAATTTTACCATGTTGGACAGACTGGTCTCGAACTCCTGACCTCAAGTGATCCCTGCCTCGGCCTCCAGAAGTGTTGGGATTACAGGCATGAGCCACCACGCCTGGCCTATTACATCTATTGTGTATGTACTATGATATGCCAGACGTTGTGCAGAACACATGGCATGCATTAAACTTCCTAACAGTTCTTGAGTTAGTACTCATTTCTCCTTTTAAAGATGAAAAGACAGATGCTTAAGAAGATATCACCAAAGCAACAGAAAAAACATTTCGTCTTAAGAATGAAAATGAATTTGTTACACAGGCTAGAAAGAATATTCATTGATGAGAAAGCACAATAGAAGGATTTATGATAGTGTTACTAGGCATGCATGTTTTTCTGACCTTGAACTTGTCCTACATACAGCCCACCCTGGAGAGGCAGTCTAGTATGGTGGTGTAGAGCACCGTGTGTGAAGCCTGAAGCCAGAATACCTAGGATCAAATCCCAATTGTACCATGGCAAGCTGCTACTGCCTTAGAAGCACTTCTCTGGGATTCTATACTGGGAACCTCTGTTGTATTTGTTTCCTATTGCTGCTATAACAAATTACTGCAAACTTAGTTGTTTAAATAACGTAAGTTTATTATCTTACAGTTCTGGAGGTCTGAAGTCCAAAATGGATGTCACTGGGCTTAATTAAAATTAAGATGTCAACAGGACTGCATTTCCATTTGGAGGCTTAGAGGAAAATCTTTTCTTGCTTTTTAGTTTCTAGAGGCCACCCTCAGCCTCTGTCTTCAAAACCAGCAACATTGTATCTCTCTGTGTCTTTGCCTTCTATGGGAACCTCTTCCTCTGACTCTTCTGCCTCCCTCTTCCACTTTTAAAGACACTTGTTACCATATTGGGCCAGGGGGATAATAGATAATCTAGGATAATCTCCCTATTTTAAGGTTAGCCTTAAATTAGGCTGATTAAAACCTTAATTCCATGTGCAACTTCAGTTTTCCTTTGTAACCATATTCACAGGTTCCAGGGATTAAGGCATGAATTTTTTGGGGAAACCTTTCCCCGCCCCCCCCACATATCTATGTTTAAATTCTAAAGTTGTGTAAGGCAGCTGGGGCCAGGAGAAGATTATTCCAAAGTGGAGATCCTTGCCAATGCTGAGGATGACTTGAGTAGAACCACTAATTGGGTTTGAGCTAAAAAGAACTGCTGGGTGGTGTTTGCACATGCTTTTTATTCTCTTACTAGCATAAAATATATATAGTAAATTCAGCTTTTTTTTTTTTTTTTTTTTTCTTTTTTGAGACAGGGTCTCACTTCATTCCCCAGGCTAGAGGACAGTGACATGATCATGGATCACTGTAGTCTCAACTTCCTGGTCTCAAGCAATCCTCCTACCTCAGCCTCCTGAGTAGCTAGGACTACAGGCATAGGCCACCATGCCCTGCTAATTTATTTTTTGAAGAGACGGGGGTCTTACCTTGTTGTTCAGGCTGGTGTCTAATGCCTGGCCTCAAGCAGTCCTCCTGCCTTCGCCTCCCAAAGTGCTGAAATTACAGGTGTGAGCCACCACTCCTGGCAGTAAATTCAGTATAAAAGAGTGATTGAATTAGAAGGCAACTGAGTTTTAGTTACATCATAGTAAAGAAACGATTATAGTATTAGAATACATTTCTATTGATTGATTGATTCATGCCAGCCCTCAGAGGAAAATGTTCTTGATTTATTTGCAATTTTAGAGAAACTTCAGGTTAAAATTTTTTATGTATCTCCATTGTTAAGCATTAATTTTTATTTTTATTTATTTATTTATTTATTTTACAGAGTTTTACTACCCTTGGATGCTGCTGTTGATATGGAAAAGATTGAGGAACAGTTTGCTAATCTGCACATTGTTAAATCTTCCTCAGGAACCAAAGAGCCCACTTACCTTCTTGGTATAGACACATCAAAGACTGTCCAAGCAGGAACAGAAAATGTGGCTGCTGTTTTATGTTCTAATGGATCAATCAGAATATATGATAAAGAAAGGTTAAATGTACTACGAGAATTTAGTGGATATCCTGGACTTCTTAATGGAGTCAGATTTGCAAATTCCTGTGATAGTGTATATTCAGCATGTACTGATGGCACTGTGAAATGTTGGGATGCTCGAGTAGCCAGAGAAAAACCTGTTCAGCTCTTCAAGGGTTACCCTTCCAATATTTTTATCAGTTTTGATATTAATTGTAATGATCATATTATTTGTGCTGGTACAGAAAAAGTTGATGATGATGCATTGTTGGTGTTTTGGGATGCAAGGATGAATTCTCAGGATTTATCTACAACTAAAGACCCACTTGGTGCATATTCAGAGACACATAGTGATGATGTCACTCAAGTACGTTTCCATCCCAGCAATCCCAACATGGTAGTCTCAGGTTCATCTGATGGCCTGGTAAATGTATTTGATATTAATGTTGATAATGAGGAGGATGCACTGGTTACAACCTGTAACTCAATTTCATCAGTAAGCTGTATTGGTTGGTCTGGGAAAGGTTATAAACAGATTTACTGCATGACACATGATGAAGGATTTTATTGGTGGGATCTTAATCATCTGGATACTGATGAACCAGTTACACGTTTGAACATCCAGGATGTCAGAGAGGCAGTTAACATGAAAGAAGATTCTTTGGACTATTTGATTGGTGGCCTGTACCATGAAAAGACAGACACATTGCATGTTATTGGAGGAACAAACACAGGAAGGATTCACTTGATGAACTGCAGCACATCAGGACTGACTCATGTGACTAGCCTTCAGGGAGGGCATGCTGCTACAGTCCGTTCTTTCTGTTGGAATGTGCAAGATGATTCTTTGTTGACTGGAGGAGAAGATGCACAGTTGTTACTTTGGAAACCTGGAGCTATAGAGAAGACCTTTACTAAGAAAGAGAGCATGAAAATAGCATCTTCTGTGCACCAACGAGTACGAGTTCATAGTAATGATTCTTATAAAAGAAGGAAAAAGCAGTGATAATGCATTTGGCACTTTGGTAGGTTTTATAGTTTCAAGTAGTCCTTTTTGTTTACTACCCATGGTAGACATGTTTAAAGCTTTATGTAAAAACAAGCAGTCAGCAAACAGTCCAGGAAAAATACGGGGAGAATGGTTTAATTCCGGTCTTCACATATTCTAAAAAATTTTAAAGCCTCTAAGTATAAAATCAGTGAGTTGAAAGTAAAATTTCTCATTTAAAGAATCCATCTGTTAATGTAGTAAATGTTGGGTTTAAAGAAATAGCTCTGATAAGGAACTTTTAGAAGGAGATACCTGGTAAAACTTAGTAAAACAGGTGGTTGGCTGCATTTTTTAAGCCCAGTTTTTTACATTTTAAATTGTCGTTATTGTGTATAAAACCAGATCAGACTATATTCTTCATTTGAGGAGCATCTCTATATTTAATACACCTAATGTATTATGTTGGAGTATTTAAATGTAAGTATTTTAGTGAGTAAATAGAATTAAACTTTTTTAGAAATAAAATGATAGCCATGTATGTAAAATGAGAAAAATATGTTTAGTAAATATTTGCATCTTTAATATTGTTAGTAAGTAGTAAACAGGTGTTTTGCTGATTGAAAGGAAGTTATCTTGGTAGATTGAGACTCAAAGTGAAATACAAAACTGAAAATGTTTATAATAGGACTCAACTTGGAGAAATTCCTATTCTTCCTGTTGTCCAAACCATAAATTTGAGGATAACCTGGACTTTCCTCTTCCCTCTTTTCCTAACCAGTTTTTCACCAAGTCCTGCCATTTCACCTCCTAATGTTTGTCAGCTATCCTTTTGCCTTTACCTCACCACTATTACCTTAGAGAAGACTCATTATTTCTCACCTGGATTACCAGCTTGATCCCTAATCTGCTTTAGTTCATCCTTCTTGCTACTTCTAGGCTAAACATCAAAAACAGATCTGGTAGGGGTGGGGAAATGAGGGGGAAGAAACAAAAACATCTGATGATGCCGCATGCTGCTTAAAATCTTCAGTACATTGATGTTTTGATGTAGCACTACCTAAGCGTTAAAAAATTGTGTTTTTCAGAATCTTTAAAATACAAGACAGTGCTACGTAGTGAATGAAAGAATTAGTTTGAAAGATATCTGGAGAAATCACATTCATAAAACAATTCGAAGTGAAGCAGTATCAAAACAGTAGGGCTCTTTAAAATTAAAAATATTTAAAATTCAAAAGTAATTAATAGTGTTGGAAGATGCGGGTGAGAAAATATTCCTGAAAGGGGAACTGAAAGAGACAAAGAGAAAAGATGAAAGCCACAGAAGATAAATATAGGGGTCTAAAACCAGACTAACAGTTTTAGAAAGTGAAAAAAGTTAAAATAGAAATGGAGGCAGTGGGTTATTAGAAATAACATAAATGACTGGTATGGTTTGTCTGTGTCCTCACCTAAATTTGTTTTTGTTTTTGTTTTGAGATGGAGTCTCTCTGTCGCCAGGCTGGACTGCAGTGGCACAATCTCGGCTCACTGCAACCTCTGCCTCCCGCATTCAGGTGATTCTCCTGCCTCAGCGTCCCGAGTAGCTGGGACTACAGGCGTGTGCCACCACACCCAGCTAATTTTTGTATTTTGAGTAGAGACGGGTTTTCACCATGTTGGCCAGGCTAGCCTCGATCTCTTAACCTTGTGATCCGCCCGCCTTAGTCTCCCAAAGTGCTGAGATTACAGGCATGAGCCACCGCCCCCGGCCATCCTCACCCAAATCTCATTTCGAATTGTAATCCCCATAATCCCCACGTGTCTAGGGAGAGACCTGGTGGGAGGTGATTGGATCCTGGGGTTGGTTTCCCCTATGCTGTTCTTGTGATAGTGGGTGAGTTCTCACAAGATCTGATGGTTTTATAAAGGGCTCTGCCCCCTTAACTCCTCACTGTTTGTCCTGAAGCCTTGTGAAGATGGTGCTTTGCTTCCCCTTTGCCTTCTTCCATGATTGTAAGTTTCCTGAGGCCTCCCCGGCCATGCTGAACTCTTAGTCAATTAAACCTCTTTCCTTTATAAATTACCCAGTCTTGGGCAGTTCTTTATAGAGTGTGAAAATGGACTAATACAGTGGCTATTCCAGAACTTCAATCTTTAGATTAAAAGGCATAGCAGAGTGTCAAGTGTAATGAATGAAAAAGATCCACATCAAGGCATAGCACTGTGAAGTTTCAGAACCCCCAGAGTAAATAGAAGATCCTGCAAATGTCCAGAAAAAAAATCACTTAGGAACGGATTTACATTTGTGTTAGACTTCTCATTAGCAAATCTGGATGACAAAAGATGGTGGATCAATGCCTTCAGAGTTCTGAGGACAGATTCCTATTGAATTTCCAGCTCTCCAAACTCATGCAGTAAATAGATGATAAATTTTTTGAGATATCCCTTGTCAAGTAAATATTTCCTAGTTTTCTGAACCTCAGAAACCAAATTGATATAGCTAACAAAGTATCCATTTGTAACCAAACTCTCATTGATCAAACCCAGGAAACAGTAATTCTATGACCAATCAGGCTGTCTTCATGCATGAAGTTAAAAACATTGCAGGCACAAAATCTCAAACTTTACTCTCCATGCCATTTTTTTCAAAGGCTGCTGAAGGATATACTCCACAGAAATTAAGGAAGTAAATCAAGGAAGAGCAGAGATAGCAAAAATCAGGGAACTAACCCAGCATTGTGGCAAGATAACAGCTTTGCAGCGCTAGAGTATTCAGTCCAGATTGGAGCAGGACAGAGGATGTCAGGAGGGAGCTGTCCAGGGAGAAAAATCAACTTACAGGTTACCCAGTGCATTTGACCATGTGGAGAACAGTGTAAATAGTATAAGTGGATTTAACTCACCAATTAAAAGAGACCCTCAGAAAGATAGGTTGGTACAAAAGTAATTGCACCAACCCATAGACTACTAATCCATAGAATATTAACCCATAGAATACCCATAGAATGAGAGAAAATGTTGGCAAATCATAGATAAGGAACTATGGAGAAATCTTAAAACTCAATATTGAAAAGACAACCCAATTTTAAAATTGATCAAAGGATCTGAATAGACATTTCTCCAAAGAAGGTATACAAATGGCCAGTATGCGCATGCAAAGATACTCAATATCATTGGCAGAGAAATGCAAAGATACTCAATATCATTAGCAGAGAAATGCAAACCGAAACACTTTACACCCATTAGGTGGCTATAATAGTAATAAAAATTGTGTCTTCTAAAGATGTGGAGAAGTTAGAACGTTTATACACTGCTGGTGTACAATGGTGGAGCTGAAAATAGTCTAGAAGTTCCTCAAGCAATTGTACGATTGCCATTTGACCTGGCAATTCCATTCCTGGGTATATGCCCAGAAGAATTGAAAACATATGTCCACACAATAACTTGGACATGAGTGTTCATAGTAACATTCATACTAGCCGAAAGGTGGAAACAATCCAAGTGTTCATCAGTAGATGAATGGATAAACAATGTGGGCAGTGCGCATGGCTTTCCGGCAGGCAGGCGCGCTCTGGCGAGGTGAGAGCAATGTGGGCTGGGAACGCCTGGCGCGCGGAGCTCTCCGGAGTGCCCTGCGGGGCGGCGCGCAGTCAGCGCTGGCCCAGCTGCGCGGCATTCTGGAGGGGGAGCTGGAAGGGATCCGCGGAGCTGGCACCTGGAAGAGTGAGCGGGTCATCACGTCCCGTCAGGGGCCGCACATCCGCGTGGACGGCGTCTCTGGAGGAATCCTCAACTTCTGTGCCAACGACTACCTGGGCCTGAGCAGCCACCCCGAGGTGATTCAGGCAGGTCTGAAGGCTCTTTGGAGCTGGCCTTAGCTCTGTCTGCTTCGTCCGTGGAACCCAAAGCATCCACAAGAATGTAGAAGCAAAAATAACCCGCTTCCACCAGCGGGAGGATGCCATCCTCTATTCCAGTTGTTGTGACGCCAATGCCGGCCTCTGAGGCCCTCCTGACCTCTAAGGATGCAGTGCTGTCGGACGAGATGAACTATGCCGCCATCATCCACGGCATCTGCCTGTGCAAGGCCCACAAGTAACCGCTATCGCTACCTGGACGTGGCCGACCTAGAAGCTGCAGGAGGCCCAGAAGCATCGGCTGCGCCTGGTGGCCACCGATGGGGCCTTTTTCATGGATGGCGACAGCATACCTCCACAGGAGATCTGCCGCCTCGCCTCTAGACATGGCGCCCTGGTCTTTGTGGATGAATGCCGTGCCACTGGCTTCCTGAAGGGACCCACAAGAGGGGGCACAGATGAGCTGTTGGACGTGATGGGCCAGGTCACCATCATCAACTCCTCCCTGGGGAAGGCCCTGGGTGGAGCAACAGGGGGCTACACGACAGGGCATGGGCCCCTGGTGTCCCTGCTGCCGCCCGGCCCTACCTCTTCTCTAACAGTCTGCCACCTGCTGTTGTTGGCTGCCTTTCCAAGGCCCTAAATCTGCTCCTGGAGAGCAACACCATCATCCACTCTACAGCTGCCAAGACCCAGTGGTTCTGTAGTAAGATGGAAGCTGCTGGATTCACTGTCTCGGGAGCCAGTCACCCTATCCGCCCTGTGATGCTGGGTGATGCCCAGCTGACCTCCTGCATGGCGGATGACATGCTGAAGAGAGGCATCTTTGTCATTGGGTTCAGCTACCCCGTGGTCTCCAAGGGCAAGGCCCGGATCTGGGTACAGATCTCAGCAGTGCACAATAAGGAAGACATTGACTGCCGCGTGGAGGCCTTCGTGGAAGTGGGGCAGCTGCATGGGGCACTGCCCTGAGCTCTGAGTAGGGACGAGCAGAGCCAAGGTCCACCTACTGCCACAGGATCAAAGGAGGTTTTCGATCAGCCCAGACCAGAGGCTCTGAGCCCTGAACCAAAGTCCCAGAGCTGGGCTGGGATGTGGCATGTGCTGAGGGCTGTGAGAATGTGAAACAACAGTATGAAAATTGGCTGTGAAAAAAACAAAACAACAAAACAAACAATGTGGTATATCCATTCAGTGGAATATTATTCAGCCATAAAAATGAATGAATCTTTTTTTTTTTTTTTTTTTTTTTGAGACAGAGTCTCACTCTGTCGCCCAGGCTGGAGTGCAGTGGCACGATCTCAGCTCACTGAAACATCTGCCTCCCAGGTTCAAGCGATTCTCCTACCTCAGGCTCCAAGTAGCTGGGATTATAGGTGCACACCACTACGCCTGGCTAATTGTTGTATTTTTAGTAGAGATGGGGTCTCACCGGGTTGGCCAAGCTGCTCTCAAACTCCTGACCTCAAATTATCCACCTGCCTCGGCCTCCCAAAGTGCTGGGATTACAGGCATGAGTCACCACACCCAGCCCCAAAATACTGATATTGATACATGCCACAACTTGGATGAATCCTGAAAACATGCTAAGTAAAAGCCACAAAAGACCATATATTGAACCATTTCCTTTATATGAAATGGCCAAAATAGTGAAATCTATAGGGAAAGAACATGTGTCAGAGGTTACCTTGGTCTGGGAGGAGGGGGAAGGATGGGATGATTGGTGGGTGACAGCTAAAGGGTTTGAGATTTCTTTGAGGGGGTATTAAAAGTGACTGTGGTGATAGTTATACAACTATGAATATACTAGGAACCATTGAATTGTACACTTTA
Source organism: Macaca nemestrina (assembly GCF_043159975.1). NCBI lineage: Eukaryota > Metazoa > Chordata > Mammalia > Primates > Cercopithecidae > Macaca > Macaca nemestrina. Next base: position 44,472,296 of record NC_092131.1, read on the forward strand.
AATAAATGAATTCTATCTCAGTAAAAGCTGTTACCAAAAACAAAACAAAACAAAAATGCCAAATAGGAAAGAAAAGCCAGGGCAGCTATCTTAATAACTTATAAGGCTAATGTAATGTTGATCCCAAACCAGATAAAAATGAAAATAGTTCCATTTTGCTTATCAATATGTATTCACATTTAAAAATATTTGGTGACCAAATTCAATGGTATCTTTAAAAAGAAAAAACATGACCAAGTAGACTTTGAGGAATACCAGCATGACTCAAAATAGGAAAATCTATGACAGTGATGGACAAACGGAAAAAAAAATCAAGATTATCTTTTTGTTTTTGAGACCAAGTTTCACTCTTTTTGCTCAGGCTGGAGTGCAATGGCTCAATCTGGGCTCACTGCAACCTCTGCCTTACAGGTTCATGCAATTCTTCTGCCTCAGCCTCCCAAGTAGCTGGGATTACAGGCACCCACCACCACACCCAGCTAATTTTTTTTGTATTTTTAGTAGAGATGGGGTTTCGCCATGTTGGCCAGGCTGGTCTTAAACTCCTGACCTCAGGTGGTCCACCCACCTCGGCCTCCGAAAGTGCTGGGATTATAGGCGTGAGCCACTGCGCCTGGCCAAGATTTTCTTAATTGATACAGAAAAACATGGGAAAGTTTCACAACTATTTATGAAAAATATAAACATCAACTTAGCAATAGAGTGTGTGTGTGTGTGTGTGTGTGTGTGTGTGACAGGGTCTTCTGTTGCCCAGACTGGAGTGCAATCTTGGCTCACTGCAACCTCTACCTCCTGGATTCAAGCAGTTCTCCTGCCTCAGTCTCCTGAGTAGCTGGGACACCACCACACCTGGCTAAGTTAGCAATACAGTACTTAAACCTGGTGAAAGTTTATACAATAAAAACCTACAGTAGGGACTGGGTCTGCTGGCTCACACCTGTAATCCCAGCATTTCAGAAGGCCAAGGCAGGCAGAGTGCTTCAGCCCAGGAATTTGAGACCAGCCTAGGCAACATGGCAAAATCCCATCTCTACAAAAATTAAAAATAGATATACAAAAAGTTAGCCAGGTGTGGTGGTGTGTTCCTGTAGTCCCAGTTACTTGGGAGGCTCAGGTGGGAGGCTACAGTGAGCCATGATCGCACCACTGCACTCCAGCCTGGGTGACAGAGTGAGACTGTGTCTCAAAACAAAAACCAAGGGCTGGGCGGGGTGGCTCAAGCCTGTAATCCCAGCACTTTGGGAGGCCAAGACGGGCGGATCACGAGGTCAGGAGATCGAGACCATCCTGGCGAACACGGTGAAACCCCGTCTCTACTAAAAAATACAAAAAACTAGCCGGGCGAGGTGGTGGGCGCCTGTAGTCCCAGCTACTCCGGAGGCTGAGGCAGTAGAATGGCGTGAACCCGGGAGGCGGAGCTTGCAGTGAGCTGAGATCCGGCCACTGCACTCCAGCCTGGGCGACAGAGCGAGACTCCGTCTCAAAAAAAAAAAAACAGAAAAACAAAACACCAAAACCTACAGTAAACATTACATTTAGTGGAGAAATGTTAGATTCAATGCATTCCTTTTGAGACCACGAGTCACTGGAGAGGCCTATCATAGTAGTATGAATCCTGATTAATACTATAAGGAAAGAAAAACAATTATAGCATGTAAGGATTGGAAGAGAAGCAAAAACAAAACCTCTCCTTTGCAAATGATATCTGCCTAAAAAATTCAACCATCAACAAACTATTCTAACTCCTAAGAGACTCGGCAAGGTCGCCAGTATAAATCAGATCAGCCAACGAAAATCCAAAGCATATCATTTCACAATAGGTATAAAAATGTAAAATATCAAGGAATTAACCAAGGTTACACAAGGTCTATCTGAAGAAAGCTTTAAAACTCTAATGAAGACATAGAAAATAATCTAAGGAACATTCTTTGCTTCCAATGAGATGGCAATATTATAAAAGTGAACATTCTAAATTTAATGTGAAAAAGCAGATTACATTAATCCCAATAAAAATTCCGGTTGGATCTTTTGATGAACTCAAGCTTACTTTAAAATTTATATGGAAGGGCCAGGCACAGTGGCTCACGCCTGTAATCCCAGCAGTTTGTAGGCCGAGGCTGGTGGATCACCTGAGGTCAGGAGGTGGAGACCAGCCTGACCAACATGGTGAAACCCTATTTCTACTAAAAAATACAAAAATTAGCTGGGCATGGTGGCACACGCCCATAATCCCAGCTACATGGGAGGCTGAGGCAGAAGAATTGCTTGAACCTAGGAGGTGGAGGTTGCAGTGAGCCAAGATTGCTCCATTGCACTCCAGCCTGGGCGACGAGTGAAACTCCATCCCCCGAAAAAAAGATATGATTTTCCCTACTAAGATACTAAGATACTAAGACGTTCTACGAAATCATAGTAGTAAAAACTGTGACATGACCTAAGAATAATGCAAATGAATAGAGTCCAGAGACAACCCATGGATATATGGCAACTTAATATTTACAAAGATGACACCATGAAAAAGGAAGAGTTTTTATTAGATGGAGTTGAGGATACGGTCTTGCTAGAGAAAAATGAAACTAGATCACTTCTTCTTTTTCTTTGTCTTTTTTCTTTTCTTTTCTTTTCTTTTTTTTTTTTTTTGAGACAGAGGTTCGCTCTTGCACCCAGGCTGGAGTGAAGTGGCATGACCTCGGCTCACTGCAACCTCCACTCCCACTGGGTTCAAGCAATTATCCTGCCTCAGCCTCCTGAATAGCTGGGTTTATAGGTGTCTGCCACCACGCCCAGCTAATTTTTTTTTCTTGTTTTTGTTTCTGTTTTTTGAGACAGAAATTTGCAATTGCTGCCCAGGCTGGAGTGCAATGTTGCAGTCTCGGCTCACTGCAACTTCTGCCTGCTGGGTTCAAGCGATTCTCCTGCCTCAGCCTCCTGAGTAACTGGGATTACAGGTGCCTACCACCGTGCCCAGCTAATTTTTGTATTTTTAGTAGAGATGGGGTTTCACCATGTTGGTCAGGCTGGTCTTGAACTCCTGACCTCAGGTGATCCACCTGCCTCAGCCTTCCAAAATGCTAGGATTACAGGCATGAGCCACTGTGCCCAGCCAAAGTTAGATCCCTTCATAACACAAAGCTATACTCCAGATATATTAAATGGCAAAAGGTTAGAACTGTAATAGAAGAAAGTGTTGGAAAGGCTGTGTGTGGTGGCTCATGCCTATAATTCCTTCACTTTAGGAGGCCAAGGTGGGTGGATTACTTCAGTTCAAGACCAGCCTGGGCAACATGTTAAAACCCCATCTCTACAAAAAATACAAAAATTAGCCGGACATAGTGGTGCGTGTCTGTAGTCCCAGCTACTCAGGAGGCTGCGGTGAGAGAATTGCTTAATTCCAGGGTGTTGAGGCTGTGGTGAGCCATGATCGAGCCACTGCAAGCCAGACTGGGCAATAAAGCGAGACCCTGTCCCAAAAGATAAAATAAGGAAATGAAAATTTTAAATGGCCACTTTATACTATTTAGAGTTACAAAAATTGTAAAATTGAATGACACCAAATGTTGGAGGCACGTGGGCCTGAAGAAACCCAACTTGCACCACTGATGAAAGTGTAAACAGCCAGGCACGGTGGCTCACGCCTGTAATCCCAGCACTTCGAGAGGCCAAGGTGGGCCAATCACAAGGTCAGGAGTTTGAGACCAGCCTGGCCAATATGGTGAAACACTGTCTCTACTTAAAAAATACAAAAGTTAGCTGGGCGTGGTGGCAGGCACCTGTAGTCCCAGCTACTCAGGAGGCTGAGGCAGGAGAATGCCGTGAACCCGGGAGGCTTGCAGTGAGCTGAGATCATTGCACTCCAGCCTGGGCGACAGAGTGAGACTCCGTCTCAAAAAAAAAAAAAAAAGTGTAGATGGATGTACCTATTCTGGAGAGCAAGAACATACCTAAGTGTTCATGTACCCTCTGACCTAGTAATTGCTGTGCTTGGTGTAATATCCCAAAGAGATTTTCATAAATATCCATTATTGGGAATTATTTTTGACATCATGGGGTCAGAGACAACCTGGATATCTACACTTGGAGAAAGGTAAAAATGTGGTGAACGTACACAATGAAGTAGCAATAGTTAAAAACCAGAGACAAGATGTACACTTAGCCATATGGCTCAATCATAAAACATAGTACCCAGTGAAAGCAGGAAGAATGCATGTGTGGGGAAAACCATTTATATTAATTAAAATATTATAACCAACAATTCACTTTATGCAAGAACTCGTAACGATTTTATGTATCAACACCATAGAATGGTTACCTGGCATGGGGGAGAAAGGAATGGGAGTGGGTATAGAAATAAAAGGGAGGGAGGTGGGCCAGTCATTTGAGGTTGGGAGTTCAAGACCAGTCTGGCCAACATGATGAAACCCCATCTCTGCTCAAAATACAAAAATTAGCTGGGCGTGGTGGTGCACACCTGTAATCCCAGCTACTCGGGAGGTTGAGGCAGGAGAATCTCTTGAATCTGGGAGGCGAAGGTTGCAGTGAGCCGAGATGGTGCCACTGCACTCCAGCTTCGGCAACACAGTAGTGAGACTCTGTCTCCAAAAAAAAAAAGAAAGAAAGAAAGAAAAAGGGAGGAAGACAGAAGGAGAAAGAAAATAAATTTGAAAAGAAAGTCACTTTGAATAGATATTGGTGTGTTTGGGAGCTAGTAACAGGCACACAGCAAACATACAAATGTGGCCAGACTAAGTGGCTCACTTCTGTAATCCCATCACTTTGGGAGGCTGAAGTAGGAGGACCACTTGAGTTCAGGAGTTCGTGACCAGCCTGGGCAATATAGTGAGACCCCATTCCTACATAAAATTTTAAAATTCCGGCGAGGCACGGTGACTGATGCCTGTAATCCCAGCACTATGGGAAGCTGAGGCAGGTGGATCACCTGAGGTCAGGAGTTTGAGACCAGCCTGCCCAACATGGCGAAAGCCCATCTCTGCTAAAAATACAAAAATTAGTTTGGTGTGGTGGCAGGCACCTGTAATTCCAGCTACTCAGGAGGCTGAGGCAGGAGAATCACTTGAACCTGGGAGGTGGAGGTTGCAGTGAGCCAAGATGATACCGCTGCACTCCAGCCTGGGCAACAGAGTGAGACTCTGTCTCAAAAAAACAAAAAGGCCGGGCGCGGTGGCTCAAGCCTGTAATCCCAGCACTTTGGGAGGCCGAGACGGGTGGATCACGAGGTCAGGAGATCGAGACCAACCTGGTGAACATGGTGAAACCCCGTCTCTACTAAAAAATACAAAAAAAAAAAAAACTAGCCGGGCGAGGTGGAGGCGCCTGTAGTCCCAGCTACTCGGGAGGCTGAGGCAGGAGAATGGCGTGAACCTGGGAGGCGGAGCTTGCAGTGAGCTGAGATCCGGCCACTGCAACTCCAGCCCGGGAGACAGAGCGAGACTCCGTCTCAAAAAAAAAAAAAAAAAAAAAAAAAATACCTCACGTAAGTTCAGAAGTGGGACATTTCCAGGATTGGTTGTGAGCAAGAATCCAAATTCTTACCTTTTTTCTTTTTTTGGAGATGGGGTCTCACTGTGTTGCCCAGGCTGGCCTTCAACTCCTGGGCCCAGGGAATCTTCCCACTTCAGCTTTCCAAGTAGCTGGAGCTACAGATGACTGCCACCCGCCGGCCCCCCGCCCTGGCTCTCCATTTTTTTTGTTCTGCAAATCTTCAGCTTGTCAGCTAGTTACCTTCAAGTTCATAAGATGACTGTAACAGTACCAGTGATACATCCACATTCAACAACATCCAGTGGAAGAGGGTCTATTTCTTTGCCTATGATTCTCTTTTTTTTTTTTTAAGACAGAGTTTCATTCTGTTGCCCAGGCTGGAGTACAGTGGCACAATCAGCTCACTGCAGCCTCGAACTCCTGGGCTCAAATGATCCTCCTGCTTCAGCCTCTCAAAGTGTTGGTTTACAGGTGTGAGCCAATGTGCCCGACCAGGAGAAAATCTTGTACCTCTTGTGAACTCACTTTCAACACTGCGTTAGTCCAGCTACCACCACAATTACCACTGAGCCTCAAACTCTTTCCCCAACTGGTCTCAAGTGGCCCCAACAAGCTCATGTCCTTGCCCAGTTAGTGAGCCTGCATTTCTGTATACACACCTGCGCATCACTGCTCCCTTGCTCTCTAAGAGAAAATTCAGAAAGAAGCTGAAAACAAGGTCTACAAAATAGCAAGAATTAAAGGTAACTCTAATGTAGATAACATTATCTTGGCGGGGCACAGTGGCTCACGCCTGTAATCCCAGCACTTTGGGAGGTGAAGGCAGGCAGATCGCTTGACCCCAGGAGTCTGAGACCAGCCTGGGCAAAACGGCAAAACCCCATCTCTCTCTCTCTCTCTCTCTCTATATATATATATATATATGAGAATATATACATTACATATATATGATATATATACACACAAAAATTAGCCTGACGTGGTGGTGCACACCTGTAGCCCCAGCTACTTGGGAGACTAAGGTGGGAGGATGGCTTGAGCCCAGGAGGCAGAGGTTACAGGCAGCTGAGATCATGCCACTGCACTCCAGCCTGGGTGACCGAGTCAGACCCTGTCCCGAAAAGAAAAACAAAAGATAACATGATCTTAAGCTGTGGAAATTATTAGATTGCATATTCTATTGGACAGTGGCACCTAGGTATTATTTGTTGTTTTTGTATTTGTTGCTATTTCTATTTACTTACAGTCTGCTTCTTTTCTCTTCTCCAATACTACTTTTATGAGTCTATACTATTAATTTGTTTTCTCTTTAAAGATCTGATCAGGGCCAGGCGCAGTGGCTCACACCTGTAATCCCAGCACTTTGGGAGGTGGAGGCGGGCGTTATCACGAGGTCAGGAGTTGGAGACCAGCCTGACCAACATGATGAAACTCCGTCTCTACTAAAAATACAAAAATTAGCCGGGAGTGGCAGCACGCACCTGTAGTCCCAGCTACTTGGGAGGCTGATGCAGGAGAATCACTTGAACCAGGGAGGCAGAGGTTGCAGTGAGCCGAGATCACACCACTGGACTCCAGCCTAGGCAACAGAGCAAGACTCTGTCTCAGAAAAAAAAAAAAAAAAAAATAGATCTGATCACTTATCACTGGAAAACCCTATCTTCCTTTAAAAAACTTGAAGTTCGGCCGGGCACGGTGGCTCAAGCCTGTAATCCCAGCACTTTGGGAGGCCGAGACGGGAGGATCACAAGGTCAGGAGATTGAGACCATCCTGGCTAACACAGTGAAACCCCGTCTCTACTAAAAAATACAAAAAACTAGCCGGGCGAAGTGGTGGCGCCTGTAGTCCCAGCTACTCGGGAGGCTGAGGCAGGAGAATGGCATAAACCCGGGAGGCGGAGCTTGCAGTGAGCTGAGATCCGGCCACTGCACTCCAGCCTGGGCGACAGAGCAAGACTCCGTCTCAAAAAAAAAAAACAAAAACAAACAAAAAAAAACTTGAAGTTCAAGGCTGGGCACAGTGGCTCGCACCTGTAATTCCAGCACTTTGGAAGGCCAATGCAGGCAGATTGCTTGAGCTCAGGAGTTTGAGACAACTAGCCTGGGCAATATAGTGAGACCCCATCTCTGCAAAAAAACAAAAAAAGTAGCCAGGTGTGGTGGTGTACATCTGTGGTTCCAGCTACTCAAGAGGCTGAGGTGGTTGGATCACTTGGGCCTGGAGGTTGAGGCTGCAGAGCACAGTGATCACACCACTGCGCTCTGGCGTGGGTGACAGGGAGAGACGTTGTCTCAAAACCAAAAAAAAAAAAAAACAACAGCAACAACATCTGGAAGTTCAGCCATTGCTCTAAAGCAGTAATATATTCATGCAACTTTATTAGGTGAATTCCCCAATAAGTTACTGAAAGCAACAGTATAAATGTTAGTTGGTCCACTGTTATTTTACCATTATTGTACCAGCAGACTGGTCCACGTAAAAACAGAGAGAAATAAGAAATGAAGTAAATAGGCCAGGTGCGGTGGCTCACGCCTGTAATCCCAGCACTTTGGGAGGCCGAGGTGGGCAGACCACAAGCTCAGGAGATCGAGACCATCCTGGCTAACTTGGTGAAACCCCGTCTCTACTAAAAAAACACAAAAAAATTAGCCGGGCATGGTGGCAGGCGCCTGTAGTCCCAGGTACTCAGGAGGCTGAGGCAGGAGAATGGTGTGAATCTGGGAGGTGGAGCTTGCAGTGAGCCGAGATCGCACCACTGCACTCCAGCCTGGGCAACAGAGTGAGACTCCGTCTCAAAAAAAAAAAAAATGAAAAACGAAATAAATTACACATATATTTGCTTTCAACTACCTCTTACCAGCTGGATTACAAAGAACACTCAACCGAAGCCAAGCATTTCCCTCCCTCCCTCCCTCCCTCCCTCCCTCCCTTCCTTCCTTCCTTCCTTCCTCTTTTTAAGACAGAGTTTCACGCTGTCATTCAGGCTGGAGTGCAGTGACACAATTTACAGGCAGGCAGCACCATGCCCAGATCATTTTTGTGTTTTTTGTAGAGACGGTTTCACCATGTTGCCAAGGCTAGTCTCAAACTCCTGATCTCAAGCTATCCACCAGCCTAGGCCTTCCAAAGTACTAGGATTACAGGAATGAGCCACTGCGCCAGGTCTAAGTATTTCAAGAGAAAATTGCACTAAAAATAATTGAGGCCAGGCGCGGTGGCTCACGCCTGTAATCCCAGCACTTTGGAAGGCCAAGGTGGGCAAAGCACGAGGTCAGGAGTTCGAGACCAGCCTGGCCAATATGGTGAAACCCCGTCTTTACCAAAAGTACAAAAAAAAAATTAGCCGGGCGTGGTGGTGCGCGCCTGTAGTCCCAGTTGTAGTCCCAGCTACTCGGGCGGCTCAGGCAGAAGAATTGCCTGAACCCAGGAGGCGGAGGTTGCAGTGAGCTGAGATCGCACCACTGCACTCCAGCCTGGGTGACAGAGTGAGACTCCATCTCATAATAATAATTCAAATAACAGCTTTTTGGTTTGGAATTTGGTATTCCAGTTGAATTACACTAACAGATTGTCAGGCTGTAGTTGTTTTGTTTGCTTTGTGTTTTACTGCTAAATTTTGAGTTGTTTTCTGTGATGAAAATGCTGAAGAAAAGTTTGTAGCCCCAAATCTGACATTGGATCAAATGCCCTTTTTAAGCTGAATTGTTTGTTGTCAACTTGGCATCACAAACACCCCCATTTTAAGGGTTTCTCTGCATTGCAGAGAATCTAGGAACTGCATTTCTCAGAATCCTCTTTCCTATCCAGTTTAGTCTGGCACATTCACTAATAAGAGGCATTCATGTGAATATTGAAAGGTCAAAAAGAAATGAGGCTATTAAAGGCCGGGTGCAGTGGCTCACGCCTGTAATCCCAGCACTTTGGGAGGCCGAGGCGGGTGGATCACGAGGTCAGGAGATCGAGACCATCCTGGCTAACACGGTGAAACCCTGTCTCTACTAAAAATTAAAAAAAAAAAAATTAGCAGGGTGTGGTGGCGGGCGCCTGTAGTCCCGGCTACTCGGGAGGCTGAGGCAGGAGAATGGCGTGAACCCAGGCGGCGGAGCTTGCAGTGAGCGGAGATCGCGCCACTGCACTCCAGCCTGGGCGACAGAGCGAGACTCCGTCTCAACAAAAAAAAAAAAAAAAAAAAAAAAAAGAAAGAAAATTAGCCGGGCGTGGTGGCGCATGCGTGTAATCCCAGCTATTTGGGAGGCCGAGGCAGGAGAATAGCTTGAACCCGGGAGGCGGAGGTTGTGGTAAGCCGAGATCGCGCCATTGTACTCCAGCCTGGGCAACAAGAGTGAAACTCCGTCTCAAAAAAAAAAAAAGACAAAACCATAGACTGATAATCTAGAGGGAAAAAACATACAATAAAAGGAGATCCAAAGATTAGCATTTGCAGAAAAAGGCTTAAAATAATAATTTAGGAACTTCCTGAATGAAAAAAATTTAAAAGTAATTACTGATTAACATATGAAACATTTAAAAAGATGAAAAGGTGGATAATTTCAACAGTAACATATCTATAAAAATTCAAATGGACATTCTGTCACTAAGTTAACTCAATGGATGAATTTAACATCTAATCAGATACAACAGAAGACTAAGACAGATCAATTACAAATATTCAGAAAAGGCCAGGCACAGTGGCTCACGTCTGTAATCCCAGCACTTTGGGAGGCTGAGGCGGGTGGATCACGAGGTCAGGAGTTCAAGACCAGCCTGGCCAAGATGGTGAAACCCTGTCTCTACTAAAACTACAAAAATTAGCCGGGTGCCACAGCAGGTGCCTGTAATCCTCGCTACTCAGGAGGCTGAGGCAGGAGAATTGCTCCCCAAGAGGCGGAGGTTGCAGTGAGCCGAGATGGTGCCACTGTACTGCAGCCTGGGTGACAGAGCAAGACTCCGTCTCAAAAAACAAACAAACAACAGAAAAGAAATACAGCCATGCATCACTTAATGATGGGAATACATTTTGAGAAATGCATCATTAGACAACTTTGTTGTGAGAACATGATAGTATACTTACACTACCTAGATGGTATACCTTACTGCACACCTAGGCTATATGGTATACCCAGTTGTTCCTAGGCTGCCAACCTGCACAGCATGTTACTGCACTGAATACTGTAGGCAATTGTAACACAATAGTAAGTAAACATACAGAAGGGGACGGGCTCTGTGGCTCATGCCTGTAATCCCAGCACTTTGGGAGACCGAGGCAGGCGAATCACCTCAGGTCAGGAGTTTGAGACCAGCCTGGCCAACATAGTGAAACCCCATCTCTACTAAAAATACAAAAATTAGCCGGACATGGTGGCAGGCGCCTGTAATCCCAGCTACTTGGGAGGCTGAGGCAGGAGAATCACTTGAACCCAGGAGGCAGAGGTTGTAGTGCACCGAGATCGTGCCACTACATAGAGAAGGTGCGGTGAAAATACCCATTATGATCTTATGGGACTTCCATCATATATGTGATCTGTCACTGAAATGTCATTATGTGGCACATGACTGCAGAAGCATGGTATGTATAAACCTTACTAGCTTTTTGGAAAGCTTTGCTTTGCTTTCAGGAGACAATATTTGAACTGAGACCTGAAAGATAAGGAGTTAAAAAGTTGAAGGCAGCACATTCTTGGCAGAGGAAACAGCAAGTATACAAACCTGAGGTAGAATTTAAAAGACTTGGATATATTCATGGAAGATGGCATATTGTAACCATTCCCACCCTAATTTTTCTTTGAGAGGCTAAACAATATTAGCAAATAAGCTACATTTTATATATATATATATATTTGGTTGTTAAAACAGTCTTGATCTGTCGCTCAGGCTAGAGTACACTGGCATGATCCCAGTTCACTGTAGCCTTAAATTCCTAGGCTCAAGTGATCCTCCTGCCTCAGCCTCCTGAGCAGCTAGGACTACAGGAGCATATCACCATGTTGGCTACTTTTTTTTATTTTTAGTTTTTGTGTAGAGACAAGGTCTCTCTATATTGTCCAGGCTGGTCTCAAACTCCTAGGCTCAAGTGATCCTCCTGCCTCAGCTTCCACAATGGTAGGATTACAGGTGTGTGAGCCACCACACCCTGTGCATTATTATCTAAGGAGTCCCTGCCTTTGAAGTCATTCTCCATTACACCACCCTGATTATTTCGTTCCTAGCAATGATCACAGTCTATACTTTTGCTTACTTATTTAATACCTGTCTCACTTGCTAAAATGATTGGGTCCTTGAGGGCAATGATCTTGTCCACTGTTCATTACTGTATTCGTTAGCCAATGCTTGACACTAATGAATACTTGTAGGGTGACTGAATCTTACAAAACTTATTCTTTCAGATTTGAAGTTAATTAGCAGATTGAACAGCAAGAATAGTTTGTATATTTTTATTCGCTGTACACTAGAAGAAACTGCCCCTCTAAATTAAATAGTATGATATTGGAGAGAGGGGCCAAAGGAGAAACAAAGTCAAGTTTTAGCAGTTAAACTTTTTTTTTTTTGAGATGGAGTCTCACTCTGTCACCTGGGCTAGAATGCACTGGCTCGATCTCGGCTCACCGCAACCTCCGCCTCCCAAGTTCAAGTGATTCTTCTGCCTCAGCCACCCGAGTAGCTGGGATTACAGGCACCCGCCACTACACCCAGCTAATTTTTTGTATTTTTAGTAGAGATGGACTTTCACCATATTGGCCAGGCTGGTCTTGAACTCCTGACCTTACCTGCCTCGGCCTCCCAAAGTGCTGGGATTACAGACTTGAGCCACCACGCCAGCCAGCAGTTAAACTTGATAAACTAACCTGATGTCCTGATGTGGAGAAAGTAGGATGGATGGAAAAGTGAAGAAGCTGGAGCTGGTCCCTCAATGCCCCACCATGCCCAGATATGGCCAGACATGACAGTGGGAAAGCCGAGTTATAGAGAAATCCATCGTTATCACCATGCCTTCCTTTTGAATCATGCTTTAGTGTTGGCCATCCTGCACACACATCATTGTATTTAACCCTTGCAAAGCTCTTCGCAATAGGAGGCATGATCTTCACTTTACCAGTGAGGACACGGAGGCTTAGAGGTTAAATGTAAGCCCTACGTCACACAGCTAGGAATTAGCAGTGCCAGGTCTGCAACCCTGACCTTCTAATTGATTCCACTTCACTACCCTTTCTACCATACCCACAGCTGCTTCTGTATTAACTGTGTTGACTTTTCTTTCTTTCTTTTTCTTTTGAGACAGAGTTTCGCTGTTGTTGCCCAGGCAACAACATCATGCAGGGGCGTGACATCGGCTCACCTCAACCTCTGCCTCCCGAGTTCAAGTGATTCTCCTGCCTCAGCCTCCCAAGTAGCTGGGATTACAGGCATGTGCCACCACGCCCAGCTAATTTTTTATTTTTAGTAGAGACGGGTTTCTCCTTGTTGGTCAGGCTAGTCTCAAACTCTGATCTCAGGTGATCCGCCTGCCTCGGCCTCCCAAAGTGCTGGGATTACAGGCGTGAGCCACTGCGCACGGCCTGACTTTTCTTAAGAGACAGAGTCTTGTTATATTGCCCAAGCTGGCTTTGAACTCTTGGGCTCAAGCAATCCACTTGCCTCAGTCTCCTGAGCATGTTAACTTTCATTTGTGTGTATGTGACAAGATCTTGCTATATTGCCCAGGGTGATCATGAACTTCTGGCTTCAAGTAATCTTCCTGAATAGCTGGGATAACAGGCTCCAGCCACTGTACCGGAGTTAAAGTATTTTTTTAAATTTATTTTTAATTGCGGACCGGGCACGGTGGCTCACGCCTATAATCCCAGCACTTTGGGAGGCTGAGGAGGGCAGATCACTTGAGGCCAGGCGTTTGAGACCAGCCTGACCAACATGGTGAAACATTTATCTACTAAAAATACAAAAATTAGCCTTGGATATGGTGGCACGTGCCTGTAATCCCAGCTACTTGGGAGGCTGCGGCAGGAGAATGGCTTGAACCCAGGAGGCGGAGGTTGCAGTGAGCCGAGATCACACCACTGCACTCAGGCCTGGGCAACAGAGTGAGACACTGTCTCAAAAAAAAAAAAAGAAAGAAAGAAAGAAAGAAAGAAAAGAAAAAGAAAAAATTGTGGCAAACACATGTAATATGAAATTCACTCACTTAACCATTTTGTAAGTGTAGAACTAAGTAATGTTAACTGTATTCACATTGTTGTGTAACAGATCTCTGGAACTTTTTCATCCTGCAAAACTGAAACTCTGTACGCATCAAACAACTCCTTATTTCTCCTTCCTGCCAGTGCCAGGGAACCATCATTCTACTTTCTGTGTCCAGGATTTCCACTCTAGACATTTCACATAAGTGGAATCCTACAGAATCTGTCCCTTTATAACTGGCTTATTCATTCAGCATAATACTCGCAAGGTTCCTCCATATTGTAGCATGTGGCAGGATGTCCTTCTGTTTCTAATGCTGAATAATATTCCATTGTACGTATATGCCACATTCTCTTTATCCTTTCATGTGTTCACAGACATTTGGGCTGCTTCTACCTCTTGCCAATTGGGAGTAATACTGCAATGAACATGGGTGTACAAATATCTCGTCAAGATCCTGCTTTCAGTTCTTTTGGATATATACTCAGAAGTGGAATTGCTGGATCATATGGTAATTCTATTTTTAGTTTTTTGAAGAATCATGTTAACTTTTAAACAAATAGCCCCATTCTCACGGAGTGTAGTGCAATATGTGAAGAGGTGGCATATTGCCTTCCCTCTAATTAAATTGAAAATAGCAATCGTGCTCATATATAACCATTAAAATATGTTTAAACTTCTTACTTAAGATGCATCAATTACACTGTTGGCAACTATAGACGCTTTCATTTCCTCCCAGTCTCAGTCAACAAGCTGTTCTTTACTTTTAACAACGCCCTCCCCCAATATCAGGGTCACTAGAGCAGAAGATTCCTGATGGAAGGACCTGTGTTGTTCAATACTGTGCCCCAAGTAACTAGCACAGTAGTTGGCATAGAATAAGCACTCAAAAAGAATGGATACATGAACCAGTGCGTGCATGAATAAGAAGACCATGTTGCTAGGAATAGTGTAAAAAAATTGGCCGGGCGCGGTGGCTCAAGCCTGTAATCCCAGCACTTTGGGAGGCCGAGACGGGCGGATCACGAGGTCAGGAGATCGAGACCATCCTGGCTAACACGGTGAAACCCCGTCTCTACTAAAAAATACAAAAAACTAGCCGGGCGCGGTGGCGGGCGCCTGTAGTCCCAACTACTCGGGAGGCTGAGGCAGGAGAATGGCGTGAACCCGGGAGGCGGAGCTTGCAGTGAGCTGAGATCCGGCCACTGCACTCCAGCGTGGGCAGCAGAGCGAGACTCCGTCTCAAAAAAAAAAAAAAAAAAAAAAAATTGAACTTAGCCCCAGGAGAGAGAGGAGCAAGCAGGAAGTGGAACACAGATGGCAAAGAGACATTTAATGACATGAATTTTGCCAGAATGATGACACCATCCCTAGGATGAATTCAGAGTAAAGCTCTGATGATCACACAGGATCATACCAGCCATGAAGGTTTGAGGAGATGGGAAACCCATGGAATGCTAATGATAAGGTCCTTTCAGATTAATAGGATTGCGCTCTAGGGATTAAAACCCAAGGGAGTGCTGATAGTGCAGGACCCTCTTCCCCTTCTCTTCTGCCACACAGCATGGACTCTGGGGTATGGGCGGGTGGGGTGAGGAGCATTGGAAGCAAAAGCATTATCACACCAAGTGGAAGATTCCGTGCTGGCCGGCTTGCTGCACACGAGGCCAACTGAAGCCCTCTGATGGGGACTGGAGGGTGAAGTAAAGAGGGGATTCAACACTCCAGGATGAGTTATCGTCTCACGAAAGAAGCAAACTCTCCTACTAAAGGCTGCTGTCCTCACATCTTTGCACTTGATACGCAATCTTAGGAAATGAACTGGAGAAAATGGGATTACACTGTATCAATAGAAATTAAACTTAGAACAAAAATTGCATGAATTTATAAAGGGTATATAAGCCCTGGAACAAATTGTTCAGTGGAAATGATGCTGTCACATATCTGAAGCATTCATGAATCGTAAGTTCACTTCCATTCAAATGAAGAGACGAAATTCAAGAGAAAAGTTCCTTTTAATAGGCATATCCCCCCAGAGGGATAAAAGACAAGGTTGGGTTGCTTAGTGATTACATGAAATAGTTTCTTATCCCCTTAGTCAAGAGTTTAAATTTCACTAACAAATCAATACAGTGAGTAGTGGAATCTTTTATTGCTTTATAGGGGAGTCAACATGGCTTAATAGAAAACTCACTAAACCTGGGCTCAGAGGTTCTGCATTCAGATATTAATATTGCCTTGACCACATTAGCCTTTTAGAGAATGATCAGTTTCCATCACACACACTGCCAACAGTGTGAGACAAATCCGACCATGTTTCTCCCCAACATAAAATTCTTCGTGGAGATAATTTTACACCTATAGGGCAAATTCTGAACATCTCTGTTTCATTATTTGACTCTTTCTTACCTAAGCAACCTTAACTTACATCATTTGCCCCTCACTTCATGTGAAGCAACACTGAACAGTAGGTAGTTCTTTCGGGATATACCATGCTCATTCACGCTTACTCTGCTTGAAATTCTCTCTCCACTCATTTGGCAAACTTTTACTCATTTTTTTTCTGTCTCCGCTTAACTGCCACTTCTGTACCGGCATGGTGACTCACACCTTATAACCCCAGCACTTTGGGAGGCCAAGGCAGGCAGATCGCTTGAGTTCAGGAGTTTCAGACCAGTCTGGGCAGCATGGCGAGACTGTCTCTTTAAAAACTGCAGAAAAACGGCCGGGCGCGGTGGCTCAAGCCTGTAATCCCAGCACTTTGGGAGGCCGAGATGGGCGGATCACGAGGTCAGGAGATCGAGACCATCCTGGTTAACATGGTGAAACCCCGTCTCTACTAAAAAAAAAATACAAAAAACTAGCCGGGCGAGGTGGCGGACGCCTGTAGTCCCAGCTACTCGGGAGGCTGAGGCAGGAGAATGGCGTGAACCCGGGAGGCGGAGCTTGCAGTGAGCTGAGATCCGGCCACTGCACTCTAGCCTGGGTGACAGCGCGAGACTCCGTCTCAAAAAAAAAAAAAACAAAAAAACAAAAAAACTGCAGAAAAACTAGCTGGGCGTGGTGGTGCACACCTGTAGTCTCACCTACTTGGGAGGCTGAGGTGAGAGGATCGCTTGGGCCCAGGAGGTGGAGGTTGCAAGTAGCCGAGATTGTGCCGCCATACTCCAGCCTGGGCAACAGAACAAAACCCATCTCAAAAAAAAAAAAAAAAAAAAAAAAAGGCCGGGCGCGGTGGCTGAAGCCTGTAATCCCAGCACTTTGGGAGACTGAGACGGGCGGATCACGAGGTCAGGAGGTTGAGACCAGCCTGGCTAACACGGTGAAACCCTGTCTCTACTAAAAAATACAAAAAACTAGCCGGGCGCGGTGGTGGGCGCCTGTAGACCCAGCTACTGGGGAGGCTGAGGCAGGAGAATGGCGTAAACCCGGGAGGCGGAGCTTGCAGTGAGCTGAGATCCGGCCACTGCACTCCAGCTTGGGCGACAGAGCCAGACTCCGTCTCAAAAAAAAAAAAAAAAAAAAAATTCAAATGAAGTGTAAAAAGTAAAAGTAAAATGTCCCTTAAAAACATACGCCTGACTGGGCACGGTGGCTCATGCCTGAAATCCCAGCACTTTGGGAGGTGGAGTGGGTGGATCACTTGAGGTCAGGAGTTCGAGAGGAGCCTGACCAACATGGTGAAACTCCATCTCTACCAAAAATACAAACATTAGCGGGCATAGTGGCAGGCGCCGGTAATCTCAGCTACTGGGGAGGCTGAGGCAGGAGAATTGCTTGAATCTTGGAGGCGGAGGTTGCAGTGAGCCAAGATGGCACCACTGTACTCCAGCCTGGCCGTCTCAAACAACAACAACAACAACACATACTTCCAAAGATACCTTTTGTTAATGTAAGAGTAGGGACCATGAGTTTCCATCTTTGAATGTTCAGGACATAGCAATGCCTGGTGCATAATAGTCTTCGATAAATAATGTTGAATGAATGAATTTATAAAACGGAGATGGCATAATTGACTGTACTAGCCAACAGTGTTGTAGTGATGGAATCATGCAAGATAATGAATATGAAAGTTCTCTGAACGCTGGAAAGCATTATGTAAGTACAAAATTGTGTGATAATGGGCCCGATGTGGTGGCTCATGCCTGTAATCCTAGCACTTTGGGACACAGAGGTGGGTGGATCACCTGAGGTCAGTAGTTCGAGACCAGCCTGACCAATATGGTAAAACCCTGTCTCTACTAAAAAATACAAAAATCACCCGGGCGTGGTGGTGCACACCTGTAATCCCAGCTACTTGAGGGGCTGAGGCAGGAGAATCGGTTGAACCTGGGAGGCGGAGGTTGCAGTGAGCCGAGATCGTGCCACTGCACTGTCACTGTGTTGGCCAGGCTGGTCTCAAAATCCTGACTCGTGATCCGCCCGCCTTGGCCTCCCAAAGTGCTGGGATTACAGGCGTGAGCCACCGTGCCCAGCCGTGATTGTTTTTTTGTTGTTGTTTGTTTTGTTTTGGTTTGGTTTGGTTTTTTTGAAATGAAGTTTCACTCTCGCTTGTCACCCAGGTTGGAGTACAATAGTACAATCTTGGCTCACTGCAACCTCTGCCTCCTGGGTTCAAGCAATTCACCTGCCTCAGCCTGCTAAGTAGCTGGGATTACAGGCACCCGACACCACGCCTGGCTAATTTTTGTATTTTTGGTAGAGACGGAGTTTCACCATGTGGGCCAGACTGGTCTCGAACTCCTGACCTCAGGTGATCCGCCTGTCTCAGTCTCCCAAAATGCTGGGATTACAGGTGTGAGCCACCACGGCTGGCAGTGATTGTTTGCTTTGCAACAGATGCAGCAGTAAAGAGAAGCAAAAGGACCACATTGCTGCAAAAAACAAGCAATCCTAATCTAGAGGGAACTATTAATTAAACATCTATTAATGAATACATTTGCATGGCCAGATTGATATGAAGGTTAAGCACTCTAACTCTGTCCTTATCACTCATGGCCAAGTAATGAGGCTCCTGTTACCAAAAAAAAAAAAAAAAAAACTTATTGACAAGATGGGACACTTACTGTTATTAATTCAATTATTTGGCTTTGGTCAGTGCTAATGATGGTAATGATTGATGGCTACATGCACTGGGGAACCGTCAGAAATGGAAGTAAAAATCTACAGCATGTCGTACATGTATCTGCAGAGATGTGAGTAAAGAACAATGGAAACTAAGAGAAAACAGCACCTCCAGGTGCCTACAGGTGGCATTCAGATCCAGAATAGCCATCCAGGCTTACAGAAAACTCAATCCAACTTTAAAAGGAATTACCAGGCAGAGTGTTGCAGCTCTGCCCAGCCACTTATACACTGTTGGTAGGAATATAAATTAGTCCAGCCAATGTGGAGAGCAGTTTGAAGATTTCTGAAAGAGCTAAGTTATGGGCCAGGTGTGGTGGCTCATACCTGTAATCCCAGCACTTTGGGAGGTCAAGGCGGGTGGATCATGAGGCCAGGAGATAGAGGCCAGCCTGGCCAATATGGTGAAACTCCATCTCTACCAAAAATACAAAAATTAGCCGGGCGTGATGGCACACACCTGTAGTCTCAGCTACTCAGGAGGCCGAGGCAGGAGAATCACTTGAATCCGGGAAGCGGAGGTTTCAGTGAGCTGAGATTGCATCACTGCCCTCCAGCCTGGCGACAGAGGGAGACTCTGTCTCAAAAAAAAAAAGAACTAAGTGATGAACTACCATTCAACCCAGCAATACCACTTCTGGTTACATACCCAGAGGAAAATACATTTTTCTACCAAGAGGACTCATATGTTCATTACAGCTCTGTTCACAATAGCAAAAACATGGAATCAACCCAGGTGTCCATCAGTGGTGCACTGGATAAAGAAAATGTGGTACATGTACATCATGGAATACTATGCAGCCATAGAAAAAGAATGAAATCATGTCCTTTACAGCAACATGGATAGAACTGGAGGCCATTATCCCAAGCCAACTAAGACACAAACAGAGGCCAGGCGTGGTGGCTCACGCCTGTAATCCCAGCACTTCGGGAGGCTAAGGTGGATGGATCACTTGAACCCAGGAGGCAGAGGTTGCAGTAAGCAGAGACCATGCCATTGCACTCCAGCCTGGCCAACAAGAGCAAAACTCTGTCTCAAAACAAGGACAAACAAACAAACAAACAAAAAACAAAAAGAAAGACAGAAACAGAAAACCAAACATTGCCTGTTCTCTTATAAGTGGGAGCTAAACACTGAGTCCACATGAACACGAAGATGGGAACAGTAGACACCGGGGACTACTAGAGATGGGAGAGAAGGAGTGGGGCAAGGGCTGAAAAACTACCTGTCAGGTGTGATGCTCACTACCTGGATGATGGGTTCAGTCATACCCTAAACCTCAGTACCTCAGTACCAAAGATTGAAATTGCTCCAAAAAATTTACTTTTATTTTTGTTTATTTTTTTGAGACGGAGTCTCGTTCTGTTTCCCAGTCATGCAGAAGCATGATCTCAGCTCACTGCAACCTCCACCTCCTGGGTTCAAGTGATTCTCATGCCTCAGCCTCCCAAGTAGCTGGGATTACAGGTGTGCACCACCATGCCCAGCTCATTTTTGTATTTTTAGTAGAGATGGGGTTTTGCCATGTTGGCCAGGCTGGTCTCGAACTCCCAACCGCAGGTGATCCACCCACCTTAGCCTCACAAAGTCCTGGGATTACAGGCATGAGCCACCGCACCTGGCCCCCAAATTTTACTTTTAAATATTTCCTACACAATATATGGTGCAATGGCTGGGTGCGGTGGCTCCCGCCTGTAATCCCAGCACTTTGGGAGGCCAAGGCAGGCGGATCACCTGAGGTTAGGAGTTCGAGACCAGCCTGACCAACATGGAGAAACCCCGTCTCTACTAAAAATACAAAATTAGCCAGGCATGGTGGCATGCGCCTGTAATCTCAGCTACTTGGGAGGCTGAGGCAGGAGAATCGCTTGAACCTGGGAGGCACAGGTTGCGGTGAGCTGAGATTGCGCCATTGCACTCCAGCCTGGGCAACAAGAGTGAAACTCCAACTCAAAAAATATATATATATATATATATAATGCAATGTGAAAAAATAAAGGAACATATATTCACATGCAAAAAATAAAGACAGACAACAGGAAACTGACAAACCTGCTATTAACTAAAGACAAATAGCTAAAAACTAACCAGGAAGTTTTTACAATACAGTCTTCCAAGTGTTCCGAATGTCAGCAAAAAGAATAAGCCTTTAGAAGGAAGAGCTCCTGAATGTACATAACTGCAGGATGAGTCAACGGTGGGGTCTTGAACTGGCATTAGGGAAAGTTTTTCCAGGACGAGTATAATTAACAGCTTCAGTCATTACCAAGTGGTATTGAGTCTAGGGAACAGGCTCGGGGAAACGTTGTCCTCAGAATTAAAACAGAGATAAATCAAGACATAATCGACGAGATGCACCATCTGTAGAGGTAACTCACCCTAAGAAATGTTTTGCAAATGGGTTTGCAGGGAAACTTCCTAAGACCTGAGTGCAATGCTCTTGACTAAAATTAACAACGTATTTTAGCCTCTGTGCCTTCATACGTGTTCCTTCTGCCCATTACATATTCTGTTATCCTTATCTCCCCTTTCCCCAGTCCATTGGGTAGAGTATTATTCTTTCAGAATGTAGTCCAGGCATCATCATAACCTGTGCCTGAGAACAGAATGAATTATTTCCTCCTACTTTCTCTTCTCCATATATCATATTATCATTTGAGGATCTGTCTCACCTAGCACATTGCAGGCTCTTCGAGGGCAGAACCCAAACCTCTTTTCCCCAGCATCTCCTACCTCAGTGCCCAACCAAATAGGTATCTATTCAACGGATCAACTGAGTGGACCAGGAGAGGGGAGGAAGCATATTCTTATCCTAAAAAGTACATCAGTGCCAGGTGCGGTGGCTCACACCTGTAATCCCAGCACTTTGGGAGGCCAAGGCAGGTGAATTACCTGAGGTCAGGAGTTTGAGACCAGCCTGCCCAACATGGCAAAATCCCTTCTCTACTAAAAATACAAAAAATTAGCTGGGCGTGGTGGCAAGCGCCTGTAATCCCAGCTACTCAGGAGGCTGAGGCAGGAGAATCCCTTGAATCCGGGAGGTGGAGGTTGCAATGAGCCAAGATCGCACCACTGCACTCCAGCCTGGGTGGGAAGGGCAAAACTCCGTCTCAAAAAAAAAAAAAAAAAAAAAAGTACATCAGTGCCGGGCGTAGTGGTTCTGTAATCCCAGCACTTTGGGAGGCCGAGGTGGGTCGATCACTTGAGCCCAGGAATTCCAGACCAGCCTGGGCAACGTGTTGAAATCCTGTCTCTACTAAAAAAAAAAAAAAAAAAAAAAAAAAAAAAAAAAAAAAAAAAGCAGGGTGTGGTGGTGCATGCCTGTAGTCCGAGCTACATGTTAGGTTGAGGGAGGAGAATCACTTGAACCTGGGAGACTGAGGTTGCAGCGAGCTAAGATCATGCCACTGCACTCCAGCCTGGGCAACAGAGCAAGACTCTGTCTCAAAAAAAGAAAAAAAGTACATCAGAATCTTTGGATAGGCAGTGGTGGCTTGCAGGATTGGCATATTCAATATTGCAGTAGATTTGGTGGGCAGTTTCAGAATCCGCACGAGCCATGAGGTTTTTTATGTTTATTCAAAGAGATCTCAGGCCGGGCGTGGTGTAATCCCAGCCTGAAATCCCAGCACTTTGAGAGGCTGAGGAGGGCGGATTACTTGAAATCAGGAGTTCAAGACCAGCCAACATGGTGAAACCCCATATCTACTAAAAATACAAAAAATTAGCTGGGCATGGTGGTGGGTGCCTGTAATCCCAGCTACTTGGGAGGCTGAGGCAGGAGAATCACTTGAACCTGGAAGGCGGAGGTTGAGCCGAGATCATGCCATTGTCCTCCAGCCTGGGCAACAGAAGTGAAACTCTGTCTCCAAAAAAAAAGATATCTCCAATTATTTTTTAAGTGAGAGATTGTTTTAGTAAGGAGACAAATTTATAAATGGAAATGTGCAGCTTGCTATAAAAGTATGCAAAAGATTAAGAACTGGTATAAAGCTAAAGAAGAATTGGCCGGGCGCAGTGGCTCAAGCCTGTAATCCCAGCACTTTGGGAGGCCGAGACGGGCGGATCACGAGGTCAGGAGATCGAGACCATCCTGGTGAACACGGTGAAACCCCGTCTCTACTAAAAAGTACAAAAAAACTAGCCGGGTGAGGTGGCAGGCGCCTGTAGTCCCAGCTACTCGGGAGGCTGAGGCAGGAGAATGGCGTAAACCCGGGAGGCGGAGCTTGCAGTGAGCCGAGATCCGGTCACTGCACTCCAGCCTGGGCGACAGAGCGAGACTCCGTCTCAAAAAAAAAAAAAAGAAGAAGAATTAAATCCCCAGGTGGCAATCAGAAGTTGCACAGAGGAGGAAATGGATTGATCTCGGTCTTGAAAGATAAACAGAAGTTTGTTGAGTATGATGGTTAATTTAGGTGTCAGCTTGACAGGATTAAGGGGATACCCACATAGCGGGTAAAGCGTTATTTCTAGGTATGTCTCTGAGGGTATTTCTGGAAGAGATTGGCATTTGAATCAGTGGACCAAGTAAGGAAGATCTGCCCTCACCCAGTGTGCGCACGCACCATCCAATCAATTGAGGACCCAGATCGAACAAAAAGGCAGGGAAAAGAAGAACTCCCCCTCTTCCCCTTCAACGAAACACCCATCTTTTCTTGCCCTTGCACATCAGAACCTCATGTTGTCCAGTCTTTGGACTGTAGAACTTGCACCAGCAGACCCCTATATTCTCAGGTCTTTGGCCTTGGACTGAGAGTTACACCATTGACTCCCCTGGTTCTCAAGCCTCTGGACTTGGACTGAGCCACACTACCTGCTTCCCTGGTCCTCTACCTTTCGACAGCATGTCATGAGGCCTCAGCTTCCATAATTGCACGAGTCAATTCTCCTAATAAATCCCCTATCTATCTATCTATCTATCTATCTATCTATCTATCTATCTAATCTACCTACCTACCTACCTACCTACCTACCTACCTACCTACCTACCTACCTACCTACCTACCTATCTATTTTCCCATCCATCTATCCTATTGGTTCTGTTTCTCTAGAGAACCTAGACCAATACATCAAGCAAACTGTCAGGCAGTGGGAACAGCCTTTACAAAGCAAGCAGGTTCCGCTGCTTGGAGCAGAGACCTAAAATAACAGTGAGGCTGGGCACAGTGGCTCACACCTGTAATCCAGGACTTGGGAGGCTGAGGCAAGCGGATTACCTGAGGTCAGGAGTTTGAGATCAGCCTGGCCAACACGCTGAAACCCTGTGTCTTCTAACAATACAAAATTAGCCGGGCGTGGTAGCGCACACCTACTGTAGTCCCACCTACCTGGGTGGCTGAGGCAGGAGAATCACTTGAACCCAGGAGGCGGAGGTTGGGCTGCAGTGAGGTGAGATTACGCCACTGCACTCCAGCCTGGGCAGCAAAGCCAGACTCTGTCTCAAAAAAATAATTATAAATAAAATAAAATAAAATAAAATAACAGTGGTTTAAAGAGTCAGACAATTTATTTCTGTCTCTACAAAGATCTAGACGTCTTTATCCAACTATTCCAAAAGCAAGGTGTGTCCTTCATCCTTTATGGTCCAAGATGTTGGTTAGTGCTCCAGCCATCACGTCCACATTCCAGATAGCACAGAAGAAAGAAGTACAAACGATCTTAAAAACTATCATTTTATGCAGGTTCTTAGTCCACATCCATCCCATTAGCCCAACACAGTCTCATAACTGTCTCATAACCACAACTAGCAGCAAAATTATCTGGGAAATACAGTATTTATTCTGGGTATCACATCTCCACCTAAAAATTTGGCATTCTATACCTGTGAAAGGGGAGAACAGATAATGGGGGACAATTAGCTATTTTTGTCACATATTCTTTTTTTTTTTTTTTTTTTTTTTTGAGACGGAGTCTCGCTCTGCCGCCCAGGCTGGAGTGCAGTGGCCAGATCTTGGCTCACTGCAAGCTCCACATCCCGGGTTCACGCCATTCTCCTGCCTCAGCCTCCCGAGTATCTGGGACCACAGGCGCCCGCCACCTCGCCCGGCTAGTTTTTTGTATTTTTTAGTAGAGACGGGGTTTCACCGTGTCAGCCAGGATGGTCTCGATCTCCTGACCTCATGATCCGCCCGTCTCGGCCTCCCAAAGTGCTGGGATTACAGGCTTGAGCCACCGCGCCCAGCCTTTTGTCACATATTCTTACCTCCACTTTTTTTTTTTTTTTTTTTTTTTTTTTTGATGGCGTCTCACTCTGTTGCCCAGGCTAGAGTGCAGTGGCATGATCTCAGGTCACCGCAACCTTCACCTCCCATGTTCAAGCAATTCTCCTGCCTCAGCCATCTGAGTAGCTGGGACTACAGGCACGCACTACCATACCTGTGTAATTTTTGTATTTTTAGTAGAGACGGGGTTTCATCATGTTGGCCAGGCCGGTCTCGAACTATGACCTCAAGTGATCTGCCCACCTCAGCCTCCTAAAGTGTTGGGATTACAGGTGTGAGCCACTGCACCTGGCCATTTTTTTTTTTTTTTTTGGAGACTGAGTCTTGCTCTGTTGCCTAGGCTGGAGTGCAGTGGCACAATCTCGGCTCACTGCAAACTCCGTCTCCCAGGTTCAAGAGATTCTCCTCCCTCAGCCTCCCAGGTAGCTGGGATTACAGACACCCGCCACCATGCCTGGGTAATTTTTGTATTTTTAGTAGAGACGGGGTTTCACCATGTTGACCAAGCTGGTCTTGAACTCCTGACCTCAAATTATCCACCTGCCTCAGCCTCCCAAAGTGCTGGGATTACAGGCGTGAGCCACCACACCTGGCCATCTTCATGTTTTATATACAATCAATGCAGAGTGGTTGCATTATTTTCATGGTGCATTCAGGAAATTTCAAGTAGTTTTTCTTAGCTTAAGCATAAAGTGTAAAGTAGGGAGAATGAATGGTAATAGAGCTAGAAAGATAATCAAGTGATCAGAACATTAAGGGATGGACCCAGTGTGGTGGCTCACGCCTGTAATCCCAACACTTTGAGAGGCCAAAGTGGGTGGATCGCCTAAGGTCAGGAGTTTAAGACCAGCCTGGCCAACATGGTGAAACCCTGTCTCTATTTAAAAAAAAAAAAAAAAAAAATTAGCTGGGTGTGGTGGCGGGAGCCTGTAATCCCAGCTACTTGGGAGGCTGAGGCAGGAGAATTGCTTGAACCTGGAGGCAGAGGTTTCAGTGAGCCGAAATCACGCCATTGCACTTCAGCCTGGGCAACAGGAATGGAACTCAGTCTCAAAGAAACAAACAAACAGGCCGGGCGCGGTGGCTCAAGCCTGTAATCCCAGCACTTTGGGAGGCCGAGACGGGCGGATCACGAGGTCGGGAGATCGAGACCATCCTGGCTAACATGGTGAAACCCCGTCTCTACTAAAAAAATACAAAAAACTAGCCGGGCGAGGTGGCGGGCGCCTGTAGTCCCAGCTACTGGGGAGGCTGAGGCAGGAGAATGGCGGGAACCCGGGAGGTGGAGCTTGCAGTGAGCTGAGATCCGGCCACTGCACTCCAGCCTGGGCGGCAGAGCGAGACTCCGTCTCAAAAAAAAAAAAAAAAAAAAAAAAAAAGAAAACAAACAAACAAAAATTAAGGTGTGGCTTGTGTGCTATTCAAGTTACTCAAGGACTCAATAATTTGATCAGTTAGGTAAAATGAGTTTTTGAATTTTCTGAAATGGAAAGGAGACCCAGGATAGCAGTGACGATGCCATGTTACTGCCTACCTGTGGGAAAGAACTGTCTCTCTGTTCCTCCTACTTCTTACCCTTTAAATGCAAAGAAACAGCAGCAAGAAAGAAGCTGAGGAAAGGACTACTAATATTTTAATCAATATTCATTGAAATAAATTTGTACTAAGCACTTGCTTAGTACCAATGCTTAGTACAAGCATTTGTGTATGTGGCCCAAATCCAATCCATGTAATCATAATAGTCTATCAAAGCAGCAATGCCACTATTTCAGTAAAGAAAGCATTTTTACGGTCGGGTGCAGTGGCTCATGCCTGTAATCCCAACACTTTGGGAGGCTAAGGTGGGTGGATCACCTGAGGTCAGGAGTTCGAGACCAGCTTGGTCAACATGGTGAAACCCTGTCTCTACTAAAAATACAAAAAATTAGCTGGGTGTGGTGGCAGGTGCCTGTGAACCCAGCTACTAGGGAGGCTGAAGCAGGAGAATCTCTTGAACCTGGGAGGTGGAGGTTGCAGTGAGCCGAGATCACGCCACTGCACTCCAACCTGGGTGACAGAGTGAGACTCCATCTCAAAAAAAAAAAAAAAAAAAAAGAGTTTTTAGGCCAGGCACAGTGTCTCACACCTGTAATCTCAGCAATTTGGGAGGCTGAGGTGGGCAGATTGCTTGACCTCAGGAGTTCAAGACCAGCCTGGGCAACATGGTAAAATCCTGTCCTTACTAAAAATAAAAAATAAAAAATAAAAAAAAAAAAAAGCCAGGTAGTCCCAACTACTTGGGGGCTGAGGTGGGAGGATCTCTTGAACCTGGGAGGCGGAGGTTCAGTGAGCTGAGATTGTGCCACTGCACTCCAGCCTGAGCCACAGAGTGAGACCCGGTCAAAAAAAAAAAAAAAAAGCTTAGGATGAGAAATAGAAAGTATTTCTGTTTGTTTGTTTTATAAGTTCATTTGATGTATTGGACGATCAGTGGTTAGTTCTCATCCACATTGACTAGATTTTTGAAAATGGTAACACGTACATGGGTAACCAAAGTATAGAGCTTGTTTGTTGAATCTTCATCCTCATTACGTTTTCTGGACAACCTCACAGGGATACGGTATGGGACAATCCTTATTCCTTTGGCCCAAACAGCTTTGTTGAGCCTAGTATCAATGTGCACATCTGGAGTGCCCATCTCCTTCATGGCAAATTTTGGATCTCTTTGAGCGCCCAAGGGGCACACTTCCTGAAGTCCATGCTATGGATGCCCTTGTGAATGTTGATGGCAGAAAGGCTCTTCTTCTTGCCATCCTTCTTTGCAGGAGCCATCCTGCTGGCCCAAGCTGGAAAGCAAGAGAACTACAGATTGTGGGAGAAAGAAAGCAGCGGTTCCCTGAAGGTATTTCTTGAAACACTGGAGGAGAATGGAGCTAGCTCAAATGGGAATAGGTGAGATTTATAGCCACTCCCCCCATCCCTGCAGCATATCTACTTTAAATTCTTGTTTTTTGTTTTTTGTTTTTTTTTTGAGAGGGAGAGTCGCGCTGTCGCCCAGGCTGGAGTGCAGTGGCCGGATCTCAGCTCACTGCAAGCTCCGCCTCCCGGGTTTGCGCCATTCTCCTGCCTCAGCCTCCCAAGTCGCTGGGACTACAGGCGCCTGCCACCTCGCCCGGCTATTTTTTTGTATTTTTTAGTAGAGACGGGGTTTCACTGTGTTAGCCAGGATGGTCTCGATCTCCTGACCTCGTGATCCACCCGTCTCGGCCTCCCAAAGTGCTGGGATTACAGGCTTGAGCCACCGCGCCCGGCTAAATTCTTGATCATGTTAATTTGTAGGTCTTAAGGCATTACATCAAGAAATCACAAATTACATCGGGAGCCAAGCTGAGTTTAGCAAGATCTCATAACCTGTCTGGTTCTCTGACCTATTAAATGAGAGGTCAGGACAAACTGAGTTATCAGGGACATTTTTTTTTTTTTTTTTTGAGACGGAGTTTCGCTCTTATTGTCCAGGCTGGAGTGCTGGAGTGCAATGGTACAATCTCGCCTCACCATAGCCTCCGCCTCCCGGGTTCAAGCAATTCTCCTACCTCAGCCTCCAGAGTAGCTGGGATCACAGTCATGTGTCACCACACCCGGCTAATTTTGTATTTTTAGTAGAGATGGGGGTTTCTCCATGTTGGTCAGGCTGGTCTCAAACTCCCAACCTCAGGTAATCCACCTGCCTCAGCCTCCCAAAGTGCTGGGATTATAGGCATGAGCCCCCGCGCCCGGCCAATCTGGGCCTTTTCTGCTCAAACATTGCAGAAAGGAAAAGGCAGAGATAACTAATGATGTCAATGATAATACGGCAGTCTCTTCCCAAACACACTCCCAAGCTTTTTTCGTTGTTGTTGTTGAGACAGAGTCTTAGTCACCCAGGCTGAGTGGCACCATCTCAGCCCACCAAAACCTCCACCTCCCAGGTTCAAGCAATTCTCGTGCCTTAGCCTCTCAAGTAGCTGGAATTACATGTGGGAAAAAGGAAGAGAGATCAGCCTGTTACTGTGTCTATATAGAAAGAAGTAGACATAAGAGACTCCATTTTGTTCTGTATTTGAGA
This sequence comes from Macaca nemestrina, assembly GCF_043159975.1. Lineage (NCBI taxonomy): Eukaryota > Metazoa > Chordata > Mammalia > Primates > Cercopithecidae > Macaca > Macaca nemestrina. Next base: position 44,501,398 of record NC_092131.1, read on the forward strand.
TGCTGTTAATCTGTGACCCTACCCCCAACCTTGTCCTTGCAAGAGACATGTGCTGTGGTGACTCAAGGTTTAAAGGATTTTGGGCTGTGCAGGGTGTGCTTTGTTAAACAAGTGCCTGAAGGCAGCTTGCTGGTTAAAAGTCATCACCATTCTCTTAATCTCAAGTACCCAGGGACAAGTACACTGCCAAAGGTCGCAGGGACCTCTGCCTAGGAAAGCTAGGTATTGTCCAAGGTTTCTCCCCATGTGATAGTCTGAAATATGGCCTCATGGGATGGGAAAGACCTGATCGTCCCCCAGCCTGACACCCGTGAAGAGCCTGTGCTGAGGACCAGTACAAGAGGAAAGAAGGCCTCTTGGCGGTTGTTGGCGGTTGAGATAGAGAAAAGCATCTGTCTCCTGCCCGTCCCTGGGCAATGGAACATCTCGGTGTAAAACCCGATTGTATGTTCTGTTTACTGAGAAAGGCGAAAACCGCCTTAGGGCGAAAGGTGGGACTTGCTAGCAATGCTGCTCTTTATGCACTAAAAAGGTTTATGAAGATGTTTGCATATGCATATCAAGACACAACACTTGGCCGGGCGCGGTGGCTCAAGCCTGTAATCCCAGCACTTTGGGAGGCCGAGACGGGCGGATCACGAGGTCAGGAGATCGAGACCATCCTGGCTAACAAGGTGAAACCCCATCTCAACTAAAAAATACAAAAAAATAACTAGCCAGGCGAGGTGGCGGGCGCCTGTAGTCCCAGCTACTCGGGAGGCTGAGGCAGGAGAATGGCGTAAACCCGGGAGGCGGAGCTTGCAGTGAGCTGAGATCCGGCCACTGCATCCCAGCCTGGGCGACAGAGCGAGACTCCCTCTCAAAAAAAAAAAAAAAAAAAAGACACAACACTTTTCCTTAAACTTATTCATGTCACAGAGATCTTTATTCATATGTCTTACTGCTGTACCTTCTCCCTAGGATGATCCTATTATCCTGTCACTTCCCTTTCTCTAAGATGGTAAAGATAATTATTAATAAAAATACTAAGGGAACTCAGAGACTGGTGCCAGCGTGGGTCCTCTGTATGCTGAGCGCTGGTCCCCTGGGCCACTTTTTCTTTCTCTGTACTTTGTCTCTGTGTCTCATTTATTTTCTCAAGTCTCGTTCCACCTAACGAGAAACGCCCACAGGTGTGGAGAGGCAGGCCACCCCTTCAATTACAGGCACGTGCAACCACGCTTAGCTAATTTTTGTATTTTCAGTAGAGACGGGTTTCACCATGTTGGCCAGGCTGGTCTCAAACTCCTCAAGTGATCTGCCCACTTTGGCCTCCAAAAGGCTGGGATTACAGGAATGAGCCACCACACCTAGCCTCAAGCTTTTGTAATTAATTAGTATAGCAAGCTAGAGGTTACTGTTGAGCACCTCTAGAGAATTTTTCATTTCAGTTATACTTTCAACTCCAGAATTTCTATTTGGTTATATATAGAGAAATATGTATTTCTAGCTTTTCATGTCTTCATTGAGATTCTATATTTTTTGCTGAGACATTTTTCTCATGCTTTTCTTTAGCTCTTTTTTTTTTTTTTTTGAGACAGGCTTCTGTCCTGTCACCCAGGCTGAAAAGCAGTGATATGAACATGGCTCACTACAGCCTTGAACTCCTGGGCTCAAGTGATCTTCCCACCTCAGCCTCCCGAGTAGCTGGGAGTACAGCAGGCGTGCATCACCACGCCTGGGTAGTTTATTATTTATTTGTTTATTGAGACAGAGTCTCGCTCTGTCACCCAGGCTGGCGTGCAGTGGTGTGATCTCAGCTCACTGCAACCTCCACCTCCCGGCTTCAAGCAATTCTCCTGCCTCAGCCTCCCAAGTAGCTGGGACTACAGGTGCCTGCCACCATGCCAGCTAATTTTTGTATTTTTAGTAGATGTCTTAATTTAATTTAATTTAATTTAAAGAGAGCTAAATAATTAAACATGAGGCCAAAGTACATAAGAAAGTGGCAGTCTTTTATTGCAAATATGCCTACACTCTCCGGCGAGGTTCTCTGGTCCTCAGGTATGGGGGGCCAGGGAAGTTACCCCAGTGCTCTCCAGTGAGGTTCTCCGGTCCACGAATGTGGAGACCTCCATGAATGCGGGGGCCGAGGAAGTCACCCCGGCTCCTGCCGGTGGCAGACTTTTATGCATTGGTACTGGAAGGGGGAGGGCAGTGGGCAGGATAAGGGCGTGATAAGGGTGTCTCCGTAGGCGTGGCCGGGTAAGTTTCGATCTCTTCGGATTCACGTCACCTGGCGCATGCTCGGTTGTCCTGCACTTTCCCGGGCGCAGGAAAGTTGGTGATGAAGAACCCGGAAGCAATCGGGACTGTGCCATCTTGTTCACCTTCCTCCATTTTGTCCCTTCTCCCTCACCCAAACAGTAGACACTAGGTTTTACCATATTGGCCAGGCTGGTCTCGAACTCCTGACCTCAAGTGATCACCCACCTCAGCCTCACAAAGTGCTGGGATTACAGGCGTGAGCCACCGCGCCTGGCCTATTTTTTTTTTTTTTTTGAGACATAGTCTCACTCTGTCACCTAGGCTGGAGTGCAGTGGTGCGATCTTGGCTCACTGCAACCTCTGCCTCCCAGGTTCAAGCAATTCTCCTGCCTCAGCCTCCCAAGTAGCTGTGACTACAGGCATGTGCCACCATGCCTGGCTAATTTTTGTATTATTATTGTTTTCTTTTTAGTAGAGACGGGATTTTACCATGTTGGCCAGGCTGGTCTTGAACTCCTGACCTCATGATCCACCTACCTTGGCCTCCCAAAGTGCTGGGATTACAGGCATGAGCCACCGTGCCTGGCCAATTTATTTATTTTTTTTGGACAAGGTCTCACTGTGTTGCTCAGGCTGGTCTCGAACTCGTGAACTCAAGTGATCCTCCCACCTCAGCCTCCCAAAGTGCTGAGATTACAGACATGAGCCACCATGCCTGGCCTAAAGATATTTTAAATATCTTACTTAAAGTTTGGTAAGTACAAAGTCTGGGCTTCCTCAGGGAGTTTCTATTGACTGTTTTCTCCCTGTGCCTGGGACACACTTTCTTGTTCTTTGCATGTTGTGTAATTTTCTGTTGGAAACTGAGGATTTAAAATAATATAACATGGCATAATATAACATGGCAATAATTGAATTGGATTCCCTTCTTTCCCCAGGATTTTTACTGCTGCTCTTTGTTTAGTGACTTCCTGAACCCATGTTGTAAAGTTTGTATTCCTTTTATTTTTTAGAGACAAGGTCTTTCTTGGTCTTCCAGGCTGAAGCACAGTGACGTAATCAATCCTAGCTCATTGCAGCCTTCAGTTCCTGGGTTCAAGCAATCCTCCTGCCTCAGCCTCCTGAGCGTTTAGGACTTATAGGCATGCAACACCACACCCAGCTAGTTTTTTTTTTTTTTTTTTCTTTTACTTTCTTCTTTAAATTATTATTGATTTTTATTTCAATAAGGTTTTGGGGAACAGATGGTGTTTGGTTATGATAGAGGAGAGAAAAAAAACCCGGTCCGGCAGCCAGTTAGGGTGGGTCCTCGGTGGAATCCTTTCAAACCAAAGAACAGCCTGCAGGCACAGATAAGGGAACTCGCACAAAGGGGCTTGCCTAAGACACGCCCACAGTCGCACAGATAAGAAAGGTTGCACAGGTGACTTGCCCAGACATGCTAGCAATGGAAAATTCTGTCTTCCGACAATTGCGTAGTAAGGGGAACAAAGCATTGTGGAGTAACTCAAGCTAAGGGCTCGCATGCGCACTAGGAGGACGGGGGTAAGCTAACAGAAATTCACGCCTTATGCAAATGAGATGCCCAGCCCTCACTGGTTTCTTATAAAAGCCTTTGCATTTAGCTGTAGGAAAACGGCAACCCTCTTCAGGTTCCCTCTCCGCAGCGGGGAGCTTTCTTCTTTCTCTTATTAAACTTTTGCTCTAACCTCATCCTGGATGTCCGCACTCCTTAACTTTCTTGGTCGTGAGACAAAGGACTCCGGGTACTACCTCAGGCAAGGAGAGACTGCTACCTTGTGGTGCACTGGCAAGACTGTAACATGGATAAGTTCTTTAGTGGTGATTTCTGAGATTTTGGTGGACTCATCCCCCGAGCAGTGTACACTATACCCAGTGTGCAATCTTTTATCCCTCACCCACCTCTCACCCTTACCCCTGAGTCCCCAAAGTCCATTTTATCATTCTTATGCCTTTTTGTTTCTTTCTTTATTTGCGGGGCAGTGGGAGAGATGGAGTCTGGCTCTACTGCTCAGGCTGGAGTACAATGGGGCGAGCTTGTCTCACTGCAACCTCTGCCTCCCAGGTTCAAGAGATTCTCCTGTTTCAGCCTCCCAAGTAGCTGGGATTACAAGCACCCGCCACCACGCCCAGCTAATTTTTGTGTTTTTAGTGGAGACAGGGTTTCACCACGTTGGTCAGGCTGGTCTCGAACTCCTGAACTCAGGTGATCTACCTGCCTCAGTCTCCTAAAGTGCTAGGATTACAGGCGTGAGCCACCGCTCCCAGCTGAGTCTCTTTCCTTTTTCTTTTTAAATTGTTGTAGAGATAGGTCCCACTATGTTTTCCAGCCTGGTCTCAAATGCCTGGCCTTCCAAAGACCTGAGACTACAGGTATGAACCACTGCACCCAGCCAAATCAGTATTCCTTTTCAAGGGTATGGCACTGAAATCTGTTCAGTTAGCTTAGGCGTCAGCTGATTATTGGACGCAAAGTTCCTCAAATTCCAGGAACCAATACGTCTCGCAGCCTTTCCTGACAGATTGTATGTGTGGGGCCTGTCTTCAATGCTCAGGCAGGATTTTCACAACTCTGCCTTAGCCTTTACTTTCTGCTTGTGAAGGGCCTTAGGGTCTGACAGAGATGAGAATATAGGGACTTTCAGGCATTTTCTGGGCAAGTGCACAACCTTGCACATGCTCAAGGACTTGTAGATATCAAGGAATACGTTAAAGAGTTTTCCAAAGCTCCCTGTGGATATCTTATACCTCAGCTTTTGGAGTCTTGCTTTTTTGCCCAGGCTGGAGTGCAGTGGCGTGCTCTCAGCTCACTGCAACTTCCACCTCTTGGGTTCAAGTGATTCTCCTGCCTCAGCCTTCCAAGTAGCTGGAATTACAGGCATGTGCCACCATGCCTGGCTAATTTTTGTATTTTTAGTAGACATGGAGTTTCATCATGTTGGCCAAGCTGGTTTTGAACTCCTGACCTCAGGTGATCCACCTGCCTCAGCCTCCAAAAGTGTTGGGATTACAGGCGTGAGCCACTGCACCCAGCCTCCAGATTTTCTTTTCGTGTTTTTTGGTCAGCTTCCGGTTTGCTCCAGTTGTTAACATTACCATAGCAACTGTAATGCTAATAATTATTACTGATTGTTTTTGACCAATGCCCTCAGGGAAAAGACTTTTTGCACTGAGTTCTGAGTCAGATCAAATAAAGAAAAGCCCTGTGAGTGGAAGTTTCCAGGGAATAGTCAGGCAGGTCAAATGATGAGAATTCTCTGTGAATGGTGCTTTGGGGAGCTCTAAACCCATTTGGTTTTCTACAGTGGCTGCTAGGCTGTTCGTTCACCATGACACAGAGTAGCTGGTTTTCAAGATTGCTGTGGACCCAAAGAGATGGGGAGGGGAATAGAACAAGATAAATTGTCACAAAGTTCACTGTTCTTACCAAGATCCAGCCATTTTTCTTGAATAACGCTCCTGGAATTGCTGCAAAACTTTTGTTATTGTACAGTGTTCCAAAGAAATTGATTTTGACAATTTTTGTCAGTGTTTTCAGTGCTCTAATGAAAGAGTATCTTTTCAAAAGTCTTTACTCTGTCATTCCCTCTGATGACACTCCAGAACCTAAGGAAGATATACCTAGTGGTTTCCATATGCTTTGGATGGCTTTAGGCTCATCACAGTTCTAGAGAAGAACATGGAACTTGTTTCATCTTTCTAATATCACCAGTGTATTGTTACTCTTACTGTATATTGTGCACTGGAAAGCCCTGCATCTCAGTTTTACTATTTGACAAGCTTTTCAAGTTTTAGAATACATTCCATTTATTAATTGAAACCCAACATGCTGTCTAAATTTGCATCATTAGGGAAATTGATCTGGTTGTGTGATAATGAAAGAAAGGGGAGTGATTCTAGATTCACATCTAATTTCAAATCCTCTTGTATGTCTTAGAAAGTTAACTTTACCCTTCAAAATCTCAGTTTTTTCATTTGTAAATAATATTACACCTACTTCCTGGGGTTATTGGAAGAACTCGGTAACAGTCTAGCATGACTGCACAGGATAGGTGCCTAGTTAATACTGACCTCTCCTCTCATTCCCTCCCACCTCTGCTAAATAAAGGGCTCGATTTCTTTAAAATTAGTTATAGTTCAGGCAAATAGAAAAAAAATGACATTCCCAGAAAAATAGAGAAACCGAAAAATGTGTCAGATGATTTTTGTTGTTCATTTGGCAAATTGTGTGTAATCTGCCACTGCAATCAGCAATGTCACATTGAATCAATTTACTCTTCAATTACTGAACCATTGGTAAATCAATCTCTCTGATCCATAAACCAACTCTCAATCGTCTAACTTTGAGATTACTCATACATTATGTCTCCTGCATATTAGTGCTGCCTGGGTTTCGTGCATTTCACTGCCCATTCACTTCTTTATCATGTAAAGTGTCAGAATTAAAACCACACAACTTTGTGGTCAGCAGATTAGGAAGTATGTATTTTGAAATTTAAGATCAGGCTGGGTGCAGTGGCTCACGTCTGTAATCCCAGCACTTTGGGAGGCTGAGGCAGGTGGATCACCTGAGGTCAGGAGTTCAAGACCAGCCTGACCAACATGGAGAAACCCCGTCCCTACTAAAAATACAAAATTAGCCTGGTGTGGTGGTGCATGCCTATAATCCCAGCTACTCGGGAGGCTGAGGTAGGAGAATTGCTTGAATCTGGGAGGCGGAGGTCGTGGTGAGCTGAGATCATGCCACTGCGCTCTAGCCTGGGCAACAAGAGCGAAACTCTGTCTCAAAATAATAATAATAATAATAATTTTAAAAAAGAAACTGTCCCCATGATCTCATTAGCTACCATCAGGCCCCACCTCCAGCACTGGGGATTACGTTTCAACATGAGATTTGGGTAGGGACACAGATCCAAACCATATCACTACCCAATTGTATAATTTAATATTTATCATCTACCACAGTACATGCCCAAAGATATTCACTACTAACAGTTCCATGTATATCCTTCCAATACTTTTCAAAAAGTTTTTTTTTTTTTTTTTTTTTTTTTTTTTGAGACGGAGTCTCGCTCTGTTGCCCAGGCTGGAGTGCAGTGGCGTGATCTCGGCTCACTGCAAGCTCCGCCTCCCGGGTTCACGCCATTCTCCTGCCTCAGCCTCCCGAGTAGCTGGGACTACAGGCGCCCACAACCGCGCCCGGCTAATTTTTTGTATTTTTAGTAGAGACGGGGTTTCACCGTGGTCTCGATCTCCTGACCTTGTGATCCGCCCGCCTCGGCCTCCCAAAGTGCTGGGATTACAGGCGTGAGCCACCGCGCCCGGCCTGGATACTACTTTATTTATAGTTCGGTGGCCTGTTTTTTTCATGTGATATCACACACACTTTTCCATATAATATACACGTCCCTTATATTTCTCTCTCTCTCTCTCTCTCTCTCTTTTTTTTCTTTTTTGGCATTCTGGAGTGGGCCTAAAACATCTCCCTTGTATCTAATGGCTGCCTAGTATTTTATAGTATGGATGAGCCATAATTTAATTATCTTGAAAAATCTCGCTCTAGTGGGCCGGGCGCGGTGGCTCAAGCCTGTAATCCCAGCACTTTGGGAGGCCGAGACAGGTGGATCACGAGGTCCGGAGATCGAGACCATCCTGGCTAACATGGTGAAACCCCGTCTCTACTAAAAAATACAAAAAAAAAAAAACTAGCCGGGCGAGGTGGCGGCGCCTGTAGTCCCAGCTACTCGGGAGGCTGAGGCAGGAGAATGGCATGAACCCGGGAGGCAGAGCTTGCAGTGAGCTGAGATCTGGCCACTGCACTCCAGCCCTGGAGACAGAGCGAGACTCCGTCTCAAAAAAAAAAAAAAAAAGAAAAATCTCGCTCTTGTCGCCCAGGCTGGAATGCAATGGCTCCATCTCAGGTCACTGCAACCTCCACCTCCCAGGTTCAAGCAATTCTCCTGCCTTAGTTTCCCAGGTAGCTGGGATTACAGGCGCCCGCCACCATGCCCAGCTAATTTTTGCCTTTTTAGTAGAGACGGAATTTCACCATGTTGGTCAGGCTGGTCTCGAACTTCTGACCTCCGGTGATCCACCTGCCTCATCCTCCCAAAGTGCTGGGATTACAGGCATGAGCCACCGCGCCCAGCTGTTTCTATATTTTGTCTATTCTATCTCTGTAATTAACAAGATGAGAGGAGAAAGTGGGTAACAGTGTCGGCAACGTGGCAGAACTTTATCAAGAACTTAAAAATATGACCAGGCATGGTGGCTCATGCCTGTAATCCCAGCACTTTGGGAGGCCGAAATGGGAGGATCACTGGAGGTCAGGAGTTCGAAACCAGCCTGGCCAACATGGTAAAACCCCATTTCTACTAAAAAAAAAAAAAAAGCAAAAATAAATAAATAAATAGCCGGGCCTGGTGGCCTGTGCCTGTAGTCCCAGCTGCTTGGGAGGCTGAGGTCTGAGAATCATTTGAACTTGGTAGGTGGAGGTTGCAGTGAGTTGAGATCGCATCACTGCACTCTAGGCTGGGCAAGAATGAGACTCCGTCTCAAAAACAACCACAATACAAAAAGAACTTAAAAATGTTCATATCCTGGGGCTGGGCACGGTGGCTCATGCCTGTAATCCCAGCACTTTGGGAGTCAGAGGCAGGTGGATCACGAGGTCAAGAGATGGAGACCATCCTGGCCAACATGGTGAAACCCCATCTCTACTGAAAATACAAAAATTAGCTAAGCGTGGTTGCACGTGCCTGTAATTCCAGCTTCTCTGGAGGCTGAGGCAGGAGAATCGCTTGAACCCAGGAGGTGGAAGTTGCAGTGAGCCGAGATCACGCCACTGAACTCCAGCCTGGTGACAGAGTGAGACTCCGTCTCAAAAAAAAATAATAATAATAATTCATGTCCTTAAACCATGAATTCTACTTTCACAAATTTGAGGAAATAAATATGTCCTAAGTAGACACCTATTGGGTACATCTCAGGGCTACTGCTCCTACTCTTCTCCCTACCACCCCCACGTGAAGAATCATCCAGCCCAAAATGTCAAGCTTCTTCTCTTTTTCTCCTCCAGTGCACGTGGAAACAGCAGAAAGCCTCCCAACACTCATTTTGTGCAGTGAGTCTCCTATCCTGACCACAGCGGATTGGACCAGGTGAGGGTACCTGAGCTAACCTGGGCTAGGGTCCCTTTCCCAGGAACTTTGAATTAACACTAAGGGATCCTCGCTTATGTTCTGGCTGCTCTATTAAATGGAGACAATGCAAAAATGGGAGCTTGACCTGCCATTTTGCCCGACCTAGCCTGCCCCTCAGAGAAAGTGAGAGGAGAATGACTGAAGCCCAATCTCAGCAAGGGACAGAGACAAAAAGGCCTGAGTGCTTTTCCATCCTACGGCTAGTCCCTGCTTGCTGAGGCTAAGTGCATCCCTGCCCAGAATCCTAATAGCAATTATCCCCCTGTGCCTATGCCAGCTCCAGTAAGTCCCTGGTAAAGCTCCTGCTGCTCCATCTCAGGAGAATCCCGGATCCTGATCAGTGCCTCAATATTGCAGAACAGAGGGAGTGAGGGAAATATTTAATTTCCAACTCTGAAGGTCTACCATGGAGAAGAGAGGAGCAGAAGGAAGAACTTAATACTGGTGGAGCACTTGGTAAAATGAAAATAAATATTCTTTTTTTTTTTTGAGATGGAGTTTCACTCTTGTCTCCCAGGCTCGAGTGCAATGGCACAATCTCGGCTCACTGCAACCTCCGCCTCCCGGGTTCAAGTGATTCTCCTGCCTCAGTCTCCTGAGTAGCTGGGATTACAGGCGCCCACCATCACACTCGGCTAATTTTTGTATTTTTAGAAGAGACGGGGTTTCACCACGTTGGCCAGGCTGCTCTTGAACTCCTAACCTCAGGTGATTCACCCACCTCAGCCTCCCAAAGCGCTGGGATTACAGAAATGAGCCACTGCACCTGGCGAAAATAAATATTCTTTATGAACCACTTTAGACAGTTCCCGGCCCACAGTAAACAATCTTCTTTTTTTTGTTCTGAGATGGAGTCTCGCTCTGTTGCCCAGGCAGGAGTGCAGTGGCACAATCTTGGCTCAGTGCAACCTCCGCCTCTCAGGTTCAAGCAATTTTCTTGCCTCAGCTTCCCTGGGAGCTGAGGATTACAGGTGTGTGCTACCACACTTGCTGATTTTTTTGTATTTTTTTTTTTTTTTTTGAGATGGAGTCTTGCTCTGTCACCCAGGCTGGAGTGCAGTGGCGCGATCGCGGCTCACTGCAAGCTCCGCCTCTCGGGTTTACGCCATTCTCCTGCCTCAGCCTCCGGAGTAGCTGGGACTACAGGCGCCCGCCACCTCGCCCAGCTAGTTTTTCGTATTTTTTAGTAGAGACGGGGTTTCACCGTGTTAGCCAGGATGGTCTCGATCTCCTGACCTCGTGATTCGCCCATCTCGGCCTCCCAAAGTGCTGGGATTACAGGCTTGAGCCACCGCGCCCGGCCTTTTTGTATTTTTAGTAGAGACAGGGTTTCACCATGTTGACCAGGCTGGTCTCAAACTCCTAACCTCAAGGGATCCACCCGCCTCAGCCTCCCAAAGTGCTGGAATTACAGGCGCAAGCCACCGTGCCTGGCCTCTCATAGTAAACAATACTTTATTTATTTATTTATTTATTTTTTTGAGACGGAGTCTTGCTCTGTCACCCAGGCTGGAGTGCAGTGGCCGGATCTCAGCTCACTGCAAGCTCTGCCTCCCGGGTTCACGCCATTCTCCTGCGTCAGCCTCCCGAGTAGCTGGGACTACAGGCGCCTGCCACCTCGCCCGGCTAAGTTTTTGTATTTTTAGTAGAGACGGGGTTTCACTGTGTTACCCAGGATGGTCTCGATCTCCTGACCTCGTGATCCGCCCGTCTCGGCCTCCCAAAGTGCTGGGATTACAGGCTTGAGCCACCGCGCCCGGCCGTAAACAATACTTTAAACAAACAAAAAGCAGGCCAAGTATGCCAGGCCAGGCACGAAGGAGAATTCTGAGTATAACCAGTATCACCGCCTCTCTTTCTCTCTTTTTTTCCTCCTGGTCATAAGGTATTGCTCCAAACTCTGGGCTTTCATAGTAATTAGTCCTCGTTCATACTATCTTGTACTACAGTAGAGTGATAGGTTTTTTTTTTTTTTTTTTTGAGACAGAATCTCGCTCTGTCACCCAGACTAGAGTGCAGTGGCACCATCTCAGCTCACTACAATCTCCGCCTCCTGGGTTCAAGCAATTCTTTGCCTCAGCCTCCCGAATACTTGGGATTACTGGTGCCCACACCATGCCCGGCTAATTTTTTTTGTATTTTTAGTAGAGACGGGGTTTCACCATCTTGGCTAGGCTGATCTTAAACTCCTGACCTCGTGATCCACCCACCTCTGCCTTCCAAAGTGCTGGGATTACCGGCATGAGCCACCACGCCCAGCCGAGTGATAGTATTTATGTCTTTTTCATATTTGAGTTGCCCCAGAGTGCTAAGTAGGTACTTCAATATATGGAATGTTATGTATGAGGCAATGATTAAATACAATAATGGAAATTTGGTTAGGAAACTTCTATATGATGTGTTTGAAAGGCTTATGGAAATATACTGATCATCATGAGATGATGAGTTCTCTTGAAGTTGAGCGTTTGCCACAGTTTGCCAATGAAGGCAGTGACTTTTAGCTAATTATAACTTGTTTCATTTTAGGGGTCAAGACAGCTGTGATTATATACTTTGAATGAGTCTCTTTCAATGCGTTTTTTTTTTTCAAAAATACTTTTTCATAAATACTCTGTTCCATTTGCCAATTGGCTTGTTAACTGGGTCATCAACCTTCCAAATCAGAATATATGCTTCCTTGACTTAGAAATGCCATCAAACAGAACATTTTCAAGTACTGGAAATGTACTTGCCTCTATCCTTGTTTTCAAAGCTCTTTAAACCGAAGTTTCCTACAACATTTTCTGATCATTAAGAAGAAAGTTTTTCTAATGCTAGGGCATGTTAAAAAGAAAAATCTTAAGACACAAAAAATAAGCTTGATTTGGATTCACACTGAAATTTAACTCTACCTGCAAAGTGTGCTTCTCTCCAAAGACAGAATAGGGTTTCTTTATGTGTTTTGAAAAAGACTTAAATATCAAGGGAAACGAGCTGGAAAGGCATTATGTTTTCTAGATACTCTACACAGCACTATATATAGACCAGAATGTGTCGAACAGGGGTCCCCAACCCTGGGCCACGGACTGGTATCAGTCCAAGGCCTGTTAGGAACTGGGCTGGACAGCAGGAGGTGAGCGGCAGGCAAGGCAGCATTACTGCCTGAGCTCGGCCTCCTGTCAGATCAGCTGCAGCATTAGATTCTCATAGGAGTGCAAACCCTACTGTGAACTGTGCACACAAGGGATCTAGGTTGCATGCTCCTTATGAGAATCTAATGCCTGATGATCTGAGGTGGAACAGTTTCATCCTGAAACCACCTACCCAAGTCCCCACACCCCAGTCAGTGGAAAAATTGTCTTCCACAAAACCAGTCCCTGGTGCCAAAAAGGTTGTGGACTGCTGGTATAGAGGATTTCCACGGGGGAAAGGTAATAAACTAGTTTAGAATTTCAGCGCCTTTCTTCTAGTTAGAATTCCTACCCAAGCTCTGCCACTTACTAGATGTATAACCTTGGAAAAGAAACTTAAGCTTTCTAGCAGATATGGTGGCACCTGCCTGTAGTTCCAACTACTTGGGAGGCTGAGTGGGGGATTGCGTGAGCCCAGGAGTTTGAGGTTACAGTGAGCTATGGTTGAATCACTGCACTCCAGCCTGGGTGACAGAGACTTTGTCTCTAAAAATAATAATAAAGGCTGGGCGCGGTGGCTCACGCCTGTAATCCCAGCACTTTGGGAGGCCGAGGCGGGCAAATCACAAGGTCAGGAGATTGAGACCATCCTGGCTAACACGGTGAAACCCCATCTCTACTAAAAACACAAAAAAATTAGCTGGGCATGGTGGCGGGCACCTATAGTCCCAGCTACTCGGGAGGCTGAGGCGGGAGAATGGCGTGAACCCGGGAGGCAGAGCTTGCAGTGAGCCAAGATCGCGCCACTGCACTCCAGCCTGGGGGACAGAGCGAGACTCCATCTCAAAAATAAATAAATAAATAAATAAATAAATAAATAAAATAATAAAATAAAGAAACTTAAGCTTTCTGTATCTTAGTTTCTGCATCTAAAAAAATGGAATAATAGTGCCTACATCAATAGGCTATTTTGAGGATTAAACAAGATAATACGGCCAGGCTTGGTGGCTCACGCCTGTAATCCCAGCACTTTGGAAGGCCGAGGAGGGCAGATCACCCGAGGTCAGGAGTTCGAGATCAGCCTGGCCAACATGGTGAAACCCCATCTCTACTAAAAATACAAAAATTAGCCGGGCATGGTGGTGGGCGCCTGTAATCCCAGCTACTCAGGAGGCTGAGGCAGAAGAATCGCTTGAACCTGGGAGGTGGAGGTTGCAGTGAGCCGAGATTGTGCCACTGCACTCAAGTCTGGGTGACAGAGTGAGACTCTGTTTAAAAAAAAAAAAAAAAACCAAACCAAATAACAAAACAAAACAAACAAAACAAAAACCAAGATAATACAAGTAAAGTGTCTGCCACAGTTCCTAGCTCATAGTGTTCAATGAATGGGAGTTATAGTGATGCAGGACTTGGACCATTGTTTCTACTTTCTTTACTTTATGATCTCATAAAAGGTCACAGTTAACCTCTGTATCTTATTAGTCATTCCTTTGTAAGACAGAGAAAATAGTAGCCACATATTCAATTACTTGGATATACTAGCAGCAAATGACTTAAACACAGAGATAACCTGGTATATAGTGTGAAAAGACCTGACCCTTGGACGAACAGGATTCAGATTGTGGCTCCACTCGTTACTAGCTGTCTGACATTGGGCAACCTCCTTGATCCTCAGTTTTCTTATTTTTGAAATGAAAATAATATGTATCTACAGAGTTAAGGCTTAAATTAAAAAGTGCATATGAAAATGCACTAAATTGCTATGCACATGCTTGCAGTTATTTTTACCAGTACCATATGAGATTTTTACAAGTACCATACTATGCATTGTCCTTATTGGTTTATTTTGTTTCAATAACAGTGTGCTCAGATTTCAGTTTTCACCCTCTTTTGGTTGTCTTGCCCCTTAGAATGTGTTAGCTCTGATTTGTACTATGTGCATAGATTTTACCCAATTATATTGATATCTCAAAAACAATGTTCTTTCTCTATGATAGATAAGAAGCCTAGATGTAACACTCAATTGTAGGTTGCATTTTCTAAAACATGGCCTTGATGTATTAAGAGACTCAGTAAAAATAACCTATTGAAAAGCAGCATACAGTTTGCTAAATAAGGCTTATTTCCATGTTTAGTAGGTCATTGCACTATTCTTTCCTTGTGTTCTAGAAGGATTTAACTCTATATGCATAATTCCTTTTTCAATTTTTTTTTCCTGAGCTCCCTGTCACTTAGCAAATGCATAGTTTTTATTTTTTATTTTATTTATTTATTTTGTTTGAGATACAGTCTTGTTCTGTTACCCAGGCTGGAGTGCAGTGGCACCATCTTGGCTCACTGCAACTTCTGCCTCCTGGGTTCAAGTGATCCTTCCACCTCAGCCTCCCGAATTGCAGGGATTTCAGGTTGCACTACCATGCCAGGCTAATTTTTTGTATTTTTAGTAGAGAGAGAGTTTCACCATATTGGACAAGCTGGTCTTGAACTCCTGACCTCAAGCCATCTGCCTGTCTCAGCCTCCCACAGTGCTGGGATTATGAGTGTGAGCCACCACGTCCGGCCAAAAATGCATAACTCTTAAGAATATCTTCTTTGAGTCTAAACTTTGAAGAAAAACAGAAATCAGCTGGGTGTGGTGGCTCACACCTGTAATCTCAGCACTTTGGGAAGCCGAGGTGAGTGGATCATGAGGTCAGGAGTTCAAAATCAGCCTGACCAATATGGTGAAACCTCTCTCTACTAAAAAATACAAAAATTAGCCAGGCTTGGTGGTGCGTGCCTGTAATCCCAGCTACTCAGGAGGCTGAGGCAGGAGAATTGCTTGAACCCAGGAGGTGGAGGTTGCAGTGAGCCAAGATCACGCCACCACACTCCAACCTGGGTGACAGAATGAGGCTTCGTCTCAAAAAAACAAAAACAAAAACAAAACAAGAATAAATTACACTTGATCAATTACATTAGGAAAGAACTCCTGGCAGGGTCACTTTAAATTATTTCCTTTCATGCTTAAGATTCATAAAGGGTTCATTTAGTTCTCAACATTTAGAAAACCTCAGATTCAGGGTCTAAAAAGTAAACTGAAGCTTGAAGAGGTTAAGTGACTTGCCTGCCAGTATTCTTTTGGGTTTCCATTGTAGAAATCAAACTCTACAGTAGCTTAAACAAAAAAGGGAATTTACTGGCTCATATAACTGAAACTAGCTTAGGTATAGCTGAATCTAGCAGTTCCAACAAGGCTGATGGAACTTGGCATTTGCCAAAGTCTCTTCTAAAGGATTGGCTTCCACTAGGATGAACGAAGGAAAAGGGAGACAGTTATATCATTTCATGGTTTCTGATCCAAGAGGAAGAGAGGCATCCCTCCTCCAGCATTCAAAAAGCAAATCTTGGGGAAGACCCAGTTGAGTCATGTACTCATCTTGAGTCATGTACCCATATCTCTGGGGGAGGAGGGAGGGAAGAAGGAAGCACCATGAGTAACAGTCCCATCAGAATCACATGAAGTGAGGGAGGGTGCGGGCCTCAAAGGAAAAGAAGGGGACGGTTGGGAGGCACATATTCAAAACACCAAGGCCAGACCATTATTAAAGGCAGGGCTAGGATGATAAACTGGACTCTCAGTCCTGGTGCAATTTTAGAGGTTACAATGAGGAAGAGAAATAGATAAGCTTAGAGCAAAAATACTTTGAGCCTCTTTTATTTTTTGTGTGTTTGTTTTTTGAGATGGAGTCTCACTCTGTCACCCACGCTGGAGTGCCATGGCGCGATCTCGGCTCATTGCAACTTCCACCTCCCAGGTTCAAGCAATTCTCCTGCCTCAGCCTCCAGAGTAGCTAGGATTACAGGTGTGTGCCACCATGCCCAGCTAATTTTTGTATATGTGTGTGTGTGTGTATATATATATATATGTTTATTTTTTATTTTTTTTTTTTTGAGATAGGATCTCTCTCTGTCACCCAGGCTGGAGTACAGTGGTGCCATCTCAGCTCACTGCAAGCTCCGCCTCCCGGGTTCACGCCATTCTCCCGCCTCAGCCTCCTCAGTAGCTGGGACTACAGGCGCCCACCACCATGCCTGGCTAATTTTTTGATTTTTTTATTTTTAGTAGAGACGGGGTTTCACTGTGTTAGCCAGGATGGTCTCGATCTCCTGACCTCATGATTTGCCCGCCTTGGCCTCCCAAAGTGCTGGGATTACTAGCGTGAGCCACTGCGCCTGGCCTAATTTTTGTATTTTTTAGTAGAGACAAGGTTTCCTATGTTGGCCAGGCTAGTCTTGAATTCCTGGCCTCAAGTGATTTGCCCACCAAAGCGCTAGGATTACAGGCGTGAGCTGCCATGTCTGGCCACCTCTTTTTTTTTGTTGTTGTTATTATTTTTTTTCAGAGACAGGGTCTCATTCTGTTGCCTGGGCTAGACTGCAATGGCATGATCATAGCTCACTGCAGCCTCAAACTCCTGGACTCAAGTGCTCCTCCCATTTTAGCCACCCGAGTAGCTAGGACAACATTTGTGTACTACCAGACCTGACTAACTTTTAAATTCTTTTGTAGAGATAGGGGTCTTGCTATATTGGCCAGGCTGGTCCTGACTTCCTAGGTTCAAGCCATCCTCCCTCCTTGGTCTCCCAAAATGCTGGGATTACAGGTATGAGCCACTGCGCCCAGCCTGAGCCTCTTTTAAGGAAATATATATTAGAATGAAGGGCCGGGTGCGGTGGCTTACACCTGTAATCCCAGGACTTTGGGAGGCTGAGGCAGGCAGCTCACTTGAGATCAGGAGTTCAAGGCTGGCCTGGCCAACATGGTGAAACTCTGACTCTACTAAAAATACAGAAATTAGCCAGGCGACATGGCATGTGCCTGAAATTCCAGCTACTCAGGAGGCTGAGGCAGGAGAATCACTTGAACCCGGGAGGCAGAGGTTGCAGTGAGCCGAGACTATGCCACTGTACTCCAGCCTGGGCAACAGAGTGAGACTCCACCTCAAAAAAAAAAAAAAATTAGAATGAAGATAAAGCTCTGAAATGAAGTCAAATAACCATTTTGTTCAGTTTTAGAAGTAAACAGATATTCTAAAATGGAAATCCCTGCTATTGCTAATGAATACTCCCACACACACATTGTCTAATTTAGTGTGGAAGTAGATTGAGAGGCATGCCTGTGATTTCCCTGCTCCTTGTTTTCTTCCTGTCACAGGGGGTATGCCAGAAGAAAATTTTGAGGGGGAAAAAAAAAACTCAACAGAAAACTTCCTAAAGTTCAGTTTTTAGATGGATAAGGAACTTTTTAAATTATTTTTTATGTTTTTATTTATTTATTTTTTTTTGAGACAGTCTTGCTCTGTCATTCAGGCTGGACTGGCACTATCTCGGCTCACTGCAACCTCCACCTCCCAGGTTCAAGCTATTCTCTGCCTCAGTCTCCCAAGTAGCTGGGACTAGAGGCATGCACCACCACACCCAGCTAATTTTTGTATTTTTTGTAGAGATGGGGTTTTACCATGTTGGCCAGGGTGGTCTCGAACTCCTGGCTTCAGTGATCCACCCACCTCGGGCTTCCAAAGTGCTGGGATTACAGGTGTGAGCCACCACACCTGGCCAGATAAGGAGTATTAAAAATAAGAAAATAGATGACTGTAGTCATAAGTAGTATTTATCAAGCAGTTAATAGATGCAAGGCACTGTAGTAAATGCATAACATCATTTCAATTTGATGAGTATCCTGAGTTAGGAATTGTTAGTCTGCTTATTTACAGGTGAGGAAACCAAGGCTGGAGGAAAGGGTTAATAATCTGCCCTATCTCCTGACTGTCAGAGTTAAGATAACTTTGGATTTCAGAGTGGGTTCTCACCATCATGCTTATTATTAGGTATAGCTTTAAGCTCATTTAATTGTGTAATTTGATTATTTTACAAACAAGATTATTGCTTATGGTCCATTATTTTGTATTTTATCCTGTATGAAATAAAGGACACTTAAATGGACTTTCTCTTCCTGTTTTTTTTCCAACTCTGCTTCTCTGTCGGTGATATAAGGTCTCTCCATCTTGATCCACCAGTGACACAGGGCTCTCACTAAGGACAGCGCAAGGGTCTGCTGATAGTCATCTCTGGAATGCAGCTTAAACTGCTAACTAAGGAACTGGAACACCTAAACACTTTAAATCTCAAGCAATAATTATACACATTAATCACATGGAAAGCTACGAATAAGCCATAACCTTTGAAGCACATCTCACAATGTAACCAGAGTATTTAAACTGTGACCCAAGAAAATGTCACTGCTGAGGATGTTTCCTGGTGGATAAATGTAACTCAAAGAAATATGACACCAAAATCCCTTGTCTCCAGTAGCCATGTGTATACTTTTTTCTTTGAGAGGGAGTCTCGCTCTGTCACCCAGGATGGAGTAAGTACAGTGGCATGATCTCGGCTCACTGTAGCCTCCACCTCCCAGGGTCAAGTGATTATTGTGCCTCAGCCTCCTGAGTAGCTGGGACTACAGGTGCGAGCCACCACGCCTGGCTAATTTTTGTATTTTTAGTAGAGACGGGGTTTCACCATGTTGGCCAGGCTGGCCTTGAACTCCTGTTCTCAAGTGATCTGCTTGCCTTGGCCTCCCAAAGTGTTGGGATTACAGGTGTGAGCCACAGCCCCTGCAGTAGATACTCTCTCTATTGTTTTCCTAAGAGGCAGCTGTTGCCTCAGGCTTTCTCACCCTCACCATTCTTTCCTCTCAGTCCATGACCAGCTTTCTGTATACACCTCCCTGCCCGCCCCCCCCCCCCCCCCCCCGGGCCCCGCTACTCCACGCACACCAAACTAGTCTACCTCTGATGATGATATCTAATCAGCATAGGTCTTTTCCTCCTCTAGTGGTTGACAATTGTTCTGACAATGCTTCTACTTACTATTTTAGTCCTCCTTTAGTTCACCAGTCAGCCATTTGATAGTCAGTGCCTTCGTCTCATCACGTGGCTAGCTCACTAGTAGATTCATGATAAGCTCAGCTTTGATATCTGGGAAGTGAACACTTTCATCTGAGAGCAATAAACTACATTTTGTCACTTGATAATGGCCTCTCAGATGGCTATAATGTTTTTCTTTTTTTTTTCTTTTTTTTTTTTGAGATGGAGTCTTGCTGTCATACAGGCTGGAGTGCAGTGTCGCGATCTTGGTTCACTGCAACCTCCACCTCCTGGGTTCAAGCAATTCTCCTGCCTCAGCTTCCCGAGTAGCTGGGATTACAGACACCTGCTACCAAATCCGGCTAATTTTTGTATTTTTAATAGAGATAGGGTTTCACCATATTGGCTAGGCTGGTCTTGAACTCCTGACCTTGTGATCCACCTGCCTTGGCCTCCCAAAGTGCTGGGATTACAGGTGTGAGCCACTGTGCCTGGCCTATGTTTTTCTTCACAGCCTCCATCATGTCACACTACAGAATCCAACTCCTGGGCTCAAGTGATCCTCCAACCTCAGCCTCTGGACTAGTTGGGACTGCAGGCATATGCCATTGTGCCTGGCTTCCAAACTTCTTTTTTTTGAGACAGGTTTTCACTTTCTTTCTCAGGCTGGAATGCAGTGGCATGATCATGGCTCACTGCAGCATCAACCACCTGGGCTCAGGTGATCTTCCTACCTCAGCCTCCCAGTAGCTGGGACAACAGGAGCGTGCCACCAGGCCCGGCTAATTTTGAAATTTTTTTTCGTAGATAAGGGGTTTCACCATGTTGCCCAGGCTGGTCTCTAACACCTGGACTCAACTGATCCACCCTCCTTAACCTCCCAAAGTGCTAGGATTACAGGCACTAGCTGTGACACCCAGCCGAAAAAATTCTTCCAAATATGTGTATTTGCCCATAAAGTACAGACATATGCTACCATCATTAGCTTAACTCAATCAAAATATACACATAGAGTGAAGTTCAATTCTCAATAACAGTAGATGTAGGCTGGGCGTGGGGACTCATGCCTGTAATCCCAGCACTTTGGGAGGCCGAGGGGGGTGGATCATTTGAGGTCAGGAGTTCGAGACCAGTCTGGCCAACATGGTGAAACCCCGTCTCTACTTAAAATACAAAAATTAGCCAGGCGTGGTGGTACATGCCTGTAATCCCAGCTACTTGGGAGGCTGAGGCAGGTGAATTGCTTGAACCTGGAAGGTGGAGGTTGCAGTGAGTTGAGATTGTGCCACTCTACTCCAGCCTGGGCGACAAAGCGAGACTCCATCTCAAAAAACAACAGTAAAAAAAACAGCTTTAACTTTGGCCGGGCGCGGTGGCTCACGCCTGTAATCCCAGCACTTTGGGAGGCCGAGTCGGGCGGATCACAAGGTCAGGAGATCGAGACCACGGTGAAACCCCGTCTCTACTAAAAATACAAAAAATTAGCCGGGCGCGGTTGTGGGCGCCTGTAGTCCCAGCTACTCGGGAGGCTGAGGCAGGAGAATGGCGGGAACCCGGGAGGCGGAGCTTGCAGTGAGCCGAGATCGCGCCACTGCACTCCAGCCTGGGTGACAGAGCGAGACTCCGTCTCAAAAAAAAAAAAAAAAAAACAGTGGATGTAAATTTACATTTCAAGTAGCCTTGATTTTTTTTTTTTCTAGTCAAAATTTGGTTGAATTTATTTGATTGGTATTTTACTTTTGAAAAGTGGCTGTCAAAGATTTGATACTGGGCCAGGCATGGTGGCTCACGCCTGTAATCCCAGCACTTGGGGAGACTGAGGTGGGTGGATCACAAGGTCAGGAGTTTGAGACCAGCATGGCCAACATGGTGAAACTACTGCCTCTACTAAAAATACGAAAAAGAAAAAAAGAAAGATTTGATACTGAAGAGTCAGTTCTAACATTTTCTTCTTGTTCTCCCGTGGTTTCTTTGCAAAGGACTCTTAAGAGTCATTTGTCTGTTTTATGAGGGTTAGTTTAATTTAATTTAGATAATATAATCAGTAAGCCCATTTAGTTGAATCCAGAAACTGCAATAAGTAACTGCAATAAGTCATATGTGGTCAGGTGCTGATTGGGTGGGCCCACCACTGCCAACCCCTAGGAATGGGCAACTCCCAGTTTCCCTAAGGACATCTCCTATGCTGTTCTAGGCCAAAGCACCATTCCATGTACTGAGGGCACAGCCATTCACTCTATATAAAATAGTAGTTGACCGTAATGCCTTTTAGATTAAAATTAAACGTAAATATATTTCCTAATACTTTCTTTTACTGCATCCCAAATAGATCGTCTTGCACTATTCTTGGAGTACCCAAACCCCTGGGATACATGGGAGAAATTACTGGTCCAGAGAACAATTTCTCACATAGGCAAAGATGTTTCCATTTTAAAAAACCTGCTCATTTCAGTTGCTCAGCCATTTTATAGAAAGTGAAATGACTTTGAAATGAATTGTCTTTATAGAGATCCATAATTTGCAAGCAAAATCCCCACTCTGTGACATGTTCTAAGCAACAGCTGTGAGAATTTCAAACGTGCACTATGCTTTTAACAGTTCAACTGTTGCCAAGGGAAATTGAATTGGCTTCAAAATCTTCCTTGGTTTTAATTCTGCATTTACCCTCAATCAAAGATAGAAGAAACAAGTCCTTGGGTGGGACACTGAACTTTCATGAAGACTGTACAGGATATTGAGATATGGAAATTTAAGGTTCTTGAGGGTAGGAACCAGACTGCTGGTATTCTATAGTTCATACTTAGTGGTAATGAACTTTATCACGGCAAAAGTGGGCACTCGCCATACAGTGGCCAATCATCTGGAGTCAGTAGGGGGAGCCTGCTTCCATCTAAGAGTCATCTTTTCATTTTCCATTTCAGTTCAAAGCAGGAATATTTTTATCTTTCATGGCACAAAATTATTTTTCCACTCAAGAGCCATTTCTGGGAGTGTGCAAAGAAAATTTCAAAACTCTAGTGTTTAACAACACAAACAGGAGAAATGCAAATGCATTTTTCGTTGTCACTTGTACATATGGTACATATAGTTTTATTTATATATAGCTCTATTCCCTAAACGTATCGAAAAGATGATATAATGCTGAGGGAAAAAACTAGGCTACAGATCGACACACATTATTAATATAAAAACTACTAAAAGGAAGTATGCAAATACTGTAGTTGGTTATCTCTGAGTTGAGAAAATATGAATGTTAAATTTTTTTGTTCCTCCCCTCCCCATTTTCTAAGTTTTGAACAATTGGTACTCTGACGTTTGTAGCTAGCATTAATAATTTTTCTTTTTTCCTCTCAAAAAATGTATGTAGGATGCATTCAAATAACATTAATCCAGGAATATTATCTGGAAATGTACCATTTGGCCGTTTGCATTCACCAAGCATAAAAACACATCTCCAAATATCTCATCACTTGTTCTAGATAGATTTAAGTAGTCTTCTCCATTAACTCTTTCGGGTCCAACTTGCCAATTAAAATCTTGAAACTCCTAGTTTGGAGCTGGGTCTTTCCGAGCTCTGAGCACTCGGCTGACGGGGGCGGGGGGGAGGCGGATATTCTGAATGAATAGATGAATAGACTGCAAACTGTGGCGACAGCGTTTTCCCCACCTGCATTAACTAAACCAGCGCTGGCCTCAACGCTCCAGGGGGCTGATATTCAAAACAGACGTTTAAGGAAAAGGAGACGAGGTGAGAGAGAATTCGAAGGTTCAGCGGAGAGCGACTGCTGGGGGTTTCAAGGGACCCATTTACACAACCAGTGGCGCACCGGCGCGGGCCGGAGATCTTATTCCTGTCTACGCATCGCAGGGTCCCGTCCAGAGTGGGACTCCCCAAGCCCTGAGGGGCCACACTAGCTGCAGGGCGGGATCAAGTCTCCAGGGCTCCCCCACTCTTAGCCGACCCATGCTCTTGGAACCCTCTGGTCCAAGACGACCGCCGCCAAAGGCTCCGCACAGCACGGAAAGCCAGCCAGCTGATCTGCTAGTCTTACACCTCCCGGAATTTAACAGCTCCTCTCAGGCCCAGCGGCTTCCCACTTCAGCCTGCCCCACCGGCGGTGGCTGCACCGCCAGAGATCGCGGCTGCATCCGGGTCCCTCACGCTTCGGCCCAATCCTCGACCTCCTCTCTTCCCACTCTCCTGTTTCTCCGCCCTCCTGCCGCCAATCCCTGATCAGGTCTCAACCGAACATGCTGTCAGGGGAGTGAAGGCGGATACTGGCCAATGAGGCCTCGCTTCCCGTTTGAAGTCTCCAGTGGGCGGGCGCCGGAGGCGGGCGCTGCTGGCCAGAAGGTTCGGTTGCGCGTGTGCCATGGACTCAGCCGCCCGGTGATATTGACAATAGGAGAGAGAAAGGGGCATTGACGGGGACCCACCGCGGGTAGCGAAAGGTGGCTCTGGCAGCGGCGGCTCCAGCTCCTGCGGCTCCTCCTCCTTCTCCTGTCCCCTTCTCTTGCTGCCGCTGCAGATCCAGTCTTCCTCCCTCCCTTCCCCCCCTCCCCACGTCGTCGCCGCCGCCGCCGGGTCCGGGGCAACGAGCTGAGGCGCCGCCCGCCAGGAATGTGAGCGAGGAGCCACCGGCGGAGCCGCAACGGGGTCGGTGCCGATTTGATGGGACGGGCCCGCGGGGGAGGATCGTGAGGCCGCCGCCGCCACCGGAACGCTGAGGTTCGGGTCCGGCCGTGAGGCCTAGAGGCTCCGCCGCCGCGGAACCGGAGGGACCCTGCACCGGACAGCCGTCGCCCCGGGCTCCCTGCAGCTGCCCGGACCTCCCCCTGCACGTCCCGGTCCCGCCGCCCGCCCCCGCTGCGGCCCCCTCGCCCGTCTCCCGCCCCTCCAAGCCACAGATCATCTTCGGATTCTTCCCCAGAAGCTTCAAGGTAACTTCGTTCCTCCAGCACCGCGGCTCGCCCGCTTCTCTTCTTCCTCCCGGTCCTCCTGGGGGACCTATGGGGCACCGGCCTTGGGAAGGCCTGGCCGGGCAGGCGAGGGGTGCGGTGAGGTGGGGTGCAGGAGCGGGAGCGCCCGTCCCACTTGTCTGATTTACCTACAAATGCTTCTGATGATGCCTCACATTCACTCTGCCCCCTCCCCCCTTTTTCTCCACCTTCTGGGGTTGGAGGCGTTTTCTTGCCCCCCTTTATGAAGAGGATTCTCTAGCAGCATATCTTCTCCAGGGCTTGGGGTGTGGGTTAGGAGCAAAGGGTGTATATAAGCATCCCCACAGACAAACCCCTTCCTTGTCTTTCCCTACTTCCCCTTACCACCTTTGGATTATCCTGAGCCGTGGAAATGCCCTGTGCCTGATGATTAGAGGATGATAAAGCTTCGGGCGCCCTGGCCCAGAGCGAAACCTGTTTCCCTGGGCTTTGCACGGACCCGCTGTTACCTTACGTTCAGTTTTGCAATGCTTCAGGGTTGCGATCCCTGACACTTATTCTGGGCCTCGGGCATAAGGGGTAAATGATTTTTTAAAAAGCTACCTATATATCATCTGTAGGGATGAGAGATGAGGGATAAAAAGAGACAAAAAGAACGATGGAGGAAGAGGATTTACTGAAATTTTGTAGTGTTAAGAGTTAGAATGAAGTCTAAATAATTCACATACCCGATTGGAAAATCGGCCCCTAAATTTACAACGTACAAATAAGATGTGGAGCTTTTGGCTGATGCAGTCATTTTGATATTTTAAAGTGATCTTAACATCTGTAGTCATTCATAGTTTGTGATTCTGTTTTGTATCCATCACATTATATTAAGGCTAAATTAGGTGGATTTTTAAAAACTTTTTTTTTTCTTTTAAGAAAACCAAAGAAGACTTCCAAATTCCAAACGTCAACATCATATGTGTGTATGTGTTTTTAAATATTTTTTGTTATTTTTTCATTGTCAAAATCCACGTAATCCAGGTAACTTTTTGTTCTCACGTGTTCAGGAAGAAATTCCCTTACTCTTTTATTTAGAAGTTAAAAACCACTTGTCTTGTGTATTGGAATGACAGGTGAGTAATTGCATTTCAGCATTTCCCCCATATGCATTATTTCTATCCGAGTCTGCCGTTAGTCTTGCATGGAACCTCAGTGCCATGGAAATGATGGCATCTGTTTAAATTGGTGAATGAAATTAAGCTTAACGCTTGTTACTTTAAGGAAATAGCCTTCATTTTAATAACTCAAGAGGGTTAAACAATGCAAAAGTGCGGTTCGGTTCCATAAGTTTGATGGAATGAAAATTGGTATTTGATGATGAACTAAACTTCAAGGTCTAAACCTCAAGGGAACTCAACTTGGTTGTTTCAGTAGGCTGTGAATTTATGTTTTTAGTTCAACTTTGGTGCTTGATTTCCTCATAGTTTTTATTAAGCTTTAATAACGTAAGGTGGCTTTATTAAAAAAGAAGACTTCTTTGAAATATTTTAATTATACCTTTTATGTGTTTTGTTTAAAGTAATGTAGCCTGTCCTCATTTGCAGTGTGGTATAGTTTATCACAGCTTACATAGCACATCCCATTAAAAGTTATGCCTAGATAGTTTCAGTAGTAGTAAATTTCACCTTGCTCTGATACATTGGTATAGATTCTTGAAGTACACTAAGGGTTTTAACTCCAGAACCCATTCATAATATTAAATATCTTGGGAAAATGTATCGATGGAAGTTTTCCAGCTACAGAATAGCTCCAAAAATTACTTGAAGATGTGAAGAGCTTTGCAGTTAGAAAATGGGCAGGCAGCATAGAGTTCTTTAAGCCTCAATGAATATCTTTAATGCTTATAATGGAGTGGCACAATACATTAGAGTTCTGATATTATTTCCATGATACTTATATTATTTTCACCAAATTTTCATGTTTTCCCATTAACATATGACTTTTTTTTTTCCTTTTTTTTTTTGGAGAAGGAGTTTTGCTGTTATTGCCCAGGCTGGAGTGCAATAGCGTGCTCTCGGCTCACTGCAATTTCCGCCTCCTGGGTTCAAGTGATTCTCCCGCCTCAGCCTCCCCAGAAGCTGGGATTACAGGCATGCGCCACCACGCCTGGCTAATTTTTGTATTTTTTTTTTTTTTTTTTTAGTAGAAATGGGGTTTCTCCATGTTGATCAGGCTGGTCTCGAACTCTTGACCTGAGGTTATCTGCCTGCCTTGGCCTCCCAAAGTGCTGGGATTACAGGCGTGAGCCACCGTGCCTGGCCTTTTTTTTTTTTTTTTTTTTGAGATGGAGTCTTGGTCTGTGGCCCAGGCTGGAGTGCAGTGGTGCCATCTCGGCTCACTACAACCTCCGCCTCCTGGCTTCAAGCGGTTCTCCTGCCTCAGCTTCTCGAGTAGCTGAGATTACAGGTGCATGCCACTGCACCTGGCTAATTTTTGTATTTTTAGTAGAAACAGGGTTTCACCATGTTGTCCAGGCTAGTCACCAACTCCTGACCTCAAGTGATCTGCCCACCTCGGCCCCCCAAAGTGCTGGGATTACAGGTGTGAGCTACTGGGCCCAGCCCTTTTTTTTTTTAAAGACAGAATCTCACTCTGTCACCCAGGCTGGAGTGCAATGGCAGGATCCTGGCCCACTGCAACCTCTGCCTCCCGGGTTCAAGCGATTCTTCCACTTCAACCTCCCGAGTAGCTGGGATTACAGGCACCTGCCATCATGCCCAGCTAATTTTTGTAATTTTGTAGAGGTGGGGTTTCACCGTATTGGCCAGGTTAGTGTTGAACTCCTGACCTCAAGTGATCCACCCATCTCAGCCTCCCAAAGTGCTGGGATCACAGGCGTAAGCCATTGCACCTGGCCAAGATAAGACTTTTCTTAACTGATTTTCTTTTCTTTAGCACATATTCCCATTTTCATGAATATCGTATATGGGAATTTTAGAATTTGTGTAACTCACATGTATGCTTCCACCTTGGGAATGTATGGGTTTATGATACTTCTTTCTCTTCAGTAGGGATATGTCCTCAGCACCAACTACTCCTCCATCAGTGGATAAAGTAGACGGATTTTCTCGGAAGTCCGTCAGAAAAGCCAGACAGAAGAGGTCACAAAGTTCCTCACAGTTTAGGTCTCAAGGCAAGCCTATTGAGTTAACACCTCTGCCGCTGCTAAAAGGTAAGGCTCATGACCAGGTGATGCATTCATTCTTTTTCAATTGATCTTTCTACATCTATATATAATTTCCTTTTTGTAGAGTTTTATATGTATTGCAAATTGAAGGGATGGGATACTTCACCCACATTGAAGTTCCTAATGTGTGACCAGATATACCCACTCTCCTTTTTAAAGGGTCAACTTAGTCTGTCTTTGGGCAAGTTAAAAGAAACTTATTATCAGGAGAATATCTCACATTGATGAGTAGGTAAACTAAGTACTAGAAAAACTTTAAGATATCTGCGTTTGTGTTTTTCATTTTTTCTTCTGTTGACATTTAGGTGGATACATTATATACAATGACAACTACAGATTATGCTGCTTTAGGAAGTAGACCCTAGTAGAGGAGATGGTACTTCATTAATTTACATATAGAAAATGGTATTTGGAAGAATTCATTTTTAAAAATCAAGAAAAACATTGTCCATTTATAGTTGTTTACATGCACTCTTGTTTTCAGATAGTACAAGTAGAAAAGATATATGATGATCATACTTGTTTAGTATGATCTTTTCTTTGAAATTTGTTCATTTTTTTATTTTTACTTTTATCTTTTGAGACAGAGTCTCCCTCTGTTGCGCAGGCTGGTTCACAGCAACCTCCACCTCCTGGGTTCAATTTATTCTCCTGCCTCAGCCTCCCGAGTAACTGGGAGCACAGGTGCCCGCCACCATGCCCAGCTAATTTTTGTATTTTTAGTAGATACAGGGTTTCACCAGGTTGGTCAGGCTGGTCTTGAACTCCTGACCCCAAGTGATCTGCCCTCCTTGACCTCCCAAAGTGCTGGGATTACAGGTGTGAGGCACTGCGCCTGGCCTGAAATTTGTTACAAACAAGTTTTTTGGGTTTTTTTTAATTTTCTTTTGAGACAGTCTGATGCTGTCACTCTGGCTAGAGTTCAGTGGGGACAGAGTGAAAGTGCAGGTTGAGGCCGGGCGTAGTGGCTTACGCCTGTAATCCCAGCACTTTGGGAGCCCGAGGCAGGTGGATCATGAGGTCAGGAGTTTGAGACCAGCCTGACCAACATGGTGAAACCCCGTCTCTACTGAAAATACAAGAATTAGACAGGTGCAGTGGTGGGCACCTGTAATACCAGCTATTTGGGAAGCTGAGGTTCAAGCTGCTTGAACTGGGAGGCAGAGGTTGCAGTGAGCCAAGATCGTGCCACTGCACTCTAGCCTGGGTGACAGAGCAAGACTCTGTCTCGGGAGAAAAACAAAAAAGTTCAGGTTGAGGCTCACTGTGGCCTCTACCTCCTAGGCTCAAGTGATCCTCCCTTTCCCACGTAGTTGGGATCAACTTCCCAAGTAGCTGGGGCTGCAGGAGCATGCCACCACGCCCAGCTAATTTTTCCATTTTTTTGTAGAGTTGGGGTTTTGCCATGTTGCATAGGCTGGTCTTGAATTGCCTTGGCCTTCCAGTGCCAGGATTGTAGGCGTGAGCCACCATCCTCGGCCCAACATGTTTTTAATATGACGAGTTTTTTCTAAATTAGGCATTTCAACTTTTGTTTGGGTATGTGGTTAGTTTTTGTCCCTTTTAATTTGCATCATGTTTGCTTCATGTTCATGAACAGGTGTTGTTTGAAAAATATCAGAACATAGCTTTTATAGCGTGGAAACTATCAGAGTTTACCTTTAAAGGTGGATGTTTATGTGCTGAATACTGAAGAATGGGAGAACGGGGATATGAACAACACAATGAGCTTTAGTGGCTTAGAGGAAACCAGGCAACCTGGTTTGCTAGTTCATTATTGCAGACTTATTTCTGTAACAGTTTGTGAATTCAGAAGGTATAAGAAAAACTGGAATGTAACCGGAAAAGATCCTCAAAATTTAGCTTAGGGTATTTCAAGCTTCTATTTTTTCCATATGAATACTTTTTTTTAGAAAGGGAGAGAGATTCATGAATAAGATTCCAATGTTTATACAAAATTTTTGGAAACTGAATACTGATTACTGTAAAGATGATTTATCTACCAGTCAGTAAAGATGAGCTCCTATGAACTTTGGGGGAGACAATTTTGACTAGAGATTTTGCTAGTAAAAATGAAAATAGTCATCATGAGACTTTGGAGAGAAAATGAAGGAAACACTCTAGATTGAACTATGCTTGAAATACAAAGTTGGGAGACACTGATGTTTAGTAATTTATTTAATCTGAAGTAGATATGTAATAGCTGTTAACGTCTATATCTGTGAAGGACTTCATTCTGAGGAATCCAGTTAAACTTTTTTTTTTAGGATTAGAAGGAGTTTAAAAACTTACACTAATTTCTTGGATCTTATGGTAAACAATTAAATTAGGACTTCACTGGTCACTCATAGTCAGGGTATTAGTTTTGTGGGTAGTGAAAAGCATGCATGAGAAGAATTTGGACACATGCTTTTTTGTTTGTTGTTTTTTCTTTTTTTTTTTTTAATTATACTTTAAGTTCTAGGGTACATGTGCACAATGAGCAGGTTTGTTACATATGTATACATGTGCCATGTTGGTGTGCTGCACCCATTAACTCATCATTTACATTAGGTATATCTCCTAATGCTATCCCTTCCCACTCCCCCCACCCCATGACAGGCCCCGGTGTGTGATGTTCCCCTTCCTGTGGACACATGCTTTAATGTCTTTTTTTCTTTAATGCTTTAATGTCTTTTTTCTCATTTTTAAAAATTATGGTAAAGTATACATAACATAAAATTTACCATTTTAACCATGTTTAAATGTGCATTAAGTACCTTGACATTGTCATGCAACCCTCCCTACCATCCATCTCCAGAACCTTTTCATCTTCCCCAACTAAAGCTCTGTACCTATTAAACACTCACTCCCTGTTTCCAGTCCCCCAGCCCTTGGCAACCACCATTCAGTTTTTTGTCTCTAGGAGTCTGACTACTCTAGGTACCTCCTGTAAGTGATGCCATGCAATATTTGTCTTTTTGTGACTGGCTTATTTCACTTAGTCAAGTGTCTTCAGTGTTCATCTCTGTTGTAGCAGGTGTCGGAATTTCGTTCTTTTTTGAAGGCTGAATAATTTCAGTGTCTAGACGTACCGTATATTTTTTAATCCATTAATTCATTGATGGACTCTTGGGTTGCTTCCACCTTTAGGCTATTGTGAATAATGCTGCCGTGACCATGACATACAGATACCTGTTTAAGTTCTGGCTTTCATTTCTTTTGGGTATCTACCCAGAAAGTGTAATTGCTGGATCGTATGTTGAATTTTTTCAGGAATTGCCATACATATTGCCACAGCAACTGGACCATCTTTCATTCCCATTAGCAATGCATGAGGGTTCCAGTTTTCTATATCCTCACCATCACTCATTTTCTGCCTTTTAATTTTTTGATAATAGTCATTATAATGGGTATGAAGTGGTATTTCAGTGTGATTTTGATTTGCATTTCCCTAATGATTAGTGATGTTGAGCATCTTTTCCTGTGCTAATTGGCCATTTCTATATCCTTTTCTCACTTTTAAAAGTGAAGTCTGCTAGTATTGCCAGTTTTCCAAGCACGCTGCTTTCCAAGAATGTGATTTTTTGACCTTGTGTATTTTGCCAGCATGAGAGAATTGGAGAGTAACAGGACTATATACTCACAAACCTAATTCCAGATTGACTAACAGTGATTGTTAGGTAGTAAGCACATTCTGGGTAAATATTCTGGAAAGTATTCTATAAATTAGATATCCATCTCTGTCTCTGGAATAACATAAGGAAGTACAATCAGCAATAGACTTCAGTAATGTATATTTGCTCTTGATTTTTTAGGAAGTAATTTATGGAATATAAAGAAAATATAGGAGGAATTTCTTTTCTAGGATTTTATTTTTTTGGCCATTGCCTTAAGAGAAACCAGGATAAACACTATATGCATGCTAAAGGATAATTATTGATTTAATTTTCTATAGTATTGCTTTGACTAAATTGGGTTAATTTTATTTGGGGTATAATAAAAATGTGGTTGAATTTTGTGAATGGTTTTAAATAATGAAGTAAAAGAGGTGTCCTTAAGGTCTTTAATTTCAGGGGAGTTTAAATACGATAATTATATAAACAGAATGATTATATAACTTGTCTTTTTAATATGTCATTTTTGAATGCTCAGATACTCATTAATAACCACTTGTTTTGTGCATATGCATTATCAGATTGTCTATTATATGCATCAAAGTCTTTGACAGATTTATAAATACTGCATTAATTCTTAGCATTTTAAAGTCTGTTCACTTGCAAAACTGCAACATAATGTGAAGGAAAAGTTTTTGTTTTGCTCTATTTCTTTTTTTTGAGACTGAGTTTTGCTCTTGTTGCCCAGGCTGGAGTACAGTGGTGCCATCTCAACTCACTGCAGCCTCTGCCTCTGGGTTCAAGTGATTCTCTTGCCTCAGGCTCCTGAGTAGCTGGGATTACAGGTGCCTACCACTGCACCCGCCTAATTTTTTGTATTTTTAGTAGAGACGTGTTGGCCAGGCTGGTCTCAAACTCCTGATCTCAGATGATCCACCTGCCTTGGCCTCCCAAAGTGCTGGCATGAGTCACTGCACCCAGCCTATTTTGCCCTATGTCTTAATAGGTGAGGTTTTGAAATCTGTATCACTGATGTTATTTCCTGTAGAAAGCAACACCACCTGTAATTCTGTATAAATATACCTGTTTTTTTTTCTGTATCTGTGTGTTAGGAAATTATAGGATGAACTTTGCAAAGATAGACATTTACATTTTCTCCATCTTTGTATGCTTTTGTGAAAGTGTTTTTAGAGAGTCTTAACATTTTTGAGACCGGGTATGGTGACTCACGCCTATAATTCCAGCACTTTGGGAGACTGAGTTGGGAGGCTCGCTTAAGTCCAAGAGTTTGAGACCTGCCTACGCAACATAGGGAGACCTCATCTCTACAAATAATTTAAAACATTAGCTAGGAGTGGTGGTGTGCGCCTGTGGTCCCAGCTACTTGGGAGGCTGAGGCGGAAGGATTGCCTGAGCCCAGGAGGTTGAGGCTGCAGTGAGCTGTGATCGTTCCACTGTGTCCAGTGTGGCTGACAGAGTGAGGCCTTTGTCTCAAAAGAAAACATTTTTTTCTTTGAGTCTAAAACATTCTTACTCATTCACTGATAGGGAAAACCTAGTAGAGGTTTAGTGCCTTACTTGCTTGAAAAGAAAGTAAAATCTTGGGGGAGGCCCAGAGGGGGCGGGTCATTTGAGGTCAAGAGTTTGAGACCAGCCTGGCCAACATGGTGAAGCCCCATCTCTACTAAAAATCCAAAAATTAGTGGATGTGGTGGTGTGTACCTATAATCCCAGCTACTCCGGAGGCTGAGGCAGGAGAATCACTGGAACCCGGGAGGTGGAGGTTGCAGTGAGCTCGTATTGTGTCACCACAGGCATACATAGACATAGACACTGTCTCAAAAAAAAAAAGTAAAGACTTGGATACTTTCCTTACGCTTACACAGCAGGACATGAAGCAAGCCTTGAGTGTTACCTAGGTAAGTTGTTGAATATGACAGTCAAACTGAACACTTAGGCAAACACACAAACACACACACACACAAATTTATGTTAATAATAATCAGTGGTAGGACCACCTGGTTGGGTGATTTATGTTCTCTCCTCACCCCAGCCTCCCATGCCTCATTTCTTTGCATTGACTTTAAGCGATTCTGTAAGTTTAAATTTGGGTGAACGTTTTTTGAAAAATATTGCCTCTTTGAAGATGGAATTATAGTGAAAGTGGCATTGTTATTTCTTTTTTTGTTTTTTTTTTTTTTGTTTTTTTTTTTGAGACGGAATCTCGCTCTGTCACCCAGGCTGGAGTACAGTGGCCAGATCTCAGCTCACTGCAAGCTCCGCCTCCCGGGTTTACGCCATTCTCCTGCCTCAGCCTCCCGAGTAGCTGGGACTACAAGCGCCCGCCATCACGCCCGGCTAATTTTTTTGTATTTTTAGTAGAGACGGGGTTTCACCGTGTTAGCCCGGATGGTCTTGATCTCCTGACCTCGTGATCCGCCCGTCTCGGCCTCCCAAAGTGCTGGGATTACAGGCTTGAGCCACCGCGCCCGGCCTGTTTGTTTTTTTGAGACAGAGTCTCGCTCTGTCACCCAGGCTGGAGTGCAGTGGTGCAATCTCGGTTCTTTGCAACCTCCGCCTCCCAGGTTCAAGCAATTCTCCTGGCTTAGCCTCCCGAGAGTAGCTGGGATTACAGATGTCTGCCACCACACCCGGCTGATTTTTGTATTTTTAGTAGAGACTGGGTTTCCCCATGTTGCCTGGGCTGGTCTTGAACTCCTGACCTCAGGTGGTCCCGCCCACCTAGGCCTCCCAAAGTGCTGGGATTATTGGTGTGAGCCACTGCGCTCAGCCGCCATTGTTATTTCTTGTTTCACAATTCATTATACATTTCCGAGGCATTTTGCAGATAGTCTGTACATTCACTTTTAGATATTCTTACAACTATGATGACTAGAGGTCCCATTTAGCAGAAAGAAACCCTTTGCCTCTTTGGTGTTGATACTCTTTCTCTAGTGAAAACACTTAAAAAAAAAAAACCCACCATAGTTTTAAGGTTCAGCTTACATTTTTACTTTTTAGGGTGACACCTTGTAAGAACTTTAAAAATTATAATTTGAAACTAGTTTTCGTGCCTTTTTTTTTTTTTTTTTTAGACGGAATTTAGCTCTTGTTGCCCAGGCTGGAGTGTAATGGCGCAATCTTGGCTCATCACAGTCTCCACCTCCTGGGTTCAAGGGATTCTCCTGCCTCAGCCTCCCGAGTAGCTGGGATTACAGGCATGTGCCTCCATGCCTGGCTCATTTTGTCTTTTTAGTAGAGACGGGGTTTCTCCATATTGGTCACGCTGGTCATGAACTCCTGACCTCAGGTGATCTGCCTGCCTCGGCTTCCCAAAGTGCTGGGATTACAGGCGTGAGCCACCGTGCCTGGCCATTTTTGTGCCTTTTTAATGATTGGGTTGGTTAATTGTTTTCGTCTATATCTGCTTTGTGTATAGTAAAGCAGGCACATGCAATATAATACCAGATTTTTATAACAAGTGAATACGCTAAAACCTAGTTAGGATAAGAATAGTCTCTTCAGAGGCCAGGTACAGTAAGTAGCTAACACCTTTAATCTCAGCACTTTGGGAAGTCGAGGCGGGAGGATTACTTGAGCCCAGGAGTTCAAGGCCAGCCTGTGCAACATAGCAGGCCCATCTCTAATAAAAAAATAAAATACAAAATTAGCTGGGTGTGGTGGTACACGCCTGTAGTCCTAGGTACTTGGAAGGCTGAGGGAAGATAGTTTGAGCCCAGGAGATCGAGGCTGCAGTGAGCTGTGATTGTGCCACTGCACTTGAGCCTGGGCAACAGAGTGAAACCCTGTCGCAAAAAAGAATAGTCTCTTAAGGAATAATGTCATCGATTTTAGTGTTTACTACGCTCCATGTCGTGATACAGTGTCGCATGGGCTTTGTTGGTCCACAAGAGTCCTTGCTTACCGCTAGCTGGGTTGCCTTGGACAAATGAGTTAACTGCTGAAAGCTTTGGTTTTCCTCGTCTGTAAAATGATGATGATGATAATAGTCAATAGATGTGACAGTGCTACATTCAGTAAATACTAGCTGTTGTTATTTAATGGGGGTTTCAGAAGTTAGAATATGAATAATATGAAATTTTTATGACATTTTCCTAGTAAAAAGGTGGAAATTGGAAATTTCTCTGAAAATTATGAAGAGCATATTTTTGCAGCCACAAATGTGTTTCAGCCAAAAAATTGAAAGAAGCAGTTTTTAAGTATGGTGAATTTAATAGAATAGCTATTCTAAATATCTTCACCTGAAGAGTTTCATCTACTGTATTAGTATCTTGCCATGTTACTTAGTGTAATGCTTTTTATTTTTTATTTATTCATTTTTTGAATAAATAATAGTCATATGGTTCAAATTCCAAAGGTTACGAAAGGATGTGTAGTGAAAAACCTTCCATCCCTTCTCCTAGTTTCCCTTCCCAGAAGCAACCAGTCATTATATTTTTGTATAGTAGATATAGAGATTCTTAAATCCTTGGTTGGATTTAAAATGCAGTGAGCAGCCTAAAATTATGTGAATATTTTATATGTGTATATCCATTTTAAAAATGGGGAATCAATAGCATTTTTCAGATTCTCAAAGGGGTATCTGACTTGAAATGGGTTAAGATCTGTTGATCTAGTTTGTACCTTGGATTAATGATGTGTGTTCTTTAGGCATCTAAGGGGTGGGTGTGTGTGTGTGTGTGTGTGTGTGTGTGTGTGTGTGTTCAGAGACGGAGGTTCGCTTTTGTTGCCCAGGCTGGAGTGCAGTGGTGCGATCTTGGCTCACTGCAACCTCTGCCTCCCAGGTTCCAGCCATTCTCCTGCCTCAGCCTCCCAAGTAGCTGGGATTACAGGTGTGCGCCACCACGCCCAGTTAAATTTGTATTTTTAATAGAGACAGGGTTTCACCATATTTGTCAGTCTGATCTCGAACTCTTGACCTCCAGTGATCCACCCATTTTGGCCTCCCAAAGTGCTGGGATTACAGGCATGAGCCAACGCACCCGGCTGTGTGTGTGTGTTTTTAAAAAATAATCATAAGCTTTACTTTTGAACTTAAAGAACATCTATACGTTAACAGATGTTAAAGTTCAGTTTTAGACCCTTTGAAAAAGTGTGGTAATAATTTTTTGGGGGGGAAGCAATTTTAAGATCTTGCACAAAAGCAAGTGCCAAACTATGTTATGTTTTTCTTTCCCTTTTTTTTTTTTTTTTTTTGAGACAGGAGTTTTGCTCTTGTTGCCCAGGCTGGAGTGCAATGGCGCGATCTAGGCTCACTGCAACCTCCGCCTCCTGGGTTCAGGAGATTCTTCTGTATTTTTGTGTGTGAAAGATTGTACCCTGTTTTAATGAAGAGCTATTTCATTCATTTTTAGGCAGGAATATATATGTTTTTTTTTTTTTTTTTTTTTTTTTTTTTGAGACGGAGTCTTGCTCTGCCGCCCAGGCTGGAGTGCAGTGGCCGGATCTCAGCTCACTGCAAGCTCCGTCTCCCGGGTTCACGCCATTCTCCTGCCTCCGCCTCCCGAGTAGCTGGGACTACAGGCACCCGCCACCTCGCCCGGCTAGTTTTTTGTATTTTTTAGTAGAGACGGGGTTTCACCATGTTAGCCAGGATGGTCTCGCTCTCCTGACCTCGTGATCCGCCCGTCTCGGCCTCCCAAAGTGCTGGGATTACAGGCTTGAGCCACCGCGCCCGGCGAATATATATGTTTTAATACACCCTAATAGTTTGCTTCTGTAGCATAGATAAAATTATTGTACAGAGTTTTATGTGGGCCAAAAGAAACTGGCCAGGTGTGGTGGCTCACACCTTTAATCCCAGCACTTTGGGAGGCTGAGATGAATCACTTGAGGTCAGGAGTTTGAGACCAGGCAGGCCAACATGGTGAAACACCGTCTCTACTAAAAATACAAAAAAATTAGACAGGCATGGTGATGCGCGCCTGTAATCCCAGCTACTTGGGAGACTGAGACAGGAGAATCTCTTGAACTGGGAGGCAGAGGTTGCATCACCGCACTCCAGCCTGGGTGACAGAGTGAGACTCTGTCTCAAAAAAAAAAAAAAAAGAAATCGAGAGTCAGTGTACCTGATATATTCATCACTTAAAAGTAGGATAGAAGCTTGCATTCATATTCATCCCATTAAGAACTACTTACTTAGTTCTGGCAGAGTGCTATGGCTTATGCCTGTAATCCCAGCACTTTGGGAGGCCAAGGCGGGCGGATTGCCTGAGGTCAGAAGTTTGAGACCAGCCTGGCCAACATGGTGAAAACCCTTCTCTATTAAAAATACAAAAATTAGCCGGGCATGGTGGCACGCGCCTGTAGTCCCAGCTATTCGGGAGGCTGAGGCAGGAGAATCACTTGAATCCGGGAGGCAGAGGTTGCAGTGAGCTGAGATCGCACCATTGCACTTCAGCCTGGGCAACAAGAGTGAAACTCTGTCTCAAAAAAAAAAAAAGTTCTTAACTTAGGGTTCATAAATTTCTGGTTGGGACAGTATGCATCTGGATGGGCTTCAGGGTTTTTAGACCTTCCTAAAATTATATGTAAAGTTTCTGTGTATGTGCATTCTTTTTTTTTTTTTTTGGAGACGGAGTCTTGCTCTGTCGCCCAGGCTGGAGTGCAGTGGCCGGATCTCAGCTCACTGCAAGCTCCGCCTCCCGGGTTCATGCCATTCTCCTGCCTCAGCCTCCCTAGTAGCTGGGACTACAGGCGCCCGCCACCACGCCTGGCTAGTTTTTTGTATTTTTTAGTAGAGACAGGGTTTCACCATGTTAGCCAGGATGGTCTCTATCTCCTGACCTCGTGATCCGCCCGTCTCGGCCTCCCAAAGTGCTGGGATTACAGGCTTGAGCCACCGCGCCCAGCCTGCATTCTTTTTTGGAGGAGAGAATTCATTGCTTTCATCAGATTCTTAAAGATTCAGCCCTTCCATTCACACTGTTTCTCTATAGTTAAGAACTTTTGGCTTAGACTAAATGAGAATTGTGTTGTTACTATTTTATGAGTATCGTGTTAGCTGCTATGCATGCACATATGCATCTACCCTTACCATAAAACACTGTAAGGCATAAACAGCATTCATCATAATGTGCGTCCATCCAGGATGTAACCTGGATATTTATATGCAATATTTATATGCAAGACAGAGCATATAAATATTGAAGTGCCAAATGAATGTTCTCATAAAATGAGGTGGTCCTTTTCTACCTAGAATTTTCTTTCCCAACTCCTTATCATTCAAGTTTTAGCTCCAGTGGGACGTCCTTGGGGACTTCCTTGATGAGTTTAAAAAATAGTCTTTGGGCTGGGTGCGGTGGCTCATGCCTGTTATCTCAGCATTTGGGAGGCTGAGGTGGATGGATCACCTGAGATCAGGAGTTCGAGACTAGCCTGGCCAACACAGTAAAACCTCGTCTCTACCAAAAATACAAAAATTTGCTGGGCATGGTGCTGTGCACCTGTAACCCCAGCTACTCGGGAGTCTGAGGCAGGCGAATCACTTGAACCTTGGAGGCGGAGGTTGCAGTGAGCCGAGATCATGCCACTGCACTCAAGGCTGGGTGACAAGAGTGAAACTCCATCTCAAAAAGAAAAGAAAAAAAAAAAGTGGCTGGGCACAGTGACTCATGCCTGTAATCTCAGCACTTTGGGAGGAAGCAGGAGGATCTCCTGAGGCCAGGTGTTCAAGATCAACCTGGGCAACATAGTGAGACCTCTGTTCCTACCAGAACATTAAAAAATTAGCTGGAAATGGTAGCATGCACCTGTGTCCTGGCTACTTGGAAGGCCGGGACAGGAAGGAGGATTGCTTGCTGTAGGTGACAGCAAGACTCTTGTCTCTTGGGAAAAAAAGTGTTTGAAGTTTCTATTACTCTGCTGTTTCTTATAATCTGTAATTATTTTATCTTTGTTTGTTCACTTGTCTGATATATCTCCCCTTCCCCATTAAAATACGGTCTTCTTCCGTGTAGAAATCTTGTTTTTCTTATCTCTAGGGCTTAGAACAGTGCCTTGTACATAATTGGCATTCAATAAATATTTCTTAGTAAATGAGTGAACACTTTTAGTTCACATTTAGGTTGACTTAGTTGACTAATAAGTAATAAAGGCATTTATTTTTCCTTCATAAATATTTAAGCCCTCTTTTTTTTTTTTCTCAAAGCCCAGGCCAATTTTATTTAAAATAAAATT
Organism: Macaca nemestrina; assembly: GCF_043159975.1. NCBI lineage: Eukaryota > Metazoa > Chordata > Mammalia > Primates > Cercopithecidae > Macaca > Macaca nemestrina. The sequence goes on from NC_092131.1 coordinate 44,540,857, forward strand.
TTAATGCCAATTTTTAAACTTACAATTTACACAAAATTATAAACTTGTTTAATGAAAACTTTTTAGTTTGAAAGGATCACATTGCTGAGTGTTCACTTAAAATCTTGAGTGGGTTTGTGCTTTGGTAATTCTGCACATTTCAGGTTAAAAACATAAGTGGTATCTTCTATAGAGAGAATGGAGTGGATTTTTTTTTTTTTTTTTTTTTTTGAAACGGAGTCTCGCTCTGTCGCCCAGGCTGGAGTGCAGTGGCGCGATCTCGGCTCACTGCAAGCTCTGCCTCCCGGGTTCACGCCATTCTCCTGCCTCAGCCTCCCGAGTAGCTGGGACTACAGGCGCCCACAACCGCGCCCGGCTAATTTTTTGTGTTTTTAGTAGAGACGGGGTTTCACCGTGGTCTCGATCTCCTGACCTTGTGATCCGCCCGCCTCGGCCTCCCAAAGTGCTGGGATTACAGGCGTGAGCCACCGCGCCCGGCCTGGAGTGGATTTTATAGATGACAAACTTAGAGTGATTCCTTTTACTTTGCAAATTCATCACTTTCATTTTACAAAAGTTAAGACGTTAAGTCCAGTGAAATCCTTCTGTTCTGTGTATTTGAGGACTGATAGGCTAATCAGATCACCAGACTTTATATAGTTTAAGAGAGAATAGCATATCTGAATATTATAATGGACTTTCAGAGCAGGGTTTTATGGGCAAATGTTCTCTGATTTGTAAAACTTATATTTTATAATAATATTGGCTCATAATAGTAATTAGATTTTGTAGTGCTTGAAAAGGATCAGTAAAGTTTCTAGATATTTCGAATAGGCTAAAGTAGTTCTTTTCGTTTGCAAGTGATGACATCCTCTTTTAATACTTAAAAATGGTTTTCTACCTTTTGTATCTGAAGATTATTTTTTTGAAAACTTATATGGAATCTTATTTTTATGTTACAGTAGAATTAAGCATAGTTTCCTTCAGTAAGAATGTAAGCCCTGGGGTCACACATACCTGAGTTTGAATTCTAAGTTCACCATTAGAAGCCATTTGACTTTTTTTTCTTTTTCTTTTTTCCCTTGCATTGTTACCCGGCCTGGAGTGCAGTGATGCTATCTTGGCTCACTGCAACCTCCACCTCCCGGGTTCAAGCAATTCTTCTGCCTCAGCCTCCTGAGTAGCTGAGATTATAGGTGCCCACAACCATGCCCAGCTAAGTTTTTGTATTTTTAGTAGAGATGGGGTTTTGCCATGTTAGCCAGGCTGGTATTGAATCCCTGACTGTGTGATTCACCCGCCTTGGCCTCCCAAAGTGCTGGGATTACAGGCATGAGCCACCATACTCGGCCAGAAGCTGTTTGATTTTCTTATATCTTGATTTTCTTATATCTAAAACTGGGAGAGTAATAGAAGCCATATCATAGATTCAAATTAAATTCCAGAAAGCAGGTAAAACATTTAGCCTAGTGCTGGATACATTGTATGAGTTGAAGAATATTAACTACTATAATGATAGGAAAAGTGCACTATGGGAAGTGTTTACTAATGTCTGTTAGTTGATTTTTGTTCCTTTAACACATTACATGGATTCTTTCCATTTAAGGAAGAAAAATATGGAGTATATACAACTGTGAGAATTATACTTTTAAAGCAAAAAGGAGAAACTAGTTCTTACGGAATTTTCTCAGCATTACTGTTTAGTTAATGTCAGTCTGAGACAGATTTGTTGTTTCTGGAATCAGAAGTTAAAGTGGCTAATGTAATTATTTTCAAGGGAAATTCCATTTATGGAGCATTACCAGGTAAAATTATTATTAGATAAACTTTTCTTTTTTTTTTGAGACAGAGTTTCCCTCTTGTTGCCCAGGCTGGAGAGCAATGGTGTGATCTCAGCCCCCTGCAACCCCCACCTCCTGGGTTCAAGTGATTCTCCTGCCTCAGCCTCCCGAGTGACTGGGATTACAGGCATATGCCCCCACACCTGGCTAATTTTGTATTTTTAGTAGAGATGGAGTTTCACCATGTTGGTGAGGCTGGTCTCAAACTGCCAACCTTAGGTGATCTGCCCGCCTTGGCCTCCCAGAGTGCTGGGATTACAGGCGTGAGCCACCGTGCCCGGCCTAGGTAAACTTAATTTGGAAGTTGTTAGGCCGGGCGCGGTAGCTCACACCTGTAATCCTACTTAGCACTTTGGGAGGCTGCAGGTGGGAGGATCGCTTGAGCCCAGGAGTTCAAGACCAGCCTGGGAAACATGGGAAAACTCCATCTCTACAAAAATTAGGAAAATTAGCCAGGTGTGGGGGCATGCTCCTGTCGTCCCACCTACTCTGGAGGCTAAGGTGAGAGAATCACCTGAGTCTGGGAGGTCAGGGCTGCAGCAGTGAGCCGAGGTCATGCTGCTGCACTCCAGCTTGGGTGACAGAGTGAGACCCTGTCTCAAAGAGAAAGAGAGAGAGAGAGAGAAAGAGAGAAAGAGAGAAAGTTGTTTACCAGGACAGGATATTCAAATGTTTTTGTAATTGCTTATTTCTATCAGAGAATATAACTTCAGCACTCTCCTTATATTTGTCCTAATTATGCAACATTAAGACATATACAAACATAGAAATGTTTAAAAAGAATGATATTGAACAATATGAAATAGCGTTCTAATACTTTTGTGCCTCCATTTCTCTTGCCCATTCCCCAGCATACATACTGGTCTGGAACACAGCTTTGTTCTGATATTTTGATTCAAAGAGGGAACTTTTTCTTCGAGTTTTGAGCCATGTGAGTTTTGCAGCATTTTATTTTGAACCAGCAAAGGACTTAAGAGGGCCAGGCGAAGTGGCTCACTCCTGTAATCCCAGCATTTTGGGAGGCCGAGGCAGGCAGATCACTTGAAGTCAGGAGTTCGAGACCAGCTTGGCCAACACCCCGTCTCTATTAAAAATACAAAAAAAATTAGCCAGGTGTGGTGGCAGGTGCCTGTAATCTCAGCTACTTGGGAGGCTTAGGCAGGAGAATCTCTTCTTGAACCCATGTGGCGGAGGTTGCAGTGAGCTGAGATTGCACCACTGCACTCCATCCTGGGTACAGAGCAAAACTCCATCTCAAAAAAAAAAAAAAAAAAAAAAAGTTGAATGAGAAACTTCTTTCTTAGTGTACCTTCTTGAGGTCTTTCATTGGCTTTTAAGTTTATTGCACCTTAAGGAAACAATCTGAATTGAGGATTTTACCAGTTTAAAGAGTATCCCAGATGGCTCTTTGTTGATGGCTCTTATCCTGTGGTCAATGGGTGAGTTTTAGAGGGCCCTTGACCCTCTTGAAATTCCAGGGAGTATTTTACGTTTCTGTGCAGACTGACGCTTTTCTGGACAAAGGTTTAGAGTTTTCATCAGGCTCTCAAAGGAGTTTCTCCAAAGGCTAGGAACAGTTGTTTTGGGTGGTTGGCATGTTTTCTCACTCAGAGTGGAGAGAGAATTTGTCATCTCTCTCTGTAGAAGGAAGCTCTTATGACTAGAGGTTTCTTCTCCTATATTCCTTTCCTGATTTTTAATTCTTTTTGATACCAAATAGAATTTTAAAAGGTAGTTGAAGGGAGAAGTTACTACATGACTCTGGTGTGCGGTTGGCTGGAAAATTTTGATCTGCATCCTTTGAAAAATTCAGCTGGGTGAATAGGAATACCAGTGATAAAATTGAATGTGCCTCTAAAGAAACATTTTTCTGGAATGGCTGTGGACCTAGGAGAATTTGGGAGGAGAAACTCAAGTTGCTTCTGCTGGTAAAGAAATAGGTTAGCAATCAGTGAAGAAGAGATGTCTGTTGGTTTTTTGGTGTGCCAGGCAGTGTACCACATGGCGTCTCATTTAAGCCACATGCCCAACACCAAAAACAAGGGATGTTTGCTTTTAACTGAGGGGAAAGTAACTTGCCCACTCCAGCAGAGAGAGCCAGGGGTGGGACCCTAGGCCTATCTGGCTCTAAAGCTGGTAACTTCCTTGTTGTGGCCGTTAGCCATAAATGTGTGCAGGTGAGAACAGCTAACCACAATCTCGCTCATGCTGTGCTGGGGGTGATTTACGTTTTTGCAAGTACTCTAAAAATTACGAGGAGACTGAAGGTGGTGAGAAAGCAAAGTGGAGAAGAGAAGAATGAGGGGAGCAGCCAGGCCTGCAGCAGCACTGTGGGTGGTGATGGGGAGAGGTGTGGCGGAGTGGCCGGCTGTGGGCTCTGGGCTCCTCAGGAAGGCTGGCTAGGCCAGGGAGCTGGGCACAAGACGCTTCCCTGGGCCCCCCTGTGCAACTCATGCTGTGTCCTGGTGAAGGCATGTCGGTCATGTCAGTCACGGCATAGTAAGGAAGGGTTTGGTAAACTGGTAGCATTCTGGCTGCAGTGTCCTTGAACACTCATCCCTCCATCTTTGGGGAACTAACATTGTAGGAAAGAGCCTAGGTTCAAGTCTAGGTGATAATCCTAGCTTTGTGAACTGAGGTGCGTTACTTAAACCTCTTTGGAACGTCAGTTTCCCTTTTTGTAAAACGAGACTCATGCTGCCCAAGGTGGTTGTGAGGAGTAAGTGAGGCATTGTGGGTAAACTGCCTGAATAGTGGTTGGCTGCTTAATAAATATGCGTTCCCTCATCTTTCTGTTTGCCATTGGTCTTTCTTGAAGTCAGCCCTGTGGACCCGGATCTTGTTTCAGAATATGCAGTGTTGTGAGAGAAGCAGTCTGGCAAAAGTTCATCCGTTATGTAGGCACCATGAAAGACTTTTATCTCACAGTGATGTTAAATTTTAATTTAATTAATTCACGGCTGCTTGTGCCTGGAACACTGTTCAAAGTAAAGTGTTAAAACATTAAAAAGAACATGTAGCAAATTGAGACTTGGCACCATTTCAGGAAAAGTACTGTCTTCTAATAAGGGAGATACAGGCTTGAATTAACCTTTTACTGAAGTGCCCCCAGGAAACAATATCTGGCAATAGTAGGGCATACTCCTCCACCATATCTTATGAGGAAATATAGTGAGAATTCAGAGTAGGTTCAGGCTCCTAAGGGCTGTCTTCTCTTAGCAGTGTAGAAATCACAGCTGTTGTGTGCCTTACATATCATAAGCAAACAACACTCGTTTTGAATGAATGAGTATTTTGAATGCAAGGATATTTATAGCAAAGGTGAAGAGTTTTTTTGAGGGTCAGAAGGCTACTTTTGATCTTTATCTCATCAAATTAATTTTTCAGGAAGATAGCCATGCATCAGAAGGACTGGTGTTTTCCCTCAATTTGTGAGCAAAGATCAAAAGGACTGGAAAGCAGATTGACACAGGGGACTTTTTAAAGTAGAAGGAAGTTTCAGTACTCCCTGTCCTGTGAGGTGTTCTATACATCCATCTGCACTTGTCTCTCCAACTCCACCTACAACTGATACAACTAACTGGTGTTTTTTTTTTTTTCGAGACTGAGTCTTGCTCTATTTACCAGACTAGAGTGCAGTGGTGTGATCTCAGCTCACTGCAACCTCTGCCTCCTGGGTTCAAGGGATTCTCCTGCCTCAGCCTCCTGAGTAGCTGGGATTATAGGCATGTGCCACTATGCCTGGCTAATTTTTTCATTTTTAGTAGAGATGAGGTTTCTCCATGTTGGTCAAGCTGATATTGAACTCCTGACCTCGTGGTCTGCCCGCCTCCGCCTCCCAAAGTGCTGGGATTATAGGCATGAGCCATCATGCCCAGCCAGCTAACTGGTGTTTGTAACAGTAACCCGTCATCCAGAAATAATGCTCGTTTCACTTTAAGAAATTTAAAGCTATTTTAATCAAAAACAGTTTAGATGAAGTTCTAAAACTTATGTTGAATAGAGCTATATTGTATTATATTTAGATTTATGTCAACATTTTAAAAGGCAGTTCAAGTAACTGGAATTTATTTTAACTGTATTGGTTTAGTGAGATGTTCTAGAAATGGTATATGCTTTAGATACTCTTGGGCTTAGGAGTGGCAGACTCCACTCATACTCTTGAACTGTGGCAAGATGTGAATAAAATAAATTATATGCATGTGTTTTTCTTTTTTTTCTTTTTTGAGACAGAGTCTTGCTGTGTCGCCCATGCTGGAGTGCAGTGGTGCGATCTCGGCTCACTGCAAGCTCTGCCTCCCTGCTTCACACCATTCTCCTGCCTCAGCCTCTCCAGCAGCTGGGGCCACAGGCGCCCTCCACCACGCCTGGCTAATTTTTTTTGTGTGTGTGTTTTTTAGTAGAGACGGGGTTTCACTGTGTTAGCTAGGATGGTCTCAATCTGCTGACCTTGTGATCCGCCCGCCTGGGCCTCCCAAAGTGCTGGGATTACAGGCGTGAGCCACTGCACCCGGCCATGCATGTGTTTTTCTAAACGTGTATGAAGCAAACAGCTGTGAAAGAAGTTCGTCTAGGACCTGGCTAACTCAGTCTCCTCAAGGGCTTTAAATTCTCATTTTTATAATCGTTAACAGTGGGCTGTGCGATTCTGTCCATTTATTCATTCGTTCAACACATTTCTGTTGAGCCATACGATACACCAGACATTGTTCTGGGAATACAGTGGTGAGCATAACAGGATTGGTCTCTGATATGGAGAGATAGATATTAATCAACTGAACAGACAAAGATAGAATTCCAACAATGGCAAGTGCTTTTGGAGAAATAGGGGGGGCATTCAGGGAAGGTTTCTCAGAGGAAGTGATTATGCTGAGAGAAGAAGACAGGGCAGGTAGGTTGATAAGGTTCTTCTCAAAAGACTGTTGTAGCTGGAGATCAGAGACTGGATGGGCTATTAAAGTTTTCTGGGGTGAAATCCTCAAGGCTGAATTAAGAGTTTGTCTGTAGGAGCCAGGCACGGTGGCTCACGCCTGTAATCCCAGCACTTTGGTTGGCCAAGGTGGGTGGATCCACGAGGTCAGGAGTTCGAGACCAGCCTGACCAACATGGTGAAACCCCATCTCTACTAAAAATACAAAAATTAGCCGGGCGTGGTGGCGCATGCCTGTATGCCTGTAATCCCAGCTACTCAGGAGACTGAGGCAGGAGATTGCTTGAACCCAGGAGGTGGAAGTTGCAAAGAGCCGAGATCATGCCGCTGCACTCCAGCCTGGACAACAGAGCAACTCTGTCTAAAAAAAAAGAAAAGAGAGTTTGTCCTTAGGCCAGGCGCGGTGGCTCAACATGCCTGTTATGGCAGCACTTTGATCACCTGAGGTCAGGAGTTCGAGATCCCCCCGCTGGCCAACACGATGAAACCCTGTCTCTACTAAAAATACAAAAAAAAAAAAAAAAAAAAAAAAAAAAAAAGCTGAGCTTTGTGGTGTGTGCCTGTAATCCCAGCTACTCGGGAGGAGAATCACTTGAACCCAGGAGGCAGAGGTTGTGTCTCAAGGAAAAAAAAAAGAAAAAAAAAGACCAGGCGCGGTGGCTCAAGCCTGTAATCCCAGCACTTTGGGAGGCCGAGACGGGCGGATCACGAGGTCAGGAGATCGAGACCATCCTGGCGAACACCGTGAAACCCCGTCTCTACTAAAAAATACAAAAAAATTAGCTGGGCGAGGTGGTGGGCGCCTGTAGTCCCAGCTACTAGGGAGGCGGAGGCAGGAGAATGGCGTGAACCCGGGAGGCGGAGCTTGCAGTGAGCCGAGATCGGGCCACTGCACTCCAGCCTGGGCGACAGAGCGAGACTCCGTCTCCAAAAAAAAAAAAAAAAAGAGTTTGTCCTTGATTCCAAGAACATTTGTACACCCTCAAATATACAACCACAGAATATATAAATCACCTCTGGATCCCCCACCCAGTCATAAGGAATAATATTTTCTCCTCATGTTTACATATTTTTTCTTTTTTTTTGAGACGGAGTCTCGCTCTTGTTGCCCAGGCTGGAGTGCAGTGGCGCGATCTCGGCTCACTGCAAGCTCCGCCTCCCGGGTTCAAGCGATTCTCCTGCCTCAGCTTCCCAAGTAGCTGGGACTATAGGCATGTGCCACCACGCCCGGCTAATTTTGTGTTTTTAGTAGAGACGGGGTTTCTCCATGTTAGGCTGATTTCGAACTCCCGACCTCAGGTGATCTGCCCGCCTTGGCCTCCCAAAGTGTTGGGATTACAGGCGTGAGTCACTGCGCCTGGCCTCTTTTTTTTTTTTTTTGGAGTCTCGCTCTGCCGCCCAGGCTGGAGTGCAGTGGCCCGATCTCAGCTCACTGCAAACTCCGCCTCCCAGGTTCATGCCATTCTCCTGCCTCAGCCTCCCGAGTAGCTGGGACTACAGGCGCCCACCACCACGCCCGGCTAATATTTTGTATTTTTAGTAGAGACGGAGTTTCACCGCGTTAGCCAGGATGATCTCGATCTCCTGACCTAGTGATCCGCCCGCCTCGGCCTCCCACGGTGCTGGGATTACAGGCCTGAGCCACCGCGTCCAGCCTTTTTTTTTAAGTGAAAGCAAGTTTAAGAAAGTAAAGGAATAAAAGAATGGCTACTCTGTAGGCAGAGCAGCCTGCATATTCTTGTATTTTTATTGTTCCATGTGATAATTTATAATAGCATTATGATGGAAGATCACTTTGAGGTAGTCTTATTGTTGGAGTTGGAATTTTAAAAAGTTCTCTTGTCATGGTAACATTGTGCTTATTGTATTTTTATGATATTGAGGTTTCCAGGAAAACAAGTTACTTCATCATTGCTTGCCTTTTAAAAGTATTGCTGATTTACTTTTAGACCATAAAAATGAAATGTACCACAACAAAAACATCAAGTCTCTTAAAAAAAAAAAACTGTAGATAAAATCTGTGCGGGCACTGTGGCTCACCCCTGTAATTGCAGTGATTTGGGAGGCTGAGGTGAGAGGATCTCTTGAGGCCAGGAGCTTGAGACCAACCTGGGCAGCAGAGTGAGACCCCTGTTGCTACAGAAGAAAAAAAAATTAGCCTGGCATGCCGGTAGTCCGAGCTACTCCAGAGGCTAAGGCAGGAGGATCCCTTGAGCCCAGGAGTTTGAGGCTGCAATGAGCCATGATTGCATCACTGCACTCCAGACTGGGTGACAGAGTGAGACCAATAAATAAACAAACAAACAAATCTGGGCCGGGAATATTGGCTTATGCCTGTAATCCCAGTGCTTTGGGAGACTGAGGCAGGAGGATTGCTTAAGGCCAGGAGTTCGAGGCTGCAGTGAGCTGTGATTGCATCACTGCACTCCAGCCTGGGTGACAGAGCGAGATCCTGTCTGTAAAAAATAAAATTAATAAAATAAAATCTATCTGTAGGCTCAACTATGTGTTCTATGGATGCCACTGTGTTATTAAAGTACACAATCTTAAGTTTTTATGTGTTTTAATTCACTATTTTATGAACTACTGCTTGGAATAGTGGGGAACATAATGCAATAGATTTAATTCATTAAGAGATTAAAAGTTGGCCGGGCGCGGTGGCTCAAGCCTGTAATCCCAGCACTTTGGGAGGCCGAGACGGGCGGATCACGAGGTCAGGAGATCGAGACCATCCTGGTTAACACGGTGAAACCCCGTCTCTACTAAAAAATACAAAAAACTAGCCGGCCGAGGTGGCGGACGCCTGTAGTCCCAGCTACTCGGGAGGCGGAGGCAGGAGAGTGGCGTGAACCCGGGAGGCGGAGCTTGCAGTGAGCTGAGATCCGGCCACTGCACTCCAGCCTGGGTGACAGCGCGAGACTCCGTCTCAAAAAAAAAAAAAAAAAAGAGATTAAAAGTTTAGAAGATTAGATCTAGTATTATCATCAGTACCAGTTGAAGTTCATTAAATGAGAAAGCAAGCAACAGTTAAACCGCAGTTAGGCGAAGCAATTAACATTGGTGGTGTTATGGTTACTGTGAAGACTGGAAAAATAAATAATTGAAAGTATTTCGAATTTGACAAATTGAATGAAGTTAAAAATTGAATCCACCTCCTTGTCACTTGCTAATTTTAAATTTTCCTGAGCTATTATAGTTTAAATTATTGAGAATTATCTGCACTGCATTTTGTGGGTGGTGAAAATTGAGTGGAGTGAGTGCTTTACAGTACCAGTGCTTGAAGCGGAACTGGATTTGTGATGGTTTACATAAGGAAGAAGGCATCATCCATGATTATGTCAGACTCTGACCTGACAGAGAGAGTCTAACAAAACAAATAAAGGACTATAGAGCTTGGGGCTTTTGATAGTCAGTGCTTAAATGACCACTCTTGTACCTAAATGGTTAATTAATTTCAAAATGTTTTTAGTCATTTCATGGCTAGTCAGACTGTGCATTCCTGTGAGCCCAAATCTATATTTAATATCAAAATATTCTTGGTAAAATTATGTTTCTTCACAGTTTTACTTAATGGAATATTCTTTTTCATTCGTGTGTTAATGTAGGGCACTACACCTACATTTCTTGACTGGGAGGATATCCTATTTTTATTTTATTATTTTTTTTGAGCAAGACTAGTAATAATTATGTACTGTCGTAACAGAATAATTTTACCACACCAGGGTGGCATAGTTAACAAATGATACTCATTTGTGCCCACAGATGCAAGGATAGTTGACCAATTCTCTGCCTCTTAAATAATACATATTTTTTGAGTCATAAGACTTAGGTTTCAAGTGGATCCTGTTAAGTTGATCTCTTTGTATGCTACGTTTAGGGAAGTGAGTGTTTGTTTTTAAAAATCTATTTAGTTTGTCCATAGACTAAATTGTTTAAGCAAAACAATATATCACTATATATTATATATTAGGTTTGCTATTGAGCTCTAAAAAGCGTTCAGAAAGAATTTTTGAGTGAAGTAACATTTGGAAGCTGTCAAAGTTAGTACATTTCTGAAACGAAGGATTAGCCTAGCCAAATGTAAGCTGCTTTGCTTTATGACAGATGTGAAAGCATTGTGTTCACCTGTCTTCCCAGCTGGTGTGTGTTGAGTTGGGGAGGTTGGAGAATGGGGAATTGGATGTGTGTGATGATCTTGGCTATCTTGCCTGTGAAACATTGGGATTGGTGGTGGTTGCCAAATGTAGGAAAGAGGTTGATGCTACGTGGACAGATAGGAAATAGCTGTTAACCTAACACCTTTCATTCAGTGGGAGCATTGAAAAGTCTTTTAAACAAAATCCAAAGAAGTTGCTAGGAGTTTTGCAAAAGTATCTTTGCAGCAGGTGGCTTAGAATATGAATTTCATATTGTGTTAAGCATTTTTTCTTCATCTGTGAACTTTTACTTAAAGCTATTTTTATGAACTGAAATTATGGATTTGTTGCATGCATGCAATTTTGATTAGCAATGAAACCTGTATTTAGTCTTTATTCTAACTTAGATTTTTTCTTTTTCTTCCTCATGGGAAGTTATGGTTATTACAATGTCCAAAACACTCATTTCTCATTCTTATCTCAAGATAATGAGCGTTGTCATTGACATGTCTTCAGTTTCTGTTGAGATAAGAAAATGTATTCACCCTTGTGGAATTTTCCTTTCATAATGAATTTAAATAAAATAAGTGGCTATGATCTGGTATGGTGGCTCACACCTGTAATCCCAGCACTTCGGGAGGCCGAGGCCGGTGGATCACGAGGTCAGGAGTTCGAGACCAGCCTGGCCAACATGGTGAAACCCTGTCTTTACTAAAAGTACAAAAATTAGCTGGGCGTTGTGGCAGGCGCCTGTAATCCCAGCTTCTCCAGAGGCTGAGACAGGAGAATTGTTTGAACCCAGGAGACGGAGGTTGCAGTGAGCAAGATCACACCATTGCACTCCAGCCTGGGCAACAGAGTGAGACTCCGACTGAATGATACTGTTCACAAAAACAACATTATGTATGTTTGAAGTAGGTATATAACGAGGGAAACCAAGGCTCCAAGAAATCACTGACAGTGCAGAATTCAGTAAGTGTGATTGAATTGGAATGTCAATCAGAATTGTTTTCTAAGTTATCTTCTTGACTTGGTAGATGCTGAAGTTTCTATTCTCCCTTGAGTTCTTACTTTTTATTCTAAAGAATTTGAATAATTCTCAGACTCTCAAGCGAAAGCTTCAATCAGAGGAGGGTATTTCAGTTGTGTTTCATTGCTGTTTGACCTCAGCTTTATTGAAGCTTGAGATAGTGTCCCATATAGTTGTTTATTTTCTCCCATCTGTTAACACTTTTTTTTTTTTTTTTTTTTTTTGAGACGGAGTCTCACGCTGTTGCCCAGGCTGGAGTGCAGTGGCGCGATCTCGGCTCACTGCAAGCTCCGCCTCCCGGGTTCCCGCCATTCTCCTGCCTCAGCCTCCTGAGTAGCTGGGACTACAGGCGCCCGCCACCGCGCCCGGCTAATTTTTTGTATTTTTAGTAGAGACGGGGTTTCACTGTGGTCTCGATCTCCTGACCTTGTGATCCGCCCTGTTAACACTTTTGACATTTATTTTTTTCTTCTGTTTTCCTCTCTCTTAGTAGTTTTGCAGGTGGGCTTGCTTAGGGTTGTACAGAGGTATGGCCCGGTCAGAAATACGGAAGTGGCATGGGAGCTGGGGAGACTGAAGATAAAGACATAGAGATACTGCATGTTCAGCAGGGTAGAGTTACGGAAAGAGGGATAGGTTTGGGAGCTAGGCAGAAATCTTAGAATTCTAGTCAGTTTTCCTTGTAAGCTAGGTGACTTTGGACAGATGACCTTCTCACAGCCTCTGTTTGCTTATCTGTAAAGTGGTGATAATATCGTCTGCCTTGCGGGATTCATTTTAGAGGTGATATATGTGAAATGCCTAGAGTAGCAGCTAAACATGATAGGCGCTTGGTAATTGACAGTTGTCATGATATTTCCATCTTTGAGGTCAGAGAAATGGTCAATATTCCATGTCCATTTATGATTATATTCTTGCTCTCTAGGATAGTGCCCCTCTCATCTTCACTGCTTAGAGTACCTGCTGAGGGAAACTATCCTTTCAGGCAGAAAAGGAATTCTTCATGTTTTTAAAGCAGTGCCGATTCTTACTATAGTATTGCTTCTTACTCATTACTTTTTCTTTTCTGGTTTGCATCTTAAATATTCTTCTAGAGAGTCTCTCTCTCTCTCTTTTTAATGAAGAGAGTTTTTGTGTAATGTAGTGTAATAAACTGAACATAGCTTTAAAGGCAGAGATGTATGATTATGGCTTGCTCTGGTTAGCAGGAAAGGTGTGCTTTGGACAGAGCATAGTCTGTGAAAGACCCATGAGTATCAAAGGTGGCCAAACGCTTTGAAAGACTCTGGGCATAAGGTTCCTTTTCTGGTTTTATCATCAATCTTTTCAGTTGTGACTGAGAGCTGGCGGTGTCTGGCATGTAGGAGGTGTGGAGTAAGTGTTTACTGAATGAATAAATATGATGATACTTCAGATACAAAGATTTAGTGGGGTCTAAATTTATTGGGTAGTATTTATTTGATTAGATTTGAAGAGCAGAAGTAGTATACAAACATTAAGTGACTTTTGCTGCAGCCTTGACAATAAAACAAACTGAGTTTCCTGTCATATCTGGGGCTTACACTGGACGGAGATTTGTTGGTTCACAAGAATTGCTGCTGACATTAACCTGGCACTTTGCAGTTCTCCTTGAAATATGCCATAGAAAACACTGGGCTGGAGCCCAGGACCTAAAGAGCACAATACCTTTGTGTCTGGCGGATGTGCAAGTGGAAGAGTGAGCTGAGGGCGAGGGTGTGATATTCTAGTCCTTTCTCTTACCCTGGCCCCTCTTGGCTTATAGGGATTCATATCAGCTCAGAGGCCCCAGTTCTGGCTCATCACCATTAATGAAAGATAAGTGCTATATAAGTTCCTTCTCTGGTCTTCCGTGTAGTTTCCCTTCCACTCACATGGACACCCAGGCTCTCTTTATTTTTGTTTGATGTGTGTTCAGGAAATATAAAAAGCTTATTTTAATTCCAGCTTTCAGTAAACAATTAGAAAGGAAAAGTTTCTGTTTGTTGTTGCAGGAACCCCTCCCCGTCTCAATCCCCTGCCTCCCAGCCTCTACAATTGGTTCATTTTTTTTTTTATGCAGGAAGTGAATTTTAGGTTCTCCATGTTTTTATCCCTTCATTAGTATGTATAATTAAGAGGTAACAGGATTTGATGTGGTTTTCTTTTTTTTTTTTTTTTTTTTTTTTTTGAGACGGAGTCTCGCTCTGTCGCCCAGGCTGGAGTGCAGTGGCGCGATCTCGGCTCACTGCAAGCTCCGCCTCCCGGGTTCATGCCATTCTCCTGCCTCAGCCTCCCGAGTAGCTGGGACTACAGGCGCCCACAACCGCGCCCGGCTAATTTTTTGTATTTTTAGTAGAGACGGGGTTTCACCGTGGTCTCGATCTCCTGACCTTGTGATCCGCCCGCCTCGGCCTCCCAAAGTGCTGGGATTACAGGCGTGAGCCACCGCGCCCGGCCTGATGTGGTTTTCTAAAGTTTTATGTAACATGAGAAGCACACTTAGTGAGTGGTTCATATTTTTGAAAGATTATACAGTATTTGAGGGGAGATTTTCTTTTACTGGAACCTCGTTTTCTACGCTCTTCATTTTGCTGGGCATAATTTGATAAGACTTAGCCTATCCTTATCCTTTTTACTTGAGGGCAATGCCGTGTGTAGTTTGAATACGCCAGTGCATGATCCTGAGAGGCCTTTCTTTGGTGAGTGTATCTTCAGAAACAGAATCAGGATCCATCTTCAGGAATTTTCTTTCTTCCTGAAGACTCATTTCCACATGTCAAGTATAAACTAGGCCTATAAACTCTAGTGAGTGGTTTCATGTAACCATCCAAACAGTTTCTGTTTCAGTTCCAAAAAAGGCAATTTTTCCCCCCAGCCATTAAATAGCTGAGTTTTTTTTTGTTGTTGTTGTTATTGTTTTTTTCTTGGCAGGGGGCAGGGCGGCCGAGAGTGGGGTTTTCCACTGCTGCTGGTGGGTTTTCTTTGGTGATAGGTGATGAGATGTTTCAGAAACCAAGCCATCTTAATACTAGTTGTTTAAAACTCAATATATAATACTAATGTTAGGTTTTTACAGAGTTTGAAAAGCTTGACAGAACATTTATAGGTAGGGAGGATTCTACTTAATTTATAAGGGTAGCTTGGAAGATATGTTTTAGTTTCCAAAATTACAGTATGTGACAATTAACTTTGTTTTAAAATTTTTTTTTATTTTTTATATTACATTAGTTATCATAAGTAACAGCAATTAATTTGGAAAAGAGAAATGGCCTAGAAGGAGATACGAGGAAACTTAACACTGGTCATCTTTGGAGAATAGGAATGGAAGGTTTCACTTTCTACCTTGACATTAAAAAAATTAGTTAAAAACAGAACGGTAGTTATGTGTCTTAAATCTGCCTTTCCAATTAATAGAAAGTAACAACTACTGAGAAGAAAAATGATATCTGTGAACATTGGTGATCATCACATTAAGCCTTTGTATGATCAGTTACAGAGTCTACCAGAGACTTTCAATACAGCATAAATGCTTCTACTCTTAAGTATTATTTGTGGTATGTATGTTTGCCCTCTATCCTTCCATCCACCCAACATCTGTCTACCCATCTGTCTGTATCTGCTAAGGAAGAGAAGTGCAGCTTGGTTTCTTTTGTGTAAGGAAAGAGCTTAATTGCTCCTCTATCTAGATGATCTTGAAAGAGCCTTATTTTTGATGTTTGGCAAGAGGGTAAAGTACTTAGTAGTTTTCAAAAATGGTATGTGGGACATTGAAAAGATAAATTGTATTGGTGTGAAATCTTTTGTTTTCAGTGTTCTGAGATTCTTTTTTTTTTTTTTTATGACAGAGTCTTGCTCTGTCGTCCAGGCTGGAGTGCAGTGGCACAATCTCAGCTCACTGCAAGCTCTGCCTTCCAGATTCAAGCAATTCTGCCTCAGCCTCCTGAGTAGCTGGGATTACAGGGGTGCGCCGCCACGCCTGGCTACTTTTTTGTATTTTAGTAGAAACGGGGTTTTACCATGTTGGCCAGGCTGGTCTCAAACTCCTAACCTCATGTGATCCACCCACCTCAGCCTCCCAAAGTGCTGGGATTACAGGCGTTAGCCACTGCACCTGGCTGAGATTCTTATCTTGGTAATTTTTTGCACAGAGAACTCAGCTCCCTATCGTACCACATTTTAATGAGCTACACAGTAATTTATGACTTGAGCTCTTTCCTTTTCTAATCAGCTCATCAACACCAAGACCGTTCTATGTCAATTTACTTTAGAATTGAAATTTTACTTTTTGTATAATGCTATTAGGTGGCTTGTATTTGATTTGGGGGATGAATAGATTTTGAGTCAGCGTTTGCTGCTTAACAAACCACTCCACAACTTGGTGGCTTAAAACAACAGCCATTTATTTAGTTCACCATTTTGTGGTTTGGCAGTTTCAGCTGGACTCAGCCATGTGATGGTTCTCATTTCCTCTGGGCTCACTCATGAACATGCCGTTAGATGGATATTCTCACTCACATATCTGATGGTTGGCTAGTGCTACAGGGATACCTGGGCTTTGTGAGTTTCATCATCCAGCAGGTTAGCCTGGGCTTGTCCACATGGTGGCTTATGGGTTTCTCTAAAGCAGTAAGAGAGGGCAAATGCAAATGCTTAAGAACTTTTCAAATCTCTGTTTGCATCATGTTTGCTATTGTCCCATTGGCCAAAGTGAGTTACAAGGCCAGCTGAAATTCCAAGGATGGAGAAAGACTCTACCTCTTTGTGGGAGGAGCTCTAAAATTATACTGCAGTGGCATGAACACAAGGAGGGAAAGAATTTGTGGCCATTTCTACCATCTGCCATAAATGTACTTGGGACTTCCCACCTTGGTTCAACGGATATTGTCTTTATTTTGAAATATGTCTAGAATCCAACCACTTCTCACTATCTTCTCTGCCTCCTTTGCTACCTCGTAGTCCAAACCACTATCATCTTTTGCCTCCCAACAGGTTCCCTGCTGCTTCCATCTTTTCCCCTGTGTTCTACACAGCAGCCAGAGCAAGCTTTTAAAAATAGAAGTCAGATTATGTCACTCCTCTGTTCAAAACCTTCCACTGGCTTCTCATTTCATTCAGAATAAAATTTAAATTACCTTCTGAGGCTACAAAACTTTACATGATGTGGCTCTTTCTTCGACCTCATCTTAACTCACTGCTCTTAGCCACACTCCCTCCTTGCTGTTTCTCAAACACACTAACAGGCCGTAGGGCTTTGCATTTGTGGTTTTCTCTACCAGATACTCAGCATGTCTCCTTCCTTTACTTCTTTAAGGTCTCTGTTTATATGTCACTTTCTCAGAGAGGTGGTCAATGATACACTACATAAAATAACATTCTTGCTTACCAGTCTCTGGCTTGCTGTATTTTACTCCTTAGACTTACCACCACCTGACAATTGTTTATTTTCTATCCCCTCCAGTTAGACTGTGCGCTCCATGAGGCAGTGACCTTGAGTATTTTGTTTGCTGTTTATCCCCAGTACCTAGAACAGTGCCTAGTGCAGGGTGTATGCCACTTAAGCCTCAGCAGAATCACTGTCCAGTGACATTCATCACCTGGTCTTAGTGTTGGCTCATCCCTAGAAGTGAGGTGAGGTCTGTGTCCCATTGTTGCTGGGCTAGAGGCAGCTGATTTCCTCCCATTCTTTGATGCTCAGTTGGACCAGTATCGTGATATTTAAGGAAAGGTTCATCCTATCCCCTTTTGCCAACACAATTTTAATTTGATGACTTTGTGGTCATTTTTCTTTATAAATACCCATCTTCATGGATTTAAATATATAATCATTGGATGCTTATGGTTTACATAAGTGTATGAATATTCATATGTATGTTTTTTTGAAGAGGGTGGCACATGGAGCAAACACTTTTTACTTAGGCATGGATGCTCAGGTAGTGGTGTTGATGCCTTCTTTGTGTATTCTTGAAATTTCTGCAAGCTCCCAAACCTTTTTATACTCAGATCTATGTACCAAATTGCTCAGGTCCCAGTGGGCCAGACTTCCACTGAGTGTTAGCTAACTCAGGGATAGAGTTGCTGTCCTTCAAGTATAGTTTGTCTCTCAGATGGCTTTCCCATAGCTGATTCTCAGGCTTTGAATATGGATTCTGTTAGTCCACAGGCATTGACTCCATTTGCAGTTGTGTGCTTGTAACAAACACATAGTCAAACCTCTAACATTTGGAATAATGAGATGAGATGGGAATGAGTAGGAGGAAGGGCAGCCTGGTTTAGTGAAATATCTGATGCACAGAATATTTAAAAATAGGCCTGGCATAGTGACTCACGTGGCCTGTAATCCCAGCACTTTGGGAGGCTGAGGCAGGTGGATCACTTGAGGTCAGGAGTTCAAAACCAGCCTGGCCAACATGGCAAAACCCTGTCTCTACTAAAAATACAAAAATTAGCTGGGTGTGGTGGTGTGCATCTGTAATCCCAGCTACTCGGGAGGCTAAGGCACGAGAATCGCTTGAACCTGGAGGCAGAAATTGCAGTAAGCTGAGATCGTGCCACTGCACACCAGCTTGGGTGATAGAGCAAGACCCTGTTTCAAAAAAAAAAAAAAAGGAATATTTTAAAATAAAGGTAATTATGTTAATTATATGATTTTAAAATTATAGCGCATGTCATAGACTAAGATACAACTGGGATATGAGTCCCATAAGCAACTGTAATGGAAATATTTGCAGTCTACACAGGCCTAGAGAAGAAGTGGAGGATTTTAAGCAGCAAAGTCTGTGGAAGAGTTATTTGACTCAGACTTTGAAGGCTAAAGAACTAGATAAATCTAATTTGTTGAAACCTTTGATTTAAAAAAGTTACTGATTTTTATATTAATGGACCTGAAGATGTTCAGGTGCAGATTAACTTGTACTTGATTAGAATCACATTCTTCAAGTGTAAAATAGAAATTTTGCAGTGGAAAAGCTGAGACATGTGATTTCTCTGCCTGGCTTCTTCTGGACATTAAGGTAACTCTCACTGGAGATGTCTCCCATTCCAGAAGTGGACATTTATGTTTCGCTGCCCCAAAGCTGGTTGAATTAGAAAGCTGGAAAGCAAAGCAAGAGCTTTAAATATTTAGTGGAACGAGGGTGCTGATAATGACAGTCGGGATTGTGGGGCTCTTCTGGACTCTGGCTTCTTATGAGAGGAAGGGTTAAGAACATCCCCTTTTGGGGAAGACAAGCTAGGACTTCAGTCCAGTTTTGCCGTTTACTATTGGAGTGATCTTAGATAAGTTATTTAACCTCTCTATGCCTCAGTTTCCTTGGTGGTAAAAAGGGGGATAATGAGAGGGCTCATACTTTAGAGTTGTAAGGATTCATTGCAGTCATATGTGGGAAAGGCTTATTGTAGATGCTCAGGAAATGTTAGCTAATATATATAGAAGGCCTATTTTCTTAAGAATTCAGGAAAATGATACCAGAAGGGCTTAAATGGGCACCCGGGACACAGTTTTATGTGCCATTGTGGTCCCTATGAAACTAGTGAATATATGCAGTTGTTTTGTGAGAGTGACAGAACAAAGAGTGACAGAGGGAGGGGGTTGCCATAGCATTGGGGTAAACAAGTGAGCGGAGTGGTCTAGAGAGGAAAGCATTTGTGTGCACAGTGGCTCCAAAGAGGTGTGTGAGGTGTGCAAGGAGGGAAGAGCATACACCTGGTAATGGGGGCCTGAGAGCTGCAGGGGTTGGAAGATAACACTGGTATGTGTAGAAGTGTGTGTAGGGGTGGGAAGGAGGGTGGAGTGAGGATTTATGGGCTTGGATCAGGCTATTAGGTTGGATCCCAAAGGCATTAGGTGCCACTCAGGCTAGATCTCTACGAAGAGGAATCACGCAAACTGAGGCTCCAGAAGAAAAGAGTTCTTTCTGTGGGTTTATGCTAGATTCCTAGGGTCAGGCTTCTCAAACTTATCTAATCAAGTGCCCCTAGGCATAAGAGAGTTACCCTTGCTGGGACCTGCGCGGTGGCTTGCGCCTGTAATCCCAGCACCTTTGGGAGGCCGAGGTGGGCGGATCACGAGGTCAGGAGATGGAGACCATCCTGGCTAACACGGTGAAAACCCATCTCTACAGGCCGGGCGCGGTGGCTCAAGCCTGTAATCCCAGCACTTTGGGAGGCCGAGGCGGGTGGATCACGAGGTCAGGAGATCGAGACTATCCTGGCTAACATGGTGAAACCCCGTCTCTACTAAAAATACAAAAAACTAGCCGGGCGTGGTGGCGGGCGCCTGTAGTCTCAGCTACTTGGGAGGCTGAGGCGGGAGAATGGCGTGAACCCGGGAGGCGGAGCTTGCAGTGAGCCGAGATCACGCCACTGCACTCCAGCCTGGGAGACACAGCGAGACTCCGTCTCAAAAAATAAAAAAATAAAAAAAAAAAAAAGAAAACCCATCTCTACTAAAAAATACAAAAAATTAGCCGGGCGTGGTAGCTGTCGCCTGTAGTCCCAGCTACTCGGGAGGCTGAGGCAGGAGAATGGCGTGAACCCGGGAGGCGGAGCTTGCAGTGAGCTGAGATCGCGCTGCTGCAAGGACTCCTGCCTGGGCAACAGAGCGCAACTCCGTCTCAAACTTGCTGCAGTTTTTTTGAAGTCTTGTTTATTTATTTTTTAGTTTTTTTATTTTTAAAAATTCAGAGATTTTTGCATTTCATATTTGTTTCTTTTCATTCTAAACATTGGTGTTTTTAGTAAAGTTAATCGCACCGAGGGAGAAGTGCCATGTTTATCTTATGGCTTCTAAAAGAAACCCACACTGCCCTTCTGAGATTAATCCAGGAGCAAGGTAATTAACAGTTAGGGTAGTTGGATGCCAGGAAAGAGAGAGGTCTTTAGAAGGGGCCTCGTACTCATAGCAGGTAGGCAGTTGGTATTCCCTCATTGCTTCTTCTAGGCCTCTGAGGCCCCAAATCCTTTCTGTAAGGCAACTTGTGGCTTTTTGAAGGCCCACTGATGGTCCTTTAGTGCTCACTACTTACCCAAGCTGCTGAGATTCTTCCTTGTGCCCACTGCAGCAGTGGCCTGGGACAGGAAGTAAGGTGCATTTAATACTCTTGTCCCAGGCTGGGCGCCTTGGCTCACACCTGTAACCTCAGCATTTTGGGAGGCTGAGGTGGTTGGATCACTTGAGGCCATGTTTTGCTTTGCTTTGCTTTGCTTTTAAAACCAGGACTCTGCCCTTCTTAGTGAAGCATATTGGGGGGCAGAGAGGCATACTGATTGGGATTTTTCCAAATGGTTTTCCTCACATCCTGACATCCGAACCTCTTAAATAAGGACTTTCAAGGCCCTCATGCAATTCTGGTAGTTTCAGTATATCTAAGAGAAGACAGATTATTAATGATTTTCAGATGTGAAATTCATTAAACTATATAAGAAATGAAAGTGCTTTTGGGGAAGGATAATACTAGGGAGTATTGAAACAGAACATCTAAAACAATTGTTTTCCTTGCAGTGTTAACATGTGATATAAATGTGGTGTTTTTGTCTTTACTGCTTGCCTTATGTTACCTCCTTGCTCTGGAACAGTTGTTTTCAGACTTCAGTATGTATAGGAATCACCTGAGAAATTGGTTGGAGTTGTTGATTTGCTATCTTTTACCTGGGGATGTGCAGTACAGATGGTTCAAATGCTTTTTGAGCAGACTGGATATTGCTTTGGAAGTGTCATAGTGTTCGTTTCTAACCTCTACATAGTGGCCTGTTCCTGCCTGTCACCTCACACCCTGCATTCTTCAATGACCTCAGTGCCTTTGCTTTATTCATTCCTCCCAAGATGGAAATTAATCTTCTGTCTCCTTAGGGCTCAGCTCAAGAGGAGACCTTCCCAAGAAGCTTTCTGTCTAGTCTAGCTCACTCTGATGATGCCTTTCCCAAAACCCCTCTGTACATACAGTAGTTAAAAAAAAAAAAAAGGCTAACTTTCCCTGTTTGGCTCTTGTAGGTATTATGTAATTTTTTATTTATGGTCTGTATTGCTCACTGGACCATTCCTGTATATTGCATTGCTTTACTGGTTATCTTTCAAGGTTCCCATGTACAACTTCAGAGGGTGTGCAGTGCATAGTATTAATGTGCTGTTCCTCTGTCTTTGTATTTTTGTTTTTGAGATGAGGTTTCTTGCTATGTTGCCCAGGCTGGTCTTGAACTCCTGGGCTCAAGGGATCCTCCCGCTTTAGCCTCCTAAGTAGCTGTGTGTGCCACTACACCTGGCTTCTCTGTCTTTCTATGTAAAAAATAGTTTATTTCTCTTAATAAGATTTCAAGTGCCTTGAAAGTAGGAATAATCTTAGATTTTGTATTTTTCATAGCATCCAGTAACTTTATATTTAGGCTTCTCCTCCTTTTCCTCCTCCTCCTCCTCCTTCTTCCCTTCCCTTCCCTTCCCTTTCTCTCTCTTTCTTCGTCTTCCTCTGTCCTCCTTCTTCTCCTTCTCTTTCTCCTCCTCCTCCTTCTCTCCTTCTTCTTCTTCTTCTTTCTTTTTTTTTTTTTTTTTCCTAATTTAAGACAAGATCTCACTCTGTCACCCAGGCTGGAGTGCAGTGGCGCCATCTCGGCTCACTGCAACCTCCACCTCCGGGCTCAGGTGATCCTTCCACTTCAGCCTCCCAAGTAGATGGGAGTACAGATGTGCGCCACCAGGCCTGGCTAACTTTTTAATTTTTTGTAGAGGTGGCATCTGTCCATGTTGCCCAGTCTGGTCTCTAGTTCCTTGGCTCAAGTGATCCACCTGCCTTGGCCGGCCTCCCAAAGTGCTGGGATTACAGGTGTGAGCCACTGTGCCTGGCTTCTTTTAATCTTTTTAGTCTGCCAGGCACGGTAGCTCACGCCTGTAATCCCAGCGCTTTGGGAGGCTGAGACAGGTGGATCGCCTGAGGTCAGGAGTTCGAGACCAGCCTGGCCAAGATGATGAAACCCCGTCTCTACTAAAAATACAAAAATTAGCCACATGCGGTGGCGGGCGCCTCTCCCAGCTACTTGGGAGGCTAAGGCGGGAGAATCACTTGAACCCGGGATGTGAGGTTGCAGTGAACCAAGATCCCGCTGCTGTACTCTAGCCTGGGCGACAGTTCAAGACTCTCAAAAAAAAAAAAATCAATTTCATATAGTAGAAAAATATGGTGGTATTCTTTTGTCTTATTTGGAAGAGTAGAACTGCACTAATGGAAATGATTTAGGATTCGGCCACAGAATCTGAAATTTGTTGAATTTTTTTTTAATTTTTAGAGCTCATTTTCTACCTGAGCTTCATTTCTGTTATAGTTTTCTAAGTATGCGACAAGTAATGTTTTAAGAACCATTAAGGTACTGTTCATTGAATATCGTCTTGTAGAATATAATGTTGCTAAAGATTTTGATGTAAAGATTCTAGTTAGAAGCCTTGAGCTAAGTTTTTCTGAATCTTGCCCTGCCATCCCTCCCACCCTCCAATGTGGTTTTTGGTGTTCTTAAAAACAAAAAACAAAAACCTGTTTAAAGTTACCAGAGTCATGCATGTATTTTTATAGAAAATACAGATGAACAGATGATTATCACTTCAAACATTTTGGTGTGTATTCTTCAAGCTTTTTTGTAGGGGTAGTGGTGGCGGCAGCTGTATTTGTATGGGCTCATGGTCTTACTAGACCAAAACAATTTTTTTTGGAGGACTACTTCTAGCCTATCCCAATGTAGTAATTAGTCTGATAAAAATTTAATAAGTCATCACTGTGGTAATTTATGATGATGCCTTTTTATCAAGTCAAATTGAGTAATTGACTTATCTAATTAGTAGTACATCTCTTAGTCAGATCAGTGCCTGGTTGTTTTGTTTGTTTTTTTTTTTTGAGACGGAGTCTCGCCCTGTCACCCGGGCTGGATGCAGTGGCCGGATCTCAGCTCACTGCAAGCTCCGCCTCCCGGGTTTACGCCATTCTCCTGCCTCAGCCTCCCGAGTAGCTGGGACTACAGGCGCCCGCCACCTCGCCCGGCTAGTTTTTTGTAGTTTTAGTAGAGACGGGGTTTCACTGTGCTTGCCAGGATGGTCTCGATCTCCTGACCTCGTGATCCGCCCGACTCGGCCTCCCAAAGTGCTGGGATTACAGGCTTGAGCCACCGCGCCCGGCCTATCAGTTCCTGGTTGACCCACAAGACAAAGCTTTTGAATATAAAGCGGTCTTCTAGTGTATTGGGGAGTATGTGCTTCTACTTTAATAAACTGTGTATCCTTTTTGAGAACCACTGAGGTGTGGGTGTTTTTTTGTTGGTTTGTTTGTTAATTTGCTTTTTAAAAAGTTTTGAAAACTGAGCCAGAATAGTTTTGCTTATAGTTTGAGGAAGGAGAGTGTTCATGTTCAGCTTCTCTGCATTTTGGAGAATGATACACAACATAACGTGTACGTTTCTCCAGTTGCGTTTTCATCCGTCCCATTTTCCAGGCAGACTAGAATCCATGTAACTGCGGACTAGTGCCATTACACAGTGACACTAGTTCACAGAAGGAGTATGGTATAGTAGAAGAGAACAGGTCTTGGAGATTTGCGGCTTTCTACCTGTACGTTACCCTTAGCAAGACCTTCTTAACCCCTTTGAGTCACAGTTAGGCTTACTGTAAGATAAAAGTAAGCCCAAACACAAAATATTAATTTGATGGATAAAGTCTTAAGGTCCCGCCCTGTTTAATTCCTGACTTTTCCACATGGCCCACCATGAACTACTACCACCTTTATGATGGCCAGCAGGCATGAATTGTCTTGAACTTCATTTTTCCTTCTATTTAAGTGGAGAAGGTATCTCTTTTCCTGTTTATTAAATTCATTTTTCTGTCTCCTGGATTTCTCTCTGCTGCCTCTTCACTTTATGGGTGATCTCTTTTTGATTATCCTAGCTCTCTTTGTCCTTCTTTTCTTCTTGGTGAACTCTTATTGATCTGACATGGTCACCTGCAGGAAGGTAGCCTCCTGTGACTTCGCTGGCTTCAGGGAGGTGTCCTGTCCCCAGCACTCTTACAGCACTCTTCTCACAGAGGCTTTTGAGGTTTACTTGCCTGGTTTCCCAGTACAATGTAAGCTCCCTGAGGGCCAAAGATTGTCTCTTCATTTACCTTGTGCAGGGCCTAGGTTAATGAGTTGAATGAATGGTGAATGGCAGCTCTAAAGAAAAGCACATAATTTTTGATTTAGGGGCAGTATCCAAAGTGCATTAAGATCATGGACTCTGGGGCCATGTTGCTTAAGTTTAGACCCCTGCTCAGCATGTACCCTTTGACAAGAGCCTCAGTTGCTGCTTCTGTAAAGTGGGGCTAGTGACAATAGTACTTATTTTATAGTGTTATTGCGAGAATTAAGTGACCCAATAGATGAGTAGCGTGGAGAGCAGTGTAGCACATAGAGAGTGCTGACTAAGAATTAGCTCTTTACTATATACATATGTATATATTTGGATACAGAGACTTGCTCAGTCTCCCTGGCTGGAGTGCGGTCTTGTAATCTTGGCTCACTGCAACCACTGCCTCTTAGGCTCAAGCAGTCTTTCCGCCTCAGCTTCCTGAGTCGCTGGGACTACAGGCGTGTGCCACCATACCTGGCTAGTTTTTGTATTTTTTGTAGAGACAGGGTTTCACCATATTGCCCAAGTGGTTTTCCCGCCTTGACCTCGCAAAGTGCTGGGATTACAAGCGTAAGCCATTGCACCCGGCCTAACTATTGAATTACTATATTTCATGAGCTTTCAGACACCTTTTTCTGATAGTTTTCTACTGATAATTTTGCTTTTATAAAATTTTATAAAATTTCAACGTGGTAATATTTATCCTTCCTATAGATGGCATTTGAGTATTGTGGTGGGAGTATTTTCTTTTTCTTTTTTTTTTTTTTTGAGATGGAGTCTTTCTCTGTCACCTAGGCTTGAGTGCAGTGGCATGATCTCAGCTCACTGCAGCCTCTGCCTCCCGGGTTCAAGCAATTCTCCTGCCTCAGTCTCCTGAGTAGCTGGGATTACAGGCGCATGCCACCATGCCCGGCTAATTTTTGTATTTTTAATACAGATGGGGTTTCACCATGTTGACCAGGCTGGTTCAAACTCCTGACCTCATGATCTGCCTGCCTCGGCCTCCTAAAGTGCTGGGATTACATGCGTGCGCCACTGTGTCCTGCCAAGTGGGAGTGTTTTCATCATGCCACCTTCTGTGGGGTCCCCATGGCAAGTGAGATGTTGAGCAGGATGAGTCTTGTCACCCTCAGAACTTCGAGAAGGGAAGTTATGGGTGTCAGGAGGCAGGGCAGCACCTCCTGCCTCTAAATCTGGTGCCCTCTGCTTCATGCTGTGTTGATGGTTCCATTTAAAAAAAACAACTTCCAGCTGGGTGTGGTGGCTCACATCTGTAATCCCAGCACTTTGGGAGACCGGGGCAGGTGGATCACTTGAGGCCCGAAATTTGAGACAAGCCTGGCCAACATAGTGAAACCCCGTCTCAACTAAAATTATAAAAATTAGCTGGGCATGGTGGCGTGCGCCTATAATCCCAGCTACTCGGGAGGCTGAGGTGGAAGAATTGCTTGAACCCAGGAGGTGGAGGCTGCAGTGAGCTGAGATCTCGCCACTGCACTCCAGCCAGGCCGACAGAATGAGACCCTGTCTCAAAAATATAAAAATTAACAAAAAACCCCAATTTTTATTCGGAAATAATTTTAGACCTAAAGTAGCAAAAATAGAGACTCAGACTGCTTCCCCTAATACTGGCAACTAACTATCTTTTCCATTGTTTTTTATTGCTGAGTATGGTTCCGTTTTGACTATATCTCACCACCATATTTTTTAACAGCTTTATTGAGATGTAATTCATGTACTATACAGTTCACTCTTCAAAAGTGTGCAATTCATTAGTTTTTAGTATATTCACAGAGTTGTATAACCATCTCTATATTTAGAACATTTTTATCACCTCAGAATGAAATTCTGTACCCATTAGCAGTCACTCCTCATTCCTCTCGCTACCTTTTCTCCCCAGCTGCAGGCAACCACTAATCTACTTTATGTATCTCTGGATTTGCCTATTCTGGACATTTCATGTAAAATTTCCACCATCATTATATCTTATTAACATTTTCTGTGCAGGTCCTGGCTCTCCCTCTTACAAGTGTCTGACTGTGGCCTTGTCATTTAATTTGTCTCTGCCTTGGTTCCCTGATTTGTAAAGTGGGAGATAATAATAGTATGTAGATGTAGGGTTGTAAGGATTAAATGAGTTAACATGTGGAAAGCAGTTGGCTCCAATTTGTACTGTATAAATTTTAGCTGCTGTTACACTAGGATGTCATAGTTTTTCTTTTCTTTTTTTTTTTTTTTTTAAGAGATGGAGTCTCACTCTGTCACCCAGGCTGATTGTATAGTGGTGCAGTCATAGCTTGCTGCCACCTTAAAGTCCCAGGCTCAAGAGATCCTCCCACCTCAGCCTCCTGAGTAGGTGGGACCACAGATGCACCACCATGCCAGGCTAATTTTAAAAATTTTCTTGTGGAGATGGCAGTCTTGCTATATTGCCTATCTATGTCGCTCTATTGTCTCAAACTCTTGGCCTCAAGAGATCCGCCTGCCGTGGCCTTCCAAAGCCTGCTGTGCCCACCCAGGGATCTGTCATATTTTTAATTGGTTCATTTATAATCTTCCATATTGGTATTTATTTTTTCTGTGTCATTACCAGTTAACCATACAAGTATGTAACAATTATTCATATCAGTTTTAGTATTTTGTCCTAAATCCTGAGTTTAGAATTTAGTCAATGTGAACTATTTCCTGTCACAAAGACTTAGTTGGTAAAAAGAACTGCAGCATTTGGCATTGTAAGTATGCATCTTCATTTGGCACCTTAGTGTATTTATTTGAATGAGAGGTGATGTACCCATCTGATTTAGTTAAAGTCAAAATAAATCTAGGGCATTGGTTTCTGAAAACCCAAGTTTTACTTTCATTAAAGTGAATTTCTTTCAAGAAGAGTTGCTTTTGAAACTAATTTTTTAAAAACACATTTATTTCTCATAGACTTTCAAGATCAAAGAGGAGATAAGAGAAATTCATAGTGCCCAAAACATACTTATCCCCACCCCCTCTATAGATGGGAAAACTGCTGAGGTTTAATTTGAGTGATCTGCAGGATAGTTAAATGAAGCTTGAGAAATATCCGTTTACAATAGTTATACATTGTCAAAATAATTTTCAACATAAATAATGAGTCAAATCCAGATTAGGATGTGGCAGAGGGATTGTGAAACACCAGACAAAAAAACTGGAGATATTGGGCTAGGAGCCAGAAGGTCTGGGATCAGGACTTGTTACCAGTCAGCTGAATGACCCGAAGCAAGCCACTTAAGTTCTTTGGGCCAGTTTCCTCATCTGTAAAATGAGACAATTGCACTAGAATAGATGGTCTCTTGGGGCTTATCCAGAGCAAACATTCCATGGTTTCTTTCTTTCTTTTTTTTTCTGAGATAGAGTCCTGGCCTGTCTTCTAGGCTGGAGTGCAGTGGTGCGATCTCAGCTCACTACAGCCTCCTCCTCCTGGGTCCAAGTGATTCTGCTTCCTCAGCCTCCCAAGTAGCTGTGATTACAGGCATGCACCACCACGCCTGGCTAATTTTTGCATTTTTAGTAGAGACGAGTTTTGCCATGTTGGCCAGGCTGGTCTTGAACTCCTGACTTCAGGTGATCCACCTCGGCCTCCCAAAGTTCTGGGATTACAGATGTGAGCCACTGCACCCAACCTTATTTCTCATAATAAGAAGATACTACCAAATATTGATTAATTTAGAGAAATCTCTACATTTGTGTTTTTGCTGCTCTTTTTCTCATCCTTATTACTGCCATAACCCTTCTAGTTTCACAGTGAGGTGGCTATTTTATGATTTGTATTTTTACATTTCTGCTATCATATATATTTGTCTCTCTTTTAGGCAGCTCTGACCTGTGATACGTTCAAAATTGTATTAAGGTTTTAGATACAGATACTCTGACTGGGTAGTGGAGCTCAAACGAAAACCAACCTTCTCTCTTTGGTGGTGGAAATGGAAGCTGGCACATTCTGTGTTCCAGTGTGTCCTGGGCCCTTTTTATGAGTAGCTGCATTTCTTTAAAAATGCCTGTGATGAAGTAAATGTGCACATATAAATGATTTTCATGACTAATTTTGATTTTAAATTTGGAAATACAGTTTTATAGGGAGAAAACATTGGTACCTGACACACAATAAATTTTCACTTACGATTCCTAATATTTACTTTAAAGAGCCATTCTGCTTGTAACTAGGCAGTTTTATATTTCATAGTCTCTGCCAGTGGTTTCTAATTTTGGGCCACGAATGCTGGAGAGGTATATGAAGTTGGTATAAGGGATTTGATTATCCAAATGAACCCCTGTCTGCAGACCGATTTGTACTGGTGTTTTTCAGATGTATATAGGGATTTGTGACTAATGAAGATTTATTTAAGACTGGATCAGTGGTTCCTGCCTGTGATCCTAGCACTTTGTTAGGCCAAGGTGGGAGGATTACTTAAGGTTGGGGGAAGTCAAGGCTGCAGTAAACCATGTTTGTGCCATCTCACTCCAGCCTGGGTGACAGA
This sequence comes from Macaca nemestrina, assembly GCF_043159975.1. Taxonomy (NCBI): domain Eukaryota; kingdom Metazoa; phylum Chordata; class Mammalia; order Primates; family Cercopithecidae; genus Macaca; species Macaca nemestrina. The sequence continues at coordinate 44,570,409 of NC_092131.1, forward strand.
GTGAGACCTGTCTGGAAAAAAAAGAAAAGATTTATTTAAAAGTACTTCCTGAATTCATAAAAATGTTTTGTTATTGTGTTTTCTTTAGTGATATTAATAAAGATCCAAGACACTTGAAAACTTTCCAAAGGTTCATATACACAAAGCTGGAAAAACATCCTTTTCTAAAACCATGTCAAGCAAAGCATGATGTAGACTGAAAAAGAAAAAAAAAAAAAAGAAAAGGATGTCAAGAAGTCAGTGAAATGGACAGAGAGGTCAACCTGATAGTATACATTTGTTTAAAAGTGTGCATATATTACATAGTTTCTTCTGTAAGTAGAACTTAGAGAATTTAAGCAACCTTTGCTTTTTCACTGAATAAAAACCACACTGTTTGTCTTTAGGACATTGAGTCTCAAGAAAAAAACAACAAACATTTAAAAAATCCCTCACTTGGTTGATACTACCTGAAAAAGCTCTCTAAATTATAAAGAAGAGATACTAAGTTCATTTCTGATAAGATGGTTAGTTTTGTTGACTGAATTGACATCATGCTCAAAATAAGACATAAGCTGTAGGAACTAAATTCAGTTATTGTCAGAAGTTCACCACATGCCAAATGTATTATATTCTAACTGAATAAGAAAATGAGATTTATTGATATTCATAATAGAAATATTGAACAGTAGAGAAGTGTGATGCCTGGTGATGCCACTAACATGAGTATGTTTCTGGCCATTAGAGGAGGATGTTGTATGACATCTTGCATCCATCATTGAGCTATCTTTCCACTTTCTGCAAAAACCTTGAGCAGTTTCATGTGTGGTTTTTTTTTTTAATTTTTAATTTTTTTTTTTTTTTTTTTTTTTTTTTTGAGACGGAGTCTCGCTGTGTCGCCCAGGCTGGAGTGCAGTGGCCGGATCTCAGCTCACTGCAAGCTCTGCCTCCCGGGTTTTTACGCCATTCTCCTGCCTCAGCCTCCCGAGTAGCCGGGACTACAGGCGCCCGCCACCTCGCCCGGCTAGTTTTTTGTATTTTTTAGTAGAGACGGGGTTTCACCGTGTTAGCCAGGATGGTCTCGAACTCCTGACCTCGTGATCTGCCCGTCTCGGCCTCCCAAAGTGCTGGGATTACAGGCTTGAGCCACCGCGCCCGGCCTTAATTTTTTTTTTTGAGATGGAGTCTCCCTCTGTTGCCCAGGTTGGAGTGCATTGGTGCAGTCTTAGCTCACTGCAACCTCTGCCTCCCAGGTTCAAGCAGTTCTCCTGCCTCAGCCTCCTGAGTAGCTGGGATTACAGGCATGCGCCAGTACGCCCAGCTAATTTTTGTAGTTTTTGTAGAGACGGAGTTTCGTTCACCATGTTGACCAGGCTGGTCTCGAACTCCTGACCTCAAGTGAACTACCTCTGCCTCACAAAGTGCTAGGATTACAGGGGTGAGCCACTGCACCTGGCCAGGTTCATGTGTTTTTATACTCATGTAGTTACCCTGTATTTTTTTAGTTATCTTTGGAGATGGAAGAGATGTGGATAATCCAGAGATGATGCTTGTAGTCAAGAAAGAATAACTGTGGCCTTGTGATGGGGAGCCAAGTTTTATGAAATGCCACAGAGTCAGTCGTCAGATCCAGGGTTCTAATTGGCTAGAGATCTTCAAAGTTATTTTGCCATATTGTTGTTTGAAGGGAAAGGAAATACTATCACACATTGATATATCTCTATATAAAATGGTTAGAAATGGTATCATATAGGTATTGTATGTTTGTGATCATAACTGCCTGAATAAAGGTTAAAATGTCATGGGAAAATGGGAAAACTTAATCAGAAGGAAATAGAGATAGTTTATTTTTAGCAATTTAGAATGTTCCATTTAAAAGCAGTTAAACTGGCAGGGGGAGGGGTACTGGGGTGGTTTAAAGGCCATAGCTATTATGGTGAGTGCCTGACATTTTGATTTGAAGTGTGTCTCTCTGCCTGTGTATTTTAGAACCAGAAAAATTCTTGGAAAACTACCTTTTTTTTTTTAAACTGTGTACCCAGATAAAATAGTGTGTTATTCCAAATCTAGAATTGAGATTTTAATTTTTGTTGTTAGTTCTGTCAGTCTTTCAGTCATTTGGCTTTTTTTTAAAATTTTAATTATTATACTTTTAAGTTCTAGGGTACATGTGCACAATGTGCAGGTTTGTTAGATATGTATACATGTGCCATGTTGGTGTGCTGTACTCATTATTAACTCATCATTTACATTAGGTATCTCTCCTAATGCTATTCCCCCCCCCCATTTGGCTTCTTTGCTCATTCTTTTAAGATTTAAGTTGGAGAAGAAAAATCACATCCATTAGTTTTGATTACTCAGATCAATAAATTGAAAAGGAAAATTAGAATCATTTGAATTTTAATGCATATGATGAAATTCTGCTAAATTAAACTATAAATTACATGTTTATTAAGCACCTAATAAACACTTACTAAAACAGTGTTCTAAATTGAACTATTTCCCTCTGTATATTTTCTTAGTTATTGATGGGTTATGGTTCAAGAGGGGAGCTGGGTGAGATTTCTTAACTCTTTGAGGTTGGTTTGGCAAATTTAATTAAGTCTTAAGTGGCTCACTCTTTTTTTTTTTTTTGAGTTAGAGTCTCACTCTGTTGCCCAGGCTGGAGTGCAGTGGCATTGATCTCGGTTCATTGCAACCTCTGCCTCCCAGGTTCAAGTGATTCTTGTGCCTCAGCATCCTGAGTAGCTGGGACTACAGGCGTGAGCCACCATGCCTGACAAATTTGTGTGTGTGTGTATTTTTAGTAGAGACAGGGTTTTACCATGTTGCCCAGGCTGGTCTCTAACTGCTGACTTTAGGTGATCTGCCCGCCTTGGCCTCCTGAAAGTGCTGGGATTACAGGCATGAGCCACTGCACCCGGCCAAGTGGCTCACTCTTGAGGGCTTAAGCAGTGTTGGCATAATGTTACTGGATAAACGGTGAACACCAATACATCCCAGTGTATGATGCAGAATAATCCACAAATCATGATTTGTAGAAGTAGTGATATTTACCAAAGAAAATCCTAAACACTTAATTTGTAAAATGAACAGTGCAAATTGTTTTTAAGTCTTGGTCTTGAAAAATACTGTAAATGGCTTAAAAAACATATGCTTGGCCGGGCATGGTGACTCAAGCCTGTAATCCCAGCACTTTGAGAGGCTGAGGCGGGAGTATTGCTTGAGCCCAAGAGTTGGAGACCAGCCCAGGCAACATAGGGAAACCTTGTCTCTACAAAAGTCAAAGAAACTAGCCAGGCATGGTGGTACGTGCCTGTTGTCTCAGTTACTTGGGAGGCTGAGGCAAGAGGATCATTTCCACCCAGGAGGTCGAGGCTGCAGTGAGCCATGATTGCGCCACTGCACTCCAGCCTGGGTTACAGAGATCGAGAGAGAGACCCTGTCTTGAAAAACAAACAAACAAACAAAAACCCAAAAATGCTTGCCAAAAAAATGAAAACAAATTAGTATGTATTCTTTTAGACTTTTTTGTCTATATATACATATATGTAGACATTTTTATTTTGTTTATTTATTTTTAAATGGAGCCTTGCACTGTCACCCAGGCTGAAGTGCAGTGGCACAGTCTCACCTCGCTGCAACCTCTGCCTCCTGGCTTCAAGCAATTCTCCTGCCTCAGCCTCCCTAGTTGCTGGGATTACAGGTCACCACATTGCCCAGCTAATTTTTTTTTTTCTTCTTTTTGTATTTTTAGTAGAGATGGGGTTTTACCATGTTGGCCAGGCTGGTCTTTACCTCCTGACCTCAAGTGATCTGCCCGTCTCAGCCTCCCAAAGTGCTGGGATTACAGGCGTGAACCACCCTGGCCAGACATGTTTATTTTTATAAACATAGTACTGTACTCTTTCTCTCTCACTATATATATATATATATTTTTGGTCTTTGAGACAGACTCGCTCTGTTGCACAGGCTGAAGCGCAGTGGCATGTTCTTGGCTCACTGCAACCTCCTTCTCTCAGGTTCAAGTGTTTCTTCTGCCTCAGCCTCCCAAGTAGCTGGGATTACTGGTGCACGCCACTGGGCCAGCTAATTTTTGTATTTTTAGTAGATACGGGGTTTCACCGTGTTAGCCAGGCTGGTCTCAAACTCCTGACATCCGGTGATCCGCCTGCCTCAGCCTCCCAAAATGCCGGGATTACAGGGATGAGCCACCATGCCCTGCCTTTTCGGTTTTTGTTTTTTGAGATAAGGTCTGGTTCTATTGCTCAGGCTGGTGTGTAGTGGCGTGATCTTGGCTCACTGCAGCCTCCGCCCCTTGGGCTCAAGCCATCCTCCCACCTCACCCTCCCAAGTAGCTAGAACTACAGGCACGCACCACCATGCTTGGCTAGTTTTTGTATATTTTGTAGAGATGGAGTTTTGTCATGTTGTCCAGGCATGTCTTGAACTGGTGAGCTCAAGTGATCCACTCACCGCAGCCTCCCAAAATGCTGAGATTACAAGCATGATCTACCATCTTGGCCTCTGCGAATGTTTCATTTCCTACTGAAAAATTTGTCATTTTTTTTGTTGTCTTTTTTTTTTTTTTTAAATGGCTGTACAGCTGGGCGCGGTGGCTCACACCTGCAATCCCAGCACTTTGGGAGGCTGATGGGGGCAGATCACCTGAAGTCAGGAGTTCGAGACCAGGCTGGTCAACCTGGTGAGAGACCCCGTTTCTACTAAAAATACAAAAAATTAGCCAGGTGTGGTGGTACACACCTGTAATCCCAGCTGCTCAGGAGGCTGAGGCAGGAGAATCACTTAAACCCGGGAGGTGGAGGTTGTAGTGAGCCGAGATTGTGTCACTGCACTCCAGCCTGGACAACAGAGTGAGACTCTTGTCAAATAAATAAATAAATAAATAAATAAATAAATGGCTGTACAGTCTTCCAAGGTGTGAATAAGTAGTAACTTACTTACGGCCACTTTCTTACTGATAACATCTGGAGCATTTTTATTTTACTGCTGTTGTAAACAACATTGGTGGGGAACTACTTAAGACATATCTCTGTGTTCACATAGGGGAGTATGTCTGTAAGATAAATTCTTAAAAGTGGAATTCTAGGTAAAAAATAAAAGCCTTGGTAGGTGCTGCTAAATTGCTTTATACATTGCGTTTTACATTTCTAGTAGAGTATTTGAGAATACCTTCTTCCTACAGTTTAATTAAACAGTTAAAATTTAAAACCATAATTTTAAAAAGAACAAGTAACCTGACTTTAGGAGTTGGAACATCATCTGAATACTCGACCATCATTACTGGTTAATTGGATTTTTAGAAGTTTACAGACTAAATTAGTGAGGCAGATACTATTAATTCCACAGTGATTTAAGAATCCTGTGTCATTTGAAGCTTACCTGGTTAATATTCCTAGAGTACTTCATTATATTGTTATCCTTCATGTTTGGTAATATCAGAAATTTTGTCAGAAATATGTCTTGCCACATGTGCAAAACTAACAGCTTGAGTACAGTTTGTCACGCTGGATACAGTGTAAGCAGCCTTTATTTAGCAACTGTTTTCGGTGTCTTTGCTCTCTACTGATGATTCTCACCTAGGGGTTCTTTTGCACCCCCGGCCCCCCCCCCCAAACACAGGGTAATTTGGCAATGTCTGGAGATACCTGGTTGTGAGACTTGAGTGAGGAATGAAGTCAGAAACAGTAAGGACTTGCTATTGGCATCTAGTGGCAGACAGGCCACGGATGCTGCTGAATATCCTACAGTTCACAGAAGAGCTGCTCACAATAAATAGTTATCTCGTTAGCTTGGCTTGGTGGTGAGTACCTGTAGTCCCAGCTACACAGGAGGTGGAGGCAGGAGGATCACTTGAGCCCAGGAGTTTGAGGTTAAAAAAACAAACAATCCACAAAACCAAAAAAGAGTTATCTGGGCCTGACTATCAACAGTGCTGAGGTTGAGAAACCCTGCTTTACACAAAGGAGTTAGGGGCCTCTATCATACAACTATCTGATGATTCCTTTGCTTAAACCGATTCTACCCTATTTCTTATGGCTGCATGCCACACTCACCTTTAGTAGATCAGAATTTCTTGCCTAGAGCGGCTGGCTGCTCTTGACTTTGTGTTGTTGTTTCTAGCTTTTTCATGTTTTGCTCAGCGGTAGGGACAGGCAGGCCAATTTAGTAGAGCTTGGCAAAGTGAAGCCTGGTATCTTCTATGAGGCTATAAAAGTTGTCTAAAGACTCCATGTCTGGTTCTGATAAGGCTCCTGGTAATTTCTGGACTGGAAGACTTGGCTATCATTGTTTTGCTGTTAAGTACCCCTTTCCACTCAAATGTAAAAGTAAAACACACACATGCCACCATCCTTCCCAACCAAACCAAAACAACAACATTAAAAAACCCAACAAACAAAAACAAAACACTTGATGATCAAGGAGAGCCTAAGATAACTACTCTTATTCCACATTTCAAGTTTGTGCTTGATCTGTGCCATCATACAAGAAACCCAACTGGTATGACTGTCCTGAGTGCATTTCCAGTGAAGAGGCTGGGAGAGTCCAAAAGAATGTTTTGAGTCATCAGATCCTTTTAAAATGTCAGATTCTTTCCATGGGATTAATTTAAACCTGTTATGACCCTTTAAAAATCTTTATAAGAGGCCTCAGAGCCATAATAACATGGAATACTGCTTGTTTAGTGAAAGTCTTCCTAAAGAGCACCTTTATATTTGGTTTAATTTTTTACATTGTCAACCATCATGTAAGAGAGAGTCAGGAATTTTTGAGTCCTTAACTGGAAAGAACAGCTGTGTGGTACAGAAAGTCTCATGAAGTAAGTCTCCTTATGAATAAAAAGGAAGCTGTCCCATTAGAAAATAAAGCATTATTATTTTTTTCTTCCTTTGTCATGACAATTTAGGTTTAGGCAAAGCGTATTAGGTGTATATAAAGATGTAAAAAAATCAGTGTGCCTTTAAGATAAACCTGTAATTCTTGTTCAGAGGTAGTAAGCTGTAGGTCAGGTTATTGAAGAACAGAGAATGATTAGGTTTCTTTTGTGAACACAGAGTAGAAAGTTTCTGGGCTTTTCCAGGGCCTAGCGAATGGAAAGCTTTCCCCTTTGTTTCTTGATGTGTTTCTTTGTCCCCTTTGTTTCCTTTATTGTCTTACTTTAGTGCTCCCCAATAAAAATATGATACAGACCACAAATGTGGGACACATATGTAATTTTAAATTTTCCGGTAGTCAGATTTAAAAAAAGTAAAAAGAAACAGAAGAAATTAATTAATTAATTAATTTTTTTGAGATGGAGTTTCATTCTTGTCACCCAGACTGGAGTGCAGTGGTGCGATCTCTGCTCACTGCAACCTCTGCCTCCCGGGTTTAAGCGATTGTCCTGCCTCAGCCTCCTGAGTAGCTGGGACTACAGGCGCATGCCAGCATGCCTCGCTAATTTTGTATTTTTAGTGGAGATGGGGTTTTACCATGTTGGTCAGGCTGGTGTCGAACTCCTGACCTCAGGTGATCTGCCCACCTTGGCCTCCCAAAGTGTTAGGATTATAGGCGTGTGAGCCACTGTCCCCAGTCTGAAATTAATTTTAATAATATGCTTTCTTTAACTCAGTATATCTAAAATATTATTTCAACATGTAACCAATATAAAAATGAGCTATTTTTAGATTCTTTTTTTCACACTACATCTTTGAAGTCTCATGTGTATTTTATATTTACGGCGTACCTCAATAAGGACTAGTCATATTGCTGTTTTTTAAAATTATAAATTCAGGGAGTCCATGTACAGGTTTGTTACATGAATATATCACTCAATGCTGAGGTTTGGATTTGAATTGAACTTGTTATCCAGATAGTGAACATAGTATCCAGTGGGTAGTTTTTCAACCCTTGCCACCTGGCTTCCCCCTTCTGAAGTCCCCAGTGTCTATTGTTCATACCTTTATGTTCACGTGTACCCAATGTTTAACTCCTACTTATAAGTGAAAATATGCGGTATTTGGCTTTCTGTTCCTGTGTTAATTCAGTTAGGATAATGACCTCCAGCTGCATTCACGTTGCTGCAACAATGAATCATGCTGCATGATTTCATTCTTTTCTTATGCTGCATAGTATTCTATGGTGTATATGTTCCACATTTTTTTTTTTAATCCAGTCCCCCGTTGAAGGTTGATTCCATATCTTTCCTATTGTGAATAGTGCTGTGATAAACATGAGAGTGCAGGTGTCTTTTTGGTTGAACAACCATTTATTTTTCTTTGGGTATATACTCAGTAATGGAATTGCTGGGTCAAATGGCAATTCTATTTTTAGTTCTTTGAGAAATCTCCAAACTGCTTAACATAGGGGCTGAACTAATTTACAATTCCATCATCAGTGTATGAGTGTTCCTTTTTCTCTGCAACCTTGCCAACATGTTATTTTTTGACTTTTTAATAGTACCCATTCCGACTGGTGTGCGATGGTAACTTGTGATTTTGATTTGCATTTCCCTGATGATTAGTGATAGTGAGCATTTTTTGATAGGCTTGTTGACTGCTTGTATGTCCTCTTTGAGAGGTGTTTGCTCATGTCCTTTGCCCACTTTTTTTTTTTTTTTTTTTTTTTTTTTTTTTTTTGAGACAGAGTCTCGCTTTGTCGCCCAGGCTGGAGCAGTGGCGCGATCTCGGCTCACTGCAAGCTCCGCCTCCTGGGTTTACGCCATTCTCCTGCTCAGCCTCCTGAGTAGCGGGGACTACAGGCGCCCGCCACCACGCCCGGCTAATTTTTTGTATTTTTAGTAGAGACGGGGTTTCACCGTGGTCTCGATCTCCTGACCTTGTGATCCGCCCGCCTCGGCCTCCCAAAGTGCTGGGATTACAGGCGTGAGCCACCGCGCCCGGCCTTTGCCCACTTTTTAATGCGGTTGTTTTTTTCTTGTTGATTTGCTTGAGTTTCTTCTAGGTTCTCGATATTAGTCCTTTGTCAGATGCAAAGTTTGCAGATATTTTCTCCCATTCTGTAGGTTGTCTGTTTACTCTGTTGGTAATTTCACTGTGCAGAAGTGCTTTAGTTTAATTAGGTTCCACCTGTCAACTTTTGATTTTATTGTATTCCAGAATGATATTTCCTACGTTTTCTTCTAGAATTTTTATAGTTTTGAGATCTTACATTTAAATCCTGAATCCATCTTGAGTTAATTTTTATATATGGTGAAAGATGTAGGGGTCGAGTTTCGTTCTGCATATGGTTAGCCAGTTTCCCCAACACCATTTACTGAATAGGTAGGACTAATCATATTTCAAGTGCTCAGTAGTTATACGTGGCTAGTGGCTGCTATATTGGTTAGCACAATTTTATTTGGCCTAGTTCTACTCTGCAAGAATTTTACTACTTTTTTTTTTTTTTTTTTTTTGAGACGGAGTCTCGCTCTGTCACCCAGGCTGGAGTGCAGTGGCCGGATCTCAACTCACTGCAAGCTCCGACTCCCTGGGTTCATGCCATTCTCCTGCCTCAGCCTCCCGAGTAGCTGGGACTACAGGCGCCCGCCACCTCGCCCGGCTAGTTTTTTTGTATTTTTTAGTAGAGATGGGGTTTCACCGTGTTAGCCAGGATGGTCTCGATCTCCTGACCTCATGATCCGCCCGTCTCGGCCTCCCAAAGTGCTGGGATTACAGGCTTGAGCCACCGCGCCCGGCCTAATTTTACTACTTATTAGCTAGAGGTCATTCAGACTTAGGTATTCATATACTAACATATACATAAAATTTAAGGAAAAAAGTATGTTTATAGTTACTTACCTCAGCTACTTGTTTTTAAGATACTCAAAATATATCATGTTTCAGCATTGTAGGTGATGATATAAATTGGCCTGGACTTCATTGGATTTGTGGCTGTGCGCGTGCCACTTTTCTAGTTACATGTATTCTTTAAACATTGATATGTAGCTGAGAAAGGCATCACTCAAAGAAAAGGAAGATGACTTGTACTTGAATTAAAGTCTGACATACCATGGTAGACATATTCTAAATCTCGGTGCCATCAGGAAACTTGTTGATAACTGAAATTAAGAATTTTGGTATTGACTAGGTGCAGCAGCTCATGCCTGTAATTCCAGCACTTTGGAAGGCCAGAGGGCACACTGTTTGAACTTAGGAGTTCAAGACCAGCCTGAGCAACGTGGCAAAACCCCATCTCTACAAAAAATACAAAAATTGGCTGGACGTGGTGGTGTGCACCTGTAGTCCCAGCTACTTGGGAGGCTGAGGTGGGAGGTCAAGGCTGCAGTGAGCCATGATTGGGCCAGTGCGCTCCAGCCTGGGTGAGAGTGAGACTCGTTCTCAAAAAAAAAAAAAACAAAAAAAAACAAAAAAGGAAAACAACAACAAAAATTATGGTATTTGGTGACCAACATTGAGTATGGGGCTATATAAATCCATGAAGAAGAGTTTTGGGACGAATAGTTTGTATTGAGTGAGGGTATGTGAGAGGCAATGATACCTGAAAAGTGAATTAGCAATTTTTTATGTTCATTTTTTGCTTTCCAAATCTTCTTTGGTGAGCCTATACTACTTTTATAATCAGAAATAAACTACCCCCCCCCAAATTAATGCAAAAAGTAATTAAATCAAAGCAAGAATAAAACCAAAAAACCAATACCACTAATAGTACACAAAAGTAAAGAGGTTCGAAGACCTGGATTCTAATTCTGGTTCTGTCGTTAACATCTGTGTGATTTTGGATGAGTCAGTTAACCCCTCTGGGTTTCCACCTCTTCATCTATAAAACCAGAAATTAAAGTTACTTAGATTCTTTAGGTCTTTTTGGTCATACAGTTGGGTAACACAGTTCCATGATAGCTTTCATGAAAGTCTTTTTGGGAATTTTAAATTTATATTTATATTTTATTTATTTAAGATGGCGTCTTGCTCTGTTGCCCAGGCTGGAGTACAGTGGTGAGATCTTGGCTCACTGCAACCTCTGCCTGGGGTCAAGCAATTCCCTTGCCTCAGCCTCCTGAGTAGCTGGGACTACACATATGTGCCACCATGCCAGGCTAATTTTTGTATTTTTAATAGAGACGGGGTTTTACCATGTTGGCCAGGCTGGTCTCGAATTCCTGACCTCCAGTGATCTGCCCGACTCTGCCTCCCAAAGTGCTGGGATTACAGGTGTGAACCATAATGCTTGGCCCCTTTTTTGGGAATTCTTTAGATGGAATTAGAGAGTCTAGGAGATTCTCCTAAAATCATTCACATGGCTGGGTACAGTGGCTCACACCTGCAATCTCAGCACTTTGGGAGGCTGAAGTGGGAGGATTTCTTGATCTCAGGAGTTTGAGACTAGTCTGGGCAACATAGCAAGACCCCATCCCTACAAAAAGAATAAAACAAAAAATTAAGTGGACATGGTCGTGTATGCCTCTAGTCTTAGCTATTTGGGAGGCTGAGGTGGGAGGATTACTTGGACCAAGGAGTTTGAGGCTTCAGTGAGCAATGATTGTGCCACTGCTCTCCACCCTGGGCAGCAAAGCAATAACCTGTCTCAAAAAGAGTCATTCACTGAAAGAATATTTATTAAATGCCTGCTAAGTAGCAAGCAGTGCCCTTTGGCAGGAAAGCATTTGGAAGAAATTGTCCTAAGTAGGTGTGCAGGTGAGATGGGGGTGGAAAGAAGCAAAAACGTGAGAACGAATAATAGAAATAAAATATTTATGTAATACAGTATAATGTAAAAGGTGCTTCCTGGTTTTGTGTCTCATTTGATGTCATTTTTTATATTGGAGACATGAGGGAGAATATAAGGAAGCAGTTGAGACCATGTGAAAGACAAATAAAGAAGAGGAAGTTACTAAAACCTTGATGGTACTGTAATAAAGCAGTTGGAGTCACCTGAGAAAAGAATATTTGGACTGAATCTGAGAGGAAAATTAAGAAAAAGTGATTGTGTTGAGATGATCAATGTGAGGATGGAATCCTGAAATTAAGTGTTGAGGAAGTATTCTTTGACAGAGTAAATACATACAGCATATACTGTTGGGATTATTACTGGGTTTAAAGATGTTTTGAAAGGTGAAACACTAACTTGTTTAGAAAGGACTAAAAGTACAAATTTGTTAAGACCCTCAAAACATAGATATACTTCTCAGGCTTATATAGCAGTCTCTGAATGCTTTTCAGAAATCATTGGATTGATTTCAAAATGCCTACATCGTTGGCACTGACCCCATCCATTTATCCACACTTTGCACTTCCCTTATTTTTAACCAAGCTTCTGTTCTCCAAACTACTCACCTGAAGAAGCAAAACATCTATTGGTGTTACCGGCAACAATGTTTAGGAGCATTGGAGAAAAAGACAAGAGGAATTTAAGAGAGGCAGGGTAAACAATAATAGTTTTAATTCCAAATCTGATTTCCTACTGGACTGTATCACATTTCTCTTATTTTAAAATGTCTTAACAACTTGAGCTAATGTTTATTTTCACTTTCAAGTAATATGACATTATGGAAATTCAGGCAATGCGTTAAAATACTAGGATACTGATTTTGTGTTACTTTTCTCGACAGATAACTTTCTCAGATTCTTCCTAAGGTAGGAAATATTCTTGTTAGAGGGCCTGGGTATAGGTGTGGGTTTGAGACAGTTCAGCTGTATTCATGTTATGTGCTGGTCTCATAGGACTACAGGGATGCAGATATATATAATTCAAGAGGGCAGATATGATTGCATGATACAGTCAAATTAAGTACTGTGAGAGAGATGTGAGTGAGGGGCCCCTGCGGCTCAAAGGATGGGAGAGATCACATCAGGTTCAGGGAATCAGCAAGAAAAGTCTTCATGAAAGAAGTGACATTGGAGAGAACCCTCTAAGAATGGGTGGAGAGAGAGGCTGGAGCGGAAAGGGGCTTTCAAAGTAAACAGACCAGGGTTCAGACATGGGGTTAGCTGAGCCACAGACTGGGACTTAGAGTTTATGCGGGATGGTGGGGAAAAAGGAGGCAGGAAAGCAGAAACAGGATAGGAAAGGAAATGGGAGGGTGGGAAACAGTGGAGTACTGTGGACCCACGTGTGTTTTGCAGCTTTATATTCTGGTATAACCCAAATGATTTTGTTGGTAAACACTTGTGATGGGATTTTATATCTAGTGTGTATATAATTTAGTATACATTTCAAAATAAGAATACTGGCCTATATACATAATAGGTATTTATGTATGAATGTGTGTGTAACTGATACCAGAAAAGAGTGCTTCTTTTGGGATTGGTTAGGGAACCTACCATTTGTGCAAATGTTTCTACTTGTGGGCACCATGAAAAAAAAATTGCTCCCTGGTAGAAATGTTTAAAGGATCTCTGTGTGTGTGTGTGTGTGTGTGTGTGTGTGTGTAATGGGGAAAGATAGATGGGTGGGGTGGGGGGAGGAGAAATCAGGAAAGGGGAGGAGAGAAGTGGGAATTGGGAAAAGAGGATCTAGAACTTTAAAATGTGATTAGGGTACATTTTTTTTAGAGGAAATGCCTTTAGGGCACTTCACCATCAAAAACGTTTGTTGTCAGCCAGTGCAGTGGCTCATGCCTATAATCCCAGCACTTTGGGAGGCTGAGGTGGGCGGATCAGCTGAAATCAGGAGTTTGGGACCAGCCTGGCCAACATGGTGAAACCCTGTCTCTACTAAAAATACCAAAATTAGCTGGGCGTAGTTGTTCATGCCTGTAATCCCAGCTACTTGGGAGGTAGAGACAAGAGAATCACTTGAACCCGGGAGGTGGAGCTTACAGTGAGCTGAGATCGTACCACTGCACTCTAGCCTGAGTGACAGAGGGAGATTCAGTGTCAAAAAAAAAAGTGTTTGTTGTCAGTATATATACAATGACAAAAACAATAGTGTTAATTCTTATGAATTACTAAAAGTTAAAACACTTGCAGACTTTTATTTTTCTCTACCTTAAAAAAATTCGTGGCTGGCCGGGCGCAGTGGCTCATGCCTGTGATCCTAGCACTTTGGGAGGCCGAGGCAGGAAAATCGCTTGAACCTGGGAGGCAGAGGTTGTGGTGAGCCGAGATTGCACCGTTGCACTTCAGCCTGGGCAACAAGAGTGAAACTCCGTCTCAGAAAAAACCCCCCAAAAACAAAAAAAACCCACCAAACCATGGCTTAGTGCCTATAGTGCCAGTTACTCTGGAGGCTGAAGCAGGAAAATTGCTTGAGGCCAAGAGTTCGAGACCTGCCCGAGCAACATAGTGAGACCTCCATCTCTAAAATAAATAAAAAATAAAATAAAATAAAATGGAAGAGGGCATTCACATATCTTAATTCATATTGTTGCCAGTATGCTTTTTATTTTTATTTTTTAAAGAGTGTAGCAGTACCAGTTCTTTTGTAAATTAGCTAACAGGCTAAAATTCTTTTATTTATGTATTTATTTATTTGAGACGGAGTCTCACTCTGTCGCCCAGGATGGAATGCAGTGGCGCGATCTTGGCTCACTGCAACCTCCGCCTCCTGGGTTGGAACAATTCTCCTGCCTCAGCCTTCCAAGTAGCTGGGATTACAAGTGTCCGCCACCACGACCGGCTAATTTTTGTATTTTTAGTAGAGACAGGGTTTCGCCATGTTGGCCAGGCTGGTCTTGAACTCCTGACCTCAGGTGATACACCCACCTCAGCCTCCCAGAATGATGGGATTACAGGTGCGCACCACCAAGCCTGGCTCAGGCTAAAGTTCTATAAAAGAAATTGATGTTTCATTTGGATAGAACGTTTACTTTTGTGAAAACAATACAAGTCAAAAAGCTCTTGAAAGAAATGACTGTTGAATTTGAATATATTAGTTGCTTCAGAGGTGTTTATTTTTCTTAAAGTGCTGAAAAACTATTTAATTTTAAAATAAGAGTGCTGTTGCATTGTTCCTTAATACAGAAGTATTGTTGAAAGTGCAGCCTCTCAGGAAAGATGAGCGAACTTGTTTTTTGTGGGTAGTTCTTTGCTGCTTAGGATTCCTGTAAATTTAAAAGATGTTATTGGCTTTTATGTTGTTATTGTGAATTACTAAAATATTAGGCCATAAAAATCTAACTTTGTGGTGCCCTGATAGTGTTTTTTAAATCTCTCCGTTATCTTTTGCTAGCTTAAGAAAATTGGGAAGGACTTTGAAAATATACTTGGCCTAGACTTAGAATTTATTGTGTCTGGCCTTCCTGATCTTTTGAGTAGGTTCGGAATACTTCTCTTTGGTTTGGATTATAATTTTATTTCTTGTGGTTCCAAAAGTTATCTGTAACAGCCTCGTTTTTGTCATTGCCTCATTCTTAAGAAGCTGCTTTTTTTGCTTTTGGTTATTTGTGGGGGTTTGACACAGTGTATGCTTAAGATAGATGAAAAAAATATTAATAATAGTGTTCATGTGAGCAAGTTCTTTCTGAAAAAGGAAATGCTTAGACGTCCTTGGTGCACTTCTTTATGCTTGATACTATTCTTTGTGTGTGTGTGTGTGTGTGTGTGTCGGGGGGCGGGGGGAGAGAGAGAGACAGAGAGAGAGAGAGGTGGATCATATCTATTCTGATGCCTTCAGTTTCCCTTCTCAGGCTTTTTAGTCTGTATCTCCAGGCTAGAATTTTCTCCAGTCCAGACTTGTATTTCTAGCTACTGCTCGGTCCCTTTCACAGGTTTTCTCCCTTTAGAGAGTGGCCCCATCATCTCCGTCGTGGCCTGAGCTTCATTGCTTTGGGCCCTGAGTGTCTCTGCTTCTAACGGCTTGGGAGTTGCTGTGTTGTTTTTTTTTTTTTTTTTTTTTGGCGGACTCTCACTCTATCGCCAGGCTGGAGTGCAGTGGTGTGATCTCGGCTCTACAGGCGCGCGCCACCACACCCGGCCAATTTTTGCATTTTTAGTAGAAACAGGGTTTCACCATGTTGGCCAGGCTGGTGTCGAACCCCTGACCTCATGATCCACCCGCCTCGGCCTCCCAGAGTGCTGGGATTACAGGTGTGAACCACCGTGGCTGGCCTCGGGAGCTTTTTGAGTTTGTGCTGCTCTCTCCTTCCCCGATCTCGGCTCTGCTCTTTCCTTTCTTCCTGTCGTGGGAGTGTCAATAGGTCTCTGTCTGTAGCGTGGCCCTTGTGGACCCACCTTTGGGAGCTGCCTCCAGGAGCTGGTAGTGTGCTTCCTTGGCCCTCACAGCAGAAATGGAAGCTCTGGGATCTGAACCTGCCCAGCTTCTCTATAGTGGCGCCCTCTTACCTCCTCCAGGTTCACTGCCTGCCATGAATGTGCTGTGTACGTGCACCTACCTCTCTGTGCCCTTTCTGCACGGGCTATTTATTCTCTTGACTGGGAGAGCCCTTCTTCCTCTTGTGATTCTGGCCAACTTCTTTTTGCTCTCTCAAGAGTTGGCTCATATATCACTACCTCTTTGAGGGAGAACTAGGTATCTCCTCGTCATTCCCACTGAGAGCCTTAATCTCCTATAGTACTTACCACACTGATGTCATAATTAGGCAAATATCTATCTTTATGTCTGTGAGTGCATTCTATTTAAAATTGTGACCCCCCTCTCCCCATGTTCCTTTCCTTGCTCTGCTTATTTTTTCTCTTGCACTTGTCCCTTTTCAATATACTGTATGATTTTTTTAAAAAACTTCATTTATATTTTAAAAGTACAGACGAGATCTTGCTATGTTGCCCAGGCTGGTCTTGAACTCCTGGGCTCAGGCAATCTGCCTGCCTCAGCCTCCCAAAGTTCTAGGATGACAGGTGTGAGCCACTGGGCCTGGCCTGTATTATGTTCTTATTTGTAATGTTTATTATCTGTACATCCTGCCCGAGCGTAAACTCCAGCAGGACAGTGATCTTTGTCAGTTTTGTTCCCTGCAGTATTGTCGGTACCTAGAACAGTGTCTGAGCCCTGGAAAATGCTTAAACTATTGAAGGAACGTGTACTTGTATGTCGAGGGCCCAGCTCGCAGTAGGCACTGCGTAAATTAAACTGATGATGAACAGTTTATTCTGTTAGATTTTCTAGCGGGTGTCTGGCTATGCCCTGTTTTGGTACTTAAAAGTAAATATAATTAAACACTTTTTAAGATTTTTATGCATTCAGATAAAATGTTTTGTTAACAGTCTGGTTTACTCTATTTATTAGTTTCAGATGTCCCAGTCAGCCAGATGTGTTTCATGCCTTCTTGTATTACCCCCCTTTATTGTGTAAACCAAAACCCAACAACTAAATAAATAAATATTTTCCCAAAGGTCGTGTTTTCAGAATACCATCTAAATAGAGGCTAAAATCACGCATGACCCATGGCAACAGTTTGTTGTTGTTGGTTTTTTTTTTTTTTCCGAGACTGAGTCTTGCTCTGTCACCCAGTCTGGAATGCAGTGGCGCGATCTCGGCTCACTGCAACCTCCGCCTCCTGGGTTCAAGCAATTCTTGTGCCTCAGCCTCCTGAGTAGCTGAGATTACAGGCATGCGCCACCACGCCTGACTAATTTTGTATTTTTAGTAGAGACGGGGTTTCACCATGTTGGCCAGGCTTGAACTCCTGACCTCAGGTGATCTGCCCACCTCAGCCTCCCAAAGTGCTGGGATTACAGCCATGAGTCACAGTGCTCGGCCTCCATGCCACCAGTTTTCAAACCTTTTTGCTCATATAGGCTTGAAAGAATTTTGTAAAACAATGTATTTTTTGTATTGATTCTGAAAAGTTTTTTTTTCTACATGTTTACATAGTTGCATAGCATGTAATTTCTAGGATATTTTAAAATGTTGACATTTAATAATTAAACTGTTTCATTACTTTTATTTATGTATTTAATGATACTTGTGGACAGCAATTTGTTTCCTACCATCATCTTCTAAAAAATTGAATGAATTCTTTAACTGTTTGCTTGTTGAAGTTGTATTTCCATTGTACTCCAGAATTTTGTCAGAAAAAAAATATTTGTAGACTGGAAAGTCTTATTAACTGTTAACCCTCTCATACTTCTCATACTTTAAAAATATATCATTTTCAAATAAAAAAAGTTAAAATGTCTTGTGACCATGAGGCTCTAAATGTTAATTGAATTCAGAAGTAAACAGAATTTGCCATTGCCATTATCACATAATTCAAACTAATATAAAGGTATTATGTTTTGATAAATGATTGTTAAAATATTAAATAGTTATTGGAAATGTATCTCGATGAAATGCATAGGATTGTGGCTTTTTTTTTTTTTTAAATTAAAGAAATGAGCTCTTCATACATGGGTGAATATTGATTATTGCCAGAATGGGGATTTAGCATCAATTTCTTTTTTTTTTTTTTTGAGATGTGTCTTCCTCTGTTGCCCAGGCTGGAGTGCAGTGGCATGATCTCGGCTCACTGCAACCTCCGCCCCCTGGGTTCAAGCAATTCCCCTGTCTCAAGCTGAGATTACAGGTATCCACTACCACGCCCAGCTAATTTTTAAATTTTAAGTAGAGGTGGCGTTTCAGCATGTTGGCCAGCTGGTCTCGAACTCTTGACCTCAGGTGATTCATCTGCCTCAGCCTCTCAAAGTGCTGGGATTATAGGTGTGAGCCACCACACCCGGCCAATTCTATTTCATACTCTTCTTTTTTTTATCGTGATAAAGCACTGACAAATCCTAATTATATAAGTAAGAGATAGGAATGGGAAGTGTTCTGTTATTGCAGCATCACTCAATCCTTTGAACTATTTCTGAGTTTTGTGTCAAAAATCAATCTATCACCAAAAATTATTTTTGGTAACAACTGGTTAGATCCTCCTTCAGTATTGTTGAAAGCAGATAAACTACTAGATTTGCAAAAGAATTTGTTTTCCAGTTGTTATTTTCTTAACACTCAAACTGACCCTTTGTTTGGTGACAGAGAATGGAAGTGAGCTGTGCTAAGGTTTGGGACCAGTGAGCAGGTGTGTTTCTCTTTTTAATGTGAGAGAAGGAAGATTTTGAAAGTGAAGCTGAAAAAGGAGAATTTGCAGTGCCATCACAGACAAGATTTCAGGCTGGTGGTTTTAGGATGGAATACATAAAAAAAATGGAGTCTTTGGCCAGGCACAGTGGCTTATGCCTGTAATCCCAGCACTTTGAGAGGCTGAGAAAGGAGGATCGCTTGAGGCTAGGAGTTTGAGACCAGCCTGTGCAAGAAAATGAGACCCTGTGTCTGCCAAAAATAAAAAAAAAAGCAGGGCGTGGTGGCTTGTTCCTGTAGTCCCAGCTTCTTGGGTGGTTGAGGTGGGAGGATCCCTTGAGCTCAGGAGTTCGAGGCTGCATTGAACTATGATCACTGTACTGCACTTCAGCCTGGGTAACAGAGTGAGACCCCACCTGTTTTTTTTTGAGACTGGGTCTCGCTCTGTTGCCTAGGCTGGAGTGCAGTGGCATGATCTTGGCTCACTGCAGCCTCTGCCTCCCAGATTCAAGCAATTTTCCCACCTCCGCCTCCCGAGTAGCTGGGATTATAGGCATACCAACACACCTGGCTAATTTTTGTAGTTTAGTAGAGATGGGGTTTCACCACGTTGGCCAGGCTGGTTCCGAACTCCTGACCTCCCATGATCCACCCTCCTTGGCCTCCCAAAGTGCTGGGATTACACAGGCATGAACCACTGCACCATGAACCACTGCACCTGGCCGAGACCCCAACTCTTAAGAAAAAGAACATTGAGACTGTGGAAATGGATTTCCTTAAAATTATCTGTGGAGTAAGATTGGTAAAAGGTTGGTAATTGTTGATCCTGGGTGATGAGTATGTGAAGGTTTATTATACTGTCCTTTCTACTTTTGAGTATATTTTAATATTTATGTTACAAAAAGGAAAAACAAAGCAAAAATTCTTTGTGGAAAGTTTCACCATGTATGCATTCAAATTTGAGTAGTGACCTTTGGCGCCACTAACACCATTAGTCTGAGTGTTAACAAAATAAGGCATTCTTTTAGGTTGAACTAGATGAAATTTCCAATATTTGACCATCTTGATGTATAAAATTGGCACTTGCATATGGTTTAACCTAATCTTTTATTGCATATATTGGTTCTTCCCTCTCCATCAGTTTCATTTCACTAACTGGGACTCAACTTGATGGCTCAGGGAGAATTTTTTTTTAGGTTCTCCCATTCTCAGAGATATCCTTTTCAGTTAAGATTTGTTGAAAAGAATTTTAGTTTGTTGTCAGTATGGTGTTAGGTGCTATATAGACTGAATTAAACAGGCAGCCACTTCTTAACCCTGAAGAGTTAAGTTATGTTTTGTTCAGTGTCTATTCTAAGTGTGGACAAACAAATCAGTTCGTTTAGCAAGGGCCAAGTGAACGGAACTAGAATGTTTGGGGACAGGCAGGTGAAGCTTTCACCTGAATGGTACCTGAGAAGTTGGCTTTATTTATTTATTTATTTTTACTATAAATGTGTGAGGTAGGAAAACAAGGCTGCCCAGCTCATGGCAGTTCTGAGGATGATCCTTGAGGGCTGATGTCGGCCTCCAGTCTTCACTGAGGAGAAAAGCACCCTCCCTCTCCCACCCACAGCACCATGGGAGAGAGGCCCTGGAAGTTGGCTTTATATAGAAGTTAATCTTCCAAAGACCTCGGAGTGTATCTCTGTGTGTTTTCATCTTTATTGTGAAACCTGGAAATAACAGACTGGAGATAGGTATTGTTCTTAATGATTTTTTTCTTTCTTTTTTTTTTGAAACAGTCTCACTCTGTCACCCATGGTTTAGTACAGTGGCATGATCTCAGCTCACTACAACCTCCTTCTCCTGGATTCAAGCATTTCTCATGCCTCAGACTCTCAAGTAGCTGGGACTACAGGTGTGGACCACCATACCTGGCTAATTTTGTTTTTGTATTTTTAGTACAAGATGGGGTTTCTCCATATTGGCCAGGCTGCTTTTGAACTCCTGGCCTCAAGTGATCTGCCCGCCTCAGGCTCCCAAAATGCTGAGATTACAGGTATGAGCCACTGTACCTGGCCAATTTTTTCTTTATTGGGAAGGAGATTGGCATCTAGAGAAGTTAAGTGACTTAATCTCCTCTCAGGGTAAGTCAGCATTGGAGCCAGGTTCTCATGGTTTCTCAGTATGTACTTCATATCCTAGATCAGTGGTTCTCAAAGCATGCTTTGGGGATCCCCAGAGGTTCCTGAGACATTTTCAGGGGTCTGTGAGGTCAAAACTAATTTTATAGTAATACTAAGACATGATATGTTTTTCCCTCTCTCATGAATATACTGTGTTTTCCAGAATCTACATTACCTGTACCGTTGCAAGAAATTGAAGCAAAAGTGGGTTTTGGGAATCCAGTTGCTTTATATTAAGCCAGACATTAAAGAGATGTATAAAAGTGTAACCTGGTGCCACTTTTCTCACTCATTTTTTTGAGGAAAATATAGTTTTAAAAAAATTTACAATTGTATTGAAATGAATTAATACATATTAAAATTTTTCCCATTTTTAATTTTAAAGTGGTAAATGTTGGTAGATATAATCCATATTTTTAAAAAGTTCTTTGAGATCCTCAATAATTGTGAAACTAAAAGTTTCAATGAGACCTCTGGGTTTCAGTTTCATCATTCTCAAAAAGAGGCCAGATGTTAGGTTGTAGAGGACCACAAGTTGTCATTCGATGTGTCCCAAGTCATTTGAAAATAGTCTGTTTTCAGTTCTACAGGATAGATATCCACATCATAAAAACCTTTATTCAATTTGCCCTTCTTTGGTTTCCCTTATATGTAGTTTCAGCAGGTAACCAAGTATTAACTGAGGCTAAGCTGTGTCATTTTTATTTCCCCATTTGAAGTGGGAAAGCAACCTCAAGTGAATATTTGAAGGATCTCCAAGCTGAATTGTTTGTCCATGTTTTGCGTAAGAGCAATGTCAGTTGGATTTCATTGTTTCTTTCATGGATTTTTGGATTTGTAGTTTCAGTATACATTTAAATATTTTATATATATATATATTTAAATTTTTTTCTCTTAAAAGGGGCCATGCTAATCCTCTCTGTATCATTCCAATTTTAGTATATGTGCTGCTTCAGTGTATGTTTTTATTAAGAGCTTTTTCAGTAGGATTCTGTATTGTATAGATAAGAGACCCTTAACGTTATGGCTGCCTTACACTTTTCTTTGAAAAGGTTTAAGAACCTTTCTTAAAATTAATATTTGCATTTATTTGGCAATTAAGTTTTATAGGTAATGGATCTAATTTATTTTTCCCTTTTTTTCTTATTTCCTCTTCCCCTCTCCTTCCCATCTCCTTTCTCCCTTACTGCTTTTTTTCTCTCCTTCCCTCCCCTCTTTTAATTGCCAATATGACCTTGGGTGAAATACTTAGTCTCTATGTATCTTGGATTCTCCATTTGTAATGTGTGATGTTGTGAAATAATTTCTGTAAACCACATAGAACATTGCCTGGCTCATTATCAAGGCTCAGTAAATGTTAGCTGCAATTTTTGTTGTTGTTATCATTAAAGCAGGTTGGCAGTTCCTGGAATGTATTGAGTACTCAATAAATGGTGGTTATTTATATTATTTAATATTACCATTTTGCACATTTGCTTTTAGATGGTCTATTGTGTTTGGCTGAGGCAGATGTGTAGTAGGTGTAGTAGTAGTATTATATGCTGTCTTGATTTTTTAATGATAATGGGTTTCTTTTTTATGAAATGGTGCAGATGCGGATACTCCATGGTTGTAATCCAAATATTTAGTAGGTATTGTGGCCTTTATAAGCATACTCCCGAGAACAGCCCATGAATTGAATGGGAGGTGTGGAGATTTGGTCCTTGTAAATCACCGTTTAGAAATGGAGATGTATTGGATTCATATTTCGTGTGTAGTAAAGTCATAAAACAGACTGTACTACTTTACAGTCTAAGTGATTCATCTTGTTCTTAGTTTTCAGCTGTTAGTGGACACTAGTCAGGTATAATAAAGCAACTTCTTATTCAGTTAAGTTTGTGTTAAATATATGATCTTATTTGTGAATGTCATGAATAAGTAATTTATAGATTATTTTATGATTACTAATTGTTAATGGATCTAAAGGCTCTTAAAATTCTAAGGATAGAAGAACAGTGACCACCAGTAGTATGAGTTCTGTGTGCTGGTAATATGCCTACATAGTAGGGCATTGAGTGCCTAAGAACTGCTAACCATTGATTGATTAATATAACTATTACTTGGGTGGATAGTAGAGTCTGATTTAGAAGTCAGAGTATGGTATGTGATATTTGAACTGATTCAGCAGGGATTTGAAGTCTCCTTATTAAAGGATATGTTGTTAATAATATAAACTTTAGTGGAAGGAGGAGTGGTCTTTTTGTAGCCTATAGGATATGTACTTGAATATGGTCTCTGTTACTGAAATATATGTAATTTTGAGCAAATCCTTTATCTTTGGTGAATTTGG
This sequence comes from Macaca nemestrina, assembly GCF_043159975.1. Classification (NCBI taxonomy): domain Eukaryota; kingdom Metazoa; phylum Chordata; class Mammalia; order Primates; family Cercopithecidae; genus Macaca; species Macaca nemestrina. The sequence continues at coordinate 44,593,800 of NC_092131.1, forward strand.
GTTTTTCAGTTGCAAAGTAAGTATCAAACCTAGCCAGTCTAGCTCACTGGGTTGGTAGGGTCATTACATGAAATAACTCATTTTGATCCAGTGTTGTGCCTTCCACGAGAACAACAACAACAACAACAACAACAACAACAACAACAAAAAGCAAAAGGGGGGGAAAAAAGAAGAAATAATACATTTTGAGAATGCTTGAAAACCTTGAGCATTATACAGGTTTAAGTTAGCATTCTTCCTACTTTCAAATGTGAGGGCATCGTTTGTGGAATATTCTGACTCCAGCTTGTGTTAATGCTTTTACTTTTTTTGTTGTTGTTTAGGTTTATCAATGACATATACAAGATTTGAGTATCATAATCCTCTATTTTTATGGCCATTAATTGAAATGAAGAATGTGTGTATTCAAGTTTGAATATATAGACATGCATTCAATAGCAGTGCTGTTCATGACACTGTAGTTAAGCATTTGTCAGAGTTTCCACTGTAAACTTCCCTTTGAATGTTTTTTCATTTTAGCTTGGCTTTCCTGTGGGTTAAAATTATAGGGCCTGAATATTTTTGGATGGAAACTTTTTCCTTCTTTTTAATAGGGAATGAATGCATGCTATTAAAAAAAACTATCTTTTCTTACATTTTTAAAACATTTTATCATAAAAGTTTTAAAAGCCACTTCTAGGCAGCTTTTTTCTTTAAATCATTGTGTTAAATGTTGTGACTTCATCCCTATAAACAGTTTTTATTTACCTTTGTAGTTTTTCCTCTAAAAATTGTCAGTCTTCGATGTATTATCTAAATGAGAGATTATAAATAATTTTTGTAAACTAATTGTAAGATATAAAAAACAGTCATATATTGATAAAAATATATGGATACCCATCCCAAGTTAAGAAAAAGTAAACTGCCTAGAATTTATAAGATTCCTTAGACTTTCCTCACTAAAATTGTTCATTGGTCTTTGATTTAAGTATTTGTAAAGTGTGTTGGAAACAGGCCAGGACTTAGACTGCCCCTTTATATCCAGAACACCCCCTTCTACTGGGTGTCATGTGGTACGTGTGTTCTGGTTTCACGTGACCGGATTGGGTGGCTCCGTGATCCAAGACCATCCAATCTATAGGCAAGGCATAATGTGGCCCAGAGCTTCTACCCAACAGAGATGAGAGTGAAATGGTGTTCCAGCAGAACCTTTCTCTAGGGAAGTTTGAATTTGAGAAAGAGTTGTCGAAGGCAGGAATAGATGCTGAAAGACCCAAGAAAAAGAAGCAAAGAAGTGATAAGCTATGTTGATAGGGCAGGGAGGGTGAGGTGTGGGTTGATCTGCCTTGATCATCGCTTAAATTACTGTTGATCATTCACTTATATTACTGTTGTCAGGGCCACCTCCATGTCTCATGTCTCTCAGCAACATTGGACACTTGTCCAATTTTGTGGAAATTTTCCTTGTGGAAACATGCTCTTCTTTGGCTTCTGTGACCCTGCTCAGGTTTTCCTTTTGCCTCTGGCTGTTTCTTCTCATTCTTTTAGCTGGCTCTTCCTCCTCTACTCAACTTGTAAGTGTTGGGTTTGTTCAGAGCTCCTTCTGCTTCACTTTTTGCACCCTTGCCATAGGTGAGTTCATCTGTCCTATTGGCTTTAAGGCCACTTATATATTACCATTTATATATGGTTGGTGCCCCCATTTCTTTTCTTACTTTTTTTCCTCCCAAATATGACATTCCTTTTGCTTTTCTTATTTTATTTTATTTTTTTTTTGAGATGGGGTCTCACTGTCTTGCCCAGGCTGGAGTGCAGTGGTGCAGTTGTGGTTCACTGCAGCCTCAACCTCCCTGGGTTAAAGCCATCCTCCCATCTCAGTCTCCCAAGTAACAGGAGCATGCCACCACGCCCAGCTGAGGTGCCCACATTTCTATCCCCACCTCACCCTTTTCAGACTTTGGTCTTGTATATACAATACATCTCCATGTATATGTCTTATAAACATCTCTAATGTAACACATTGTCAGTGAAACACTTGATTTCCCCTACCAAACTATTTCTTCCCTCTTTTACCTGCTGACTCCGCTGTTCACCCAGGTGCTCAAACCAGACAACCCGGCTCCCACCCACTGAACGTGGAGAAGTGGGGCAAGTGCCAAGAGTCACCTTTGACCCCTCTCTGTCTTAGTCACTTTTCACCTGTGTACTCTCCCCCCAGAGTAGTTTCTATCAGCAAGCACAATTGATTTCTACCAATTCTTTCTACAGTAAATTATCTCTAATTTGTCCATTTTGTCTCCAGTCCTTATCATGATTCTGTAACAGTTGCCTCCTGTGTAGCTGTAGTCTCCTAACTGGTGTCCCTGTTTCTTATCTTGCCTCTTTTCCATTCATTCAACTCATAGTGACCAGAGTGATCTTTTTAACAATACAAAGCATATTCATATTTCTCCCTCAGGTTTTAATAATATAAACCATATGCGTACTCCAACTTTAATACTATCATGATTCTTTACTGAATCTGGAATTAAATCCAGGTTCCTTCTCTTTACCTTTCACTATTTTCTTTTCACCTTGGCTTTTCTATTGCACTTTTTCCGAAATCACTAATTAGAATTTAATGTTAAAGTCAAATGCATGTGGTTTAAAACTCCCAAGTTTCTAAAAACTTTAACAGACTTGATTTTCTGTCTCCATCTCATCCCCCTTTCCTGTTACTCTTTTTCATTTAATAAAATCCACACCAAAACCAAATTACAATTAGCCCTGTCCCAGCCTCTTGAGTCTGATTGCATCAGACATTTCTCAGACTTCCTAGAGAGCTGTTTTGGTTGTTTCATTAGCATTTAGAGGCATTTCTTTAAAATTACAGAAGGTTTTACTCTTGTATATCTTTAGTACACTGTTAGCACTGGAAAATGTCTCAGAGCTTTACTTCGTTTTTGCGGGCACTTCATCTTGGTTCTCTGTCTCTTTCTATGCTGAGTTTTCTGCCTCATTGTTGAGTTTATCTTGTCTCTAGCTGCCCCATGGTTCCATTTTTAATCTTCTATTCTTAGTTTTCCACTTACTCAGTCATTGAGCTATCTGTTCCTTTGATTTCAACTTACACCTTTATGGGAAAACTCTGGAATCTCTACCGTTTAATTTAGCCCCTTGTTTCCAGTTCTATTTCCAGTCTTTTTCTCCTTTGGAGTTACCTCACATTCCATTGTTGCCACTACAGTTCATGAACTTCCTTGACTAACTTCTCTGTCTGATTATTTCATTTTTACCGACAGTATCATCATTCTCCCAATCTGGAAACATTAGTAATCTTTGACTGTCTTTCTTTTCTGTTATATCTAATGTAATTTTAAAAATCCCTTTGTTTCTTACCTTTTGGTATCTCAGTCTTCTTTTTTTTCTGTTCTTCCACGGCCATCAGCTTCGTATAAGCCCTCACAACTCTTCATGCTTGGTTCGATGACATTGTTTTTGGCTAATTTGATTGCCTCCCATCAACCCCCCCCCCCAAACCCTTCTCATTATGTTTGCTCCTGTCCAACATTTCTGTGTGGTCAGCCACATGAAACCCAGGTTACCCTGCAGTTTGTAAAGTCCTTGCTGGCCAGGTATGTCCTCATTCCTCCCTCTCGTTTCCCACTCTTTCTAGTCACCTGTCTTCTATGCCCTAGACATGCGTCTCTTATAATTTCTTCCGTAATGTGCTCACTCTCACCTCCATGCTGTTCTTGCCTAAAATATCTTCTACCTTTCCTTTGTTTATTCCTTGTTTTATTCATGCTTCTTTTTGGTCCCATCACTAGCTGAAAGCAGTTCAACCTAACTGACTTTCTTCTTGACCTTAGGCTGTGCTGGTGATAATACAGGTTTGAACTCTCAGTTAGACTCCAAATCGTATGCGAGTTCAACAAATGTCAGGTGTTCAGAACAAAATGAAACGACCAAACCTCTGTGTCATTACATTTTCCTGAACAGTAAATGAAATCCAAACAAAGAAGGTTGAAGTCTTAAAGTAAGCCAGCTTTAGTGCAAAGGAGAAGGCTGGAAGGTTACAGAAGGCTTCGAATCATCTTTTGAGAGACTTAACACTAATGTGAAGGGGTTCTTTATTTTATTTTATTTTATTTTTTGAGACGGAGATTCACTCTTGTCGCCCAGGCTGGAGTGCAATGGTGTGATCTCAGCTCACTGCAACGTCCGCCTCCTGGATTCAACCAATTCTCCTGCCTCAGCCTCCCGAGTAGCTGGGATTACAGGTGCCCGTCACCATGCCTGACTGATTTTTGTAGTTTTAGTAGAGATGGGGTTTCACCATGTTGGCCAGGTTGGTCTCGAACATCTGACCTCAGGTGATCCACCTTCCTTGGCCTCCCACAATGCTGGGATGACAGGCACGAGCCACTGTGCCCAGCCTGAGAGGGCTTTTAAATATTAACAGAAATAACAGGCCAACTGGAGAATCTTTCTAACCCTTGGTAGTTGCATTTTGCTTGGTGCAAAGAGGAGATAGATGACAGAATGCTTGTCTGCCTCAATCTATGTTAAGGAGTCTGTTAGGAAGATTAACCCTTCCAGATGGTCCTCCAGTGTGTGTTGTAGGTGTTAGATGAAAACAAAAATGATCAGTAGTGAGAAGCCAGCTCTCATTAGTCTTTAGCAGAGGTGGGATAGTGTACAGGTACCAGGTTGTGAAGGTCTGAAGCTCAGCAGGGCCTGCTTTCCAGCTGTGTGATGGTGGGCAAGTTACTAAATATCTTTGGGTCAATTTTTTATATGTAAAAATAAGGTTGGTAATACCTACCTCACAGCGTTGTAGAGAAGGTTAAAGGAGTTAATACATGTAAACTCCTTAGAACAGTGGCTGCCACAAAGTAAGTGCTTACTAAGTCTTTACTATTATGTATACATGATATGACTGGGAAAAGATGACTCATTCAAGATTTTCAGAAAGAACTATTTATTGTGAAACAGGAAATGGCTCTTTAGAATGTGTTATCTTTTTCTAATACTTGACCTGTCTTCAGTGACTCTTGTTTATTTTGGATTATTCATTCATTAATTAACAAGTATATTTTGACATTGTTTATAGTCAAGATCCTAAAAGAGTATACTGTCTGTAGGAGATCATGGTATTTTCAATAGAGGATAGATTCTGAAAAATTGTGAGAGTTGTATGAATGAGGTTCTTCTGGCCCATCTGGGTCTATGAACAATCTAGACATAAGACATCTGGTTTTATCAGAAATTTGAAACATACACATTTTTATGTGTACTCTCCATTCCCAAAGAGAGCCTGGTGCGTGTTTTTGCAGATTTATGTAATATGAGAGTTTCTGGAATCTAGATGAATGTCATTCAGAGTGGTCTCTCTTGAACTTGCCCCACTTGGTTTTTTTCAAAGAAGTGTTGTCATCTGCATGCTATGCTTGTCTTTGGACTTCAGGGTGGTGTAAGAAATGGCTCAGAAGCTATTGCTTGGTCACTTTTGTAATATCAGGGTGCATTAATGGTACAAGCAAGCGATGTGAATTGTCAAAATTTCAGAATTAGACATTTTCTCTTTTTATTAGGATGCTTTAATTTTTTTTTTTTTTTTTTTTGTAGAGACGGGGGTCTTTCTGTGTTGATCTTCCCACCTCAGCCTCCCAAAGTGCTGGGATTATAGGTGTGAGCCATTGTGCTCAGCCACTTTTTTTTTTTTTTTTTTTTAAATCTGTTGATAAAGGCTTGCTTTATGATCCTGTGAAAGTAGATTAGATGTCAGTAGAGTCTTCAGATAATTTGCTTGTTTTATGCTGGAAATTCCTATTAAAATTATGCAATTGGATGAAGCCATTTTGTTATTGTTACTATGAAATGTTTTTTAATAATATAAATATGTTCTTCCTAGAGATAATCCCTTAACCCTTTAGCAGACAGGATAATCAACCACCACATTATCAGAGGGCAAGTCAGATTTTTTTTTTTTTTTTTTTTAAAGTATGGAAAAGTTGTGAGTGCAGAGTGTGATTGTGTGCCTTGGGAGTTGGAAGTGGGCTATAAGTAGGGAGGTAGGAGGTCGGACGCAGGGGCTCACGCTTGTAATCCCAGCACTTTGGGAGGTCCAGGCGGCAGGATCCCTTGAGCCCAGCAGTTCAAGACCACTGTGGGTAACATAGTGAAACACTATGTTTACAAAAACTACAAAAATTAGTTAGGTGTGGTGGTGCATGCCTGTAGTCCCAGCCACTTGGGAGGCTGAAGTGGGAGGATTGCTTCAGCCAGTGAGGTTGAGGCTACAGTGTGCTGTGACTGTGCCACTGCACTCTGGCGTGGGTGACAGAGTGAGACCTTGTCTCAAAAAAAGTAGGGGTGGTGGGGAGGTAGGAGATGAAGAGGACAAAAATCATTGTTTATGCTTTATAATCCTACTGCCACATTTGTCTGTCCAAATAAGTGGAGCGGAAGTATTTCATTTTGGTGTAAAATTATTCCTTCTGGTTCTTTGTAGTGAAGTTGTTTCTACACGTTAGCCATTGACCCAGAATAATAAAACTGAATATAATCCAGCCTCGGTTCTCTTATAGGTAAAATGGGAATATTAACATGTATTAGGCAGGATTTTTGTAAGATTTTAATGAGAGGACATAATGAAGGACCTAAGCTGGAGGTCCATTTCCTTGCCAGGTGCTTTATTCTTTTCTGTCTCTCAACTTGGTCCATGAGATTTAGATACTTTAATTGTATTTTTTGCTGTTATTAATATGTGCAAATCTTGCTTCCACCTGGACTGTGCTTTTTTTGAGAGTAGATCCATTTGTTTTCATTCTTTACAATATATGCTCTTATAATATCTTCTTGTACCTTTTTTTGTAATGTAAAATGTTTTAACTTTTACATTTATCTATATGGTCATTTAATTAGGGTTTCTCTCCATTTGGTCTGTAAGCTTCATGAAGGCTAAGAACATGAAGTTTGGTTTTGCTTAATAATGTTTATTTATAGCCTAGACTAGTGCATGGAATGTAAAAAGTCTTCTGTAAATATTTGTGGAATGAGTGAATGAATGATTGGGTTAAACATGGTAGATTCTAAACAAATTCGTGTTGTGGGAAGGTTGAAATCACCTATCATATCCCTTCCAGACTTAGTCTGAACCCTTCTAGGAGGCAATTAAAAGTTTGCAAAATTTTAGTTAAGACCTTAGATCTCTAAATAACAGAGTGTGTGGGGAAAAGAAAGGTTTATAAATACTTTGAAGTGGTTTAGTATTTTATGTTATTTTAGTGGGGGTTAATACTGTTTATTTTGAATATGTTGTAAAGAACTCTAAGTGTTAAGTTACTATTATTACTTTTAGTATGTATAAGTTTTTTTTTTTTTTTTTTTTGAGACGGAGTCTCGCTCTGTCGCCCAGGCTGGAGTGCAGTGGCCGGATCTCAGCTCACTGCAAGCTCCGCCTCCCGGGTTCACGCCATTCTCCTGCCTCAGCCTCCCGAGTAGCTGGGACTACAGGCGCCCGCCACCTCGCCCGGCTAGTTTTTTTGTATTTTTTAGTAGAGACAGGGTTTCACCGTGTTAGCCAGGATAGTCTCGATCTCCTGACCTCGTGATCCACCCGTCTCGGCCTCCCAAAGTGCTGGGATTACAGGCTTGAGCCACCGCGCCCGGCCGTATGTATAAGTATTAATATTTGTGAGTATGATACTAATTTAAAATGTTGACTCCAAGGACAAAGCTGTCAAACATTGCTTGCTTATTTCCTTTGCACACTTAGCATAAACCTGATTATATAAGAGGAAGCCTTGATGTGTGAGACCCAAGTGTGTCCTTATTTTGGCAGTGCTCATCCAGATTGTTGCAGTCTTCATAAATTCTTGCTTCTCTGTCCCAAATGCTCTGTTTGTCATTCATTCTTCCATCCAAATGTTAACTCTCTTCACCCTTCAGTATTTTGACATGTTGACGATGCATGTACTGACAGCTGACTCATTTCACCTATTGAGTCAGCATCTTACCTTTCCTCTAATCAAGTTACAACTTTATTTGAAGTTATTTCACTGGGTATTAGTAGGTCAAGCTCAATATTATTTTCTTCAAATATGCTTTACACAACCAGACATACCAAAAAGGGAGGGGAGATCTATATGTATCAACAATTTATATTGTTCATTTTAAAAAAAAAACCACAAAAACCTGGCATTGTGTTTTACACAATGCCTAGAATATGGAAAATATTCAATAAACATTCTATGTCTCAAACACTTGAGCTATCACTGTGACAGAGCTACTGTTTCTAGGCTCATTTTGTAAAAGATACTAAAGCTCCAGTGGTGCTTTTTAACAACAACATTAATTGAGCAGCTAAAGTTTACTGACCACCAAATGTGTCCCAGATACTCTTCTATGTGTTTTTATTTTTATGTACTCACTTAATGCTTAAGTAAAGTCTGTGGGGTAGATGCTGTTATTATCCCCTCATTTATAGATGAGGAGACTAAGGGCCAGAGACTCACCTAAGCTTTCCCAGCTAGGAAATGGCAAAGCTGACCTTGGACTCCAGGCAGTCTAACTCTGTAGCCCATCGTCTTAGCTGTCACACTATACTGCCCAAAATTGCCCAGCTGGAGCCTGATTGGAACCCAGGTCCCTCGATTTCAAAGTCCGGGTGTGTGTGACCCTAAGGACAACCTCAATCATCTGGAAGAATGCAGAATGGGCTTACATTTTTCTTTCAAGTTCCCAATTATGCTGAAAGAAATTGAATTCATTTGACATCTTAAACATTTCTGTGATGTTTTTCCAGAATTATAACTGACAGACTTTTGAGATAGTGGACCTAGTTGCCGAGCTTAGTTTTAACTTTATTATACTTATTAAGGCCAACTCTTATTTCTCATATGTGATCTGGCTCCTTGAGTGGAAGATAGAGTTATATAATATGTTTCTGAAAGGGAAAGTAATTTTCAGTATAATCTGAAGAGAAAATGTTTGTACTACCCCGTGGCACGTTTAGCTAAACTCTGGGTTGCAATATTAGACATAGAATGCTGAATTATATCAAGATTGAGAAAAAGACTGTGCTTAGAATTGCACTGTAGGCATGCATATCTTTAGGTTTCAGTGACTGTCTTACCCTTGGAGATGGATGTTTTGTGGCCAGGAAACCAGCAGCATAGAAGGAACATGTTGTAAATAGTGTTTTTTCTTTTTGTTGAGATGGAGTCTCGCTCTGTTGCCCAGGCTGGAGTGCAGTGGCCCGATCTCGGCTCACTGCAAACTCCACCTCCCGGTTCACGCCATTTTCCTGCCTCAGCTTCTCGAGTAGCTGGGACTACAGGCGCCCACCACCACGCCCGGCTAATTTTTTGTGGTTTTAGTAGAGAAGGGGCTTCACTGTGTTAGCCAAGTTGGTCTCAATCTCCTAACCTCGTGATCCGCCCGCCTCGGCCTCTCAAAGTGCTGGGATTACAGGCGTGAGCCATCGCACCCGGCCAATAGTCTTTTTAAATACTTTTCTGTTCCGAAAGTGTTAAGCTGCCCAGACATGTTTGCTGTCTTTTTTAAACTCTCTGCATTACTATTCTCCAAGTTTTTATTTTGGAGTCATATACTCAAAACTGTACATAACCGTATACACACATACATACATAAGTACACACTTGGAAGTTTCTCCGTCTTTATTGTTTTATGCTTGAATAATTTTGCTTTTATACACACTAGGAAATGAAGCTTTGAAATGGGTTTCATGTCTCTTGGCATGGTATTTCAGATTTGAATTTTGGTTTTCCTCAACTCTTTTATGTGGGCTTACATTTGTATTTAACTATAATAATTAAGTAGTGTCCTTTGTATGAAACATGGGAGAGCTTCACAATTAGGGACTGTGTACTACATGCCTGTGTACTCCATGCCATCCCTGGATTTTACTGCCGAGATTATGACTTTAATTATAAATGTACACTCTGCATTACTCTTGGGATTAGAAGCTATTCCACTGTACTCAGTCCTGTGTCAATCTCAGGAGCTTAAGCTCTCATACTTTAAAACTCCCAACAGAGGTTCAAAAATAGCATCTCTAAGCTGGCATTGCAACATTGGATTAACTCTTGCTGTTGTTGTTTTTTGTTTTTTGTTTTTTGTTTTTAATTTTTAAAACTTTTTTTTTAAGTTTCATGGTGACTTTGATCAACTATAAATTATGAATTAACAGATAAGTGGACTGTTAAAATAGCTGCAGGTTCATTTTATTCTGAAATAATTGGCGTTGACGTTAATCTTCAAAACAAATGGAAAGTAGATAGGCCATTTTATCCTTGAAATGCTTGAAAATAGTGTCTTCTTTTATTGCCATTTTTTTTGGCTGGGTTTGGAAGAGGGGAGGTCAATTGAATGTTATGTGCTTGCTGAAAATCTTTAGTTCCATTAACTTATTTCCTTACCTTATAAGCATGGCATAAATAGAAAATAATCTTTTTTCCTGAAGATTTTTGTTTCTCGTACTTCTGAACCTGACTGAAAATTGGGCTTCAGTGATGCTGACTCTCAGGCACATCCTGGAAGTTTGTTCCATAATTCCTTTTTATCAAATTATGCTTTTATGATTTGCTCCTTGTCTTAAAAGACAAGTGCAGAAGAGAAGACAAGTTATGGTTATTTCAGAGTTCTAAATAGACGGCCTTTGTTTAATTCAAGTTTGATATTACTAGAATAAAATTTTAACAAAAAATTAATGTTTCTTTAAAAAAATTTTTTTTTGAAACGGGGTCTTATTGTGTCACCTAGGCTGTAGTGCAGTGGTGTGATCATGGCTCACTGCAACTTCTGCCTCCTGGGCTCAAGCCATCCTCCAACCTCAGCCTCCTAAGTAGCTGAGACTGCAGGCCTGGCTAATCTTTTGTTAGTTGTTTTTTTGTTTTTTTGTTTGTTTTTTTGGTAGAGATGGAGTTTTACCATGTTGCCCAGGTTGGTCTCGAACTCTTTGACTCAAGCGATCCTTCTGCCTCAGCCTTCCAAAGTGCTGGGATTATAGGCGTGAGCCACCATGCCCGGTCAAAAATTTAATGTTTCTAGAAACACTTCAGAATACATTTAAAAAATTGTTTAAAAATAATTTTGAAGATGTGCCAGAAAAAGCAAATATAAGTATTTCTGCACAGAAGATAGTTTTAATAAGTTATGAAATAGGAAATCGATTCCATACAGTATTTATAGATACTTGATAAATATTTGTCAAATGAATGATGACTTTTTTGTGGAAAGCACTTTCCACCCTAGAAGTGATTTTTCATTTAATCTTTACTCAACCCCGTGAAGTACATTTTCTTTTTCTTCTTTTTTTTTTTTTGAGGCAGAGTCTCTGTCACCCAGGATGGAGTGCAGTGGCACAATTTCAGCTCACTGCAACCCTTGCCTCCCAGATTTGAGTGATTCTCCTGCCTCAGCCTCCCAAGTAGTTGGGACTACAGGCACACGCCACCACGCCTGGCTAATTTTTATGTTTTTAGTAAAGATAGGGTCTCACCATGTTGGCCAGGCTGGTCTCGAACTCCTGACCTCAGGTAATCTGCCCGCCTTGGCCTTCCAAAGTGCTGGGATTACAGGCGTGAGCCACCGAACCCAGCCAAAGTATATTTTCTTAATTTTACATGCAAGGAAACTAATGCTCAGAGAAGTAAGTGGCTTGTCCATTGTCAGTAAACAGGAAAAGTGTGATTCTAATTCAGAACCAGATTCCAGGCCAAAGTCTTCACCGTGTCTCACAAGACCCAGGATGATCTTCTGCAGCCGCTTGTCCTTTCTTCTGTCCTTTTCTTCCCCACTTTCCACTCCAGCTCCAGCCACATTCACTTCTTTGCTGATCGTCCGATTCACCAGCATGCGCCTTCTTCCTGCCAGAGTACCTTGCACTTGCCATTTCCCGCCTTGGACCCTCTTCCCCAGACAGCCTCGGCTGACTACCCCACTTCCTTCAAGTATTTGCTCAAATGTCATCTTCCAGGTGAACACTCTGTTTAACATTGTACCCTTCAACCCCAGTGTGCCTAGTCCCCCTTGCCCTGCACACTATTATTCCCCCTATTATACACATTATACCATGTTTATTATTTTTAGTTTCTATTATTTGCCTCTTCCTGCTAGAATGTAAAGCTCAGGACTTTTGTCTCCTCTTCGTTATATTATCACAGTAGTCCCTGGCTGTTGGTGGGTGTTCAATGAATATTTGGTGAATCAGTGAATGATAGAGTGAGTGAATGAAGAGAGGAGCCCATGCCCTTTGCACTAGACTTTCCCATTTTTCATTTATAAATGATAAATGACAAATTTTTCAGGTTATTTTGCTATAGAGGGCATTTCCAAATTATACTACTTAATGTTGTATACTCATCTTCATTTTGAATTTTTTTCCCTATTTTTCTCTTATCCTTGAATATAAACCATTCTGTTTATTTTAAAAAGTCAATTCCGAGTTTTAAGTAAGTTGTTAAAAAAAATGAGACATTACCTTACTGGATATTAATAGGGGAACATAGTTCAGGGAACTGAGGAACTGTGCATTTTTTTTTTTTTTTAGTTAGGTTCTTTCAGATAAGCTGGCTTGTTTCACTCCTTATATTCATACATATTGGGTCATTAAAAACCATCTTGCCTGTAATCCCAGCACTTTGGGAGGCCGAGGTGGGCGATCACGAGGCCAGGAGTTTGAGATCATCCTGGCCAACATGGTTAAACCCCGTCTCTACTAAAAGATACAAAAAATTAGCCGGGTGTGATGGCGCACGCCTGTAGTCCCAGCTACTCAGGAGACTGAGGCAGGAGACTCTCTTGAACCCAGGAGGCAGAGGTTGCAGTGAGCAGAGATGGTGCCATTGCCTCTAGCCTGGCTGACAGGGAGAGACTCTGACTCAAAAACAAAAACAAAAACAAAAAAAAGTCTAGTTTTTTTTGTTTTTTTTTTTTTTTTTTTCCTGAGATGGAGTTTTGCTCTTGTTGTCCAGGCTGGAGTGCAATGGCGCCATCTTGGCTCACTGCAACCTTCGCCTCCCGGGTTCAAGCGATTCTCCTGCCTCAGCCTCCTGAGTAGATGAGATTACAGGCATGCGCCACCACACCCGGCTAATTTTGTATTTTTAGTAGAGATGGGGTTTTTTCATGTTGGTCAGGCTGGTCTCAAACTCCCGACTTCAGGTGATCTGCCCACATCGGCCTCTCAAAGTGCTGGGATTACAGGCATGAGCCACCGTGCCTGGCCATAAAACCATCTTAGTTTTAAAATTTGCATTTCATGACTTGATATTATTAATATACTAGGAAATAATTTATTTTATTAAATGCATTATATCAAGCCTTTTCCTTTATTCTTTAGTCTAATCTTATTTCTAGAGGAATAAACTTATAATTTAAAAATGAAAACATGGGGAAATAAGATGCAATATGTAGAATTTACTTACTCAACTAACATTATGTACCTACTATATTCTAAAACGCCCGCTACGAACAGTTTATTAAAACGTGCAAGGAAGGTATAGTGCTAGTTAAAAAAAAAAGTTGCAGTATAATGTAGCAAGTGCTTGAATGGAGGTATGTGCAGTTTCATGGGAATTTTGTGTTAAGAGTTTTAAGGACTCACATGGCTGCTGTTCCTTCACAATTGCAGAACGTGTGATTTATCCTCTCAGCTTTTATGATGATCTAAATACAGTTGAAGGCCCGGAGAGGTGGCTCACACCTGTAATCCCAGCACTTTGGGAGGCCAAGGCGGGCGGATCACGAGGTCAAGAGATCGAGACCATCCTGGTTAGCACAGTGAAACTCCGTCTCTACCAAAAATACAAAAAATTGCCTGGGCATGGTGGCTGGTGCCTGTAGTCCCAGCTACTCAGGAGGCTGAGGCAGGAGAATGGCGTGAACCCAGGAGGCAGAGCTTGCAGTGAGCCAAGATTGCGCCACTGCACTCCAGCCTGGGCAACAGAGTGAGACTCCGTCTAAAAAAAAAAAAATACAGTTGAAATCAGTACTGTCATTACAGCTAGAATTCTGTTTTCTGTGTTTCTAGAAAAATGTTGGAACAAAGAAGTAATATGGCTCAGAGATCCCCAAATACAGGCCCTTGGAAAAGTTGTTGGCTGTACTGGGAAAGGTGAAAAATAAGGAGAGAGAGGAAGGTCAAGGGAGAGAATATACAACTCTATGTGTGTATGTGTGCACATGCATGTGTATGTGTGTGTGTCTATGTATGAGGGATGATTGCCCACCCTCTTTTTTGTTTTTATTTATATCTTTTTGAGACAAAGTCTCACTCTATTGTCTAGGGTGGAGTACAGTAGCACACTTAGGGCTCACTGCAACCTGGGCTCAAGTGATCCTCCCACCCCAGCCTCCCAAGTACCTGGGACTACAGACACATGCCACCAAGCCCAGCATTTTTTTTTTTTTTTTTGATTTTGTAGAGACGGGATCGCGCTGCGTTGCCTAGGCTAGTCTCAAACACCTGGCTTTTAAACGATCCTCCCACCTTGGCCTCCCAAAGTGCTGGAATTTTGTGTGGGAGCCAATGTGCCTAGCACCATCCCTCCTTTTTAAAGGAAGGATTGTCTTTTATTCTATGATTGTTCTTTCTCTTCTTTTGTTATTATAAAGGAGCTTTATTTTTATGAAATTATAGTGAAAATAAATGGTGGCTATGTTTTTAATGCCTTTACCTGAAGAAAAATGGAAAAAATGCTTTTTTTTTTTTTTTTTGTAATTTTACTGGCACCTAACATCCTCAAAAGAGGGAACCACTGACATGCATACTGTAGAATACTGTATAATTCTTGCAGCTCTTTTTTAGTAAAGTCCATCAAACTCCAGGAGTTCCTCATATTCAAAAGGCCTCGGTTCTTTTCCTCCTGGCATCACTGCCCTGGAAATAAGCCCTTAGGAAATGAATTAATAATAAAGACATTGACTTTGTCAGAACCTTTGGTGGCATCTGTCCTGTGGTGAGTTTGGTGGCAGGAAAATAATTAAACCTCTAATTAGGAGTTGATCAGTTTTAAAATATTGTTTCCTGTGTTGACAAGTTTCAGTAACCACCTTGGCATTAGAAGATAAAGCATGACGGATAACATGCAGTGTTGGAAACACTGTGTCATTTATCACTATGTGCATTTATCACTTTGTGTCATTTATCACTGTGTGCATGTGTGTATGTGTGCATGTGAGCATATTTTCTTTTTCTTCTGATTAGATCATAGTGTCAAAATAACATGAAAGCCCTGAATCATGTAATTTTGCTGCTTGAAGCCATACTAGTCTGTACTAGTAGTGGTGACCTTTGGTTTTTATTTATAAATTGGAGAGCATATTGTTAGCTTTTGGGAAAGGGAAACTGGAGAGCTTCATGACACAATAATAATAAATACATGTTGATTGTCTAATTTGGGAAGAATAATTAATATGTTATTATCTAAAACTTAAACTTACCTGTGTATACTTGCTCACTAGCTTAAGGCTGATTTTATACTGTTTCAAGTTTTAAAACGTGAACATTTGTATTTAATAGAAAAGTTAACCAATTTTTTTTTTTATTTTTTACTTTTATATTGCAACTTCTCTTAAATAACTAGTCGTAACAATGGAAGTATATCTACAGCTCTAATGGGGATTAGTTGCTGTTATTTAATATGATCTTCACCATTATCATCATCGTTATTGGGATGTTCCTTCCCTCCCCTGCAGTAAGACTGCTGGAGCAGTAAGCTACTGGGGTTCAGATACTAGCTGCAGCCGTTCCTAGTGTGTGATGTTGGACAAATGACTTAGCCTTTCTGGGCATCAGTTTTCTCATTTGAAAAACTGGGATATTAATAGTGGCCACACCTAAGATATTCTGAGGATTAAAAGGGATAATGCATGTCAGGAGCTTAGTACAGTGCTTTATAGTAGTAAGTGTTCATGATTATTATTGTTTCTGTTCTTTTTACCTGGAAATTTCAGTCAGTACCCACACCTTGATCTCATCCTTTCATCCTTTTGACACTCTTCTATCTGTGCTAGTCACTCTATGACACATGTTTTGAACCTTTAAAAAATATGTGTGCTAATAATCAGCAAAGTGTTTTTCAAGCTTCCTAACAGATTGGCAAGATTTCTAAAAGCTACGAACTCCACATTCACCTAGTATAGCCAAGGCCAAGAAAGAACGCTTTCACTGTTGTAAATGTTTCCAGGGACCTTCCTTAGCTTGGAAACTAAAAGTTTTCACTGCTAGCTTTAAATAATGGAGAGAAAGAATTTCAAAGGAGGAGGGAGTGAAAGAAGGATTTTAGAGTGCTTACTTTAAAAACAGTGCTTTTTAACCGTAGCCACATATTGAAATCACCGGAGTCACTTTTATAAAATACAAATGCTTAGCAGTGAAATATCCCATCACCACCATCATCAACAACAAACATCTTTGAACTCGCTTCTTTTTACAATAATAAAGTAATTGGAATGGTCAAGTGTTTGATGCTTATTTTAGTTAACAGATTGGTTCTGGGTTAGTTTCTTATTTGCTTATGTGCATTGAAATATCCTGTGTAATCAACATGTTATATTTGGCTCCAGTTCATAGGACATGAAGTCTAAGTTTATTATTTGATTCATTTTAAAGGCTTATAGTTGTCTCCTCGTTTTGAGGAAATATTGTTGGTTATATCTGTGATTTACTGGTGTCAAAAGCAATTCCTATAATGGAAGCTTAATTCTACTAATAAAATAGGATTATTTTTAGGTTTCTTGAAATACGTGCTCCAAAAAGGTAGAGGTAAAATTGATGGCAATGATTTGGACAGACTACATGGGCAGGCAATTAGGCATTTTACCACATTTCTTAGTATACCTAGCTTCAGTCTATCATGGCTCAATCTACTTCGTAATGTTTTATTTATGATAGTGTTTCAGTATTAAGCATCTCCTTAGAACTATGAGACACTGTTAGTTTTCTGTAAATATAGACTCATATGTCTTATGCAAGTAAAATTCTCAGTGATTTTGTTGAAGTTTATGGAGAGTTGCACGTGAAGGACAGAGAATACACGGATAAGGATTTGTACACCTTAAGAGAAAGTTCTGTGGGATTAGAGGCCATACTTACTATTCTTGTTGTGTGCTGGTCCTGTTATTTTTTGTGAAAGTTGGAGAAATAGAAGTAAAAGGGCCAAGTGATTAATACCTTAGGACATTTTCAGGTAAGAAGTATTGTTAATTTAGACAAATTTTATTTTAGATCTTTTGAATGGAAATATAAATATAATTTATAGATATTCATTGAATATTATAAATATTGTTCATTAGCTCAAGTAATGTTATAGTTTAGCTTCCAATGCAAACATATGAACGTTTTATAGAAATATTTGTTCACTCACATTTCCACATGCTTTTCAGTAGTTTATGTGTAAATAATTTACCAGTCCACATTTTCTTTATTAACTTATTTTTTTAAAACAATTTACCTTATTTTTATGATATCATGGGTAATAGATATAATGATGTGGGCCTCTTTTATTTACTTGGCTGGCATATTTGCAAATGTGAATTTAACGTTCTGATTTTTAACAACTTTTGTTGATTGGAGTCCCAGAGTATCAAACCCAGGAGATTGGGCACATATTTTATTTCTTCTACCTTTGTTACTTTTTGCTTTGCAAAGTGCTGAATGAGCTAGGCCTGAAGAAAATGTGGGGTGATATTGGATCCATGATTCTGTGCCCCAAACATTAGATAGGGTGGAATGATGGAAGCGGACTAGTGGGGAAGAATGAGCTGCTTCTGCAAATTGTAAACAACCCTCCCTTTAAATCATGATTAGGGTGAGGGGAGTGCCCCTCAGCAAGAGCTAAACTGTATGTAGATCCTGTTGACTTCTTTAGATACAAAGAGAATCTTTGTCTTAATCTGAGATTGCATCCTCACTTTATGTTGAATTTTATGTCCATTTTCCCATTACATGTAACACTGATAAATTTAAAAATTATTCAGAGGTAATGAACACCTTGGAGGTAGGAGTAGTCATTTTCTCCTGCTTATTGATGAAAATTGATAGGAGAATACTGGGAGACGGTGATATAAAGACATACGGGGAGAATGGCTACTGCTAAAAAGTAAAGAGAAGTACAGTACAGTGAGAAATACAGTTTAGCTGGTCATTGCATTCTTTTCTTGGTGGAGAAACATATTCTGGAAACCAACTTAATTTTAAGAATTCTTCCAGAGCAGTGGAATCTGACCTTATGGGATCTTATCAAGCTGTGATAATGGGATCAATTATTCTCTCTTTTGAACACATACTAACCTTGGATGGAGGAGTCATTGTGCCAGTGACCTTCACGGTATTACATAATCGCTTATTGATTGCTCATTATTTATGGCTGTGCTTCTGTGGGATCCCTTTCCTGGGAGCAGGGATGGCCTCTGCTGGCCAGAGGTTTTCACTGGAAGATAGATGACAGAAGCATCCACTGCCTGGTCTGCTTTGGGATTCTAAGATGACCTTTAATTTTCCTAATTCACATTTATTTCTTAATGACTATAATTTGTTTTTTTCTTCAATCTTGACTTCTGAAGTTTTTAGATTTCCAGGTGACTTGGATTTTGGAGGTGGGTGGCTTTGACTTGTTAAAATCTAGTGTTACTGTATTGTGGTCAGAATTCTTGCCTTTATGATATCTTTTTGTTTTTTATGAGATTCTGTTTATGGCTTCTTAAGCAATCCTTTTAATAACTGTTTCTTTAAAAAGAATATTTGGATCTACTTCGGGGACTGCTTACATAGACACTAAACTTTTCTTATATAGTGGAAACGTTCTGCACTACTCAGAGATTGTTCCTTCTCTGATCTCTGGCCTGTCCTGCCTTCTCACATTCTACATTTTCACACTCCCCTGCGACTAGGTAGATGAGGGAGGAGGTTGGGAGCAGTCTTAGCTATGTGGGACAGTCTGAGGCCCAGACGTTACAGGAAGAACCTCTTGTTTGGACTGGTCATCCTTCAACATGTACAAAACTTTCCTAAATTGTTACCATAAGGGAATTCCTCTTTAAGAACCCCCTTTTGGTTCATCTTGACTGTGTAAGTTTTTTAATTTAATGAAGGTAGGTCATTTTAGAAAGAATTTAGTCTATGATAAAGGACAAATCACAGCTTTTGCTCTATGTGTGAATCCTTGGGGCATGGGCTAGAGGGGAGATAGGGAAGGGGTTTAGCATGATACTTTATGAATGGGGAGTCATTTGTTAATTTTGTCTGCTTTCTTCCTCCTCTTCTGTCTTTGCACACACGCTGTGTTCTGGAATAGGGTGTTACTCTGGTCTTTCACTGTGTTTCAGTGTTGCATTGCACAGTGGTGAAGGGTCCAGGCTCTGGAGCCAGTCCACTTGGGTTTGAATCCTGTCTCTACTGCTTATTAATGTGTAACTATGGGCAAATCACTGAATCTGTGTTTTGGTTTACTCATTTGTTAAATTAGAAATAGTACCTACTGCAGAAGGCCATTGAAGGGATTAAAGGAGATATAATATGTATAAGTGCTTAGACAAAGTGCCCAATACATGTACCCAGTATATTCAATAAATGTGAGTTATTATCCTTATTCCACTGGACAGGTGGATAGCCTGCTTCACATTTGTCTATGACATTATATCAATTTGCACAAATAAAGGATAAATTTCAACTGCCTAACATTAAAAAGCAGGACTAAGTGTTAACTGCCTGAATTTTTTGAACTGCTAAGTGTGTGAATCTCTTGAGTACTATTGCAGTGACCACAAATATTGTTATTGTCATTGCTTAAATGATGATGTACTTTTGGAGGAAAGGCTACAATTCATAGATGCTTTTATGATTTATATGTGCAGTGTTAAGGAGTTCTCCATGTAAATAGTCTGATTTTTAGACTTTATTAAAGTCACTGTATCAAAAATTGAATTAATTAAAATTTCCCTGAAGATTTTGAACTGTAATGAATGCTACATTAATAAGCTTTTTCTTGGCCAGGGCGGTAGCTCATGCTTGTAATCCTAACACTTTGGGAGGCCGAGGTGGGCAGATCACCTGAGGTCAGGAGTTCGAGACCAGCCTGGCCAACATGGCAAAACCCTGTCTCTACTAAAAATACAAAAATTAGCTGGGTGTGGTGGTGGGCGCCTGTAAGCCCAGCTACTCAGGAGGCTGAGACAGGAGAATTGCTTGAACCCTTGAGGCAGAGGTTGCAGTGAGCAACCACTGCACTGCAGCCTGGGTGACAGAACGAGACTTCATCTCAAAAAAACAAAAAAAAACCAAAAGGTTTTTCTTGCCCCGTTTGCAGCGTCAGTATTCCCATTTGGTTGCCAGGTCTGGGGTCTGATTTCGATCTCAAAAAATTTTAGTAATTAACCGTGATGGTCCTGTGCATGAATTAGTCATTGGTTAAGGATATAATCATGCTCATAAGCAGCCTTATTTCGTTTTTATGTATTTATTTTAAATGCCTAAAGCAGGTAGCACTTAGAGAGTTTGGTCTGACTGAATTTAGTTCTTATAGTCTAAGGCTAAATATTTTAAAACCGATTAAATGTTGGGGGGCATAGGATAAGACCTATATCATGACTGCAAGATACATTGTGCTTTTGGGGACCTAGGAGTGATGGGGGAAGGGAAACTCACAGGTTAATAATTTCTAAATTCACTACTGGTTTTTTTTGAGAGTAGCAGTGATGCTATACCTTCAAAAATATGGACTGCTTCTTGTTCTGTAATGTCTGGTAGAGAAAGCCTATGTATTTAGGTGTCCTATCTACTCTCATCTAGGTTTACTTAACTGGCAGTGTTTTGCGGGAATTGCCTGTGAGGTCCCGGGTAGCCATGCTGGCATTTGAGTTGTGGGGTGTAAGGCAGGGTAGAAGGTTGTAGAGAGGAGCCTGGTGGATCCCGGGAAAATGAGGCTGGCCCTCACTTTCTGCTGCTGGTGGCTTTAAGCGGGGTGCTGTATGCTGTTCCCCTCCTCCCCAGGGAGCAGGCAGCCCAAGCCAGGAGTCCATTGTAAAGCATTTACCAGAAGACTGGCCACTGAGGATGATTGCAAGTGACTACACACTGTTAAGGTCCTTCTTGATTAGTACAAAAGGAACATGGGAGTGTGGTTAGAGACCTGGGCACTTTGCCCAGCTCTGTAACCCATTCATAGTGGGACCTCAGTGATTGTCTCTATTTTGTGTGTGTATGTGTATGAAAAATGGAGAATAATGCCACCTGCTTCTTTCTAAGGATGTTCTGAGGATTAATGAGCTAATCACCTTGGATGAAGGCAGCAGAGCCTACCCTGGTTATAGTTTTCATTGCTTTTCCAGGGAAGCTCTGGTTTGGGGGAATAAAATATTGGAAAGAAGATAGGAGGGAATAGGCTGTCTACAGCTTAGTTGGTATATTTGAAGTCCAACTGTAGATCAGGCTCCTTTCTGGCTGGGGAATTTCAACTAACCTAAAATTTCTACATATTTTTTAGAAACAACACCAAGCCAAATGTCTGACCTGCTGTTTGTGGGAAAAGAGCAGATGTCCATTCTGGGAACATATTAATATAAGATGTTAGTGGTTTTCTCTCACAGTACAAGAAGATGGGTAAAAAGAGAATGTAGATTTATGTGGCATTTACTCTTATTTTCCTGTTACTGGTGTGCTCTTTTTGAGAGTTGGTATTGTTTCATTTTGTAGATTTTTCAGATTTCTTTCACAAAGAAACTTCATACAGATCAAGCCAAAACAAAACAAAAACATATAAACACACAACAATAGCTTTAAATACCAAGGATGTCAGCATGAAATTAAAATGAATCAACTGACATTTCTGCTTTGAAATTTTTTAGTAAAACTAATTTAAACCAACAGCGAAAGCTTTCTTGTAAGGGAAGGTTTGACCTTTTTCAGTGTTTTTAGATTTAAAGGTATTGACATTGGGGTGTTTTTGGTTAAAATTTGCTTCAACCTTGTAAAGTCTTTTGGGATTTTGGTCAATCCTTGGTTGTGGAATAGCAAATACAGTCAATTTTGTTGGTACAATGTAGTTTTCAAAGACAAGGTCGCTGAAGTAGTAGATACGGTATCCCCTCCCAATCATGTGTAACTGTGAAAAAGAACACTGTTGTCATGTGAATTCTTATTTTTTTTGAGCTTGCCTTTGAAGTAACTTTCACAGAGAATTCCTGTTACCTGGAAATTGATGACAGACTTACACCATTTCCTTTTTTTTTCTTAGACGTTCCATCCTCAGAGCAGCCTGAACTGTTCCTAAAGAAACTTCAGCAGTGCTGTGTCATTTTTGACTTCATGGACACGCTATCTGATCTTAAAATGAAAGAATACAAGCGCTCCACTCTTAATGAACTGGTGGACTACATTACAATAAGCAGAGGCTGTTTGACAGAGCAGACTTACCCTGAAGTAGTTAGAATGGTGAGTTTCTTTTTTTCTCCGCGGACACTTTTAAGCATCTTCCATAGTGAC
Source organism: Macaca nemestrina (assembly GCF_043159975.1). NCBI lineage: Eukaryota > Metazoa > Chordata > Mammalia > Primates > Cercopithecidae > Macaca > Macaca nemestrina. Next base: position 44,616,271 of record NC_092131.1, read on the forward strand.
TCACAGGTGTATATATTGCAAGAGTGAGGTCATTGGAGGTCAACTCCACAAATGAGAGCCAACCTTTGGAGAGCTAAGCAAAAGTAGTCGGCACAGTGCTAGAATTTGAAGAGCATGATTTCATGAGAACGAAATCCAGAACTTTCAACTACGAGAGTGCTGAAGCAATGAATTACTTCAACATATGAAGCCAAGATTGCCAGGGTATTATTGGATTTCTGGCTTTGGCAAAAGAAAAGACACAGGAAAATAACAAAAGTCTTAGATCCATGTTTGAAAAATATTCAAGCCTGTTGGATATCTTTTTTTTTTTTTTTAAATCTTATTCATTGTGGTATATTAGAAATGGCTTTATGCTTAATAAAATTAAGCCTCTCTTGACTAACCCTTCTCTTTATAATCTCCTTGAAGTCAAGGTTGATACCTTTCATGACTTTTGAATAGTGTCATAGATTTTGTGTGGTCATTAGGAGTTACAAGAAAAAACATTATTAACATAATGTGAGTAATTACGTTCTTATTGTGTGAACAATTATTTTAGTTTTTCAAAAGCTGAGCCAAAATGTGATTTTTCTGATAGATTTCTGTGGGAGAGTTGCCTTCCTTGGCATCCCAGAGGATCTTGGAGCTGGAGAGTGCATGCTATTTGGGGATGGGCTTTGCAGGGTGGGGAGGCTGGTATACTGACTGGTGAAATAGCCACAGAGATCCCTTAAGGTCGGTGCATCATTCAGGAGCCCATTGCAGGGTCTGGCACACTCTCTGTGTACTGCTGAACATCTGCCTGGCTTTTGTATTTAGTTCCTTATCATTTGTATTCAACCAATGCAGTAAAGAGACTTTTGTGATGGAGTAGATATGTTTAAAAATTATAGTTCAGATTTGCAAAGGGACTTGAATGATCTCAGCGTGAGAAACTGTGACTGATAATGTGAAGGTCATCTGAAAACGATGCCTAATATATTCCTCAGATCTATATCTGAATGTGTATTGGATTTGTTGTTAATTTACAGGAATGTAGCACTAGAATGTTTTGTAGGTTAAAGATGACCGTGTGGCTCTTGAGCAGTGCTTCTCAACCAGGTGTGATGTTTGCCTTACAGGGGACATTTGTCAATGTCTAGAGACATTTTTGGTAGTCACAACTAGATGTGGGAGGAGAGTACTACCAGCATCTAGTGGGAGAGGCCAGAGATACTGCTAAACATTTTACACTGTACAGAGTGGCTCCCACAATAAAGAATTACCTGGCCCCAAATGTCACAAGTGCCACTGTTGAGAAACCTTGCTCTTGAGTTTGCATGCTATCTAAACCTCTTAATTTGATGCAGAGGATCTTCTCTAGTCTACCTGCCTTCTGCAGAGCACAGTCCCTGGTTTTAGCCTACTTGTATCATCAGCCAACAGAGGTATCGGTTATGATTTTCTTCTGTATCTTTCTATGGATAGTTCATGAATATATAAGTATATGCAAACATATGTATAAATATTTTTTGTAAGCACACAAGTGGTGGCACACTACACATTTTCTGTACCTTGCTTTTTTCGCTTAGCAATATATATTTCAGTACATATAAAGTTCCCATATTCTTTTTATAGCTGCATAATATTTATTATGTGAATGTACCATATTTAAGCAGTACTCTATGAATATTCTTATACACACATCAGTTTGCCTTTCTATGAGGACATCTGTATATTTATTTTTGAAAATTTAATTTTTTAAGAGCAGTTTTAGGTTCACAGCACAATTGAGAGGAAAGTACAGAGATTTCTCATATGCCCCTGTCCATACACAAGCACAGCCTCCCCCATTATCAACACCTCCCCCCAACTCCCACCAGAGTGGTACATTTGTTACAATTGATGATCCTACATTGACACATCATTATCACCCAGAGTTCGTAGTTCACGTTAGGGCTCATTCTTGGTGTTGGACATTCTATGAGTTTAGACAAATGTGTAATGATGTGTATCCACCATTATAGTACCCTACATACCATACATCACTGCCCTGAAAATCCTCTGTGCTCCACTTCTTCATCACCCACCACCTTCAACTCCCTAGCAACCACTGATCCTTTTACTGTCTCCATGATTTTGCTTTTTCCAGACTGTCATATAGTTGGAATCACACAGCATGTACTCTTTTCAGATGGGCTTCTTTTACTTAGTGATATGCACTTAAGGTTCCTTCATGTCTTTTCAAGACTTGATAGCTCATTTAGTTTAGTGTTGAATAACATTTTATTGGTTGAATGTACCATAGTTTATCCATTCACCTACTGAAGGACATTTTAGCTGCTTCCCAGTTTTGGCAATTATGAATAAAGCTAATATAAATATCTGTGTACAAGTTTTTTTATGAACATAAGATTTCAGCTCCTTCAGGTAAATACCAAGGAGTGTGATTACTCTATGTATTGTATGGTAAGAGTATGTTTAGTTTTTTTTAATTTGCATTTACTTTTATTACTTGTTATAGATAATGAGCATGTTTAGTTTTATAAGAAACTGCCAAACTGTCTTCCAGGGTAGTGGTACTATTTTGCATTCCTACCAGCAGTGAATGAGAATTTCTGCTGCTCCACATCCTCACCAACATTTGGTATTGATTTGATTTAAATAGCCTTTCTTTATTTCCCTGTTTCTGGACTTTTACGTATTCCCCACTCCCTCACCTCTAGTTCTAATTCTCATTTTCCCTTCAAGGGCTGACTTAAAGTGCTACTTTTGTTTCCTGAAAAAACACAGTGCTTTTTCCTTCCTTCAGTTTGTCTGCTTCTTGGCAACTCACCATTTTGGGAATTTGTTCATTTGCTACTTTTTTTTGTCTTTTCACATATTTATCTGATTTTTCTAATTAGATGTAAGCACTCCCAAGAAGGAACTGTGTCCTGCACATCTCTGTGGCATCCATAATACCTCCTACCTAGTCCAGGTCTTCTTGAAATTTATTAAATGAATGAATTCCTCCTTAAAATGTAGGCATTTCAGTCTCTCAAATTATGATTAAGATGTTGGACGTCATTGGATTATACCCAGATTTTAAACTGAGTGTTTAGCATAATCCAAAAATTCTGTGATTCATATGGACCAGCTTGGTCTTAAACCAGCTTTGGTCTCCTAAGGGAGACCTCCCCTCTTTTCCCTCTTTTCCTCCGTGTTCTCCAGGCAAAAAAAGAGACTCCCATTTGTATGTGTTTTAAAATACACTAGAGCTTTACCTTAGGAGGCATTGAATCTGTTGGTGTAAATGCTGTTCTAGGGCATTAGAAAATTCTAGATGGTAGTTTAGCCTTCTTAGAAGTATAACTTATTTTTCATATTTGATGATTTCTGAAATTGTTAGCTACTAATTATTTATGGTACTTAGACACTCTGGAGCATTTACAGAAAAGGGGATATTATGATAGAATAGAAAGAGACAAGGCGCTGGGTGTGGTGGCTCACGCCTGTAAGCCTAGCACTTTGGGAGGCTGAGATGCGTGCATCACTTGAGGCCAGGAGTTTGAGACCAGCCTGTCCAACATGGTGAAACCCTGTCTGTACTAAAAATACAAAAATTAGCCTGGCATGGTGGCACATGCCTATAATCCCAGCTACGTGGGAGGCTGAGGCAGGAGAATCACTTGAACCTGGGTGGTGGAGGTTGCAGTGAGCTGAGATTATGCCACTGTGTTCCAGCCTGGGCAACAGAGCAAGACTCCATCTCGAAAGAAAGAAAGAAAGAAAAAGACAAGGCTTTGGAACCTTACAGACCTGGGTTCAAATGCCAGCTCTGGCCATACTTGTTATATCAGTGTGAGCAAGTTACTTTAACTTTGGGGTCCCCCATTTTTGTGTGGTGCTAAGAAGTATATAGGGTGGAGGGAGGGTAGCCATAGTTTTCCCAACCCCTCTGTAAATATTCCACCTACGTAATATGCTTATGCTTTTGTTTGCATATCAGGGTACTCAGCACCTCATATACATATACAGTCCAGAGAATGTGTGCTTACTGTTCTGTAAGGAAAACTGGAACCACGTCCCACTTGGTGCTCTCATTCCCTTCTATTTTGCCACCTCTAAGCCCCTTGTATATATACATCCTGGCACTGCTCACTTTCCTAATTTGTGTAATACCTGCCTTTGGGGGATTTTGTGAGGATTAGCTACAATATTTGTAAAAGTTTTAGAACAGTCTCTAACATGTGGCAAGTATTCAATAAATTTTTTTTTTTTACATTTCAATGATTTTATTAGATACTTGATTTTACAATTGTTGGTGGAACCCACTGTTAACTCTTTGTGCTTAAAATACTCCGTCAGTGAGATGTGTTTTATTCCATTGCCCAGCGGTTCTTAAGTTCTCTAATTCCAAGACGATCCTGCCTGTTGGGTAATCGCTGTCCCCACCGATTTCTCTTTCATGTTACTGTAAAACAAAATCACTTCACTAGAATTAGTGAGGGAAATGGTAGTGTTTTTTATGAAATATTAATGAAGCGGTAGATGGGTTTTGCAAACCAGGATGAGTAATGACGTATAATGGCATGTTACGGTATCAGCATTAGCTTTTGATCCAACTTGATGGGACTTGTACTTTGAGAACTGGTGTTCCTGTTAGGGGAAGAAAAGAGTAACAGATAAAAACAATCTATGTGTTGTGGAAACCATTTTTAACATTTAAATGAAGTCTGGATACCACCTATAGACTACTAGAATTGGGACAGAAAAGCACTCTTTTTTTTTTTTTTTTTTTTTTTTTTTTTTGAGACGGAGTCTCGCTCTGTCACCCAGGCTGGAGTGCAGTGGCGCAATCTCGGCTCACTGCAAGCTCCGCCTCCCAGGTTCACGCCATTCTCCGGCCTCAGCCTCCCGAGTAGCTGGGACTACAGGCGCCCGCCACTGCGCCCGGCTAATTTTTTTCTATTTTTAGTAGAGACGGGGTTTCACCATGGTCTCGATCTCCTGACCTTGTGATCCGCCTGCCTCGGCCTTCCAAAGTGCTGGGATTACAGGCGTGAGCCACCGCGCCCGGCCCAGAAAAGCACTCTTATGGGTGTAAACAAATCACATGCACACCTCGTTTTATTGCCCTTCACAGATATTGGGCGGGGGGGGGGGGTGGGGGGGGTGGGGGTTGCTTTTTTTTTTTTTTTTTGGAAAGGAAGTCTCGCTGTGTCGCCCAGGCTGGAGTGCAGTGATGCAATCTCAGCTCACTGCAACCTCCGCCTCTCGGGTTTAAGCAATTCTCCTGCCTCAGCCTCCTGAGTAGCTGGGATTATAGGCAGGTGCCACCACACCTGCCTTATTTTTGTATTTTTAGTAGAGATGGGGTTTTACTCTGTTGGTCAGGCTGGTCTTGAACTCCTGACCTCGTGATCCACCTGCCTTGGCCTCCCAAAGTGCAGGGATAACAGGCGTGAGTCACTGCACTCAAACAAATTGAAGGTTTGTGGCAACCTTGTGTGGAACAAAACTGTCGGTGCCATTTTTTCCAACAACATATGCCCCTATCATATCTCTGTGCCATAGATTGATAATTCTTGCAATATTGCAAACTTTTGCATTGTTGCTGTATCTGTTATAGTGATCTGTGATGAGAGATCTTTGAAGTTGCTATTTTAATTGCTTTGGGACACCATGAAATGGGCCCCTACAGCATACTTAATCGATAAATGTTGTATGTGTTCTGACTGCTCCGCCGAGCGGCTGTTTCTCAGCCTCTGTCCCTCTTCTCAGGCCTCCCTATTCCCCGAGACACAACAGTATTGAAATTAGGCCAATTAATAACCCTATACTGGCCTTTGAGTGTTCCAGTGAAAGGAAGAGTCACATGTCTCTCATTTTAAATCAAAAGCTAGAGACGGTTTAGCTTAATGAGGAATGCATGTCAAAAGCTGAAACAGACCAAAAGCTAGGCCTCTTGCATCAGACAGACAAGTTGTGAATTTAAAGGTAAAGTTCTTGAAGGAAATTAAAATTGCTACTCCAATGAACATATGAATGATAAGACAGTAAAACAGCCTTGTTGCTGATAATTGAGAAAGTTTCAGTGGTCTGGATAGAATATCAAACCAGCCACAACATTCCTTATGCCAAAGCTTAACCCAGAGCAAGGCCTTGGCTCTCTTCAATTGTATAAAGGCTGAGAGAGTTGAGGAAGCTGCAGAAGAAAAGTTGGACAGTAGCAGAGCTTGGTTGGCTTATGAGGTTGAAGGAAAATAGCCATCTCTGTAACATAAAAGTACAAGGTGAAGCACCAAGTGCTGTTGTAGAAGCTGAAGCTGCAGCAAGTTTTCCAGAAGATTTAGCTGAGACATTGATGAAGGTGGCTACACAAACAAGAGTTTCAATGTAGGTGAAACAACCTTCTATTAGAAGATGTTGCCATCTGTGACTTTTACAGCTGCAGAGGAGAAATCAATGCCAAAGCTAGGGCCAGGCTGACTCTCTTGTTAGAAACTTATGCTGCTGGTGTGACTTAAGTTGAAGCCAGTGCTCATTTACTATTCTGAAAATCTTAGGGTGTCTAACAACCACGTAAATCCACCCTGCCTATGCTCTGTAAATGGAACAGCAAAGCCTAGATGGCAACACCTCTGTTTATGCATGGTCTACCAAATATTCTGTATTCACTGTTGAGGCCCACTGCTCACAAAAACATTTTGTTTTTCTTTTTCCCCAAAATATTACTACTCATTGACTATCCACCTGGTTACCCAAGAGCTCTAATGGACATATACAAGGAGATGAATGTTGTTTCCTTTCCTGCCCTGCCCTGCCCTGCCCTGCCCTGCCCTTTTTTTTTTTCCGAGACGGAGTCTCGTTCTGTTGCCCAGGCTGGAGTGCAGTGGCACGATCTCGGCTCACTGCAAGCTCCGTCTCCCAGGTTCACACCATTCTCCTGCCTCAGCCTCCCGAGTAGCTGGGACTGCAGTCGCCTACCACCACGCCCGGCTAATTTTTTGTATTTTCAGTAGAGACAGGGTTTCACCATGTTAGCCAGGATGGTCTCGATTTCCTGACCTCGTGATCCACCCGCCTCAGCCTGCTTCCCAAAGTGCTGGGATTACAGGCGTGAGCCACCGCACCCGGCCAAATGTTTTCATGCCTGCTGACACACCATCCAATCTTCAGCTCATGGGTCAAGGAGTAATTCTGATTTTCAAGTCTTATTATTTAAGAAATTCATTTCTTAAGGCTGTAGCTGCCATAGATAGTAATTCCTCTGATGGATCTGGGCAAAACAAATCGAAAACCTTCTGAAAAGGATTCACCATTTTAGATGCCATTTGGAACATGTGTGATTCACAGGAGGAAGTCAAAATATCAGCATTAACAGGAGTTTGGAAGGGATTGATTCCAACCCTCATGGATGACCTTGAGAGGTTCGACTTCAATAGAGAGAATAGCTGCAGATGTGATGGGAATAGCAAGAGAACTAGAATGAGAAGTGGAGCCTGAAGATTTGACTGAATTGCTGCAATCTCATGATCAGTCCTCAACAAATGAGGAGTTGCTTCTTATGGATAAGCAAAGAGAGTGGTTTCTTGAGAGGGAATCAACTCCTGAAAATGCTGTGAACAGTGTTGAAATGACAACAAAGGATTTAGAACATTACATAAACTTAGTTGATCAAGCAGTGGCAGGGTTTGAGAGGATTGACTCCAATTTTAAAAGAAGTTCCATTGTGGATAAAATGCTGTCAGACAGTATCACATGCTACAGATAAATCTTTCATGAAAGGAAGAGTCAATCAAAGCCACAAACTTCATTGTCTTTTTTTTTTTTTTTTTTTTTTGAGACAGTCTTACCCTATTGCCCAGGCTGGAGTGCAGTGGCACAATCTCCGCTCACTGCAAGCTCCACATCCTGGGTTCAAGCGATTCTCCTGCCTTAGCCTCCCAAGTAGCTGGGATTACAGGTGCTTACCACCATGCTCAGCTAATTTTTGTATTTTAGTAGAGATGGGGTTTCACCATGTTGGCCAGGCTGGTCTTGAACTCCTGACCTTGCAATCTGCCCGCCTCGGCCTCCCAAAGTGCTGGGATTACAGGCGTGAGCCACCATGCCCGGCCTCATTGTCATCTTATTTTAAGAAATTGCCACAGCCACCTCAGCCTTCAGCAACCACCACTATGATGAGTCAGCAGCCATCAACATGAAGGCAAGACCCTCCACCAGCAAAAAAGATTACAACTCGCTGAAGGTTCAGATGATTGTTAGCATTTTTTAGCAATAAAGTATTTTTAAATTAAGGTATGTCCGTTTTTGTTTTTTAGACATGAAGCTATTGTGCACTTTATAGACTACAGTGTATTGTAAACACAACTTTTACATGCATGGGGAAACCAAAAAATTTTGTGTGGCTACTTTATTGAGATATTTGCTTTATTGTAGTGGTCTGGAACTGATCCTATAATGTATCTGAGGTATGCCTGTAAAGCAAAATAGCCCGTAACTTACCTGTAGAAGAGGAGAGTGGGTAGTGGAAAGAGTACCAGACAGAGAACACGGAAGCCACTGTCTTCATTTCTCATCTTCCGCTTAACTAGTGGTAAGAACTTGAGTAAGTAATTCTCTCTCTAAGCCTCAGTTTCTTCTGTTATAAATGGAGAGAGTTGATGATGAATCCCTCACATCTTTCCATCTCTGAAAACTAACAACTCTTTTGATCAACACAGTCTAAGAAATTTTGAATGGATTACGCCTTTCTTAAAGTTTACAGGCCATTGTGCAACGTAGTTGCTTTGGGAAGTAGTTTGTTTCATGTATTTCTCACGGGGTCTCCCGGAGTCATATCTGATGAAAAATGAGAATCAGGACTTCCAGCTCCTTTAGGCTTTGCTGCATTCTGCTTCACATCATCTCAAGTGTCAGGTGTCTGTCCCTGAGGCATATTTTTTTTAACCGTATTATGCTAATGCCTTTTTGGTTTTGTTGTTATGTATCCATTTGAAAGATTTCTTGGAATTTCTGGCTTTCCAAATCACCTTGTGTAAATTTTTATTTACCTGAGTTTGAACTCTGTATATTTTATATTCTTTATATTTGCACATCCATCTTCTTTTCTTGAAAATGTTTCTTTTGGGGATACTTCAAATGTGAGATGAAATCTCATGGGTGAAGACATTGTTTTAGTTAATTCTTAATGTTTATTTAAATGACTCAGTGTCACACTTTGACTTTTTGCTGATAAAAAAGACAGGACTTCACTTTGCCAGTGAGCTCAAAATCTGGTAGAGGGAATACTCATGTGAACAGTAACGAGATAATGTCGTATGTGTAGTAATAAAGTCTGTACAAGGCAAGGAAGGAGTAAAGGGATATGAAGGTAGATAGAAGGGTGGTTAAGGAAGGCTTGACAGAATGATTATAGCCTCAGTAGGGTATTAAAAGATGAATGTGGCTGAACTTAAAGAGAATTATGTGATGCAAAGGAATTCCCAAACCACATGATATACAGGGAAACACAGTCATGCTATGTTGTTACAGTGTTATGTATGTGTGTTGGAGAGTGGGAGGAGGTGAATGATGGCAGCTGAAGATGTGGATGTGGCCAGAGTCTGAAAGAACCTCACAGACAACGGTTGAAAGGTTCTATGTGGGAGAGTGACATGGTCAGATTTGTATTTCGGTGGCAGTGGGACGGAGAGATTGGAGGAAGCTGAGATTGAAGGCAGAGAGGAATCAATTAGGAGACTGCTTTAATGGAGAAATTGTGGAGGGCCTAAGCAAACTGCAGGCATGGAAGTAGAGAAGGAGAGGAAAGGAGCATTTGAGATTCACCTAGGAGGTATAATTGATGTCGCTTATTAGCACTTATGTGAACTTTTGGAGTGTGAGAGAGGAAGGAGTCTCGGATAGCTTTGGCAGTTGGGTAGTTTGTGGTGTGGTGCTGTTGTTTGGGAAAGGTACAGCAGTAGGGAGAGCAGGCTTCGGATGGAAGCTGAGGAGTTGGTTTTTGATGAGTTAATGTTGAGGTTCCGATGGGAGACCTAGATATGGAAAGTAGGGGGTGGAAATCGGTAGTTATCAGAATGAGAGTAGGGCAGGGGAGGGAGGGAAAGAACAATGAAGGAACTCTAGATGATACCAGTGAATCATTGTTTCAGTGCAGTGGTACAGGTGGGAGCTAGCGGGTTGAAGAGTGGATTACAAAATCAAGAGGTTGAGATGATGACTGGAGATAATAATTGCTCACACTTTGGGTGTACTGTCTTCATTAGAGTAAAATTCTGTCACTTCTCTCCTACAAAAAGTATACAACCTTGTCACACTGATCATTTGCTGTTATTATTTTTATATTTTGTCTCTAGGACTTGGCTTTTCTTGGTTTCAAAGTCTGCTTCAGTATATACCAGAGGTATAATCTCTGGTTATACCTCAAATGGTAGAATATGTAATTTTCCAAAGCTAATTTAGTTTTAAGATAAAATATATTCGCTGGTTTTTCCTTCTTTGCTATTGAGGTCTTTCTTTGAGTTTTTTACATTGTTTGTTGGCCACCATCAGCTTTGTTTTTTCCCACTCTCAAATTATATCATGTCCCTTGGTTATCTAGTGCTTTTTTTTTTTTTTTTTAATACACTGTTTGATTTACCTGGAAACCAGAGCTCTGGTTAGCCTCTTAATACAATAATATGACTTTGTAGAAAATTATGAAGTTGCAATTAAATATCTCAGAGTCTGGCCACATGTACTCTTAGTAGTGCTTGGTTAACCTCGCTACATTAGTAGCTGAAGGGCAGAGTTTCTTTTAATAAAATAACAACTATCTAAAAGTAGCCTTGGAATGATAGCTACTGGAGGGGGGGGAATATGAAATTTCCATTTTTCATCTTCCTGCGTCTGATAAAGAATATAACCATGATAGTCCGCCCTTAACTGTGGGAATATGTTCCGAGACCCCCAGGGATGCCTGAAACTGTGGATGGTACTGAATCCCATACGTATATCCTATGTTTTCCCCTATACATGCATACCTATGATAAAGTTTAATTTATAAATTAGTCACAGTAAGAGATTAATAATAACAGTAAAATAGGATAGTTATAACAATATACTGTAATAAAAGCTATGTAAATATGGTCTCCCTCTTCCTTCTCTCTCTCTCTGTGTCTCTGTCTCTCTCTCTCTCAAAATATCTTGTTGTACTTATTCCATGGGTGACTGAAACCATGGGAAATCAAACCACAGATAAGACGGGGACTACTGTATACATCCCGGCCAGAATCTGCCTTGGAGGTGACTCTTTAGATCCAAAAGGGAGATAAGATTTGTAGATACGCATTAATAGCAAAAGAGCCATTGGAGGTGGGTGGGTGAGGGTGGACTGCTTATAATATTAGAATTATACATAATGGAAGAGAATTGAGTGATATCTGAGAAGCGCACTTAATAACTGAAGCTGGTGGGAAATTTGAAGGATAGGATAAGCGTAAAAGATAAGACCTGAGAATTAGATTAGAAATTAAAGAATTCCTTGGTACAAAGGAAATAATTTAAGGATATGATAATGAGATCTCCCAAAGACATTTGTAGAATGAAATCAGGAGGAATTTACTGCTCAAGGTTAGGAACAGATTGTTAGCATTCATGATTTTTCAAAGGGTAGGGAACCTGGTCTATACTTCCTCAATTCCCATCTTACACTGTCACTCTGTGCTAATCCAGTTAAAGCTCATTTAACGGTATTGATTTAGCAGCTTGGGGTGCCCATAGATGGATTTCTTGGGGTCACTGAACCCTCTGATGTTAACTACAAAATTTTGTGTGTTCTGTGTATTTTTTATTTTTTATTATTATTTTTTTTTTGAGACAGAATCTTGCTCTGTCGCCCAGACTGGTATTTTTAGTTGAGACGGGGTTTCACCGTGTTAGCCAGGATGGTCTCGAGCTCCTGTTCTCATGATCTGCCCGCCTTGGCGTCCCAAAGTGCTGGGATTACAGGCGTGAGCCACCGCACCCGACCGTGTTCTGTTCTGTGTATTTTTATAGGAGAAAATAACTTTCTTTTGCTTAAATTTTCAAAGGTACATGTGAGTCAGAAACGGTTTAAGCGTGATTTTACCCTGTGTGCAGTAAATGTCTATGCTGGGTGTTGCTCACTTGGAAAAAAAGATTGGAAATAGGGTCCTCCCATTTCTGGCAGTAACTAAAGATGAAAAATGAAGTTGTTAGAATGATTTTACCAGTGAAACCATTTGGGCTGGAGTTTCTCTGTGGGAAGGCTTTTGGTAGTAAACTCAGTATCTTAAATACATGTCTGACTGTTCAGATTTTTTGTTTTATATGGTGTGAGTTTAGGTAGATTGTTGTAAAGTTACACAATTTAGACTTGTGGCCATATACTTAATCCTTAGAGTCTCTTCACACAGGTGTGTACTAATGAAAGAAGATGGCCAGCACCTGTATGCCTTCCATTGTTACCTGCATAAAAATCTGCAGGAACTGCAATGTCTGAGTTAATTCAATCTTCACATTGAATGAGAACCACCTGTGACATAGGTAGTCTCATAATAGATGTCATTTTATAGATAAGGTAAAGGAAGAGAGAGGTTAAGAAACTTATCCAGAGCCACTCACCTGGGTGATTGAGATTTGAACCTCGGTGATCTGGTTTTAGAACCCATACTCCTTTTTTTTTTTTTTGGAGACAGAGTCTCACTTTGTCCCCCAGGCAGAGTGCAGTGGCGCAATCTCGGCTCACTGCAAGCTCTGCTTGCCGGGTTCACACCATTCTTCTGCCTCAGCCTCCCGAGTAACTGGGACTACAGGCACTCGCCACCAAGCCCGGCTAATTTTTTTGTTTTGTTTTGTTTTTGGATTTTTTAGTAGAGATGGGATTTCACCATGTTAGCCCGGATGGTCTTGATCTCCTGAGCTCGTGATCCGCCTGCCTTGGCCTCCCAAAGTGCTGGGATTACAGGCATGAGCCACTGTGCCTGGCCCAGAACCCATACTCTTAAAGGCTAAGCCGTAATGCTTTCCTGGAATTATTCTTTCCAATAGGAATGAGGACTAAAACCCCTAAAAGTTGGAGTTTTGCCTCTGTACTATGTTTTTTTCTTGAGCTCTTCTAAATAGGCAAAAAGGCCTTTGATTTAAGCCCTTCCCTGTATTTTGCTGCTTCTCACAAGGCCAGACCACATAGTATGCTCTGGGGTTAAATGTTCATTTTTTTTTTTTTTTTTTTTTTTTGCTTAAGAACAGTTTCTTCTTCACTCCCTCTCCCCTACCACTTCTGCTGCCCTGTATAATAGCTTTACACGGCCTTTGTGTTATTCTTGAATTGTTAACGCTGCTTCTCAACTTTTCTGTCTACCCGACCACTTCTTCCCAGTCTGGGAAAGTAAATAGTGATTGAGGAGGTGAGGAGAAGCCCAGGAGGAAGGCTGTGTATTTCAGAACACCCCTCTCTTCCACCCAGACTGCAGTCCCCTGAGTTCATGTGCTTTCCCACTCCACTTCTCTCTCTGCCCCACCATCCAAAAATTAGGCTCCTCTGCCTGTTGGTGCTCCTTAGGTGGTAACATTGGCGTGGTGATACCTTACCCGTGCATCATAGAGGGCCCCACCTTGTAGCCTTGTTTGTTGAATTGGTAGGACCCACAGAAAACATGTGGAAATTGAAAGTGCCAGTGTATGAATTCAGAGTGAGAAGGGCACTGCTCAGTGGATAGCTGTTTGTGTATATTTGAACTGTGCCTTCTCTGCCTACAGCAAATTATGTGAGCTGCCAAGGAATCCTTAGGTTGGTTGGTTAGCCTAGATTTGGAGCAAGGGGAGTTAATTAGATGATTCAGACATCCCTCCATCTCCGTGATGGGCATCCTAATCCTTGGAAGCACTTGTGTGTGTTCAGCCTGCTTTTCCTTTTTATTGTCCTTCCTGGGTCAGTGGCATAGACAGACAGACAAGGACCCAGTCTGGCCACTTACTGAACTATGCGATTCTGGGTGAGTCTCAACCCTCTAAGCTTGTTATTGTACTGTAACTCTATAAGGTTGTTTTGAAAATTAATTTATGAACAATGCTTAGCACTGTGGTAAGCATTGTTAAAGTAGCCATATCATTATTATCATTATTCATGGGACCACGTCTAGCACCCCAGTAGACTTACCTGTCTCTTTATATTGGTTAATACATTTTTCTGGTTACAATGAAGTCTTGCTAACCTGAAAGCTTTTTTTCTCTTTCAGATGACTTTCCATATCTTTTGTCTGTCTATCGATTTCAAACTCTCTACGAAGTTTTATTTTCGTATCTTTTTTTTTTTTTTGGGAGAATTCCCTGTGAATCTGCATATGCCCATGTGTTTATAGTTACATATACATTTGTATATATACTGCCCTAAGTTCATCTAAATGAATTTTTCCTCATATACTTGCATATTCATGTCCCCACTCTAGTAATAATTTAGCATTTCTCTCCTGCAAGCATTCTCTCTTAAGGAATCTGACAGGGATTTTAAAGTGTTTAGTTTTAATTTAAATGTGCTCAAGAGAGGGTTTTTACTCAGGAAGCCACTGAGCTACTCAAGATTGCTGTTTGCTTCATTTACAAGCTGTAGTCCTTCTGGCTTAACTGCTTTAAAGGTTGTTCAGAGTTTTTAATATACTTAAAATTGTTTGACAGCTGTGACTTGTCTGGCACTGATATATCCAATAATATCATCTCACTGTAATGAGAATACTCCCCCTGTTTCTACCCCTTCCCCCAGTGGCTAGCAGCAGAATTTTGCAGGGTAAGTTACAGTACTGCATTCAAGTTTTGGTTTCTCTTTTCTCCCACCTTTCAATTTAACCTTGAAGCGGAAAATGTGGTTTAAAGGTATAAGCACTGCTTCTGGGAAAATCTATTAAGCACATGGATGACAAAGTGAGAAATCTTGCTTGTGGTATGTGCATGTGGGTCTTGGATAATCCCAGCTCTTGGTGTTAGTTTGTATGATTTGGCTGTCTGTCTACTGAGGAGACACAGAAATGAAAGAGAGGAATTTATTGGCTAATTCTTTGGAGGAAGCTGGTTACACCACAGTGGTGCGTGATGAGCAGGAAAAAGCTGAGAAAATGAGTGTCCTCAATGTGGAATTCACAGAGACAGGAGTGCCTGGGGCAAGAATCTGGCAAGCAGACAATGAGCAGGTCATTTCCAGGAGGCAGTTGGCTGCTGACCAGTATTTAAAGCCAAACTTGATCTGTAGGAAAACAAGAAGAAATACGCTATCCAGTGACTTTTCAGGAGCAAGTTGCCTCTGAGAAATGGTGCAAAAACACAAGACTCTAGAGTAGAAATGCCATTTCAGTGATGAATAGGGAGAGGTGAGGGTTGGCCGAGTAGTAGAGAGGGAAAGCTGTTGGGGTCATGGTGAGGAGGGTCAGGAGTAGCACACCCAAGAAAAGACATTTCTCAGCAAAAATAGGGCTGGTTATAATTATTTGCTAAGTTGGAGAACAAGTGTTTTTTTTTTTTTGACAAAATGGATAAGCAAGCTCTATTGGAAAATATGTTTCTATACTTTTCAGAAAGGTAGGGATTGGGGTCTTGGGAGGATAATGTTAGATGCTAAATGGGCTGCTTTGAAATACTTCGGAATTGGCCTTCCTGCAGAAGGTAAGAAGGGCTTTAGGAGAATAGGATAGACCACTCTCTGGAATAAGGCAGGCCACTTACTTTTCAGGGATTTCTGGCTTTTTTCTCTTAGACAGATTAGGAAAAAAAAAATCGTAGACAGTAGAGAAACTGTTGGAAAATTAAGTTTTGTATTTGTGCTACCCTTAATAACAAAGTGGAAAATGTGTTATATCCTATTCTGTAAAGTAAGAGTAGTTGTGTTACTGAAAAGGGGTCCCGATCTAGACCCCAAGAGAGGGTTCTTGGATCTTGCGTAAGAAAGAATTTGGGGTGAGTCCGTAGAGTAAAGTGAAAGCAAGTTTATTAAGAAAGCAAAGGAATAAAAGAAGGGCTAGTCCATAGGCATAAAAATGGTTACCCATTTTTATGGTTACTTCTTGATTATATTCTAAATAAGGGGTGGATTATTCATGAGTTTTCCAGGAAAGGGATGGGCAATTCCTGGAACGGAGGGTTCCGCCTCCCGCCACTTTTAGACCACATAGGGTAACTTCTTGACATTGCCATGGCATTTGTAAACTGCCATGGCATTGGTATGTGGTACCATGTAGTACCATGGTGTAGTAGTGAGGACGACCAGAGGTCACTCTCCTTGCCATCTTGGTTTTGGTGGGTTTTGTCTGGCTTCTTTATGCATCCTGTTTTATCAGCAAGGTCTTTTGACCTGTATCTTGTGCCGACTTCCTGTTTCATCCTGTGACTAAAAATACCTTAACTTACTGGGAATGCAGCCCAGCAGGTCTCAGCCTTATTTTACCTAGCCCCTGTTCAAGATGGAGTTGCTCAGGTTCAAATGTCTCTGACAGTTGTTTGAGCAGTAAAATAATCAGAAGGCAGTGGTGTTTAAAGCACATTTAAAATGTAAGCTCACAGGGTTGGTGGTCAGTTCCTGCCCCTAGTTCCCTCTCTTGGTTTCCTTCAGAAGAACTAAGATGAGGCCAGCTATGTGTCACTGTCAACAGGGAGGGCAGGCTGTCCTGTCCTCCCCTGGGGGCATATCCTACTCAATTCATTATGAAGCAGTAGTTTTGGGATAAGGAGGAATGTTAATCTGTGGACAGAACCTATGGTTATATGTGCTAAATGTGGTTATATGGTAATGGTTATATGTAGGTCAGATGTGTTTTAATTACTCACCGTCTAGCTCAGGGCTTTCTTCTGCGAATGAAAGGTCACACACACAGAGAGACATGCACATAGACACAGAGTATAAGAGACAGTGACAGTTAGTTTTGGCAGTTTTTCTTGTTTATTTTTAGTGATTTCAATTAATAACACATACCTCGTAGTCAGAAACATACATCAGGAGCCTCAAATGTTTTGTGTATGCTTTTTAAAAAATTTGCAATTCAAGAGGCTTAATTTTTCTTTGAGCATTAGCTGATTTTGAACCATAACGTCCACATAGCAGATATCTAGAATTTGTGTTCTCAAAAAAGCCTTATGTTGGTATTGTTTTATCAACTTGTGCACTGTGGCTTTTACAGAAAACGCTGAATTCAGTTTTAGTAACCTTCTAGGACTTAGGACCCACAGTCCCCAGATGGTGAAATGCAGCAAAGCCTTGGTATCACATGGTTAATCTGTGTGGGGCGGGAGTGCTTGAGGCTAACCCAGGCGGTAGGAGGTTCTGCACTGATTTATACACAGTAAGCACTATGACTATTGCAGTGTTTACACCTCTATTTTTGGATTCTAAGATTTAATATCAACAATCTTCACTTTTGGACTCACTGCTAACATTTCCAATTTTGGAGAGAGTGCAATACAGTCGTTTCTGTGTGAAGTATCATTTCCCTGTAATAGTTTTGTGTGAAGATAACAGACGCTAGAGATAATTAATTTAACATTGCTATCACCGTTTCAGCAGGTAAAAAGTTGCCTCCTATTTTGAGCAAAGTTTAATCTTGAAATAGGAGCCGAATGGGAGCAGAGGGTTCGTGGTCAGAATTTGTGGGCAGTAAGGTGGAGAGAGGCAGGGATGAGTTTAGATTAGAGAGGGCTTGGCAAACTAAGCAGAGGAGGTTAGACTTAATCTTGTAGATGGCGAGCAGGGAGTTGTAAGGATTTTTGAACAGGAGGTGAAATGAAACTATATTCTTACTTTTCTTTTCTCCAGACCCTGTGAAGAAAGTCTGTGCTCCTTTAAGGAAGATTAGGCTGGCAGATATAACCCAGGATGGCCTGTGGCAGAGGGCTGTTGTCTTAGGTTTGTCAGATGATTGCAGAGGAAGAAGAAATTAAGAATATGTAAAGAACTCACCATCTTCTGTTTTTTTTCTCTACCCTTATCAAAGAATCACCCATAGTTTCAGTATTTAAATTCAATCATTACCCACATTTTGGCCAAGTTGCTCCTAGTCTGTTTTTTTTTCTTTTTTTTTTTTTATATGACTTTTTTTCCCTTTAAAAAATTTAGATATACTTAACTTACAATAAAATTTGAAGAACAGATCTTAGGCAATGAACGTTCAGTGAATTTAGCAATTATATATGCTTGTATAGTCATCACCTCAAATGAGATCTAGAACATTGCCATCTCCCCAGAAAATTCCCCTTTTACCTCTTTCCTGTTTTTCCTTGTTAAACCTTTTTTAAAAAAATCTTACTATATATGCAGTTTTGGATTCTGTTTTTTATTTCATTATCATTATGATGTAAACATGCTTTCCTGTAATTAATCTTTTAAAAGCATAATTCTAATGGTTCCTAACAGTCCGTTATGTGGATATACCATTGTTTACTTAACTGTTTTTCCAATTTGGGATATTTAGACAATTTCCAAATTTCCACTATTAAAAGTAATACCATCATGAGCACTAAGGAGACATTTTGAAGTAATAAATAAAATGATTTGTTGAAAATTGTATATAACAAATAAAGGAAAAGAGTTAACAAAAACTCCAAAGGGTTAAAAAAAATAGTGAACTTCTTGAAAGAATGGGGATGGTGGGAGGAGAATTCTCTTTGAGAGATAAATGGAGTCCAATGAGGGTGAAATTGGTTTTGACCAGCCTGAATTTGAGATGATAGTGAGATGTCAAAACAGCTCTGTATATAACTGGAAATAAAGAAATTAAGGATATCCATGTGCCCTGGACACAGAGGTCATAGTGGAAAAGGTGATAGGGGACTGAGTATTGAGAGGAGAGCAGCATACTAAGGGCTGGGATTTGTTCTACATTACATTCTAGTGCTGACCTTTATTTTTATTTTTGGGGAGGTTGTGTACTTCTTCATTGGATGAAATCATGACTTGGAGGCGTTCATTTGAATTTGGCATTCAGTATTCCCAGATCCTGAACATGCTTTATTTTTCTATTTTATTTTATACTAAGACCTACTAATGTAGTTGGTGCTAATTCTAAGAAAGAAAACTCTTGTGAAGATCTCTCAGTTTATTTTGGCTGAGATTAGAGCACCTGCCATTTGTTTGTTTGTTTGTTTGTTTGCTGTTTTACTGGACTCTTCCCCACTAAAAAGAGACTGATATATTTTTTGCATAAGCAAATTAAATTACTTGAATTAGCAAAAATTACTGGAGAATGGAAGAAATAACTTAATAAGAAATAATCAGCCGGGCGTGGTGGCTCACGCCTGTAATCCCAGCACTTTGGCAGGCCGAGGCGGGCGGATCACGAGGTCAGGAGATGGAGACCATCCTGGTGAACACGGTGAAACCCCGTCTCTACTAAAAATACAAAAAAAAATTAGCCGGGCGTGGTGGTGGGCACCTGTAGTCCCAACTTCTCCAGAGGCTGAGGCAGGAGAATGGCGTGAACCCGGGAGGCGGAGCTTGCAGTGAGCCGAGATCGCGCCACTGCACTCCAACCTGGGCGACAGAGCGAGACTCCGTCTCAAAAAAAAAAAAAAAAAAAAAAAAAGAAATAATCACTAACTTTTGAGTAAATAGGGTATATTGAACTCATGCGTATGTTTACTTTTTTTACCTAAAATCTCCCCACAATTACTGAAATAAAAAAGTTATTACTGAAAAGAAAGAAAACCCACAAGAACAAAGCAAAATAGAGAGATCTCAAAATTAACATTTTAGAAGCTAGAAAGCAAATGAACAGTGGTTACTATCTTGATTGATCAGAGAAAACGGAACCTGAAGCAGCAGCAAGGAAAGTCAAGACATAGCCAAGTCATGTGCACAACTCCGAGGAGCTTCAGAAAGATAACCTCTCAAAGGAAGGGTGCATGGGGGCGAAACAGGAGATGCGCTGGAAAGTCTGTATAAGAAGCAGCCAGAATTCCTTTTCTCCCATTCTCCCAAAACCAGGTAGCCATGTAACTGCTGTCTCAAATCCCAGCAGAACACTGAAGGTTTACTCTCTGGAGAGGCTAAACTAGAGGGAATCTAGACTTGGGGACATTACGCACAGCTGAGAGCAGTGTGCACCTTTCTGAAAGTAGGACACTATGTTGAATTGAGACTAAACCCACACAGTTCCCAGATACCTTACGCCCTCTAGCCAGAAGGTTAGATGATTCTTCTCTGGAGAATCAGGCAAACCGAAGAGAAAAGACCTAAAGACACAACCTACAAAGGAGTTCTGGAGGGAGGGGCATGAACAAGCGGTAAGGAATTAGCCCAGCCAGTCTCACTGTAGGCAAGCCCACTAGTCAGCTGGTGACATGTACCCACAGAGCCCCTATTTTAAATATGACTGTAGATGGTGGCTCACTCCTGTAATCCCAGTGCTATGGGAGGCTGAGGCAGGTGGATTGCCTGCTCTCAGGAGTTTAAGATCAGCCTGAGCAACATTGTGAAACCCCATGTCTACTAAAAATATAAAAATTAGCTGGGTGTGGTGGCACGTGCCTGTAGTCCCAGCTACTCGCGGGGCTGAGGTGGGAGGATCACTTGTGTCCAGGAGGTTGAGACTGCAGTGAGCTGTAATCGCACCACTGCACTCCAGCCTGGGCAATACAGTGAGACCCTGTCTCAAAAAAAAAAAAAAACAACACTGTATGTGGCCCTGTGATTAAGAGCTATGTGTAGGGCCCTGTGGCTAAGACTTTCTAAGTTTGAGTTCTCTCTTCTGACATTAATACTTAATTAAAGCTTAATTAGTTTGGCCTAATTTAGAACTTTATATGAATGGAATTAAACAGCATATATATGTTTGGGGGGTTTGGTTATGACTGCTTATCCTTTATACTGTTTGATGAACGTTTAGGTTGTTTCCAGTTTGCAGCTGTTATAAATTCTGCTTGTATTAACTTGATTATACTAGTTTGGCATTAATGATCACTACATAGAGGGGGCCAACTCAAATGTGTTTTTCCCTCGAATCTTTCTTTCTTTCTTCCCTCCCCTTCCCCAGTCTCTTCTCTTTTCCTGCCATGGCACCTCTGTCATCTGATGAACATGGCACAGGTCAAGGAGAGTGGAAACAAAAGACAAAATTCTTTCTTTCACTCAGTTTTCCCCTTTTGTCCCCTTCTAATGAAGTGTTGACATAGTCTTCCAAACCATGCCTGTATTTACATTTGATCTGTATTCAAATTCTATTGTTTCTCTATTCTTGATATCTCATGGACAGATTCCTTTCTTTCATACAATTGGCAGTGCCCCGATCTTCTAGAAACTCCTTGTCTAAGGGGACTAAATTATTTATAGAAGCAATCACCGTATGTTAAATCTAGTTATACCAATTCATCATAACAATTATCAACTAAATACTCTGACTGCTTCTAACAGGAGTAAGCAGCAATCACAATGAAAACGGTGTTTGTTTTTTGGTCTGTGTAAATCTGTAGGGTATACCCAGTAGAGTAAAAAATAAATACTTGATACAGGAAATATAAATAAAAATGATGTCTTTCTTGTGTGTTATGAAAATAGTACATGGCTAAGACTTCTATTACTTTAATATTGTCTTTTGAATACTGGCTATATTTAAAAATTCTAATTGGGTATCATAAGTTTTAAGCTTTTTTTTTTTTTGATATTCCTTTTCTTAAATTGCCTGTTAAACTTTTGATCATTTTAATATGTTCTTTCTGCCTCATTTCAGAATCAGGTTTAATAGAATAGTTGTTATGTCCTAGAAAGCCCTGCTAATACAGATTTAAGTGTGACATTAAAATGTGTAACAATAATTACTAATTTTTCCTAAAGTGTATTTGAATAATTACTAATTATTTCAAAATGTGTAACAATAATTACTAATTATTTCTAAAGTAATTACTCGCTTTAGAAATCTCCTTTTAAATCCTCTTCCAGATTTCTAGATGTTGTAAAACAAACCTCACAGCTGTCACAACTGCTTGTTTCTTAGTCACATGTAAACAATGCACTCGGTCATTGGTTAAGTGAACATCTTCACAAAAGTATAGAGCTTTGTGCACAAATGCAGTTTTATGATAAAGATATGGACAGGCTTGCTGGAGTGGCTTGATCACACCTGTATGTTACAGTATTTCAGATAGTTCTCATCATGCAACTGAGATCTACACTTGTGATAAACAAGGATATTGAGGAGATGGTTTTGACTCAAGGAATTGTAGGTAACTCAAATGAACATGTTTGGAATAATAATGTCTGAAAATTATAATTATTGATGATATTACATAGCAAATACAGTTAAATATTTAATATGTTAGGCAATAAAGCTAGACCTGCAGTGGATGGCCTATTCTAGGAAATTGTCAAACTGACTTAAGTTTAAATTTTCTGCTCCTTAGAATTAGGTGTTAAGGACATGCCCCTTTTTTTTTTTTTTTTAAAAGGTAGAATCTAGCTCTGTCACCAGGCTAGAGTGCAGTGGCGTGATCTTGGCTCACTGCAATCTCTGCCTCCTGGGTTCAAGCGATTCTCCTGCCCCATTCTCCCAAGTAGCTGAGACTACAGGCATGTGCCTCCGTGCCCAGCTAATTTTTGCATTTTTAGTAGAGATGGGGTTTCACCATGTTGGCCAGGATGGTCTTGATTTCTTGACCTTGTGATCCGTCTGCCTTGGCCTCCCAAAGTGCTGGGATTACAGGCGTGAGCCACCATGCCTGGCCAGGACATGCCTTTATGCTATAATAACAGATTTGAATGGTTTCTTAAATTCAGATAACTTTTAAGTAGCTGGGTTAGTTCATATAGATGGCAAGGTTTAAAAAAAGACTTTATACCTAGTCTGAAGTGGAAACTACAATATATTATGGTGATTAAGATACATAGTTTGGCTTTAGAAACAAATTATTTGATTGAACAAATTACCAGTGAATTAAATTAAATGGTAATTGAAAGCTTACAAATTTTGCCATTTGTTTCCTAATCAAAGCATCGGCTTAAAAGATATTTATCTGCTCTGATTCTGAGTCCCTCAAGCATAATTACAAATGCTTTGGGATCTTTCTATGTTTATCAATAATTATCTATAATTAATTTAAAGGAGCTGACATTTAAAGATGTCAGATTTGAAAGGTTCTTTATTATTGAGACCATTAACAACTCTTAAATGTGGTGTTACCAAAAGTAACTTGACATTATATATGTGTTGTTTATTGTTTATTATTTTTATGTTAGAAAATTTTGTTAGAATTTTAGTTCTTATGGTTGAATATTTATGTATGTATGTATGTAGACACGGGTTTTCTGAAAACATTGTGACCACTCTGGTCTCCAACTCCTAGCCTCAAGTGATCCTCCTGCCTCGGCCTCCCAAAGTGCTGGGTTTATAGGCGTGACCCACTGCTCCTGGCCTTAGGGTTGAATATTTAATATAAATTCTGGTATGTTTGAAAATAGTCTTAGGTGTTTAAATGTCTGATTTAGAGATTTAAAGTAAGTCTTGCTTATATTCATATTTTTGTTTCAGATTTAATTGTGTTTTAAAAATGGCATTCATGGTAAATATTGATGATTTGCCTATTTTCTTTCAAGGTTCAATTTTACCATATCTACTTAGATCCATCTTTTGTGCTAATGTAAAATATTATGAAAATAATAGATCTGGGTGCAGGGGCTCATGCCTGTAATCCTAGCACTTTGGGAGGCTGAGACAGGTGGATCACCTGAGGTCAGGAGTTCGAGACCAGCCTGGCCAACATAGTGATATCCCGTCTCTACTAAAAATACAAAAAATTAGCTGGGTGTGGTGATGGGTCCCTGTAATCCCAGCTACACGGGAGGCTCAGGCAGGAGAATCACTTGAACTGGGAAGGCGGAGGTTGCGGTGAGCCAAGATCGTGCTATTGCACTCCAGCCTGGACAACAAGAGTGAAATTCCATCTCAATAATAACAACAACAACAACAACAACAACAATAAAGTAATAATACATGATGGCCTAAGTGTCAACATTGCATTTACTAGCCCCTCCTGGTTGTAAATGATTAAATCATTTTGGTTTCTTTTTAATACATAATGAATTATTGAATGAATGAATGCTTAAACTGGATGAGAAAACTCAGGGATATCATTGAAATTGTTACTTGCATGAGGTCTTAATGTGAATAGTGCTGGAGAAATAATGGCAGCTTTAAATTTGCTGGAATGTTTTCTGTTTAGCATCATTCACATAGTCTTTTTGGTTAGAAAATTTACCTTTTAGATGTAATCTTAAAATTCATTTTATAGCCATAATAACATCCTCTTTGTATTTATAGTTGATAGGCTTGCAATATTGTGTAATTGTATGAACTTACAGTTTCACAGATGAAAGGGGGAAACATCTTTAAGGTCAGCTAGTTCTGCTTTTATTCAAGAGAGATGATACTCAACCATCTAGAAAATATATTCTAAATCACAAAGATGATTTAAATTGACTTGTTATACTGTGGTACAAGTGATCCCTGATCACATTACATGCCCAGTGTGCCAGAGCCTCAAATCTTAACAAATATATAACTACAGGAAATTCAAAGTATTCATTAATTTAAAAAAACATTCATTGTATTATCCTTATCTTTTGTACATTTTTTATTAATATTGGCAGATATTTAATGAGTAGCTCTTAGGTGCTAGCCACACTCTGTTCTATTATAATATTTTCCTTAACAACAATAAAATGCCAGTCAAAATCATAGTGCAAAACTAGTAATTTCTATGGAAATGGATTGGGAATGGTGAATTTTTTTCTGCAGTAATTTAAAGAACTATTAGAAATATAACAGTTGTATTTTGCTCTTGCAAGTGAAAAAGTAGTAAGTTTAATCAAAAACTGATAAAAATATGCCTAAATGCTTCTTCCTCTTTTGTTTATGAGGCCATGAACGCGGAAACTTTGTAGTCTCATCTTTCACATTTGGCCAAGAATTTGACTGTTTTGGTTTTTGTTGCAGCACCGTAATTAACAATAGCCAGCAGTAAACTAACGTACTGAAAAATGAGCAGCTGGACCCTCAAAGCAAGCAGTTAGAGGTTCTTAATATTAGTGTTATTTTAGGGTTGTCAGATTTAGTAAATAAAAATACAAGGCCTCTAATTAAATTTGAATTTCAGATAAATAGTGAATTTTTTTTAGTATAAGACTGTCCCAAATATTGCATGGGACAAACTTATACTAAAAAATTATTTGTCATTTATTTGAAAGTCAGATTTCACCAGTGTCCTGAATTCTATTTGGCACCCCCAGTTATTTTCATTTATTGTATATTAGGTGCCAGACATTCTGAGATGAATAAGGAGTCCTTAAGTGCTTCAAAATCCAATTGGGGGAGACAAAAAGAAGGGATGTGAGGAAGAGAACACCGGAAAGGAAACAGTGCGGTAATCAAGATGTTTGCTGCTGGAGGTCTGAACCAGCAGTGGGGATGAAGAGATCGTTATAGTTCTTTGTTAATGCTGAGTCATCCTTTGAGTGGCACTGGCAGGCAAAAAAACTTGGAAGGAGATGATGAGAAAGGAGAGATGAGAAAATGAGAGTAGTAAAAATGTTAAAAAGAAATGGGAGTAGGGAAGATCAGAGGAAAAAGAGAGAAATAAAGAAGTCAGGTCCATCCACAGTTCAGGGTTGGGTGGAAATGGTGTATCAGAAGGAACCCTAGGAACTCTCCCTGGGAACTCTGTCTGCGTTTCATGGTAATTTGTTACCTTGAAAAACTTGCAAGCTCTTTGAACCACAATTTCCTTATTTCTAAGATGAAGGGGCTGGATGAGATAGTTTCTAACCTGATCTGATTCTAAAAGCTCGTTAGTGGAGGTTTTCTATCTTTGAAGAGGGGTTGTCCAGGTTTTGACATCCTTTCCTTCCATCCCTTCAGCCTCACTTTGTCCTTATAGCCACTTTTTGGAGGCCAGGCCAGTGCCTTCAAGCCTCCTTTTTTTTCTTTCTTTTTTCCATAGAGAGGTGGGGGGGTCTTGCTATGTCACCAGAGCTGGTCTTAAACACCTGGCCTCAAGTGATCCTCCTGCCTCAGCCTCCTAGGCATGAGCCCCTGCTCCCAGCCCCTTCAAGCCTTTAGTTTGATCCTAACATCCACTGTGTATTCTAATATCTTTGGAATGAAAAGGAATTAGACTACCTCAGAGGCATTTATTTCTTTTTTCTTTTTTTTTTGAGACGGAGCCTTGCTCTGTCGCCCAGGCTGGAGTGCAATGGCACGATCTCAGCTCACTGCAAGCTCCACCTCCTGGGTTCACACCATTCTCCTGCCTCAGCCTCCCGAGTAGCTGGGACTAGAGGCGCCCGCCACCATGCCCGGCTAATTTTTTTGTATTTTTAGTAGAGACGGGGTTTCACTGTGTTAGCCAGGATGGTCTCAATCTCCTGACCTCGTGATCCCCCCGCCTCGGCCTTCCAAAGTGCTGGGATTACAGGCGTGAGCCACCGCACCCGGCCGCATTTGTTTCTTAAACTTTTTTTACTTTGCAGTGACACCAGTATAGTTTAAAATACAATATTTGAAAAATAAATTTATCTAATATACTTTAAAATTTCCTTTTGTACATTTTTGGTAGTCTGCTTTTGAATGAATAAAATAGGAGGCGTAGGGCTAGAACCTCATGTATTTTAATATAATAGAGACTGTTTGTGACTTTGGAAATACCTGAATGCATTTTAACCTAGCTGCATAGGTTCTTCACAAAACTGTTGTGTGGTGGGGAGTTATATTGGTGGTTACTCATGGCTGTGATACATTTGGGTAAGTATGCAACTGCCATTACCTATTTAATAATCCATTTAACCATAGACTATAAATTAAAAGTGACTGTCAGTGATAAAGGAAGATATAATGGAAGCAAATTTACTATTTAGGACCTTGGTTTTGAACCGTTTTTAGATCTTGGAAGTCTTTTGAAAATCTGATGAAGGCAACTGGACTTTTCCCAAATTGAACTAATATACAAACTGTTGCAGATAAATCAGGGGATTTAGAGACACTCCTCCCCTCTTCCTCCCCCGCACCCCAATGGAAGCCCGTCCATGGATGACCTGATTTTAAATTTATGATTTTGGAGCTCAACTGTACAGTTAAACTGGTTCATTCATGTAATTCTTAAATCATTCATTCATGAGCCAAGCTCGCTTGTATTGTGGGAGGCTGTGATATATATATATATTTTTTTCTGATAAACCTTTGGCACTCCTGGAGGCTGTGGTTCTTAACTCTCGCTTGGCAGCAGTAGTCTTATATAATAAACAAGTTCAAGACCCATTTTCATCTTGGAGTGGAAGGTGTAACTCACATAGTGTATGTCTTTAACGTATGCTTTTTATAGATTTAGGACTGTGTTTATCATCCATAGTCCTCTTGCTTTAATATAGCTTTTAATTTCCATTTATAGTTAACCATTTCCATTCTTATCCTTATAGTCACACAATTTTCAATTGCCTTTACATATAAATCTTTATTTATAAACTTTTTTTTGGTACTCCCATAGAGCCATCATCTTTAATGCTGCACAGTATTCCACTGAGTTGATAAACCTCTCTGATGCTGGACATAAGGTTATTTTCAGTTTTACATTTTTTGGAGAATGTTGCAAGTGACAGCTTTAAGTAGCTTTTTCACTCTTGTCTTGGATTAGTTTCTCAGGGCAAATTCTCAAGGATGGGAGTAATGGCTCATTTATAACATTTTTATTAAGTACCTAGTATATTCCAGGCTGGGTCAAAGGTTTGGCCATTTCCATGACACTTGATATGCTTTGCCATTCTTTCCCATTGTGGTAAAGAACTACTTAACCAATCCAGTCAACTCTGAATTGTCCAACCCAGCAGACATGTGCTTCCTCATTCGTCATCTGGTGAATGTTTAGAAGTAAACTAAATAAAGCATGACAGGAAGATAAATCTGAAGAAATGACAGTGTGTAGCTAAATGAGATGTATATACTTCTAGAACTACCTGCCTTTTGGATTATTTACCCAACGTGGCCTTCTTTTGCTGTGTTAACTGAGAGAGGAAGTTTTGACCAAGTCAGAAGATGAGAACACAATACAGGGATGAACATCCTTAGAAATAACTTGGATTTATTCAAGTTACCTAGACAATTTTGAAATTTGTTTAAAGCAAAACCACAATACACAGCTTTATTAATATATCCAAACTTTTACTTTGTGAATATTTATTAAATGCTGAGTATATGGTGGGAAGACACATGTATTGTATATTCCTGATTAGTTATTAGTAAGGAGAGACAAATAACCAAACAGATAGTTGCTGCAGCATGTGGTGGGCACTGTAAGAGAGTTTATATGCCCAGGAGTACAAAGGAAGAGAAGTTTCTGTTTCTTTACCCAGATTTTTTAGTATAGAGAAGCCCCTTTTTTCCCCCTCTCATGGTTTACTTTCATGTCTTAGGAGAGGAAAAACACTTGTTAAAGAGTGCAGTACATAATAAATGACTTAGTTGGGATGAAGACTCAGTTTTTGAAATACATGTATAGTTTAATGAAGATTCAAAGTTGAGTAATTAAAGAACCTTTGCCCTGTCAATTACATTATAGCTGGCTGGTTGAAGGGAAGTCATTACCTGAAAAGTCACTTATTTCTTCATAAAAATAATTTCTAGTAATCACTGGAAGGGACAAAAATAAAATAATAGAACTGTGTTTGCTGTCATTAGCCATAGCAAAAGCATATTCTCATATGATCATTTTTTTCTGTCCTCTAAGCTAACGAATAAGAAAGTTGGTCTACCTTTTCTTCCTGACAGTCTGGGTCCAGTTATAACTCTCCTGGTTACTAATTGTAACCTTAGAGCTTAACAACATCCATGCTTCTATTTCCTCAGTGGTAAATTAGGGATCATAATAGTGTACACTTCATAGGACCGCCAAGTCCAGTAGATACTGCTCTGTGCTCTTCTTAGTCAACCTTTGAACAGCATTTGCTGCTCTTGACCTCTTCCTTAAAACACTATTCTCTCTTAGCTTCTGAGACCCCAAACTCTAGTTCTTTTCTATTATCACCTGCTTCTTTTCATTTGCTCTCCTTGGCTCTTCTTCTTCTACCTAATTTCTAAATATTGGGTGCCCAAGGACCCTTTCTCTCTCTCTCTCTCTCTTTTTTCTCTTTTTTTTTTTTTGAGATGGAGCCTTGTTCTGTCGCCCAGGATGGAGTGCAGTGGCCCAATCTTGGCTCACTGCAAGCTCCGCCTCCTGAGTTCACGCCATTCTCCTGCCTCAGCCTCCCGAGTAGCTGGGACTACAGGCGCCTGCCACCACACCTGGCTCCTGCCTCAGCCTCCCAAGTAGCTGAGACTACAGGCGCCCGCCACCACACCTGGCTAATTTTTTTAATTTTTAGTAGAGACGGGATTTCACCGTGTTAGCCAGGATGGTCTTGAGCTCCTAACCTTGTGATCTGCCCGCCTTGGCCTCTCAAAGTGCTGGGATTACAGGCGTGAGCCACTGCTCCCAGCTGACCATTTCTCTTCTTTTTGTTTACTTCTTTCCAAGGTGATCCCATTGGTCCCATGGCTTTAAGTATTATCTATATGCTGCTGAGTCTTATATGTCTCTGGTTCTGACCTGTCCAGCTCAGAGGTCCAACTTCATATTTCTAATTGCTTCCTAGATACTGCTCCTTTAATACGTCTCTAACTAGATCCCTAGATCTCTCCGCTAAAACAAGCCAGCAAAGAAATAAACTTTTCCCTTTTCCAGTAATCTCTATCTTCAGTTTATGGCCTCAGATCTATATCTTGTCCTTAATTCTTTCTTTCACATCATATATCCAAGCCAGCAGCAAAGCACTACCTTTTTGAATCAATCTATTTCTGTCTGTCTTCCCTACCATCCTTGCCAAGCCAGCGTCATCCCTTGTCACATTCACAGCCTAACTTGTCCTCTTCCTGCCTATTCTATACATAGCTGTTGGAGTGATTTTTTTTTTTTAGGCAGAAATCAGATCATGCCACTTCTCTGTTTTAAGATCCACTAATGGCCTCCCATTGCACTAAAATAAAATTGGATCTCCTTCCCATAGCTTATACATCTGAGCTCAGTTTCCATAACTAGGAAATGGGGATAATTGTGGCTTTAACTAGAATACAATAAGTTCCATGATGGCATGGATTTTTATCTGCTTTGTTCACTACTGTTTTCCTAGTGCCTAGAACAGTGTGTACACATAATAGGCATTTAATAAGTATGAAATAAATAATAAATAAAAATATATTTATGAAATAAATACTTATTAAATGCCTGTTATGTGTACACACTGTTCTAGGCACTAGGAATGTACACATTCAGATTATATGGGTACCCCAAAGCCTTTCTTCATTCCTCTTTCAGAGCAGCGTATTAGATAGCTCAGTATTTTCTGCATTACATAGGAAGACCAGCAAAGGCTTCTGATGCAATATCTGCTTTCTTTTTCCCTTCTCACTTTTTACACATGTTCTCCTGTCCCTCCCCGTCTTATTCTTCAGATCTAGGGATATGTTCGGGTCATTAGGAGAAAGATGAGTGGGTGAGTGGGGCAAGAAACAGAAACTGGAAAGGAATCCTGAGACTAGTAGCAACAACATTTAAAACATAAACATTTTACTATAGAAATCTTTTAATAGGCCAGGTGTGGTGGCTCACACCTGTAATCCCAGCACTTTGGGACTGACGTGGGTGGGTCACTTGAGGTCAGGAGTTCGAGACTAGCCTGACCAACATGGTGAAACCTTGTCTCTACTTAAAAATACAAAAATTAGCCGGGTGTGGTGGCATGCACCTGTAATCCCAGCTACTCGGGAGGCTGAGGCAGGAGAATCACTTGAACCTGGGAGGCAGGAGGTTGCAGTGAGCCAAGATTGCGTCACTGCCCTCCAGCGTGGGTGACAGAGCGAGACTCCATCTAAAAAAAAAAAAAAAAAAAAAAAAAAAGAGGAAGTGTTGTAACGTATATAGAAATAATAGATAGTATAATGAATCCTCATCTCTTTATCACCCAGTTTCAACAGTTACCAACTCATGGCCATGTTTTGAACAACCATTGTTTAATTTGGATCTTGCCTATGGTTAAGGAATACCTAAAAGTTTATAGAGGTTTATATCAAAGATACAGTTTTGCTCTGGGTGTCGTTACTATTTTGTAAACCAACTCGTTGAGGACAGATAAGGGATATTTTTAAGGTTATTAGAAAAGCCTGAAATTTCACCATTATTTCAATCATAAGTTTGCAAATAGTGACTATGCCTGATAAGGGAAGCACATGAAGCCCATTAGCAGTTATTTATTTTTTAGTGTCAATTGGTTAATCAGAAACATGCTTGACTGGTAAGTAACCAAGAGCAGGCTTTGATGGGAGGTATAAAATCATGGCAACCTCGGGTGGAAAGGGTTAAATAAGGACAATGAATAGTGTTCAAGAGAGTAGGATGGTGCTGCGTTGCGACTTCCCAGCTTGCCTGGAGGTGGTCCCCACCTCAGAGCCTGTAGAAAGAGGTCCTTATTCTAGTTTGGTGATGTTCCTTGTGCACTGTTATCTGGGTTCCCCTCAGCTTGGCTCCAAGGACCTTGTGTAAAACTGCGCAGAAGGTGCTTCCCGTTAACTCTGCTGCTTGTTTATTTTTAGGTATCTTGCAATATATTCAGAACTCTCCCTCCTAGTGACAGCAATGAATTTGATCCAGAAGAAGATGAACCTACCCTTGAGGCATCGTGGCCACACTTACAGGTACTTTGAAATACCATTCGTTCTCAAAGAAAACTCCATTAACTCATTAGCTGATTAGCATGGGAATTCCTTGAAGGCCTTTATTCACCAAGAAATCAAATTAGAGTACATTAATGGAAAGTTAGAGAATGCTTTTTATGTTTCTTACTCTTGATAATTAGGATGCCAAAAGAATAAAATAGTGTCAGTGTGATGCTTTAGTGTCCCCCCACCCCATGTTGCAGGTACAGCCAGCAGTTCTTATTCGTCTGTTAGAGCTTCTTTATGATCCTGCCCTCTAGAGCCTCAAACAAAGCACAGAATTATTTTCACATTAGTTATTAGTTGGATGTGATTAGCTCACAGACTATATATCTCATTTTTAGCAGTATGTACCCTGGGAACTTTGTATGCCTGTCTTCACGTTAACTACAAATGTGTTTCTTTAGTTAGAAGGACAAAACCAAACTGTAATAGCTATTTCGTTCACAGTATTGTAAGGAAGAGTAACAGCTGAGAGAAAGCTTGGGTGAAGGCCAATTCTGTTCTCTTGCACTGAGAAGGCCATGTTTTCCAATCATACTCATGTGCCAGGATGGATCAGGGGCATCACTGCATCTCTGTTTCCAGCACTAGAGCCGTCTGTATTGTATTAACTTGTATAATACATACTGGTAATTTTCCAGCTCCTTCCTCCCTTGTGCTGCCTTCTCTCAAGGCCAAACTTTCTCGAAAGAATAGAGCAAGGAAATTTGTACACGTTGAACCCCAAAGTCACCCTTCCATTGAGTCAGAATATCCTCAGGTTGCTTGACAAATAGCAAGGGGGAAGGGGTGGAAGAAAATGAATAATACCTTGTACACCTTCACCCCTAGGCAGAAGCTGCTGCATTTTCATAGAAATGTATTCATGGTTCAAGTTGACTTTTTGAAGAGCAAACAAACTGTGCAGCAGAGAGAGAAAGCCTAGAGATATTCTAAGAGTTTTTTCCCTCTACTTCAGAATTTCTGACGTAAATTTGCAAGTCTGTCTGTCCTGCTTTGACAACTCAAAGTTTCTGCAGGTACACACATGTACTATTTCCCTTTGTTACGTGGAAAACTTTTGGGGGCTCTGTTTTCTCAGCTCTTGCTCAGGCATGTTATGCATATGTATTCCTGCCTCCATTGCTAAGACTGGGTAAATTAGTTAAAACACTGTAGTTGATTTCCTATCTTAGATGTTTGATTTTTTTTAAGGTCCCAGACATACTATCTGCAATCTAAGAAACTTGTAAAACTATTTGTGCTTTTCGTAGGTATATCCCAGATTGTGACACAATCCAAAAAAGAATTACTTTTTTGAATGGGTGAATTGTTATGTCTTATTCTTAATCTTTGGTGCCAGTTCATTGAATTCCAGTTTAGTCTGGAAGAAACTTAACAACAACAAAAAGATGGTCTTCTCAGTTGTCTCACATCTTATGGCGGGAAAGACACGGAAAGAGATGTCTTTAAAGCCTCAGTGTGTTGTCTTCTCTGTATTCCAAAGAAGACCCTGTGGACCACTCTTGCCATTTGCAAGAGCTTTTTGACTATTCTAAATCATGGTAACCATAGACATAAATTTCCCCTAAAGTACAATAAAGTTTTACTCAATATTACAGTTAATCCTTCCCATACTTAATGACTCTATAAAATACAGGACCAAATCAATTTCTGAAACTCGTAAGTTCTGCCACGAAAAACCACTCTAGCTTACACTGTGATTACTGCAGGAATATCAACCATTAGTTTATCTGAAACCCTAAAACCAAAGAAACAATGAAGAATGGTAATGAGACCGGTGCCCTTTTGGATATAAAGGCAGAAACGGTATTATAAATGGGCTGGTTTCATCTGTGTTGACATCCTGTTCAAGGTTATTATCCTTTGGTCCTTTCTTTAGCTCAAGGGGAAATATGACCCACTAATGCTGGATCAGGTGAAGGAAACTTTTAAAATTTGTAAATCAACCTTCATTCATAGTAAAGGTTAGGTAACTAGGCACATTGTTGCCTTCACCATCTGTTGCTTTTGGAACAAGGCTCCTGACTTGGTCTCAAGAGTCCTGCCTTTCCTTTGTATATTCCTATAGCACAAATTAGTCACCTTCCCGTTTTCGGTTTTAGGTGGTTTTAGCACTAATGAGGGCACTCATTGAATGTATAAGAAATCTCTTTTTCTTTTCATGATAGGTCATTCATGTCATAGTCACCTATCATGAAGTTTAACATTTTACTTTTTAGTTGATCCAACTTATATTTCTGACCAAAACACAGCATAGTTTTAGACCTTTTCACTTTTTATTAACTTCATAATTAGCAGTACGCTTCCTTTTCTGGGACACATTTTGCAAGGAAAAAACTATAAATACCTGACAGGAGGTCAAAACAACAAAATGACATTGAGATGTGGTTGTTGAATGGTTGGCTGTGCTCATTGCCCAGCTAATTGACTGCTCCTGCATACCTTTTTGATTTAAATTTGTGGCCTATACAAATTACTGATTGGCCGGATGTAGTGGCCGGTGTCTGTAATCCTAACACTTTGGGAGGCCAAGGTGGGCAGATCACTTGAGGCCAGGAGTTTGAGAGCAGCCTGGCCAACATAGGAAACCTCGTCTATACGAAAAATACAAAAATTAGACAGGTGTGGCAGCACACGCTTCTAATCCCAGCTACTTGGGAGGCTGAGGCACGATAATTGCTTGAACCTGGGAGGCGGAGGCTGCAGCGAGCCAAGATTGCACCACTGTACTCCAGCCTGGGCGACAGAGCGAGACCATGTCACCCAAAAAAAAAAAAAAAAAAAAAAGTAAAAAAATTACTGATTATAACAAATTGTGGATCTTTTGGGATCTTTAAAAATAGACAAAAGAATAATTTTTAGTTCAAATGTGTCTAAGGGGTCTACTCTGTGTATGTTATTCAACCTTTCGATTATCTGAATTAGTATCTTGTTTCTGTATTTTCTGAAATTAGGTGTGTCTTCAGTAGAATACAATTTTATAGGAGTTTCATTTACAATTAAGGGTTTGTTTTTAATGTTTTCCACTTGAGACTGACAAACAGGAATGCTAGCCTTTTTACTAAAGTTCCTTGGAGAATTCACTTACGTAACCTTGAAAAGTAATTTGTCCTCCCCAGGGCCCAGTCTTTCTCTTTAGAAACTTAAGGGAGATTTTTGATTTTGACGTAAAATCTTTCTTTTAAGTGCAGAGAACACTTATGCTTATTAATAAATATGTCTGAAGTGTTTCCACCAAACCATTTTAGACCATAACTGCTTTCAAGGGAACAGAGATGAGAGAGCACTTTGCCAGTCTTGCTGGAAAGCCTTGCCAGTCCACAGGTCAGCTTAGAAGATGAGAGTCTCCCCTTCGTGACAACCAAAAGAGGGCTAAAACCCACTTGATGGGGTCATTTGAATAAGGCTGACATTCTATTTGTAAAACTGAGAGCTGACAGATGAGCGTATTAGAAAAGGAACAATTCTCTGAGGTCTTAGGACTTGGGCATTATTTTGACTAGCAAAATAACGTGTGAAACTTGGCAACGTCCGGATCATTAGGAAAGAAATTTTTCTGAATTCAGAGAGTTCCAAGGAGAAAAACAGTTTTATAAGGAAGTAAAATGCTAATGTGAATCCCTTATTTAAGTCTTAAGTTAGAGTCTGACGTGACAAGAAACGTTTAAATCAGTGGTGTCTGGACCTTTAGAGTGGCTCTGAGACCTGATTTTCAGTGTCCCGCAAGGTCAAAACTACCTTTATAACAGTGCTGTATATATGATTTGTCCTTTCACTGTGTTGACGTTTGTACTATTCATTGCAAAAGTGGTGGTGGTTAAAATTGCTGCCACCTTAACGAGAATCAAGGTTACTTGTGTCAAACTGGTCGAGTATTCTTCACTACCATGTACTTGTAATTAAAAGTGTAAAAAAAGCCAATTTCACTTGAGAACATCTTTGAAGAAACAGCAAAAATAATTTTATTAAATTTTGACGCTCAAGCACACATTTAAAAATATTCTACATGACACAATGGGAAGTATGCATAGTAACATCCACTGCATATTGAAATATAATGGTTATCTTATGGAAAAGCATTTGTGTAATCGTTTTTGAGCTGTAACCTAAACTAGCCTTTTTTTCTTTTCTCCTCATGAAACATCATTTTTACTTGAAGGAATGACTAACAGACTATGATTATTCAGACTTGGGTATCTGACAGATATTTCTCTGAAACAAACAAGGAAACCATTTGACAATATTTGTTACCACTGACAAAATTAGAGTATTAATGCAGAATTTAGAATTAGAATTTTAGAAAACTTATATCTGTCTTGCATCTGTCACCTTGAGCTTGCAGCTTCCAAAAGCTTACAGACTTTTTAAAAATAAAATTGAGATAATAAAGAATGTGATATTTTTAGATACTGTATAATAAAATGTGTCAACATTTGAAAGAGCTGCATAACTCAGTGAACCAATATTTTCCAGTTGGCAAATGATGTTAGGAATCCATGCATGGATAAAGATCCATTCAAAGTGCAAGACAGATGATTGGGTTTTAGTGTAACAAAGTATGAAAAGTTCATTGATATCATTTCAGATTGTATGTTGCAACTAATCTTTAAGAAATGACAATTTGTTGAATTTAGTGTAGCATCAAAGAAGAATATCCACAATTATGTGGGAGAAAAAGAAACTAGTAAAATATGCTCCCTTTTTTAAACTACTGGATCTCCATCAGGCTAGATTTCTTTATATGCTTAAACCAAAATGACATATCGCAACAGATTGGATATAGAAGCAGATGAAAATCTGTCTTACATTAAGCCACATATTAAAGAGATTTATAAAAATATAAAACAATGACTTTCTTCTCAATTCTTTTGGAAAGTAAAGGTTTTTTTTTTCTTTTTTTTCAGGAACATAATTATGTTAACATATAATGCACCTTGTTTTTAAGTGAAACAGTAACATTTAAAAGCTTTTTTCACTTTTTATTTCTAATTTGATATATATATATCATATATATGATATGTATCTCATATAAACAAAAGCTTTGGGATCCTCGTTAATTTTTAAGTGTAAAGGAGTGAGACCAAAAAGTTAGCAAATGTTATTTTAGGAATAGTGATGATGATACATGTTAGTCATTGTGCAGAGGGCTTTATGTGTGTATTATCACATTTAAACTTAGAGACTATCCATCTGCATTATAACATTTAAGAGACAAAGTTTCAGAGAAATTAACTTGCTCAGGGCTACACACTTAGTAAGAGAAAGAGTTAGATGTTCAGGAATATATATATATATGCTATATATATATATTTTATATATATATTTTTATATATATAATATATATATATTTTAAAAAGTTCTTAAAAAGTTCTAGATTATATACATATATATTTTAAAGAAACAGAGTATTGTTCTTTTGCCCAGGCTTGACTCAAACTCCTGGGCTGAAGCAGTCCTCCCTCCTTAGCCTTCTGAGTAGCAGAGACTACAGGCGCAGGCAGTTGCACCAGTTAAAGGTTCTGGTTTTGATATACTGTTGCATACCTCATCAGGATCTAATGTAGCCTTTAACATAGACTTATTATGCAAAGAGAATAGGCAGTAATTCCCCACTGTTTATCAGTTATTTGAGGCTAACTTTTTGCAGATGGGTATATTGTGCCACACCATCTTATGGGATGAGTAGAAATTGCCATAAACTTTCTGAAAAGGAATTTGTCAGTGAGTATCAAAATTCTGAATGTTTGGATATCTTTTGATCTAGCAATTCCATGTTTAGAAACATTTCCTCATGACATAATTGAACAAGTACACGCTGACGTATGTTATGTGATGCACGTTGACGCAGAATGATGGAGAAATAATTCAGAAACTACTTAAATGTCTAAGCCTGGGAGATTGGTTAAGTTAATTATGAATAATGGAATTATTCATTATAAATTATAATGGACTACTTACAGCTACTAAGAATGATAGTTTAGATATTATTGATGTAAATTGTTCATAATACATTGTTTAAATGGTAAAAGTAGTCTGTAAAACTGTAAAAGTATATTTATATGGTATGTTAAATGAAGTATATACATAATATATTGTATAAATGGTACAAGCAGTTTGCAAAACTGTAAGAATATGTTTATAGTACATTAGTATGTTGTAGAAGGAGATACATACATTGAAATGTTAACAGTGGTTGTCTCTGAATGGTAAGATTATGGGAAATTTTTCTTTGGTTGTATTTTCTAATTTTAAGTTTTAAAAGTTGAAAGCATAACAGCAACTGTGAGCCACAAGACAGGCTGGCGTGGTTTGTTGATTGATTTTAAAATCAATTTTCTAAGCCCTGTCACTTTTAGTGTTACAGGCTTTTGGTGGTTTGTAGTACTATTCCCAGTGAATCATAATTTGAAATTAACCATAATCTGTTTGTTGCAGCTCGTATATGAATTTTTCATACGATTTTTGGAAAGCCAAGAATTCCAACCCAGCATTGCCAAAAAATATATAGATCAGAAATTTGTATTACAGGTAAGCAAATTATTGTGGATGTGTGTATTTGTTTTCTAGTTAACACTTTATCTCATTTTCTAGTCATGTCTGTTAAAAAAATTTTGCAATGACAGTTATGTCAACCACAAAAATATATATAAACAGAAGTTAATTTCCATTACTGCCTATTAAAAGTAATAGGTACATTTAAGTTTATTTGTGGTAGAAATCAATTACATTTCAAATAGACAGGAATGCTAATGCCTAAATCCCTATAGTTTTCTCTTAAAATTTAATTATAAAGGAATTTCATTTATATAACCTTGGTTTGTGTGAATCTTTATATAGCTTAAAATTTTATATTTGCATAAGGATTCTTAAAGAACTGTGGTGTAGATCTGTTAAAACTGAGTAGGCAAGCTCAGACTTCAAAGCATGAGTAACCTGTAATAAATAATCAAAGTCAGGGTACTGATGAGATTTCATTGCTAGAAAATAGCACAGCTTAACATTCTAAAATTTCCCTAAAGGGATTAACTCTCATTCCTCCATTTGGAACATCTCCAGGAACACTTTTTTTCCTGACTCCTCATTGTACATGTTATAACCGTGGATTTTCCTTTTTACCTGGGACTTGGATGCTTTCATGGCACTGAAGTTTTAGATAACACTTCCTTGCTCCTGTTGTTGATATATTCATCTCTAAAAATGGATGCTTGAACCAAACTGGTGTAGCTCTTTTCTGAGTGGCATATGGGGCATCTAATGTAGGAAAGAATAAATGTTTATCTCCTAGTAAGCCAGTAAGAAGAATTTCAAATTTAAAACATTAATTTGATCTAGCCTGGGCAACAGAGCAAGACCCTGTCTCTAAAAATAAAATAAAAAATAAAACATTAATTTGGCAGGAAATTGATCTCCTGTGCCTTACTGGGAGGGGGCTGATAACCTTTGTGATCTCATTTCCTTCCTTAATTAAATTAATACATTTGGAATTTAGGATATGTAGGTTGAACCATACCCAATTTTTTGACTGTTTTTAACACTCAAAACAGCAGTTTCATAGGGTTCAATCCAACAGGGGCAGGCAAACTTCCAGAGAGCTGAGGGGCGTGGAGGCCTCTCCACATCCTAAGTAAGGCTGAGTGGAATGAAACTCAAAGTTCAGGTGTCAGCTCAGAGCTGAAAGGCGCTTTGGTGCCTTGCCTATGGGGCTCATTAGTACCTGTACACCCTATTCCCCTAGGTACATGGGACTGATCCTTGATCTTTACTTCACATTTAGAGTACTTTGGTACCACACTGTTGAATCCTGGCTCACACTTTAACATGAGAGGCTTTGGAAAAGTGAAGTCTGAAATAGAAATGGAGAGGTAGATAAATAGATGGATATGTGGATCATGGGGTAAATAGGGAAATTGGTATGGATTGCTATGCCAGGGAAGCATAATTTATTTCAAAAAAATGTAAGTAATACATAGTAGATCTACATTTTGTATTGGAAAGCCTTGCATGTATATAGTGCTGTCTAATTGTCAGAACACCTTTGCCTGCATTATTTGATTTGTACAACAATCTTGTAAAGTAGACATGGCTAAATTTTTATGCCCTCCCTTCCCCCCTGCCCCATTTTATGGATGCATAAACTGAGGTCTAGAAAGAGTGTCAAGTTTGCTCAAGCACATTTCGTATTCTGGTTTTCTGTCCATCGTGCCATGATGCCTCCTTGTGATTCCCTCACTGTAACTTGGAGTGACTTCGAGGGAGAAGTAGCCCTCACATCTGAACACTAATGAAATAATAGGGTTCTCCTATTTTTTGTGAATTAATGTGCCTGAGAAGATCAGATAGTAATTCTGTATTAGAGCCTGTATTTAGTTGACATGGAATCAGTAAATCCTATGGTCGTACTATGAAGCCAGTGCTTTTCTCACACAAAAAACATTCAGGGCTCAGCCTAGTGTGCTGTCCATGGTAGACGGTACTGAAGATAATGAAACTTATAATACGAAAACATCAGAGAAACCCAGATTTGGAAAGGACGTTTTTTGGGTTATGTATTCTAGTTCTTTAGCAAATTAGTCTCCTTTGAGACCCTTTTTCAGTGAAGAAAAGCCATATACACAGGCAGCTTGTTCCATTTTTGTTAGGAAGTTCTTTTTTATGTTGAACCTGTCTATGCCTTGTACCC
Organism: Macaca nemestrina; assembly: GCF_043159975.1. Classification (NCBI taxonomy): domain Eukaryota; kingdom Metazoa; phylum Chordata; class Mammalia; order Primates; family Cercopithecidae; genus Macaca; species Macaca nemestrina. The sequence goes on from NC_092131.1 coordinate 44,656,666, forward strand.
TTTGTCCTTATTCTCCTCAGAATAATATCTTAGTATATCTCTAGCCCAGACATAACCTTTCAGGTCTTAGAACACAGCTTTTGTGTTCACCCTTTGACTCTTTTTCTCTGCATCAGTGGTTGCAATTGAAATGCTCATAGCCTCACTCATAGTAAGTCTGAAAGCCGGGGGTCAGACAATAGGATGTAGACTGGTTCCTATTAAATGGGGCTTTGGCTACCCCTCTTCATTCAGTTATCCCCAGATTTTTCTCCTTGCCAACCCCCAAGATAAATAGAAATCCAGATTCTTCTGTTAAGTTTTCTGGTATTACTAAAATCCTGTGCAGAATGAACTAGCCCATTTGCCTTCTGGATCTAGCCTACCAGCTGTCAGTATGCACTTTCTCCGCCAGACCGAGTTCTTGGGTCTCATTGGTTAGTTTTGAAGTATCCTGGATGTGTCCATTTGTCCCCTAATATGACATCTATATCCCAACAGAATGCCCTGAGCCTGGTCAGCCCAGTGTGGCTTCAAGTTGGCCTTTTCATTCCCTTGTCATGACTCTAGGTTTCTTAAAGGAAAAGTCTCATGAGCATTTCTTGCTGTAGCATGACGTTGCCAACTTATGTTAAGCTTCTGGCTATAGCTGGCTTCTAGTTGAGCTTTCTGCATATTGCTGCATGTTTCTCTTCTTTTCTCGTTTTTAAACAAACAGGGTCTTGCTCTGTAGCCCAGGTTGGGCTCAAGTGATCCACCTCAGTCTTCCAAGTAGCTGAAACTACAGGTGTGCACTACCATGCCTGGCTTACTTATTGTTGGTTGTTACACAGTTTGCTTTTTTATCTAAAGTGTAGTACTTGGCGTATGTTCCTGTGGAATCATTTATCCCTTATTCATGTCTACCTTATTTACTGTGTCTTCCATCTTTATGACATCTGTGATCTAGATATGCTATTGGCCTCATCTAAGTCATTGATTAAAGTTGTTTAACTAGGATAAAACACTACCTGTTGGGTACAGTGTACACTATTGCGTATGGGTACACTAAAAGCCCGGACTTCACTGGCATGCATCTATTAGTCCATTTTGTGTTGCTGTAAAGAAATTCTTGTGGCTGGGTAATTTATGATGAAAAGAGGTTTATTTGGTTCATGGTTCTGCAGACTGTACAAGAAGCATGGCACTAGCATCTGCTTCTGGCGAGAGCCTCAGGAAGCTTATAATCATGGTGGAAGGCAAAGGGGGAGCATGTGTGTCATGTGTTGAGAGAGAAGCAAGACAGAGGGGGCAGAGGTGCCAGGCTGTTTTTTTTTTTCTTTCTTTCTTTTTTTTTAACAACTAGATCTCACAGTAACTAATAAAGTGAGAACTCACTCATTACTTCAAGGACAGCACCAAGCCATTCATGAGGGACCCACCTCCATGATCCAGATACCTCTCACTAGGCCCCGCCTCCAACATTGGGGATCACATTTCAACACGACATTTGGAGGGAACAAAACTCAAACTAGTATCAATGCAATATATCCATGTAACACAACTGCACTTGTCCTCCCAAAACTATAAAAATAAAAATAATTAAAAAAAAGAAAAAGTTGTTAAACTAGCCAGGGCTGAGATAGGAGCCTTTAGAAATTCCCTATATTATTTTAGAAATTCCCTATATTACACAACTTCATAATCAGTAATCTTTGAGTTTTATCCTTGATCCAGAAAGTTACTAGTACATTATCCTTCCTGCATTTCTTTTTTTTTTTTTTTGAGATGGAGTCTCGCTCTGTCGCCCAGGCTGGAGTGCAGTGGCGCGATCTCGGCTCACTGCAAGCTCCGCCTCCCGGGTTCACGCCATTCTCCTGCCTCAGCCTCCCGAGTAGCTGGGACTACAGGCGCCCACAACCGCGCCCGGCTAATTTTTTGTATTTTTAGTAGAGACGGGGTTTCACCGTGGTCTCGATCTCCTGACCTTGTGATCCGCCCGCCTCGGCCTCCCAAAGTGCTGGGATTACAGGCGTGAGCCACCGCGCCCGGCCCTTCCTGCATTTCTTAATTTTGATTGTAAGGAGAACATAGAGACTATTAGATGCTGTGGTAAAAGCCAGGACTCTGTGTTTACAGCATTACTCTCATCTATAGGCCTTGTAACTTTATCATAAAAAGGAATGCCATTCATCTGCCATGTGGTATTAGTGAACGTCTAGAGCTAGTGCTGTTTACTGATGATCCTGCCCTAAGTGCTTGCAAACCATGGGTTTGTTCATCTGTCCTAAAATTTTGCCAGAGACAGGAAATAAGTGTCAGTAGTGAAGTTCATTTATATACTTTACATTTTCAGCCCCTTCCTCATTTTTCCAATTGTTGCCTTCTTTACTTTCCATCTGCTGGATCTGTTATAAATTTGACCTTCACGCCAGGGCTCACCCCAGTTCCTGAATGAATCGTGAAAGTGGCAAGCAGGGGTTTTGGCAGAATCAGCACCACCACCGAGAGCTTGATTGAAATCATCTGACTAATCAGTGCATTAACTTCCATGTTGGGAATAAGCCCTGGGTGCCTGTTAGCTCCCATTTTCCGGAATACTCTGCTCATTCATGTTGGTAACCTGTAAGTTGGCCTCCTGTCCTTTTCCTGACCCTTTAGTCTGCTGATGACTTACCTTCGTTCCCAATGCCTTCTTAGAGGGGGCCTTAATTTCTTAACTGGTTCTCTTGAGATCCCTTCCTGGCCGGTTTGGTTCTGCTGGGGAGTGGGTGGGATCTTTGGGGCTTGAGGGATTGATGCTGATATTTTACCCCATTATCCCCCATCTCACTCACTCGTCCTCCTCTTTTCCACCATGACTTAACTGTCCTTGAATTGACAGGTCCTGCCAACCTCTGCACTCTGTAGTCGGGTCTTGTTCACACCCCTGCTTGTCCTTGCATTTTTCTGAACTCCACAGTCTCCCATGGTGCCACCTGGTCCTAGGGTGTTTCTCTTGGAAACCTACATCCTTTTCCTTTTGACAAATCAGGATAACGTTTACTCTGTTTCTTTTCTTTGGGCAGATTTCTATTTTCTGTGGGTTTTCAATGATCTCAAAAAAGATTCTTGGTAATCTCAGCTTAAAATTTCTTTCTTCAGTTAGACAGAATGTATTGTATCCATGAGATTTCAACTTATTTTCTGTAGCAGCTGAATATGTTCTTTGCAGTCAGTCTTCCGACTCATTCCTCTGTCAGTGAATACAAAAACAAAATACGAATTGAGCTGTTTTGCTATGACGTAGTGGAAAGTTAGGAAGCTTTGGACTTGAATATTGACTTCCCTATGTATTGTAAGTATGTTTTAGGAGCTGAGAATGTGAGCTATGGGGTCAGAAGAAACTGCATACAAACTCTGGCTTCTCTGTCTACTTGCAGTACGACTTTCAGCAAGTTTGTATACCCGTTGTGTAAGCCTGAGTTTCCTCATTCATGACATGGGATAACAGGATAAATAAGATACTGTTAAGTAAAATAGGAGACACCTCAAAATCGACAGTTGTCAAATCTGCTTAGTTCACTTGGCAGCGTGGATACAAAGACAGGATCCCTGCCTTTAGTCTTAAACAGGTGACTGAAAACCTTGGGCACTTGATCCTTAGTGTCTTTTTCTATAAAATTACATTAAGAGTCACCTGTCACAACAAGTCACAGCAAGTGGGCTTGTTATGAGATAAAATGAGATGACTTGTAAAAATGTCTATTGTTATCACCTATGGAGTATAGTAGTTGCTCATTAAATACTTATTCATCTTTTCACACCCCCCTCATATATTATCTGCCCACATTGATAGAATGTATTATTTTTCTTGATTCCAATAATTTTATTTTTTTTAATTTATTTTTTTGAGACAGAGTCTTGCTCTGTTGCCCAGGCTAGAGTGCAGAGGTGCGATTTCAGCTCACTTCAACCTCCACCTCCCAAGTTCAAGCAATTCTTGTGCCTCAGCCACCTGAGTAGTTGGGATTATAGACATGCACCACCATACCCAGTTAATTTTTGTTTGTTTGTTTGATTGTTTTTTTGAGACACAGTCTTGCTCTGTCACCCAGGCTGGAGTGCAGTGATGCAGTCTCAGCTCACTGCAACCTCCTCCTCCCGGGTTCAAGCAATTCTGCTGCCTCAGCCTCCCGAGTAGCTGGGATTACAGGCACTCACCACCACGACTGGCTAATTTTTTGTGTTTTTAGTAGAGATGGGGTTTCACTATGTTGGCCAGGCTGTTCTCAAACTCCTGACCTCATGATCCTCCCGTCTCAGCCTCCCAAAGTGCTGGGATTACAGACATGAGCCACCATGCCCAGCCCTAATTTTTGTATTTTTGGTAGAGACATGGTTTCACCATGTTGGCCAGGATGGTCTTGAACTCCTGTACTCAAGTGATCTGCCCACCTTGGCCTCCCAAAGTGCTGGCAATATAGGCATGAGTCACTGTGCCTGGCTTCCAATATTAATTTTAAAATCTTCATTTTTTGAAATAGAATTTTTAAAATGTATATGAAACTTAAAGAAGGCTTGAGTAAATGCAGAAATGTGGCATATTCCTAGATGGGAAGACTATCAGAAAGATGTTCATATAATCTCCAAATTATTTCTACATTAGTACAGTTCTAATTAAAATTACAATTTTTAGAAAACTTCAAATGTTTAGAGTTCATGAAATAAATTTTTGAAAAAGATGACTAATGATACTTATTAAATAATGTACTACAAAGGAAAAGGTAAATTAATTAAAATGGTATGGCGTCGGAACAGGAGAATGGAACGTAATAGCACCTTAGGTGGAGATGACCCTGCTGAGTGTGCCATAAAACTCATAAGAAGTTGTACCAAATAAATGAATGAATAGACATATGAATAGATGGCTATATACACACATACATTAAATTGGCATAATTGTCCTGAAGAGGAAACCGATAGTATTCTATCAGCTTAAATTTAGACCCAGCAAGTCCACGAGAAACGATCAGATATGTACAAAAGATGTATTTACAAAGGTATTGAATGCACCATTGTTAATAATTATTAGAAAATTAGAAAATAACTTTGAAGTTCCTTAGTAGGAGGTAATTGAACTGTGGACATTCATATAGTGAAATATTCATCAGTTTGTAAAAAGAATGTGATAGACCTACTCATGATCTATTTTTAAGTGAAACATGCATTGTTATAGAACAGCATAATGTTTGAGCCTGTATCTGTTATTTTAGGGAAAAATAATGTTAGTATTTTTGTTTTAGTTCTTTTGTGCTGTTTTAACAAAATGCCTCAGACTGGGTAATTTATAAAGAACAGAAGTTTATTTCTTACAGTTCTGGAGGCTGGGAAGTCCAAGATCAAGGTGCTGGCATCTAACGAGTGCCATCTTACTGTGTGTGCCCTCACGTGGTGGAAGGCAGAAGGGCGAGAGAGAGTGAACCCAGGTCCCAAATTCCCTTTTATAGTGGCATTAATTTATTTATGAGGGCAGAGCCCTTATGACCTTGACACCTACCAAAAGGCCTTACTTCCCAACACTGTTTCATTGGGGATTAAATTCCTATCACATGAATTTTAGGGGAAACATTCAGACTATAGCAATATGCATTAATGATTTTGAAAGGAGTTCTACCAAATTGTTGTTAATTGGCTGGAAGGGGGTGATTATGTGTGATGATCTTCGCTTCCTGTTTTTTAGATATCTCTGTTTTTTACATTTAAAAAATAATGAGCATATATGTTATAATCAATAAGAATAATAAAAAATTTCATCTGCAAGTACATTCTCATTTTATTGCCTTGCAATTCTTCATAAACCTCAGCTGATTTTGTGCATTAGTCTTCCTGAGACTATTTTTGTAGGATAGCCCATTGTTTTATGCCCAGTATTCATTGCTTCCTTCCCTTCAGCATTTATATCTGCGCTTTTTAAAATCTAAAGCGCAAAGGAAAGCTTCCTGTGTTGCCTCAAGTGCCTTTTTCATTACCTTGAATTTTTCTTCCTCAGGGAACGGTATAGATTGGTGGTTAAGTGTACAGACTGATTTGAATTTGGGCTCTGCCATTTTTTTGGGTTTGACCTTGGACAAGTGACATAACTACTCTGTGCCTCAGTTTCCTCATCTAGAAAGTAGATGCAAAATATCCGTAATATAATCGCATTGTAAGGTTGTTGTGGAGATTTAACAACTAAATACCTATACAAGCTCTCAGAAGTATTCCCAACATGTGGTTCGTATTCAGTAAACGTTATGCTAGTGCTGTCACTAATATTTTTATTAGGATTTTTGTTTTGAGAACTTTCTTAAGCTGTGTTTTCTTTAATAGCTTCAGTCCATGAAATCATATAGTGTTAGCCTGTCATGTCTTACCTAGCACATTATGAATTATTTGAAATCCAACTCTTATTCTAAAGATCACTGATATCCATTGGACTCTATGTACATGGTTCTTCACAGGCTGTTGGGTTCTCTTAAGATGTTACATGGGTCTCCTGTGCCTCTGGATTCTCTTCAGTTCCACACTTTGCCAACTGATTTCCTCCAATCAGTGTTGGACATAAATGTTTATTAGTCCAGGAATGTATAATTTATAATGTGTGAAAACCAGGGATAGCTCATTTAAATCTTTACAGAGGACAGACAAATGGTACATAATGAAGTAGTGTGGGTGTGACCAAAGGAGTGATGGAAACTGTGGTGATTTAGAGAGCTTAGATCCTGTTGCCAATCCACTCCCAGAACGGTTGGTCTCTAGGTAAGTGAGCCAAGTATTGCTGGATCTTTTGGTTTTTCTTTTTTTTTTTTTTTTTTTTGAGACGGAGTCTCGCTCTGTGGCCCAGGCTGGAGTGCAGTGGCCGGATCTCAGCTCACTGCAAGCTCCACCTCCCGGGTTCACGCCATTCTCCTGCCTCAGCCTCCCGAGTAGCTGGGACTACAGACGCCCGCCACCTCGCCTGGCTAATTTTTTTGTATTTTTTAGTAGAGACGGGGTTTCACCGTGTTAGCCAGGATGGTCTCGATCTCCTGACCTCATGATCCACCCGTCTCGGCCTCCCAAAGTGCTGGGATTACAGGCTTGAGCCACCGCGCCCGGCCCTCTTTTGATTTTTCAAGAGAATCTGGAAAGCCATATTTTGGTAGGGCCAGACAAAGCAGTCTGTTGTTTTTCTTTTCTTTTTTTTTTTTTTGAGATGAAGTCTAGCTCTGCCACCCAGGCTGGATTGCACTGGCTCGATCTCGGCTCACTGCAACCTCTACCTCCCGGATTGAAGTGATTCTTCTGTCTCAGTCGCCCGAGTAGCTGGGACTACAGGCGTGTGCCACCACGCCTGGCTAATTTTTTGTATTTTTAGTAGAGAGGGTTTCACCATGTTGGGCAGACTGGTCTCGAACTCCTGACCTCGTGATCCGCCCCCCTCGGCCTCCCAAAGTGCTGGGATTACAGGCATGAGCCACCACACCCGGCCAACAGTCTGTCGTTTTTCATTCAAGGGTATTGAATGTTTTTGTTTGAAGTGTTTTGTTGTTTTTTTATCCTAGAATAGTATGACTGGCTCACTTGAATTTCATTGTGATTTTTATTAAATCTAGATTTACATAACCTGTAGCATTTTTTGTGTACTCACTTAAGTGTTTGCACAAGAAAGCTGTTAGAGATTTATCAAAGATAGTTCATTGCATAGTGCACTTTTGTCTGTGGTAATGTTGATTTTAGACTTAATTAACTTGGTAAACTGCCTTCTAGAGCTATGAGTATGTAGACTTGCCTAGGCTTATGGAACAATTTTGTCTATTATCAATAAAGATAATTTTCATCTGTATTGGGATGATTGAGAAAATGGTTGCTATATGATCCCCCAACCCCTTGTTTAGACCCAAATGAATTGTCAAACCTTGTATTATTTCATTGGGTGGATTATTGTGGCAAGAGTTTAGCAACATATTTCTAAAGATTGCTTTCAACTACTCTGCAAATCTGAAACAGTCAGTGGTTGCTAAGAGACATACTATTCAAGTATCCCTGTAAACATATGTACTGCTGGAGATTGCTATTTAGTAATTTGTACTTCACATTTGCTGTTATATTTAGCTGAAAGGTGCTGTAATTATCATGTAAATTATGCAAATCATGCAAATCATTCAGCCTGTCCTTAAAAGTGACCTTTTGTTATTGTGTTTTTAAAAACTCAACACAAATTGGACATGAGATAAACCAACCTGTTAAAAAATTTTTAGTTCTAGACTGAAATAAATTCCACGAGGCCTTGAATCTCAGCTCCAATACAAATGAGTTTGTATTTTCCGACCGAGTTCCTTGAATGTGTCAAAATGTTTACATTTCCCTCCTACAGCCTGTAGCAAATAAGAGTTTAGAGCATTTATTTCTACCTGGAATTTTATGAGATAGCCGTTACCAATTACCAGTTAACAGCAGATCACCTCATCCTGTCCTGTCCAGTGTGTAACTCAAAAATCTTGTAAAAAGGGCTTTATTGCTCTGACTCCTGCATTCAGAGCCAGCTTCCTGGTTGTGTAATTTGTGCAGTTACACTGGGCCCTGTGCTTGGAAGGGCCCTGTGCTTGGTTTAGTGCTCTGCTCTTGCTGTCTTGAAACTCCTAATACTTTTTGAGCAAGGACCACTGTATGTTCATTTTGCCCCACAAATTATGTAGCTAGTCCCTGCCTGCTTCCCACTAAGTGCATCATTATTTAGCACAATAGCTCTTTCTTGAATTGCTGACCAAACTGGTTGTCTTAAAAACTTAACTCATAAGGTTGTCTTGAAATAGATAGAATGCTCAAGGGGAAAAAAGTGAACTTCTTTGGTTTGTGGAAAGAATGCCTGAAATTAAATGGAGGAAAATAAAAGCGTGTGACTTTGTGGAGTTATTCATATTTGTACGCCTTAAACTTTCGAAAGTTTTATATTGAATTTCCATAGGAGTCTTGGAGTCAGAATTGCCAGAAGCTGGTGATCGCAACCATTTGATCCCTTGTCCCCATTGTCCTTTCTCAGTGGTTGCCCCATAGGTTGCTTCATTTCATACAGTGCATCCCTTGAGTCGATCTGATTCATTGGAGTCAGACTACCTTTGGCTCTGCCTTCTTTGTTCTGGGCTGTTTTCTCTGTATTTGGCCAAGGTGAAAGTATGAGGAAGGTAGTTTTCAGATAGTAGGAGAAAGTTGCAAACAAAGCCAGCAATGTGGACATCTGATTTGAGTGCTCTGTGGCACTTTGGACGAAAACATTTAGAATACCAATTTTATCGGTTATCTACTTGAAGATTTCTGATGTTCTCTAAAATCTTACTTTACATGGAGTAGGGCAGGGTAATTATTTATTGTAGCAGAGAGGATCTGGGTTTTTTTTGCTCGAAATCTTTTGCTCTTAATGACTTTTAAAAATAGTTTTGATAATGCCTACTTTTAAATTTCAAATATGTTTATATGGTTTTTAATGAAAATGGCAAATCTCTTGCCTCATCTTTCTCCAAAGCAGAGTCCTGTTTCCTGGAGGTAACCACATTTAAGTCTTCCAGTTGTTTCTATATATTTATTTCCATCTTTCTAAACAGCATGCTTATACTGCTATTTCTTAACTTGTCATTTTAGATTTTATTTATGTCTGTCGACTTCCTACTGTAAGCCATTATGTATCTCCCACTATAACTCCCTCTCTACATCCAATGTTATATCACAAAATTTGAATGAATCAGATGATAGAATGAGTACTATTGTATACATGTTGTTCATTACAAGGCACATAATTACATTTCTTTTCTTGTAGAGCTTTTTTTTTAATTTTAGCCCTGGAAAATAGTTGCCTTATTTTTTACTTGCTTTCCTGTGTATTCATCACTAGTATTAAGGTATACTAGTGTATACCTTAATTCTCTGAGAGTACCATACAGCCCTTCTCAGTATGACCCACATATCAAGTAGTCTATCAGTTCCTTTTTTTTTTTTTCCCTTGGAGACCTTATTCCTGGAGCCCTGGTCATCCTGCTCTTATTGGCAGTGGTTGCTTGCTCTGGGCCACCCACACAGTCATCCCAGGACTTCCCTTTGCTGCCCTTCTACACTGTGTCCTTACTTGTTTAACTTCTTATTTGGTGGAACATACCTTCTAGATTCTTCCTAAAAAAGCATGAATGGGATGTAAATGTTCTGAGATCACTTGTCTGAAAATGTCTTTATTCTGCCTACTTTTTTTTTTTTTTTTTTTTTTGGAGACAGACTCTTGCTTTGTTGCCCGGGCTGGAGTGTAGTGGCACGATCTTGGCTCACTGCAACTTCCAGCTGCTGGGATTACAGGCGCATGCCATCACGCCAGGCTAATTTTTGTATTTTTAGTAGAGATGGGGTTTCACCACGTTAGCCTAGGCTGATCTCAAATTTCTGACCTCAAGTGATCAGCCCGCCTTTGTCTTCCAAAGTGCTGGGATTATAGGTGTGAGCCACTGTGCCCAGCCTGCCTACCTACTTGATTGACGTTTTGGCTAGGTGTAAATTTGGAACTTTCCCAGATGTTTTAAGGAATTGATCCATTGTTTTCCAGCCTCTAGTGTTGGTATTAAAAAGCCCTGCACCAACTGAATGCCTTATCCTTTATAATGACGTGTCTTCTTTGTAACTTCTTTGAGATATTCTCTTTGTCCCCATGTCCAGAAAGTGATGTGCTTTGGTGTGGGTCTTTGTTCATTTATTGTGCAGAACACTTAATGGGCCATATCTGTATTGACATTCATGACTTTTTTTTTTTTCCCTGGAAATTGAATTGAATTATTCCCCAGATAATTTCCTTCTGTTCATTTTCTATTTTTCTATCTCCATGTCTTTCTAGATTGCTATTATGTATTGGATCTCCTGGTTTTTAAAATCTTCTTCTATATATTATCTCTGTTTTTTGGTTGTATGTTCAGGGGTAGATTTGCTCATTTTAATGTTCTATTGCTTCTGCTAAAATTTTTGTTATATGTTGAACTTCTGAAAGCTTTTAAAAAATGTCCTGAATATTTACCTGAATAACAGCACTCTGTTTTATTTCAAGAATCCAGCATATTTGTTTATCTTTGAGGATGTTATAGTTTCCTTTTTGCAATTTTTTTGGTACTCCTAGCATTGTGCTTGTTTCCTCTGAGTTCCTTATAATTGTTTGCTGTGGTCTTTTATGTTAAAATATCTGGTGATCTTTGACTTCATAGCCATAATTACATGTTAGTCTACCGAAAAGTTGCTTAGAACTTGTGTATGTTACAGTGTGCACATGTGTGTTTATATTTGCATGGTGACACATGGCAACTGGTGACTTTGAATGGGATAACTGGTCAAGGACCTTGCCATTTCATTAGGAAACCCTCAGCTGTTAGCATATCTGTAGGTCTTTCCTCTTGAGGCTGTCAGTTTCTTCCAAAAGGAAGATCTTTCTGATCTTCTGACTTACATAGCACTGGGAGCCTGGTCAGGGAAGAAAGCTGGCAAATATGTCCCTTTTAGGTATGCAGAGTTTTATTTCATCCCATTATTTCCAACAAGTGATTTACTTAACGTGTATGATGTCTCCAAGACTAGATACTTACTCATTCTCTCCAGACTTACATTGTAAATCATCAGTACACTACATGGGATCTGGGGGGTCTTCTACAGACTTTCAACCAGTCCTCCTGTTTTTAGCTATTTCTCACACCCTTACCATCAAATATATCTGGTGCTTTTAGTTTCTAAGCCTTTTAAGGGTTCTGTGGAGTGAACTGGCCTGCTTCTTGTTGGCTTCCTTCCCTGCTTGCAGAATGGAAAAACACTTAGCAGACTGGAGAAAGAGGAAACCTAAGATAGTTACCTCTTGTCATCCACTTCCATCTTTGAGAAGTCTACAAATAAGTCCAAATTTTCTCTCCAGTCCTCTCTATGCCAAGGCTTTCTTCTATTCTTATTCTTTCACTGTCATTTTAGGGAGGATTCAGGAGGAGAGAGGTTCAATTCCCCTGCCTAGCTAGAAGACCCTTACAGCCCTTCTTCATTTCACTCTTCTCATTTCATTGTAGATTTATGAGTTCAAAGAAAGGTTATTTGGCTAAATCACTATGTAGTTTATCCCTATTTGTGAGCTTCAAGAAGGCTGGTTTCTGTAAACTTGGAGTTAGTGTGTTGACAAGTCTGTCTTTCCTCTGTAATCACCTTGGAAATGCTCCAGCTTCTTAACTTCTTTTCTTTGACTACAAGCTGCCTGTTATATTATGGATGGCACAGTCCACTTAGGCATTTACAGGTGTGGGCGTATATTTCTTTTTTTGTGTGGAAGTGATTGGGACTATAGATATGACTAAGCACACTCATATTATTTTGTTTTGGAAATCAGAGCTCATCCTACTCCCCCTTTTTTTGGCCTGTGCACTATTATATTTCTGTCTCATGCATCATAAAATCATCAAAAGCATGTTCTACAGAGAAGCAGAAAAATAGTTTAATACTGTAGTTCATCTTTCTCATAGAACATGATACATTTAATATTTGTGGCTTTGTAAATATCTAAAGTTAGGCACCCGGCAATGCATTTTGTTTGAGAGCCTAATGAAAACATCAGTTAAACATTTCTTGCTTAATTATTATGTATTCATTAAACTCAAGATTAAGAGTATGCAAGGAAAGTTGATTCAAGTTTTGCTAATATTACACACCCTCAAACCTCCTCTTATGTTGGTTATAAGTTATTCATTAAAGCCTTTTGAAACACTTAAAAGTAGAAACCAAATTTAAAAAATAAAACTTACAAGATTAATTATTTCTATTAGCCTTGGAATGGGATTGGGTCGATGGGTGGACTGGATGGGTGGATTAGAGAGCTTATGTCATTTGGAACTTTATTATAGATAAAGAGATATTGGGTCTATATGGGGCCTTTTTTTTTTTTTTTTTTTTTTTTTTTTTTTTTTTTTTTTGCTAGCTGGAGCTACATGCCTTTCTTTCCTAGATAGAATGTTTTCCTGTGGAAATGAGTTAACTTGCCCATTGCCTCCCCTGATGGGCTCCACAATTGTTCTACAATGTGTATGTCCAGCAATGAGGACCATCGCTGGCACATAGAAAGAACTCAGTACGTATGTAGTTATTGTATTGCTGAATGGGCAGAGAGCGGTAGTTCACAACATCTTCTGTTTGGATAGGCTGCTAGTAAAAGCATGTACTATTGAACCTGTGAGGACCACTCTTATCCCACTTCTAACTCCTCATTTCTTCATGGGTCGGCCTGGATGTCTCTTCCTTTAGAAGCCTTCCCTGATCACTCCACTTCTTCCAAATACAGTAGATGTGTCTGCTGTGTATTTATACAACATCCTGAACTACTTAACATGCTGTTTATTTAATTGTTTGTATTCCCCATTAGAATAGGCTCTGAGAAAGCAAAGACTGTATCTGTCTTGCTTATCATTGTATCCCTGACAGCTTGCCCACTGGCTGGCCCTTAATAAGCACACCATAAATGTTTACTTGAAATACTCATTTTTAAAATGAATGAATGAATGAATGATAGATGGATGGTGGATGGCATTGTGTAGCTAAAAATTGTGTCTTGTCTGTCTACCTATTTTTGAAGACCATCCTTTAGTTTGTGTTTCCTGCCATGTTTGAGGGGCCTTTTTTTTTGTCCATAACTCTGTCTTTTATTTAAAGTAAAACACCAAACAAAAGCACATTCGATTATTGACCATGAAGTTTTAATTCTGCTGTCAGTCTCAACCTCATGTCTTAATCACCTGAGGTCAAACTTACATATGTCTTGATAGTCTTTTTGATGACGATGGTAGTCTGCTTTAATTTGTGTGCTATGTGCTCTTGAAATGTTTTGCTATAAAGACACTAGAACTGAATTTTGCTTTATTTCCATGATGATGAATGTAAAAAAAAAAACAACTCAGTAACATTCAAACCGATTTCCAAGTTTGTTCTTCAGCCAGAGGAACTTGCACACTGACTTTTTGTAAAGGTAGCAGATTTATTGTGTTGTAATTCATACACCATAAAATTCGCCATTTTCAAGTTTCCAATTTAGTGGTTTTTAGTATATTTACAGAGTCATGCAACCATCACCACAGTATCATTGCGGGATGTTTTCATCATCCCCCGAAGAAATTCAGACCCATGGGAGGCTGAAGCAGGAGAATCTCTTGAACCTGGGAGGTGGAGGTTGCGGTGAGCTGAGATAGCACCATTGCACTCCAGCCTAGTGACAGAGCAACACTCTGTCTCAAAAAAAAATCCAGACCTATTAGTAGCCACTCCCCATTCTGCTTTCTGCCACTGTGGATTTGCCTATTCTGGTTATTTCACATACATGGAACCATACATTGTATGGCCTTCTGTGTCTGGTTTCTTTTACTTAGCATGATGTTTGAAAGATTCATTCATGTTGTAACATGTATCAGTACTTTGTTCCTTTTTATGGCTGAATAATATTCCCTGGCATCACATTTTGTTTATTAGCTGACAGATATTTGGGTTGTTTCACTTTTTAGCTATTATGAATTTTGCTCCCATGAACATTTGTGTACACGTTTTTGTGTGGACATGTGTTTTCGGTTCTGTTGGATATATACATGAAAGTGGAATTGCTTAGTCATATGGTAACTCTGTGGGAGATTGAGGAACTGCCAAACTGTTTTCCAAAATAGCTGCACCATTTTACATTCTTACCAACAATGATGAGGGTTCCAGTTTCTCCATATCCTCGCCAACACTTTTTATTATCCCTCTTTTTCATTATAGCCTTCCATTGAGTATCTCCTTGTTGGGTTTTCTTTTTTTTTGTTTCCGAGGTGGAGTCTTGCTCTGTCGCCTAGGCTGGAGTACAGCGGTGCGATCTCGGCTCACTGCAAACTCTACCTCAGGTTCAAGCAATTCTTCTGCCTCAGCCTCCTGAGTAGCTGGGAATACAGGCGTGTGCCAGCACGCCTGGCTAATTTTTGTGTTTTTAGTGGAGATGGGATTTCAGCGTGTTGGCCAGGCTGATCTCAAACCATCACCTCGTGATCTACCCCCTCAGCTCCCAAAGTGCTGGGATTACAGGTGTGAGCCAGGGTTTGCTTTTCTGTAATGATCAATAAAATAGAGCACTTTTCATGTGTTTATTGACCAAAATTTGTATACTTCCTTTGCGATTTAGCTGTTAAATAAAATCCTTTGTCCATTTTTAAACTGGGTTTTCTTCTTATTGTTGAGCTTTTAAAATTATTTTTTCTTGTTTTTTGTTGTTGTTGTTGTTTTTGAGACAGAGTTTCTCTCTCTGCTGCTCAGACTGAAGTGCAGTGGCACGATCACGGCTCAGTGCAGTCTTGATCTCCTGAGGCTCAGGTGATATCCTCCCACTTGAGCCTCCCAAATACCTGGAACTACAGGCATGTGCCACCAAGCCTGGCTAATTTTTGAATTTCTTTGTAGAGACAGGATTTTGCCATGTTGCCAAGACCGGTCTCAAACTGCTGGGCACAAGCGATCCACCCGCCTCTGCCTTCCAAAGTGCTGAGATTGTAGGCGTGAGCCACCATGCCTGACCTAAAAGTTCTTTATATATTGTGGATACTAGTCCCTTATCAGATATATGGTTTATAAATACAGTTGACCTTGAACAGTGCAGATATTAGGGGCAGTGAACCCCTGAGCAGTTGAAAAGTATATGTATAACTTGACTTTCCAGAAACTTAACTACAAATAGCCTGCTGTTGACAGGAAGCCTTACTGATAACATAAACAGTTGAATAACACATATTTTGTATGCTATCTGTATTATATACTGTGTTCTTACAATAAAGCAAGCTAGAGAAAAGAAAATGTTAAGAAAATTATCAAGAAAAGAAAACACATTTTCTGTTCATTAATGGGAGGTAGGTCATCATAAAGATCTTCATCCTTGTGGTCTTCACGTTGCGTAGGCTGAGGAGGTTGGGAGGAAGAGGAAGGGTTGGTCTTGCTGTCTCAGGGTAGCAAGAGTGGAAGAAAAAAAAAATTTTTTTTAAAAATTGAGACCGAGTCTTGCTCTCTCTCCCAGGCTGGAGTTCAGTGGTGCAGTCTCGGCTCACTGCAACATCTGCCTCCCAAGTTCAAGCAGTTCTCCTGCCTCAGCCTCCTGAGTTGCTAGGATTACAGGCACCCATCACGATACCCAGCTAATTTTTGTACTTTTAGTAGAGATGGGATTTCACCATGTTGGCCAGGCTGGTCTCAAACTCCTGACCTCAAGTGAACAACCTGCCTCAGCCTCCCAAAGTGCTGGGATTACAGGGGTGAACCACCACGCCCAGCCAAGAGTGGAAGAAAATTTGCATGCAAGTGAACTTGCACAGGGTCAGCTGTATCTTCTCCCAGTGTGTGCATTCTCTTTTCACTTTGTTGATGGTGTCCTTTGAAGCATGAATGGTTTCAATTTGGGGGAAGTCTAATTTATTTGTTTGTTGCTTATGGTTTGGGTCATATCTAAGAAATACCACCTAATCTAGGGTTATGAAGATTTATTCTTTTTTTTTTTATAATTTAGCTCTTAATTTTAGGTTGATTTCATTTTGAGTTAATCTGAATGTATGTTGTGAGGTAGAAGTTCAACTTACTCTTTTGCATGTGGATATGCTGTTGTTCCAGCACCATTTGTTGAAAATGCTATTCTTTCCCCATTGAAATGACTTGGCATTCTTGTTGAAAATCAGTTGACCATAAATGTGAGGGCTTATTTTGGGGCTCTCAATTCTATTCCATTAATCTGTATGTCTGTCTTTATGCCAGTACCACACTGTCTTGATTACTTTATTTGGACTAAGTTTTGAAATAGAGAAGTGTGAATCTTTCAAGTTTTGTTTCCCTCAAGAGTATTTTGGCTCTTCTGGCTCTCTTGCATTTCCATATTAATTTTAGTATCAGCTTGTCAATGATACAAAAACAAAGCAGCTGGAATTTTTGATAGAGAATGAGTTGAATCTGTTGTGCCCACTGGCATTTGGCTGAAACTTTAGCTTGTTACCTCTTTTGGACTAGTTGCGTGGACTTCATTTTGAGCACATAGATGTGATGTTATCAGGATTTGGTTATTAACTTTAGATTACAAATGTTTGGGAACTTAAACATGTTATCCATGGCTGGGCATGACCAATATGGCGAAACCTCATCTCTACTAAAAATACAAAAAGTTAGCTGGGTGTGGTGGCAGGTGCCTGTAGTCTCAGCTACTCGGGAGGCTGAGACAGGAGAATTGCTTGCTTGAACCCAGGAGGTAGAGGTTGCAGTGAGCTGTGATCGTGCCACCACTCCAGCCTGGGCAACAGAGCAAGACTCTGTCTCAAAAAAAAAAAAAAAGAAAAACAAAACTTTTTCACATATAACATAAGTACGGAAATAATCAACGTTCACTTCGATGACTGTTTACAGAGTGAGCACACCTACGTAACAAGAGTCTGGATCTAAAAAGGACCGTTGCCAATATCATTGAGACTTTTCGATGCTTGCTTTGATTCAGAATTTTTTCATTTTCCTGGATGTTCTAGTAGAGCTGAAGGCTTATCCTTTTTTTTTTTTTTTTTTTTTTTTTTTAAAGACTGAGTCTCGCTCTGTCACCCAGACTGGAGTGCAATGGTGCGATCTCGGCTCACTGCAACCTCTGCCTCCTGGGTTCAAGTGATTCTTCTGCCTCAGCCTTCTGAGTAGCTGTGATTACAGGAGCCCACCACCACATGTGGCTAATTTTTGTATTTTTACTAGAGACAGGTTTTTACCACGTTGTCCAGGGTGGTCTTAAACTCCTGACCTCAGGTGATCCACCTGCCTCGGCCTCCCCAGGTGCTGGGATAACAGGCGTGAGTCACCACGCCCAGTCAGCTTATTTTAACTGTGTATTTGGAATATCAGTAGGTAGCATAGTGAAGTGGTTGAGATCATGGACTTTTGGCCTCAACTGCTGGGATTCAAATTCTAGCTTTACCACCTATTAGCTGTGAGACTGTGGGCACATTTCTTTTTTTTTTTTTTTTGAGACGGAGTCTTGCTCTGTCGCCCGGGCTGGAGTGCAGTGGCCGAATCTCAGCTCACTGCAAGCTCCGCCTCCCAGGTTTACGCCATTCTCCTGCCTTGGCCTCCCGAGTAGCTGGGACTACAGGCGCCCCACCTCGCCTGGCTAGTTTTTTGTATTTTTTGGTAGAGACGGGGTTTCACCGTGTTAGCCAGGATGGTCTCGATCTCCTGACCTCGTGATCCGCCCGTCTCGGCCTCCCAAAGTGCTGGGATTACAGGCTTGAGCCACCGCGCCCGGCCTTGGGCACGTTTCTTAACCCTTATGTGCCCCAGTTTCCTCTTTTGTAAAAGGGGGACAAAACTACCTCATCGGGAGGATTAATATGTAGATTGCGTGGAAAATTGCCTAATGATCACAGTAAGTGCCATATGTGTATTAGCTATTATTCATATTATTACTTTTATTGTTGTTATTTTGTATTTGTATTTCTTTAGTGGAATATAAGCTCCTTGTCTGACTTGTTTATCATGATATGCCCAAAAACTAGCACTGTGCCTGGCACATAATAGATATTCAACACATTTTTGAGGAAAGAAGGAGGGGATTTTAAATAATAGAATTCCTAAATCCTTTTCTGAAACTGCCTTTGACAGCTGTAATGTCTCATTTACAACAGCTTCTGGAGCTATTTGACAGCGAAGACCCTCGGGAACGGGACTACTTAAAAACAGTCTTACACAGAATTTATGGCAAGTTTCTTGGTCTTAGAGCATTTATCCGAAAACAGATTAACAATATTTTTCTAAGGTAAGTGGAGGGTAATGGGGGAATAAAGAGAAGCAAAGTTGGTGTTTTTATGGAAGTATTAAGTAAATCTCAAATATCTGAAAACAGTATACTGACTTCTCTTTTTCCCTTTCTGCCTGCCTTCCTTCATTCTCCTGTCCTCTCTCCTTCCTCTCCCTCTACCCGCTTCCCCCTTCTCTCTTCCCCCATCTTCTCCTCCCACCCTCTTCCTCCTCTATTCTTCTTCCTCTCCCCCTCCTCCCCTCCCTCTCCTTCTTCTCTACCCCTCCTCTCCCTCTACTTTCCCCCTCCTCTTCCCTCTCTCCTGCTTTCCTCCTCCCCCTTCTCCTCCTCCTCCTCTCCTCCTTTCTTCTCCTCCTCCTCTTTTCTCCCCTCTCCTCCTCCTGTCTTACTCTCTCTCCTTCTCTCCTCCACCATCTCCTCCTCTCCTGGCCCCTCCCCCTTCTCCTCTGCTTTTCCTTCCTCTCCTCCTCTCTTCCCCCACCTCTCCCCCCACTTCTCCCTCCCCCATCTTCCCCCCTCTTCGTCTCTTCCCCCCTTCCTCTCTTCACCCCTCTCCTCTTCTCCTCCCCCCTTCCCTTCTTTTCTTCCCTCTCCCCCTTCTCCTCTTCTCCTCCCTCTCCTCCTCTCTTCCCCCTCCTCCTCCCTCTCCTTCTCTTTTCCCCTCCTCTTCTCCCCCTCTCTTCCCATCTTGTCTTCCCTCTCCTCTCTTCCCCTGTCTCTCCCCCATCCCTTGTCTCCCCTCTCTCCTCCTCTTTTCCCTCCTCTCCTCCTCCTCTCTTCCTCCTCCTCCTTCTTCTCCCCCTCTTCCCCCTTCTCTTCCCTTTCCTCCTCTCTTCCCCGCTCTCCTCGTCCTCCCCCTTCTCGTCCTCCCCCTTCTCGTCCTCCCCCTTCTCGTCCTCCCCTCCTCCTCCTCTTTTTCTCCCTCCCTTCTCCTCCTCCTCTCCTCCTTTCTCCTCCTGTTTCTTCTCTTCTCTCAGGTTTGTTTATGAAACAGAACACTTCAATGGTGTAGCTGAACTGCTGGAAATATTAGGAAGGTGAGCACGGTTTTTCTAATTGCTAATTTCAGGTGAATGTTATTTTAAAAATTAGGTTCAGGTGGCACCAGGAGATGCTTACCTAGTTCTCTTGCTGTATGTACATTGGGTCTCTGTCATTTGTGCCTGTTAGCATATTTTCCAACTGACTGTACAAGACACAATTTCATTTCCCTTCTTCCACAATTGTGCATTGCCAGTTCCACTGGAATGACTGAAAGAGCTAACAGTTCATTCATTACTAGAAAGATGATACATCTAATTATGGTCGGGCCAGTTACTCCAAAACATCTTATTCTCATTAGTTTTTAGGCTATCTGGTCCTTTGCCTTATCTGTTGAAAGCAGGTTGATAATAATTGGAAAGATTGCCATTTTCAAAGGAGTTGTGTATCCGGGTATAGTCCTTGAACAGCTGCTGCTTCGAGTAGTGGAATGAATTGGAAAGAGCTGTGGTCTAAGTTTCTACACACAAGGAAGAATATAATGTAGCTGGACAACGTGATTACTTAATCTTTTCTCCTAACATGAAGAGAAAAAGAAGGTGAAGTCACACAGCTTTCTCTCAGTGACTTTCCTAGGCTGGGCAGCGGTTTCAGGAATGAGAAGGAATGATACCTGGAAATGGAAAAGGTCATATTTAAGGTGGAAGCAAGCAAGGCGGGCCATTATTTGGAGAAGGAAAAGGGAGGGAAAATAAAGGGTTTTGATAAAGAACTTTTGGAAACCATCTGACTAATTTTAGGAGCACAGGAGCCTTTGTTGGGTGATCAGAAGCAAATTTTCTTCTCTTAAATTTCCTTCCAACTTATTGTATGCCTTGAAGTCATTGAGAAATCCTGGCTGGGTGTGGGGGCTCACGCCTATTATCCCAGCACTTTGGGAGGCCGAGGCGGGCAGATCACTTGCTGCGGTTAAGAATTCTAGACCAGTCTGGACAACATGGTGAAACCCCGTCTCTACTAAAAATACAAAAAAATTAGCCAGGCATGGTGGTGGGTGCCTGTCACCCCAGCTACTCGGGAGGCTGAGCATGGGAATGGCTTGAATCCCAGAGGTGAAGGTTGCAGTGAGCTGAGATTGGGCCACTGCACTCCAGCCTGGGCAATAGAGCAAGACTCTATCTAAAAAAAGAAGAAAAGAAAAGAAATTCTGAATGCCACTGGGGTGGGTATTATGTTGTTTTGTACAAACAAACTGATTAAGTTTAACTAATATCACAAGAACAGTTTGTCTCAGTTTAACTTGTTGTGGTAACATTGCTAATTTGTGTCTCTTTTTTCTCCCTAGTATTATCAATGGCTTTGCTTTACCTCTTAAGGCAGAACACAAACAGTTTCTGGTGAAAGTATTGATCCCCTTACACACTGTCAGGAGCTTATCACTCTTCCATGCACAGGTAGGAGGATTTTGTACAACTACTTTTAGAAGCCAAATAAAAATTTTGCTAACTCATTGTTTTTTTGATATTGATATAGCCTTTTTTTTTTTTTTTGAGATGGAGTCTCGCTCTGTTGCCCAGGCTGGAGTGCAGTGGCACAGTCTTAGCTCACTGCAGCCTCCGCCTCCCTGGTTCAAGCGATTCTTCTGCCTCAGCCTCCCGAGTAGCTGTGACTACAGGCGCGCACCCCCACGCCTAGCTAATTTTTGTACTTTTAGTAGAGACGGGGTTTCACCATGTTGGCCAGGATGATCTGCATCTTCTGACCTCGTGATCCGCCCACCCTGGCCTCCCAAAGTGCTGGGATTACAGGTGTGAGCCACCGTGCCGGGCCTATAGCCTTCATTCCTAAAGGAAAGAGACTTATTAAAGTTTAAAATACTCCATGAGGGAAATAAAAATGTATGCGTTTTTTTCTATGCACAGTAGAATCATGGAAATATTTTTAAAGTGGGAGGAGCCCTTGTTTGGTCATTTTATTTTACAGAGAACTTAGATGACTTGCCCAAGTGCACACAATAACATACTGAACATATTACATATAATAAAATGCACAGGAGCCTAGCAGATGTAGATCTTTGGACTATGTAATCATGTTTTAATGTTCTTGAATATTTTGTTCCATCCTATTTGCATTAGTCTATCAGTTGCCCTTTTTGCCTCCTGTTCTAGGTCACTCACCATGTCTTTATCACTTTCTACACATAAACACTCTCACAAGTAAACAAATCAATCAGTATTTTCACTTTTTTTCCCTTTAAGCCTTCATCACTTTAAAAAGCATACACTGTCTTGTCCGCATTCTAATTTTTGTGCTAACACTGCCTTGCATGGTCAGTATGTCACTGGGGGTAGATAAATTATTGGGTAGTGTTTTAAATTTTGGATAGGAAAATTTTAAATACGACTAGACTCTGACTCCTTCTTACCCCCATTGGGAAGGTTTTGAGGTTGCATAAAAACGTAACACATTTTTCTAAGCACTGTTCCTCTTTAAATGTGAAATTCTGTATTTCGAGGAAAAATTAATCCATATGTTTCTAATTTAGAACACCATCAGAATGGTCTTTTGCAAGAGTGGTTTTCTTGTCCGAGAATCTTTGCAAGCCCTTTTACAAATCTTGCCTTTGGTTTTGAAATGGGATATCATATTTCATGATTATTATTTTAAACAATCTTAGTTAGATGTGTTAGTACCAGATGTAGAAATATTCTTCCATTTCTCCAGGTTCTGACTGGCAGGTACAATCTTTCATCTCCTCGTGAAACTGCTTTAGTTTGCATGTGCCATTTCAGGCAATTGGCAAAGTTTTTTATTAAGTGCTTATTTCCCATAGAGGACTCTTGTGGAACTACAGTAAAACTCAGTACTGTTGATATTAGCAAAGAGAGAAAGGAAGCCCCTGAGATGTAGCTCAAAGTGTATGTAGGTGAGATAATTCCACAATATGCTGAGTATGATGTCTCACCTCTGCTTTTCATTAGCTGCATACTTCATGTCCTAATACTTTTTTAAAAAAAAAATTCCCTGGAGCCATGTTAATATTAGTCTTTGGCTTGAAAAAGTAGTTTCTTATTTTGCTTTATATAGATTTTATTTTTATGATAATTAAAATGAATTGAATGTGAAGTTATTAAAACCAGTCTGGAAACCTTTTAGGAAGTTTTAATATTATATCTTTTGAGCCCTTACTGTATAGAATTTAAAATTTTGCCTTTTATTTTTTACTCAGCTGGCATATTGTATAGTACAGTTTCTGGAGAAAGATCCTTCACTCACAGAACCAGTAAGTCTTTCTTCCATAATTTCAAAAACTTCACAAAAATTACCTTTCCCAGAAATATATATGAAAAATTAAGTGCCATTTGTTTTTCTCCTTTTCATTTTAGGTTATTAGGGGGTTAATGAAATTTTGGCCTAAAACATGTAGTCAAAAAGAGGTAAGTGTTTACTGTCAGAGAGTGTTCATAGTTTACTGAGTATTTTACTGAGTGCCAAGCATTGGGCTAAGCATGTATAAAACCACATCATCAGGGCCAAGCATGGTGGCTCACGCCTGTAATCCCAGCACTTTGGGAGGCTGAGGTGGGCAGATCACTTGAGGTTGGGAGTTCGAGACCAGCCTGACCAACATGGAGAAAACCCATCTCTACTAAAAATACAAAATTAGCCGGGCGTGGTGGCACATGCCCGTAATCTCAGCTACCCAGGAGGCTGAGGCAGGAGAATCGCTTGAATCCGGGAGGTGGAGGTTGCAGTGAGCCGAAATCGTACCATTGCACTCCAGCTTGGGCAATAAGAGTAAAACTCTGTCTCAAAAACAAGACAAAACAAGCAAAACACAACAAAACAGCATCATCTCATTTAAACCTCATTGTAACTCTATAAGGCAGCGCTGTCAAAACTCTTGTTTTACTAGTTTTGAAACTGTTAGGTTAAATAGCCTGCCCCAGTACACTAAGTAAGTACAGATGATTAGGCCCTTACTCGCCTGCTTAACTCCCAAACCCTGGCTTTTTATTCACTGTGCTATTCAGCCTCAGGTAAGGCCAGGCCAGGCTCCAATCGTGTGTCCAGTTGTCTAGCTTTGTTGATGTTCCCTTCCTAGTGGCCCCGTTCATAATATGAAGGTTTTGCTGTCACTGTAGAAAGATGCTAGAGCAGCCTGCCCAAATACTCACTTTAAAGCATAGTATAGCTGGATCTTACTGTGTCATCTTAGGATAGACAACAGACCTTTAGTTTCAACCATTCACAAATTACCCTGGAGGGTTCAGACCTACAATCATTTGTACCTTTGCTGAGAACTCACCAGGCAGGTGCTACTTTGTGAGGTTGCTTTAGGGTAGTGCGTGAGTTTCTTAGCTGGATGTGAGCCTAACTGAGCACCAGATCTGCAGCCACTCTTCTGGCAGGTTAGCAACCATGTGGAAAATGGCTCAGAAAAAAAGATCAGCTGTTAGTTTTTTTTTTTTTTTTTTTTTTTTTTTTTTGGAGACAGAGTCTCGCTCTGTAGCCCGGGCTGGAGTACAGTGGCCGGATCTCAGCTCACTGCAAGCTCCGCCTCCCAGGTTTACGCCATTCTCCTGCCTCAGCCTCCCGAGTAGCTGGGACTACAGGCGCCCGCCACCTCGCCCGGCTAGTTTTTTGTATTTTTTAGTAGAGACGGGGTTTCACGGTGTTCGCCAGGATGGTCTCGATCTCCTGACCTCGTGATCCACCCGTCTCGGCCTCCCAAAGTGCTGGGATTACAGGCTTGAGCCACCGCGCCCGGCCCCAGCTGTTAGTTTTATATTTGGTTAAAATTTTGGGAGAAATTCCATTTACATATTAACAAATGGCAAGGGTCTACTATATTTTACTTTTAGCAGAAATACCTTCCTTCTCAAATCAGCTTCAATTCTCCAAACCCTATTTTAATTTCAGAAAGTCATTTAATTAAAATCTGTTAGGTAAAATTGAAGTGTGCATTGCTACCCAGATACATTTCAAAATATGAAGGCATTGTTATTTTTCATACTTTGATTGCTCACTTTATTTTTTTTCAAAGTAATTATTTTTTTATAGCTACATACATAAACTGGTTTTTATTTCTCTGTCATTTTCCCATTATATTTAAAACAATTGACTCTACTGTGGATTTGGCTCCATACTGTGATCTAAAAACTCTGTTTCTTGCGGCACCTGGTGCTGAGTTCACAAGATTCACTCTGCTCTGTAGAGAGCAAGCGTACATGCGTGTGTGTGTGTGCATGTGCGTGTGCGTGTGTCTAGAATGCGTCAGTGCGTGCTCATGGGTTTAAAGTGGCACCTGCATGTGGGTGAGTCTGCTCATTTGTGTTTCTTGAACTTTTTGTTGTATTAATGAGTGCGTTCTAGAGCATCAAGCATGTAGCAAGGGGCTATAAGTATTTGGCAAATGACCACATTTGAACTTTTGCTCTTCCATGTAGGAGGGCTACCTTCTCATTGTTTAAAAAGAAAACAAAAACAGTGTTGTGGAAAGAGAGCTGGGTTACTGGTAATAGAGAGGAAAACCCTACGGGTCAGTTTTGCTTCTCAGGGGCCGGCGCAGTGTGTGAGTGTCCCTCGTTCTGTGTAACATATGTAACAAGTAAGAGTATTTTTTCCAAGTATGTAGAATTTTTCCAAGTACCCTGTGGTGAATTCTTTGTGGAACAAACATCTTCTAACATGGGATAATGCCTAGTTCATTTATGTTTGGTGTTATGTGTAAATTTTTCTTACAGTAGTCCAAACTCTTATTAGTCCTCCTTGTTCTTACGGATTTTTTTGTGTGACATGCCTCACATCTTGTGTTTTGCTTGTACTTACAGGTCATGTTCCTTGGGGAACTGGAAGAAATATTGGATGTGATTGAACCTTCACAATTTGTTAAAATCCAAGAACCTTTGTTTAAACAAATCGCCAAGTGTGTATCTAGCCCCCATTTTCAGGTTAGTAGTAAAGAGGACATGAGCCAGGGAGCATGAGTTATTTTGGTTAAATTTTATTTGTTTCAAAAGCAATGTAATGGACACTAGCTACCTCTTGTTTATTTGCTATCTCCTCACAGGATAATAATTTTAACAGTGGCCACCTTATCTTGAGCGCTTGATACCTAACAGCCACAGTAATGGTGCTTTCTCTCCAGTAGCTTTAATTCTGCTAACACCCTGCAAGGAGGGCATTATGTTTTTTTATAGACATGCAGATATGAACACTGAAGCTCAAAATGGTCAAAAGTATTTCAGATAATTCCTAAATAAGTGGGCTGGTGGGGTTTCTCTACTGTGTAAGAGAGAATGCTAAATAATGTTTAAGAGGAAAAAGGAGAAAACCTAATATTCCATACTATGCTAGATACTTTACGTACATTGTTTATAAATGTCCCATTATCCGCTGAAGCTTTTCTAGATGGAAAAAAAAAAAAAAAAGAGGCTCAGAGAGCAATTTACTGTAGGTCCCAAGTCGATAGAGAGTAGAGTCAAATTTTGATCTTTGGTGTAGCTGCTTGCTAAAGCCAGTGACCTTCCCGTGACACTGCTCTGCCTCCTCGTGGCCACTCAGGGGCAACGCTTTTCTTTCTTGGGGCCATGGCTGCTGTGCTGTGGAACCCATACGGAAGGGAAGAAGGGTAAACTGGGGGAGCACACATTAGGTTTGATCCTTTGGCTGTCTCACCTAAGGCCCGTTTCATAAACTTAGACTCTGCCTATTGATTGGAAGAGATTGTTCAGAGTGTGGTTCTTAGCACAGAACCAGACCTCTAATGGTGTCATTTGATGGTGGACTTTTTCCCTAAGCTGTCATTATGCTGCATAGTTAGAGACACTGGCTGCTGCTGCTGTTTTGATTTCTGACCAAAAGACATGTTAATATGTTAAAGCAGTAACCTTATGGCAATCCAGCAGTTGTACCACAAAGCAAGAAAAAAGAAGGTAGAAACTGTGACAAGCCTGAATAAAAATGGAAAAATTACAGAACGGTATATAGATATTTTGATACCACCCAGGGCCTTTAGTGCTCACATATCTGGATTGTTTGCCTTAGTTTTTTTCATTTTTCAGCGGGATGTTTGGCATTATGGAGGTCAAGGAACAAGTATCTTTTTTTTTTTTTTTTGAGGCAGAGTCTCACTTTGTTGCCCAGGCTGGAGTGCAGTGGTGCGGTCTCGGCTCACTGCAAGCTCCGCCTCCCGGGAAACAAGTATCTTTTTAAAAATGAGCATCACCAGCCGGGCGCAGTGGCTCATGCCTGTGATCCCAGCACTTCGGGAGGCTGAGGCGGGTGGATCATGAGGTCAGGAGTTTGAGACCAGCCTGGCCAACATGGTGAAACCCTGTCTCTACTAAAAATACAAAAATTTAGCTGGGCGTGGTAGCAGGCGCCTGTAATCCCAACTACTCAGGAAGCTGTGGCAGGAGAATCACTTGAAACCGGAAGGCAGAGATTGCAGTGAGCCAAGATTAGCCATTGTACTCCAGCCTGGGCAACAAGAGCGAAACTCCATCTTAAAAAAAAAAAAAAAAAAGCATCACCAGAAAGGCCTAAGTGATACCCAGAAGCTTAGAAAAGAGAGGCCATATCTTGGTCAGCTTGGGCTGCCATAATATAACACCATAGACTGGCGACGTAAACATGTATTTTCTCACAGCCCTGGAGGCCGGAAGTTTGAGATCAGGATGATAGCATGGTTGGTTTCTGGTGAGATCCTGCTTTCTGACATGCAGATGGCCCTCTTCTTGCTGTGCGCTCATGTGGCCTTTCCTGGCGTGTGCATACAGAGAGCGGCAGTCTCACTCTCTTCCTCTTCTTATAAGACCCCCAGTCTTACTTGGTTAGGACCCCACCCTTATGAGCTCATGTAACCTTGA
This sequence comes from Macaca nemestrina, assembly GCF_043159975.1. NCBI lineage: Eukaryota > Metazoa > Chordata > Mammalia > Primates > Cercopithecidae > Macaca > Macaca nemestrina. Next base: position 44,684,305 of record NC_092131.1, read on the forward strand.
TTACCTCCTAAAAGTCATGTGTCCAAATACAGTCATGTTGGGGGTTAGGACTTCAACATATGAATTGTGAAGGGCACACAATTCAATTTGTAGCAGAAAGAAAAAAGAATTTTCAATTTTTTGGCAGAAGTAAAATTGAGAACAAAGGAAAGAGGCTCTTATTTATTTCTTAAGTGTTCATTAATAAATGTTTACTGGATAAACCAACAAATACATTAATAAATGTTTGCTGGTTCATCCATAAACATTTATTAATGAATTTGCTGGTTCATCCATTTATTGAGTGGCCGCCCTATGTAGCCAGACACTTCTCATTGTTTGCCTCAGGTATGTCATTAGGATCTGAGGTCTGCACGCTGGTGACACTGCCTCTGTGTGTGCAGAAGGACAATGGATCCCAGGAAAGTAGTGGCTCTGTCCTATTGTCAGACACAGTAATTTTTAACTTTGCATAAACAATACCTTTCCTCTTTAAGGAGCTGGATACATACTTCTGTTAGTGGGTTTACATATTAAAATGGATATATAAGAGATTAAGAAAGTTGTTAGAGTTAAATGGCAGGTAAGTATTGGACTCTGGAGGAACATCCAAAGAGACCATGGGAGGATGCTAGTGAAGAAGGAGGCACCTAGGATTTTCCTCCAACCAGTTAGAATGTTCAGAACAGCCTCATTCTTACTCTTTTTTTCTCCCTCTCCTTGCCTCCTGCTTTATCTGCATCAGCTACCTCATTTGCTTTGATGATTCCCAAACACATTGTCCTCATCCATGCCTCTGCCTTCCTTTCCTTAATACCCTCTACCTGGAATGCCCTTTCCTTCATCCTTCGAAGCCCAGCTTAAATGCCACTTGCCTATGTTACATTTCTTTTTTTTTTTTTTTGAGACGGAGTCTTGCCGTGTCGCCCAGGCTGGAGTGCAGTGGTGCAGTTGTAGTTCACTGCAGCATCTGCCTCCCGGGTTCAAGCGATTCTTGTGCCTCAGCTTCCCGAGTAGCTGGGACCACAGGTGCGCCCCACCATGTGCAGCTAATTTTTATGTTTTTAGTAGAGATGGGGGTTTTGCCATGTTGGCCAGACTGGTCTTGAACTCCTGACCTCAAATGATCCACCCACCTTGGCATCCCAAAGTGCTGGGATTACAGGCGTGAGCCACCACACTCAGCCCCACCTATGTTACATTTCTGCCACTCTTCTGTTTCCCAAGTCATCTGGATTATTGATTCTACTCTTTTCCCCTCCTTCCCCTGACACTTTATTCATGTATCTGATATAGCATGTGTCACAGTTTACTTTGGATAGGCTTGTAGATGCCCCTTCTCCCACCAGCGTGTGAACTCTTTACAGATAACAGAGTAAAGAGGTTAAGAATAGGGACTTTGGAATCTGCCACTTACTAGCCATGTGACCTTGAGCCAATGGCTTATCTCTCTGAGTCTCAGATTCTTCATCCACAAAATAGAAAAGTAATGGTACCAACTCTGTTGGTTGTGAGGAAATGAGATATTATAGATGTGGGACACTTAGCACAGCACGTGGCATATAGTGAACATGCAGTAATGATTGTTTTCTTTGTACTCTCAGGGTCTAGTGCCTAATGAGTCCCAGGGTTTGGTTTTATTTTGTTTTTTTGAACCAAGCTGAATAGTATAAATGGAAAAATTCTGATTTCTCAGTGTCTTCCGGTAGATACATCTTATACCATTTTGTTCTCTTCTAAAACACAGCTTCTTAATCTGTATAAATGAAAGAAGCCACCCCTTTTTCCCTTTTCCCCTATAACTACCCTTTTTAGAGATTTTAGGTTTTGTTTTTGAGATGTTCCTTTGAATTCATGAAATCCAAGATGAGCCAATCAGGCCCAGCAGACCAAATTAGAGCCAGTTGATAGCTTGGTGGGCAGAGAAAAGGGATCTAAGAGATCTGAGAGGGTAGGTGCAGCCAGTGTCCCTGAGACCAGAAACTGAGCAGAAATCTCCTGGCTTTCACAGGAAGGGACCAGAAACACTGGAAGAAGCCCTAGAAGTGAGGCCCCAGTCTTTACCATTTATTACCAGTGTAACCTTGCCTATATTATTCCGCCTCTCTGAATCTCTGTGTCCTCTTCTGTAAAATGAACACAGTGGTATCTCCTTTTGGGATGGTGGTAAGGATGATACATTCTACTTGCCGTGTAGGCACAGTGCCTGCCCATAGGAGGCACTTAGTAAATATTGGCTGCTTTACAGGGATGGACAACTGTGGGTGTTCCTCAGTAGCTGTGACTGAATGCTAACTATATGCTGGGCACTGGGTTTGATCTAAGTGTGTGTGATGAAAAACGTGAGCCAGGAAAGGGGACCGGTAAGATGTGCTAAAGTGATGTCAGGAAAGTGTGGAATCAGATGACCTGGCAGAATTAGAGAAGAATATAAACAAACAGGAAGACTTCTTTTCCATCCCTGAGTTGATGAACCACTTGAACCACTCTGGATTTTTTTTTTTGGGTAGGAGGGGAAGACAGGGTCTTGCTCTGTCACCCAAGCTGGAGTTCAGTGGTATGATCTTGGCTCACTGCAACCTCTGCCTCCTAGGCTCAAGCAATCCTCCCACCTCAGCCTCCCAAGTAGGTGGGACTATAAGCACATGCCACTAATCCTGGCTAATTTTTGTGTTTTTGTAGAGGCAAGGTCTCCCCATGTTGCCCAGGCTGGTGTCAGACTCTTGTGCTTAAGCGATCTGCCTTCCTCGGCCTCCCAAAGTGCTGGGATTACAGGCGTGAGCCACCGTGCCTGGCCCACTTTGGAATTTTCTAAGACATTTAAAATCCGCAAACATTTAAAATGTGGGCTGGGCACGGTAGCTCACGCCTGTAATCCCAACACTTTGGGAGGTTGAATGGGCGGATCACAAGGTCAGGAGATCGAGACCATCCTGGCCAACATGGTGAAATCCCATCTCTACTAAAAATACAAAAATTAGCTAGGTTTAGTGGCGCGTGCCTGTTGTCCCAGCTACTCGGGAGGCTGAGGCAGGAGAATCGCTTGAACCCAAGAGGCGGAGGTTGCAGTGAGCTGAGATCGCCACTAGTGAGACTCCATCTCAAAAAAAAAAAATTAACATGTGATTAATATTTAATTTTAATGGAATGGTTTAAAAATGGCCTTTTAAAAATCTTTTGTTTGGAAATATAATTTTGTTTTATCTTTGTCTTTTTCTCTCTCTTAACATTTTATTTTTCTTTTCCCAAAGGTGGCAGAAAGAGCACTCTATTATTGGAATAATGAATACATCATGAGTTTGATAGAAGAAAACTCTAACGTCATCCTTCCCATCATGTTTTCCAGCCTTTATAGGATTTCAAAAGAACATTGGAATCCGTAGGTTTTCAGTTTCTTTCCTCTGTTCTCTTCGTCCCTTCCTCTCTTTCTTTCCCTTCAGCCTTGTTAGGTGCCAGATGCTGTCCTTGTTGCTGAAGATGTATGTGAAAAGATAAAATCCTTACCTTCTGGGGATTCACTGACTGGAGAAAATAAACAGATACTTTAACAAAATACCAGTCAAAATATCTGTTTACTAGACAGTCTTCTTGATCTGTCTGTGAAGGTAGCAGATCTTTTTGGGAGGCACTGCAGCTGAGAGGAGAGGTGTGTAGATACTGACGGCATGGCCATGCTTAGACTGAATCTGAAAGGAATTTGGCAGGTGGATGGCATGGGGAGAGCCCTTTCAGACGGTGGGTCCATCCATCATATTAAAAGTCACAAAGATGTCAAAAGCACCTGTCAGTTTCTGAGACCTGTGAGTTTGGGAGGGCTGAGGCACAAAGTCTTTTGGGGAGGGTGCTAGAGGATGTGGCTAGAAAAGATTGTGGGACTCGTGTGAACCTTCACCAAGTAGATGATGAGAAAGTACTGAAGGGTTGTGAGTGGGGAAGTGGTCTGACTAGGTTTGCGTTTTAGTGTGATCTGTTTCTTAACAGCTAACTCAGTTGCTATATGTATCTCTTGGAAAGGAATAAGTTTAAAATAATCAAGGAGAAGTTTAACATCCAGCCCGATGAAAGTTAAAGCATTCTGAATTTGAATGCCTTTACATTTTTCTCTGTGGAATAGAAGGAAAATTTAATGTGGCATTTAAAAATTGGTAGATACAATTCAGTATATTAATAATATGTTTATCTTTAAACATTTTGCATGTAATTATAATATGTCACATTTCTCATTTTTCAAATTTGCCAAATTTTATTAATAGAACTTGTAAAAATAAGGAGCTGGTGGTAACAGTTAAGTCCCTTTATACAGATAGTCCCTTGAGGACGTTCTAGCAAGTGTCTGTAACTACTCAGTATACTATATTTGGTGCCTTCCCATCACTGCCCTTGGGAGGAAGGTCATTCTGGAACCTTAACAGAAAAGAACTTAAATTTTCCTTTTAATGGCACAAGGCAGAAGCTACACAGCAAGTGTACTTTCTTGTAAATGTTTTGGAAACATCAGACTCATGGTTTATTTAATATATGGCTAATTTTTACCAATGCCTTTTTCAGTGATATTAGGAGCATGTTTGTTGCAAAACGGAAGCAACGGATATTTTTGCAAAAGGAAAAGCTATTTAGACTCTAGTCTGAAGCTATCAAGCCCATCAGAACCTTGTCCTCACATTGCCTAAGTATGGGCTACCATTTTGGCTGTTTAGCTGTTTAGTGTCCCATAGCTAATAGCAACCATCCCAGCTTGCCAGTTATCTTATCAGCATATATTTTGGGTCAGCAGGACTGGTGCAGATCACAGCTAGACAAATAACTCATGTTGAACCACCCAACGTACATGGGGGCTTGATTTCATTTCTGTGGATAAGAATTATATGTGTATATATATACACAAACACACACACACACACACATTTATATATAACATTCGTTTCTATGGAAGTAGCTTCTGATTTTGATGAATTATGTGTTATTTAGAAAATAGAATTCTATGCAAATTCAGGTGTCTAAGGTTAGTGCTGTCACAGATCCTTATTTTAGGGTGAAGTTGCTTTACTATTATACTTGCCTTTTTATTAAATGAAATTATCAAATGCCCACAGGCAGCTCTATTCTGGGTGCCAATAATTAGAAGGGCAGGCCGGGCACTGTGGCTCACGCCTATAATCCCAGCACTTTGAGAGGCCGAGGTGGGCAGATCATCTGAGGTCGGGAGTTCGAGACCAGCCTGACCAACATGGAGAAACCTCGTCTCTACTAAAAATACAGAATTAGCTGGGCATAGTGGCTCGCACCTATAATCTGAGCTGCCTGGGAGACTGAGGCAGGATAATTGCTTGAACCCAGGAGGCGGAGGTTGTGATGAGCCAAGATGGTGCCATTGTACTCCATCCTGGGCAACAAGAGCGAAACTCCATCACAAAGAAGAAAAAAAAATTAGAAGGGCAAAATTAGATTTTTTTTTTCAAGTTCCACCACCCCTCAGAAAATTATCTTGCCTTGAAATCTCTTAATGTGGAAGTGAACTGTAGGTCATTCTCAGTTGTTCCAACTAAAAAGGGAATACAGACAACGTGCGGTGCGAGAAACCATTCAGACAAAAGTTGTGCTTTTGCTTTCTTCATTCAGTATCCCATTTTATAAGACTGACTAACACGTTCCCTTTCTTCTGTGCTTTCCAGGGCTATTGTGGCGTTGGTGTACAATGTGTTGAAGGCATTTATGGAAATGAACAGCACCATGTTTGACGAGCTGACAGCCACATACAAGTCAGATCGTCAGCGGTAACTTTTTAAAGCTTTTTTGTCAGCTGTGCATAAAACTATTGAGTTTTTTCCTTGCTCTTTGCTGAAGTTGCCTAATTGTACCTCAAATCTTAAGCAGCACAGTTTTGTTTACAGTCATGCATTGCTTAACAACCAGTATATGTTCTGAGAAATGCATCCTGCGGCAATTGTATTGTGTGAACAGCATAAGTGTATAGTAATTACACAAACCTAGATGGTATAGCCTACTGTGACACACCTAAGCTGTATGGTATTGCCTGTTCTTCCTAGGCTACAATCCTGTACAGTGTGTTACCATGGTGAATACCGTAGCCAATTGTAACACAGATCACTAGGCAGTAGGACTTTTTCAACCCTGTTAAAATTTTATGGGACCACCGTGGTATATGTGGTCTGTGTTGACCGAAATGTTATTATTTGGCACATGACTGTATTTATATATTCATTTTTGCACCCTTATTACCTGTGTCTTTATTACTGTGCCACTGAGTAACAAAGCTTTGTGACACTGTCCTTTTGATAAAGCCTGCTTTCCTCCCTTTCTTTAATAATAGTTTAGTTCTGCCTCAGGGTTAAGAGCCCAGCATATAACTGGTATTTTAGGTTCACTTAAAGGGACCATCAGGTAGTTTTCTATCTGGGATTCACTCCCACTCTGAACTTACTTGAAGTGTAATTGGGCAGATCTTGTACTTCACTCCAATAGCAGGGGGAATGAGGCACCATTTTTCTAGCTCTTGGGCCCAGGACTTACTAGAACCCAACACGTTTATTACAATTTAAAGAACAGTGAAAAGAACATGAAGGTTAATAGTCTGGTATTAACCAGAAATGTTTGAGACCATATGGGAGAACAAAACAGTGGAACTCTTTACAATACATGCTTATGGCTTACTAAAGCCTTTGTTGGTTTCATTTAGAGGATTCTTCAGTTTTGTTGTATCTTGTCCAATGTGTTCTACTTTCCAAGAGATGTACTTGGGGAGATTATAGAACTCTAGGGAGCTCTTAGTAGTTGAGCCTCTGGTTTGACTTTGATCACCCATAAACAGGTGTCAGCTTTGTATATCATAAAACTATGGACCTCAGAGGACCCAGAGGTGTGTGCGACTGTTCATACCCAGGGTCTTGCTGAACCTCTCTGGTTCCCGTGGTGCTTTGTCTCATTTTTAGTCTGTCACTTGCATTTTATTGATAAAAAAGAACAATGAGGAGAACGGTTTGATGGCAGAGGGACCATTGCAATGATTTTCTTTTTTAAGTTACCAGGGATGTGGTTTATGAAAACCAACTTAATTATGGAATATGGTGAGTATTTAGCTGAGAATCTCACAAGCGGCTCAGATTTTGTACCCAGAATATTGGGATTAATATCAATTATGTGATATGTTATTCCACATGTACAGTTTAAACAACTTTTAATTCACTATATTAGCAATTGTTGCAAATTATAAATTCATAATAACCCTCCTTGCCCCAACTTAAAATCTTTAAAGGATGTTACTTAAAAAACAGGCCAAGGGTACATTTTAATACTGTGGTGTACCATTAAAGGTGCATTGTGCATAACATCTTCTCTTTTAGAGCAACTGAAAACTCATTATTATTATCCTAGTTGAACCAGGATTAAATTTGTAGAATCTCATCAAGAATATTGAAGAACTTGGCTGGGCACAGTGGCTCACACCAGTAATCCCAGCACTTTGGGAGGCTGAGGCAGGCGGATCATCTGAGGTCAGGAGTTCGAGACCATCCTGGTCAACATGGTGAAACTCTGTCTCTACTAAAAATATGAAAATTAGCCAGGCACAGTGGCATGTGCTTGTGGTCCCAGCTACTAGGGAGACCGAGTTGGGAAGGTCACTTGAACCCGGGAGGTGGAGGTTGAGGTGAGCTAAGATCACGCCACTGTACTCCATCTTGGACATTGGAGCAAGACTCTGTCTCAAAAAAAAAAATATTGAAGAACTTATTTCTACTCAAATTATTTGGTTTGTATTTAGTGAACTTTAGTAATAAAACTATTTTCTGATTATTATCTGAACTAAATAGATCAAACCCTCAAAAAAGCTAAGAATTAACTAGGGGGACCAGGAATAGATAAAACTATGAGGTTGATTGTGATATTCTGGCATATTACAGTTATTTACAATGAGTGCACTTTCTTAATGAGAAAATGGGGGCCAGGCGTGGTGACTCACGCCTGTAATCCCAGCACTTTGGGAGGCCGAAGCGGGCAGATCACCTGAGGTTGGGAGTTCACAACCAGCCTGACCAACATGGAGAAACCCCATCTCTCCTACAAAGTACAAAATTAGCCAGGCATGGTGGCACATGCCTGTAATCCCAGCTACTCGGGAGGCTGAGGCAGGAGAATCACTTGAACCTGGGAAGGGGAGGTTGCCATGAGCAGAGATTGTGCCATTGCACTTCAGCCTGGGCAACAAGAGCGAAACTCCGTCTCAAAAAAAAGGCTGGGTGCGGTGGCTCACGCCTGTAATCCCAGCACTTTGGGAGGCTGAGGCGGGTGGATCACGAGGTCAGGAGATCGAGACCATTCTGGCTAACACGGTGAAACCCTGTCTCTACTGAAAATACAAAAAATTAGCTGGGCGTGGTGGCAGGCACCTGTAGTCTCAGCTACTCGGGAGGCTGAGGCAGGAGAATGGCGTGAACCTGGGAGGCAGAGCTTGCAGTGAGCCGAGATTGTACCACTGCACTCCAGCCTGGGTGACAGAGCAAGACTGTGTCTCAAAAAAAAAAAAAAAAAGAAAAAATGGGTTTTTAAAAGCAAGGATAATAATTTGTCAAATGAGCAATAGAAGGGTGTACTGACAGATGGAAACATTGGTTTCTCCATAGGTGTGGGAATAGGACAAGAGAATGAAGAAATGTATTTGGTACTATCAGAGAATAACTGAATGGACAGTTTTACTTCAGGATGGCGAGAAGTTAATGGTTTCAGTTCAGATCAAATTTTGAAATATTACAAATCTGAAAATGGTGGGTGGAATAAGTAGTTAACACTGTTAGATACATATGCCAACATCAGTGCTATGTAAAATTGAAATTAGAAGAGAATTTGACAATATCCCCTGCATGACAGTGTGGTTAAGTGTTAAAATTTCCACCTACAGGGAGAGAGAAAAGTGGGAAGGATTGGGGGTGACAATAACTATATCAGCAATATTTAGAATTTTTAAAGATGAAGTTGTCAGTGTGAAAGCTGTGTTATGTGATATGCTTAGTTATGTGATAACTAAGCATAATGCTCAGTTGGAAGAAAAGCCCCACAGGATAAATTGCATTGATTGCCATAAATCTCTTGATCAAAAACACAAAACACTTTGGTAACAAGACGATGAATGTTTTAATGATGTCAACACTTAATTAACCCATTTATGCCTAGTGTTCCATTATTGTAACGCTAAGCTTGTGGGAGTTATTTCTATCCCACTGCTCAAGGTCATCGCCAAGTTCTGATTTTTCACAAAAAAATTTTGCAACCTTTGGCATAAATTGGTTAAAACTGCAAATTAGGGCAATGTGAACCTGAAATACATTGAAATGTTTTTTAGTTGAGTAAAATTCCAAGCCCTTGGTTATCATCCCCTTCTCCCTCCAAATAAAAAGGTCATATTCATCGAAAGTCAGCAGGATCTATAGAATTGATTTATATATATCCAAATTGTGTTCTTTGCTAATATTTATTTAGTCCTTGTATTATCCCCAGACTGCACTTAGAAAGTGATAATTTGCCAAACAGCTTGATTATGTTTAGAACCTGGAATGCACCAGGAGTGGTGGTGCACACCTGTAGTCCCAGCCACTCAGGAGGCTGAGGCAAGAGGATTGCTTGAGCCCAAGTGGTTGAGGCTACAGTGAGCTATGATTGTGCCACTGCACTTTAGCCTGGGCGACAGAATGAAACCCTGTCTCTAAAAAACAAAAAAGAAGAATCTGGAATCCGTAATGATTAGATTGGAGGATTATCTAATCTTGCCCTTACTGTCCTATAAGTGCCATTTTTTCAGGGTCAAAATTAACAAATAGTTAATTATATGAAAACTGTTCTGCTCACTGAAATTTATATTGTGCAAATTTGTATTTGAGATAGCTGAAACTAATTATGGTAAACAAGGCCTAAGTTATGAAAATATTACCTATTAAGTGATACTAATTACCATATGGTTTTAGTAAGCCATAAGCATGTATTGTAAAGAGTTCCACTGACTTGTGCTCCCATATGGTCTCAAACATTTCTGGTTAATACCAGACTATTATGGTATTATAATTCAACATTTCCTCAAGTCTCTAGTGGAATAAGAATATAAAATTACTTAGGTTTTTCTAGAGTTTTTTGGGAGTTGGAGGGGATGAAGATTAATCTCTATTGCTCTATTAATTAAAAGTTATTAATATACCTTTTAAAAACATTGGTTATAATGTTTTAAAAAATGAGGCATTGGAATTACATACAAATTTCACTCAACCCATGTGGATTTCCCTGAGTAGAAATTGTACTGTGGCTGAAGTTTTAATCCTTGCTGCGTGAGGTAGTGCATGGATTATATCCCCATGCCTGAGATCGTGGAGCCCCCATTTTCAGGAATTATCTGAATTCCTGGATTTATGAATGTTAATCTGGGTCTGCCTTTTTTTTTTTTTTTTTTAAATTTTGTTTTGTTTTGTTTTGTTTGAGATGGAGTTTTGCCCTGTCGCCCAGGCTGGTGTGCAGTGGCGTGATCTCGGCTCACTGCAAGCTCCGCCTCCCGGGTTTATGCCATTCTCCTGCCTCAGCCTCCCGAGTAGCTGGGACTACAGGCGCCCGCCACCACGCCTGGCTAAGTTTTTTGTATTTTTAGTAGAGACAGGGTTTCACCGTGTTAGCCAGGATGGTCTCGATCTCCTGACCTCGTGATCTGCCCGCCTCGGCCTCCCAAAGTGCTGGGATTACAGGCATGAGCCACTGCACCAGGCCATTTTTTTTTTTTTTTTTGAGATGGAGTCTCGCTCTGTCACCCAGGCTAGAGTGCAGTGGTGCTATCTCAGCTCGCTGTAACCTCTGTGTCCTGGGTTCAAGCGATTCTCCTGCCTCAGCCTCCTGAGTAGCTGAGACAACAAGCACACGCCACAATGCCCAGCTAATTTTTGTATTTTTAGTAGAGACGGGATCTCACCATTGCTGGCTAGGCTGGTCTCGAAATTCTGACCTCGTGATCCACCTGCCTCGGCCTCCCAAAGTGTTAGGATTACAGGCATGAGCCACTGTGCCCAGCCCGGGTCTGCTTTTTATTGGTCCACTGCAACATGGAAAAACCAGAGACAGTGCAGTGAATTATTTTTAATAAATGTTAATGCATTTAACTTAGAATATAGTCTTACATTCCTGCATCATGTACTTCCTACTTGGTTGATGTTAAAAAATCCTTTTTTTGTAAAAATGTGGTAATTTAAAAATATCCTTGGCAAAATAAAGTTTGTTGATTCTTACTTGGACATCCAATTTTTGGGGGAAATTTTACCAAATAGTGAAATCCCAAAGTCTGAAAATCACTAAATTTAAAATCAGTAAAATTGATATTGAACCCAATTTGAAGGCTTGATGCATTAAAATTTAATACATAATAATATCAACCAAGTTCTTTTCAGATCATTAAAAGTGAAATCACAAGTTTTCAGTTTCTTCTAAACTGCTGAAGAATTTAAATGTACATGAGGTAGGAAAAATAGATATGAATAAAGGAGCAGATATATTTTCTTGACCTACTATATTCTCTGTATCAGTGTCATCTCCAGCATCCTTTTTGGTAAACTATTTGGAGATAAACAAGAATTAAGATTTTTACTAAGCTGCAAGTGAAAATCACTAATATGCCCTTAATTTTACAATAACTGATGCATATAAGTCATTCCCATTTTTGTTTCTTAGTAGTTTTAATTTTCTGAATTAAGCTAAGTATAAAGGGGTGTCAAGGTGAAATTGTAAAATATTCATTGTTGCATAATCTCATTAAACCTCAGCTGTTTACATTGTATTGTATTTCTTCCTCAGTGAGAAAAAGAAAGAAAAGGAGCGTGAAGAATTGTGGAAAAAATTGGAGGATCTGGAGTTAAAGAGAGGTCTTAGACGTGATGGAATAATTCCAACTTAACAAAAACAATGACAACGACATTACTAACCTGTGGAGTCACACATTTATGTAGTAGAAGATGGAGCAACAGTTTTCTGTATTGTGCAACTTTACAGTAGATTTCACATTTGTTTCATTATTACAACAGCACTGTATATACCTGTCTCTAAGTAAAGGAAAAAACAAAATAAGGACTTCAATCCAAAGTTTGGACAGTAGATGGACTTCTCAGAACTTTGCAAACATAATCATTGTTCTAACCCTCTTTTAAAAAAAAAATCGGTCTTCAAAGATCTGTTGATGAAATTGCTATGTTAAAATTCCATTATCGGGAGTTCCTTATTTATCACTAGCAGAGAGTATGATACAATTTTCAGATGTGAACAATCTTAAATTTAGCTTGTCTTTCTGCTAAGCTGTTAAATGTATTTATAGTAAAGGAAGAAAAAAAGACTGTCATTTCCTTATAAGTTTGTATAACATCCTCCTCTGGATAACTTGACTGTAATTTGACATCTTTTTCTTTTGCACATCTTCCTGAGTTGAATGTCCATGTGGAATGGGGTCATGAATTATAAAAGTCCCTGATAAAAGTTCTGTTTACTGGGGTGAACATCTTTCCAGTAAGCAGGTAGTCCTGGTACTCCTTCAGTTTTAAAATTAGGAGTTAAAAGAGAAGAGGTGATAAACATAGTAGGGAAGGGAATCTTGGATTCATGCATCAGTTTATGGTGAATCCAAATCAATGTCTTGAATCCTTTGAAAACAGGCACTGGGACATCACAGACTTCAGTACCTGACCAGTATTAGTTGCATATATCATTGAACACACATACCAGAGATGTTTTAGAAATGCGAGAAAAACATCCTTTTGGACCATTTGAAATAAGAAAGACAAACACTAAACAATACAACCATGAAATTGATCGCCAGGATTGCAAATCTAATTGGGAAAAGAGTTGAGCAAACAGCTTGGACTGTTTGGAGTTGTTGCCTTACTTTTTAATATGTATTTATAAAGTATTCCAGCAAAAGAGGATGTAGCCTCTGGGAAAAAACAAACATGTTACAGTGTTTTTTGTAGATTCTCGTTCTATATCTCATCACAGCGCCAGCCCTGTTTTTAGCCGGAAAGGATTCAGGATAAACATTATTATGCATTCTGAATTGGATGCATATTCCTAACTACTGTATTTGTTACCAAAAGTGGTTCTACAAATGCTACTGAAAAAAAATCTGGAAATTCCTAATGTCCTGAGTATTAATAATAAAGTTTAAAAAATGCTTTTATATCAAAGGTGCATCGTGACCAAATTGTTTAAGAAAAAAAAACAAACAAAATCTAGGGCTGTATTATATATATATATATATATCTTATTGGCTCTCTGCTTTGTATTTAAATGAAGAATCTTACATCTTGAGTAGGCAAACTGCTGATAAAACTTGTGTACAGTATGTACTTACCTAATGCAGTTGAATTATTATGTACTGAAAGATATGTGTTTGGGGGTTTATTTCCAGGATGCTTTTGCTTGTTATGGACATGGCAGCAGTGAGTTGGTAATCCTAAACCATCACTTCCAGCAGTATTCATGGAATAGAGCTGATTCTGTGTTCATGTGTTGAATTGTGATAGTAGCAAACATGAACATTTGAACTATTGTTGCTCTTAATAGAAATACAATATAAATATGGGCTTGTATATTTTCTTCCTTACATTTGAATATAAAGTAGAATATGCAGTTCTATTATTTTCAAGAAAAAGGAAGAAAAACTGCTGACCTTTCTCCCCCATAAAGTTTTTCAGGATGATCAGGTCACAGTGTGTATGTAAGAGTCAGCTAATTATGGATATTGTCATCTGGGTAACTTTGTAAAAAAACAAAAACAAAATTGGCATTGTTAATTCCAAAAAAAACCCCAAAAAACCAGCAGTTAAAAAAAAAAAAAAAAAAAAGTCATATGCAACACCAGGCACAACGTGGTTTAATGGAATTAATAGTTTTTTTTTTTGTTTTTTTTGTTGTTGTTGTTTTTTCTTTTTAAAGAACATTGATGGGGATTCACTGTAAAGTTGGCAGAGGCTGCCAAAGACAAAACAACTGACTTTAAAAATGCTGGAACAAAGTGATAAAAAATAAATTTTTAATAAATCTTCTCCTTTTTAGCCCTTGTCATTTTAGCCCTTTAGTTTCCACTTTGCATTATATTTATTTTTGATAGTATAAACTTTTGTTTGCCATTAATTCATCTTTTTAGGTAGAAGACATTAAAATCGCAGGTTTATGAAGAATCTCTGCCCATTGGGATGAAATGCAGTCATTTGAAATGAGAAAGGCCAGGATCCTTTTTTGCACCTTACCCTGTCTTCAAGAGGAAAGGTGAACACTTACAGCTATCCTCCTTGATGTCAATTTTGTATGTTGATCATTCCAAACTGAGAAGAATAAAATTTTAGACATATTTAGAGAATCAATTAAGCTATATGTCTAAAATTCATAGGGCAACTTCTGAGAAGAAACACTGTCTTTTTCTTTTTTAATGGAAAGTGACAATGTGACATAGTCACGTTGTGTGCGGTGACGCAGAGTAACTGAGGTAATCTGACTGTTGCACTATGTGACATATTTCAGGACGTACTTGCTGCATTTGCAGCAGCCCTCTCTCTCCGTCCCTTCCCACAATTCTGCTGTTGCTGCAACTTGAGTTAATTGTGACAAACGCATCTTTGTGTTATATTTTGTTTGCTTCATAATTTCCAGAACTATATATAAATATATTTTTAAAATAGCAAATATTGTAGTTAGCGAGTGATGATCACTCCAACCTTATCCTTACCATATTGGTTTCAGGGATAGGATTAAGAGTGTCTTTGGAAGAGAAAAGTACAAACAACCCTGTGGTTTAGAATGATGCTGAGGCCTTAGGCTGTGGGCCTAGAACAACTATGTGAGTGAATTCACCCATCTCATACTTTGAATCAAGCATGCATTCCTTTTTCTCATTGTGCAAGTATCCCCAGTTGTTTTCCTTCAGTGTTGAGTTTTTGTCCTTTTAAATTTTATTGTATTTTGCTCTCCCTAACATTTGACTGTTTTTTATAAAAGAAAAGAAAAAAAAAAAAAAAAAAGAAAGAAATAATACCCTTGATGCCGCTGGATACTCACAAGCAGGGTTATGCTCCTTTATCTTAGGCTTGTTTGCCTAAATGAAAGGGTTTAATTTATTTTGTACCTCCTATGCGTGGGATAGTCCAGGGTGCAGAGCCAGGACTTGCTTGTAATTGCACCTGCTATACTTAAATGTATAGCCCTAGGCTCAATCACACTATGGAAAGAAACAAAAAAAAGTATATTTAGAGCTTTAAAAGCTTTTTTATTTTTTTGTGGGGATGAGGGTGGGATGGGAAAGGGATGTATGGATGTTACTGGCATTTTTAAGTGTTTTAGAGTTTTTTGGGGTTTGGGGTGGTTTTTTTTCCTTGTTTTCCTTTTTTCCTTTTAATTGGATGCACTGACCTGGCCCAGGAAATGAAGAGATTCTCTTTTGATGCTATTACCAATGTTATCATAAAGTGACAGTCACCTGTAACAAAAAGGTGGCACCAGACATGATCACTGATGTTTTATTTGCACATCAATATTTTTATTTTTGTATTCTGGCTCAGCTGCTTCTCTGAGTGGAGTTAAGGAATGAGCCACAAAGGATTTTTGTAGTAGGTATATTGGCATTGCATTTTATATTCCTCTATATTTAATTTTTAAAATCTAAAAGAAGGATTGTGCATCTTGAGAGAAAGTTGAGCAAATTGTGATCTAGCGGAATGTTAATTTGTGCTGCTTCTTGTGCACGATAGCAGCAGTAGTATCTCTTGGAAATAAACATCCCATATTATGATGTCTATGAATATAGGTTTCCTTTTCTTCCTTCCCTCCCTCCTTCCCCCACCTTTCTCTTTTTTTTCTCTCTCAGCCTCTCCTTTCCTCCTTCCCTCTTCCCTTCCTCTTTCTTTACTTTTTTTGAAATCACTTATTGTAAATAAGTTGTAATCCAAACCTCATGTATCAATGGGGAACTTTCAAATATAAATATTACCAATGCATTTTCTGGTTGTTGTCTGATTTTTGATTGAAATATAATGAGAATGACATGTCTGTTGCTTTTGGTTTGAGGACTTCACTTTAGCTTCATAAATCTTTTGGTATTTTAGTATTTCATTGTTTTAGCAGGAGAGGGCAGCAAAAGTTCATTTTCCCTGTTAGTAATGCTGTGGTTCATGATCGGTTTTAAATTTAGCTGTGTGTGCGTTTTTTTAAACAGCATCTCTTTGTGAGTAGAGGTAAAAATGAAACATTTTTGATATGAAAAGTTGCATATGAAAATTATAGACTGGTTCAACCAGACAGTGAAGACTTCTGATCCACCTCAAACGTAAAATGCCACAAAACAATCTTCCACCTCTGGCTAAAACATGCTACTTCCTTTTCAAACACCATAAAATACAAGCTGAGTCTTAAACACTTGGAATTTAAAATGTTTTTCTTTGGAAATGATTTGCTTTCTTCAGAGTGGTAACAGAAACAAAAACGAAGGTGCTCCCCAAAAAGAAATGTAACCTTCCCCTTTCACAGATGTGTGAGAGGTTCTGTACTGTGGGTGCATCATAATAAAGAAGCAGTGAAGAGTTTTCAGGTGCCTGACTGTTTTTGTTTGTTTGTTTCTGAACTCCGTGGCCTTTTGAACCATACAAATACTAGATTTGATTGACTTAGCTCTGAGGCAGTGGGGTTGGTATGTTCAGGCTTTCATTTTGAGAAGTCAGTTTATGATTATGAGTATGTAATATTGGGAAATAGTCCAGTATCTATTGCTGTATAACATACTACTCCAAAAGTAGCAGCTTAGAAGAACAACAATTTATTCTCATCACAAATCTATAGTTTGGGAAGGACTTAGCGAGAACATCTTGTCTCTGATCCTCGAGTGTCAACCAGGGTGTCACAGGTGGGGCAGGAATCTTCACTTCCAACATGACTCACTTACATGGTTGACAAGTTAGTGCTGACAGTTGGCTTGGAGTTCAGCCAGGGGTCTCAGTTCTTCCTCACAGTACTTTCTTCTTGGGCTTCCTCACAGCATGGCAGCTGGGTTCTAGGAGGCAGGAAGTGAAAACTGCCTCTTCTTTGAGGCCTGGGCTCGGAAACTATCATGGCATCACCTCCATCATATTCTATTGGTCAGGCGGTCACAGAGCCGCTCAGATTCAAGTGGAGGGGACATAGTCCTCACTGTGAATCAATGAGAAGTGTTTTCAGTAATTTGCAGTTATCTGTAAGCTACCATAGGATAGTTTTTTTTTAAGTAAATTATTTGATTTAGGTGTGATCTACTCCCTTAGCTAATTAAATTACATCAAATTTGGAACCATGTGGAATTAACCAATTTATATTTCATATTAAAATTAACCGGTTTGGAAAGGAAAAGCCCTTGTAAATGTCAGCAATTTTGTATTTCAAAGCATAACCACTTGTAGCACCTGAAGATCACCTCCTGGTAAGTTAGAAGAAACTTGTAACAAAAAATTTTAGGGTTCAAGAGACTTAAGAGATGATTTTAAGAAAATATCTAATTCTTTGCATAATGTTGCTTCCTGTCTATAAATATTTACAAGAATGGAGGCAAAATAAATGTACAATAAAGATACAGATTTTTATATAAGTAGTATGTCTATTAGTAATGTTTCTATTAGATTAAGTTTACATTATGCTTTTAAATTTTTTTAGGGGAGACCAAAGTATGTGATAGTTAAAGGGGAATTAGTTTGACTTTTTTTTTTAATGATAGTATTGCTTTTTTATTATTAGGCACGTACTTTTTGTGGACCACTGGAAACATGAGTAGATAAACATTTATTGCCTCTCAGCCAAGTGAGAGAACCTCTGGATAGATTCTTAATTTTATTATTTAAAAAAATCAATGAGATTATTAGCCTTATTAAACACATGGGGAAATTGAGACTCACAAATTAAATAATGGGTCCAAATGTACATGATTGATTCATCTATGATGCATGTTCATACATTCTCAGAAAGGCAGAATTATTTGCTTTTATGATTGTTTTTTGTGACCTAAGAAACCATTCCTCCCCCGTTTTCCTATCCCAGGCCGAAAAACATTCTCTTACATTTTTCTGTAAGAGCTTTATAATTTTAGCTTTTATATTGAGGTCTGTGATTCATCTTGGATTATTTTCTTATGTGTAGGTTGTAAAATAGGAATCTAGATGCAGTTTTTCCATGTGGATTCTCAGTTATTGTGGGGCCAGTTGTTGAAAAGTCTCCCAAAGAACGGCTTTCTTGTCAAAACGCTACCTTAAAAGTGTGTATCTAAGTCTGAGTTCTCTTTTCTGTTCTAATGGTTGATATTTTTATCCTTATGCCAGAACCACACTGTCATGATTGCTGTAGCTTTATAATAGTCTTGAATCAAGTTGTCTTTCAGTTTTGTATTTTTCAAAATTGCTCTCAGTATTCTAAGTCCTTTGCATTTCTACATAAAATTTAGAAGCAGCATGTAAAAAAAAAAAAAAAAAAAAAAACAGCCTGGGTGGGAGTATGATTGGGGTTACATGAGGGCTGTGCTCTCATGAATGGATTGATGCCATTACTGGAGACTGGGGGTGGGTTTGTTATTACAGGGAGTGGGTTCATTGTATTTAATAAAAGGGTGAGTTTGGTTCTCTCTCTCTTCTCCCTCTCTCTCTCTCCCTCCCTCCCTCCCTTTCCTCTCCTCCCCCTTATACCTCCCCATCTTGCCTTCCATCTTGGGATGAAAAGCAGGAAGGTCCTTGCCAGATGCCAGCACCTTGATATTGGACTTCCCAGCCTCCAGAACTGTGAGAAATAAATTTCTTTATAAGTTACCCAGTCTCTGGTATTCTGTTATAACAGCACAAAATGTACTAAGACATAATCCATAAACATGGTATTGCTCTTCATTTAGTCTTAATTAAATGTGTTGTTAGCCGTAGATTTTTCCTAGATGCCTTTTATCAGATTGAGGAGGTACCTTTTTATTTCTAGTTTGCTGAGAGTTTTTATCATGAAGAATGTTATTTGTTAAATGCTTTTTAAATATATTAAAATGATATGATTTTTTTATTGTGCTTAATTGCATTAAATTTCTGGGATAAACTATCTGTGTAGGTTGTAAGATGGGAATATAGATCTCTGTGTGTGTGTGTGTGTGTGTGTGTGTATCATTGAACTTAAATCTCTAAATTTATAATCTTTCATGATATTTGTGGTAAGTTTCTAGTCAAATATTTGAAGAATTATTTTTCATATATTCTCTCTGCCCCATTCTTTCTATTGTCTTCTTCTGTGACACTAATTCTTTATTAACTTTTTGGTATTGTACTATAGGTCACAGAGGTACTGTTGATTACAAATTGTTTTTAATTGAGATGAAATTCACATAGTAAAAGTAGCCATTTTATAATGTACGATTTATTGGCATTTGATATATTCACAATACTGTGCAACCATCATTTCTATCTAGTTCAAAATATTTTCATCCCCCTAAAAGGAAACACAGTACCCGTGAGGCAGTCACTTCCTATTCTTCTCTCAGCCCCTGGCAACCACTAATCTGCTCTCTGCCTTTATGCATTTACCTATTCGGATATTTCATATCAATAGAATCATATAATATGTGACCTTTTGTGTCTGACTTCTTTCACTTAGAATAATATATTTGAGGTTCATTTATGTTGTAGCATGTATCAGTACTTCATTCTTTTTAATGGCTGAATAACCTGTCATATGGATATACCACATCTCTTTATTCATTTATCAGTTTATGTGCATTTAGGTTATTTTTACTGTATGGCTCTTATAAATAGTGCTTCTAGGAACATTCATTTTAGTTTTTGTTTGAATACCTATTTTTAATTCTTTTGGCTAATTCTTTAATTCTTTTTGGTAATTGTAGAATTGCTGTTTCACTTTTTGAGAAACTGTCAAACTTTTTCACAGCAGCTGCATTATTTTACATTCTTGCCAGCAGAGGGTTCTAATCGCTCCACATCCATGCCAGGACTCGTTTTCTCATTGTTATTATTGTCATCTTAGTGGGTGTGCCATGTTCTTTCTTAAAGAGTGTCTTTTTTTTTTCAGTGTTCTTTAAATTAGATAACTTACTGATTTATCTTTAAGTTCACTGGTTGTTTCCTGTCATCTTTATTTGCTGTTAAACCCATACAGTACTTTTTTTCTTTTAGATATTGCATTTTTCACCTTAGAATTTCTACTTGGTTCATTTTTATAGTTTCTCTTTCTCTGTTGAGATTGCCTATCTCATCATTCACTGTATCTCTTAACATCACTGAGCATAATTAGAATATTTGTCATAAATTTCTTGTTTGCAAATTCCAACATCAGGGTCATCTCAGGATCTGTTTTTAAGTCTTTTTCTTGAGAATTTGTCACATTTTCCTGTTTTTTCATAGGTCAAGCAATTTTGGATCCTGTCCTGGTTATATTGAATATTATGTTATGGGAACTTTGTATTCTGTAGTATTCCTCTGAAGAATTTTGATTATTTTGTTTTAGCAAACAATTAACTTGGAAGGACTCAAACTGCCACCACCTCTGGGGCAGCAGCTGAAGCTCAAATCTCAGTTCAATTATTTTATCCTTCCCTGCAGTTTGTTCCGTGTATGCAAGGGCCGGGTTAGCCATAGATTTGGGCTGAGTTATATGCAGGATTTGGTTTGCTCTTTTCTGAGTCTCTCTTTTGTGGGGTATACCCTCACTCCCAGTGTCTATGGTTGCCCTGAACTCTCTCTTCTGATTCTTCAGACTAGAAAGACAGTTTTTCTGTTGGTGTTCTACCTCACGTAGTGTTGACTCTCAGCCTAAAACTCATAAACATGGAAACCTTACCCAATATCATCCTTTTCTTCCTGAGTTGACTTCCCTCCAGAATATGCTTTTCAGGGCTTTCTAGTTGCTTTCCTTCCTTTGTATTTTGCACTTTATTCTTTGTATTTTGGCTAGATTTTATCATGTTTATCTGCAAGAGGAGGTTTAGTAGGATTTCAATCAGATATTCTGAAAGCAGATTTTCCCTCAAAGGTTATGTTATGGAGACCCATAGCTTTTTCCCCTGACACATATCTATTCTGCATATTAGGCATCATGCTAAGTCAAGATTATTATAGTTTCCCACATATCAGCCATTTACATATCACTGTCACGAATTTTGCCATAAACAGTTGACTCTTCAACAACATGGGCATTAGGGGCATTGACTCCCCTCACAGCTGAAAATCTTTTGACTCCCCAAGAGCTTAACTGATAATAGCCTACTGACCAGAAGCTTTACCAGTAACATAAAAAGTCAGCTAACATATGTTGTGTATGTTTGCAAGTTTTGTATGTTATATGTATTATATACTGTATTCTTACAATAAAGTAAGCTATAGAAAAGAAAATGTTATTTAGAAAATCATAAGGAGAGTATGTTTACTGTTCACTAAGTGGAAATGGATTAGCATAAAGGCCTTCATCCTTGTCATCTTCACGTTGAGTAGGCTGAGGAGGAGGAGGAAGAGGAGGGATTGGTCTTGCTGTCTCAGGGGTGGCAGGGGCAGAAGTAAATCCATGTATAAGTGCTATTCACACCCATGTTGTTCAGTGGTGATTTGTACTGTGTTTTACTTGTAACTTAGCTTATTTAAAAATGACTCATTTTAATTCAAATTTATTTGTTTTTTAAACTTTTTATTTTTAGATAATTTTTGACTTAAGGAAGTGTTGAAAAATAGTACCAGGAATTCCTGAGTACCCTACTTCCTCCTCAACTTCCCCTTGTGTTAACATCTTCTATAACCATAGAACACTTATCCTTGGTACAATTATCTTAGATAAAGTACTATTAACTAAAATACAGAACTTATTCCAATTTCACCAGTCTTTCCTTTAATGCCCTTTTTGTCTTTCAGAATTCAGTCCAGACTCCACATTATATGTTATGTCTCCTTGGTCTTTTCCAATCTGTGACAGTTCCACAGTCTTTCCCTAAATTCCACAACTGATACTTTTGTACTTTTCCAGTGGATTTTCAGAAAGCCCCTCAATTTGGGTTTTTCTGATATTTTCTCATGATTAGATTGCAGTGAATACATTGTTTGGAAAGGCATTTCAGAGATGATATTCCTCTTTTAGTGCATGATATCGGGGGTACATGTTGTTAGTGTGTATTACTGGTGATGTTAACCTTGATCATTTGGCTATGGTTCTGTTTAGAAGGCCTTTGCCCCATAAAATTACTATTTTTCTTTTTATAATTACTAAATACTTTGGAGGAAATACTTAGAGACTATGTAAATGTCTATTTCTGCTCAAACTCTTGTCTGCTGATTTTTAGTACAGTGTTCTAATGGCAGTTTTCTATTTTCTCTCATTCCTAATAAATTTATGAATTGAAATTCCTCTGTAAGGAAGAGTAGTTACTTCTTCCCCATTTATTTATTGCTTCACATATTTATATGTATGTGGACTTGTGGATTTAATTTTATCCTTTGGGTTATAATCCAGTACTCTTATTATTTTAAGTTGTTCCATTGGGAGCTTTTTCAGGTTGGCTCCCATGACCTTTTGATATGTGCAACCCACTCCATACACACACCTGTCTTTTTTTAAAGCACTTTATTTCTTTCTGGCACCACTACATGCTTCAGGCTTATTTTACATTTTTCCTGCCCTAGCCCCAGGAACAACCAGTTCTTTAGTGAATGTTGCCGCCTTTTATTAGAGAATGGTATTTAGAAACCAAGATCTGGATGCTGGATGTGTTCATTGCTACTGTTTCTAGCCCCTCCCAGAAATCCTAGAGATTTCTAGAATATATATGTATGTACACTACTGCATACATACATCTGTATTTCCATATTTATCTGTATATATTTTTAAAAACATGAATACATTATTAAGACCTCCAACTCTAATCCAGCACCACAGAGTTCATTCTAGCTTCTCCCTTTCCTTATTTGTAACTCCCTTCTCCAACAGTGATAAAACTGGTAATGTGATCTGTAATATATTTACTTATTTGTTCGACTTTCGTATCCAAGTAAGGTAGTTTCAGAGTTCTTAACCAATACCTATATAAGAAACAAATGTACCAACTATAGTACAGCATCTGTATACAGTTCTTTTTGTCTTTAGCTTCACAGTATTCATTTAAAGCACTGCTTTCCACAGCAATTTAGGTCAACTCCTTTCTTCCCCATCCACTTCAGTGTGGTTATTATAATTAATTTGTAATAAAGTTAGTCATTTGTCATAGTCTTCTTTTTGTCTTTTCCTTCACATCTTGGTTGATTTAAAAAACATTAAATATAGCACAATTTATTTCTTTGTCTTTTACAGTCCTGTGGTTTGGACAAATGCATAGAACCGGGTATCTACCACCACAGTTCCATGTGGAAGAGTTCCAGTGCCCCTCAAAACTTCCTCATGCTCCTCCTTTATAGACAGTTCCTCTTGTCAGCCCAAGTCATAGGAACCACTAATCTATTTTCCTCCCTATGGTTTTTTCTTTCCAGAGTGCCATATAAATGGGATCATACAATATGTAGCCATACAGATAGACCTATCTTATTTCACTTAGCAAAATGCATTTAAGATTCATCCATGTTGTGTGAATCAATAGTTTACTGCTTTACTGCTGAGTATGTTCCATTGTTTGTCTACTTGCCAGTTAAAGGACATCTGGGTTGTTTCCAATTTTTGGTAAATAATTTTGAATAAAGCTACTATAATCATTTGTGTGCAGGCGTTTGATAACAAGTTTTCATTTCTCTTTGGTATATACCTAGGATTACCCAGATTCAGATTTATAGGGTCCACTGGGTGGCCATAAAAATGGGTGAAAAAGACTCTCATCAAGGTACATATTTCTGTAATTTTCACAACATATGAAGAATAAAGAGTAGACAGATTTTAAAATCTCCCAGTAGGGGGAAAACATTTAGAGAATCAAGAATCAGAATGACTGATCTCCTCAAAAGTATCACTGGGTGAAAAAGACAATGGGATAATGTTTTTAAATTTTTAAGGAAAAGTGATTTTCAACCTAGACTTCCATATGCAGCCAATCAGTTGTGAGGGTTGAGGTTTTAGACATGCTGTATTCAGAAAATTTACATCTCATGCATTTTACTTAGGTTCAAAACTGCTTGAGGATGTACTCCAGCAAAACGAGAATAAAACAAGAAGGCAGAGGACAGGATCCCGGAAACAGTGGATCCCTCCTAGGAGGGCACCAATGGGAAATACAATAGTTATATAGCAGGCCTAGAAAGCAACCAGTGCAGATTGAAGCATGGGGATAAAACACTCTGCAAGCAACAAAAAAGGGGCAGGGGAGGGTGGAAGGAAGGACTTTGTAGAAAAACTGATATAATAATTGGAAAGGATTAATGAAGTGTAAATGGCAGGGTAAGAGAATAAGACAGGGAATTAGAGACTAGGGGAAAAAGCTTCATAAGAGGAAAAGTAATCAGTATATTACTGGGCTGGCAGAGAATATTTATAGTCATATTAGTCACAAAATTTGATTATTGATTTAATTAATAATGGCACTATAGCTCTATTAGGGTAGGAGTGAAGAGGTATAGGTGGTACAAGAGAGCTGAATCCTTAATGTTTGTAGAGTTGCTAAAACAAGAAAGAGCAGTATAAGCAAATTGGAAATGTGGAAGCAATTACTGACAGTTTAAGAAGTTAAAATTAGTTAAAAGTAGTCAAAAAAGGAGAGAAGAGAGTGTTCATGCAGGAGGTATAACCATGTTTTACTGAAGTCTCAATGCTTGAAAAATGGGTCAAATAAATAGCCTGCATTCTTTTTTCAAAAGCTCAGTGTCACAAACCTGAGACAGACTCAGCAGATTGAGACAAGCCTATTGGTATAAAGGGGCTTTCTTTGAGGCCAGCGTGATGACATATATAAAGAGAAAGCAGATCCACATCAAGCGTTAGGAAGGAACAGGTTGCCTGATACCTACCCAGATACATAAATTTTTTTTTTTTTTTTTTTTTTTTTTAGCTTTTGAGAATGCAGGGGTCAGGAATTGATTTGTGCCACTGTTTATTGTATCCCAGATTAGAAAGAAACCTGGCACAAATAGCCTCCTAGTTTGCTTGAATGAGGAAATGTGAACATCAGATGGTGTTAATGAGTTAGGCATTTACAGGCTATTTCACTGACACAAAACGGATATTATCACTGTTCCCCATTGCACTTCAGCACCTGGAGCGTCTCAGACAATAGTGAATTCACGTAATGAGCAATCTGAAGTGTCAAGTGATGATGACTGAACAAATCAAGCTTGTGGATTTGCAAAGGAAGGCCAATTTCTTTGTGAGAACTCCGGAACAACATTGTCTCTTTAGAAAGCCCAGTGCTGGCTACAGGAGGTCTGGCTGGCTGGGAAGGGACCACATGGAGGGACCTGAGAGAAGGCCATTGGCGGGAGAGGGAAAGGAAGTTTATTGCTTCCGCAGACTGTAAATCTCAGGGCCGAAGGTCACCAGGCAACCTTGTGGGGGCTGTAGTTTCATATCCTTCTTATTGGTAATTTGATGAGGAATTGTCACAGAGAGGAACCTCTGAAGATCCATAAATGCTGGCTGAAAGGACAATTTAGCTAAATTACAGCAGATGGGGGAGAGAAGGGAAGTGCTGGGGAGAATCATTTTAAAAGCTTATGAATAAAAAACACATCAATAGGAGGCTTTATTTTCATTAAGAAATTACATGCATCCTTTCATTTTTACTGTTTATCAAAGTGTAATATCCTTGCAGAAAACTGCGTGTGTCATACATGAGTGGCTTGCTGAATTTTTACTGGTTTCTTTTTAAAGACAAAAACGAGAAACTGAAGTGAGAGAGAGAAGATAGGTTGGGAAAGACTGTATTCTGCTCTGTCACCATCTAGTGACAAGAGGCTGTGGTGCTCCAGTGTATACCTGGTGACCAGGTGTGGCTGTGTCTCCGCTTCTAGAAGGACCAGTCATGATTTCCTCAGGCGTGACTTCCTGTGGGGGTGCCCACAACAATGACTGTCCTGGCCAACTTCATGGTTGTATTCAGCAACACCTGGGAGAGCGGTACGTCTCAGGTTTAGGTTATAAAAGAAACAGGACTATGAGCACCTAAAGGAATACATACAAATATCTTGCTATGTTTTTTCCCAGGAAACTCATGGTTTGTTTCCATCCCGTGGTTCATCACTGATTCAGATAAACGACAGAAAGCCTGAAGAAAGGGCAATGGATTGATGTCACTCCTCTTTCTAGAACCTTTCCAAAACTACCTGATACGCAAGGGATAAAAACTAGACTCCTGACCACGGCCTTCAAGGTGATGCTACCTCTCATCCTCTCTCCCACTGCTCCTCTCCTTTTCTCACCCATCCTAACCCCACTGGCCACCGTCCTGTCCTTGGCCATGCCTCAGGGCCTTGCAGTTGCTGTTTCCTCTGCCCCTGGCACTTTGTATGGTTGGCTGCTTTTCACCCTCTTTGCTTAGATGTCAACTCGTCAGTGGACTCTTTTGATTGGTCTACCTAAAACAGGGTCCCTTCTCCCAAATCAATCCCATCTCATCATCATCTTTATTTACTGAATAGCTGACCGCCATTTGAAATTACCTTTTACTTAATTTGTTTACTTACCTGTTGACTACCTCCCTTTCTAGAATGTCAGCTCTATCATGGCAAAGGCTTTGTCTCACTCATAGCAGTAGCCCAGCTCCTAAAATAAAAGTGCCTTGCACATTGTTGGTACTCAGTAAGCATGTGTTGGATAAATAAGTGAATGAATAATAAATGCATAATAAACATATCCACTAGCTAAGTATTTGCAGAGTGAGCCCATTATTTTTCTCTGTGGGAAGTCGCCACAGGGCCTTGAGCATAGAAGTCTGAGTGCTGTGCCCTACATAGAGACTCCTGGAAAGCCCTGGCTAGTTTGCTGAAGTTTTTATCAGTTATCTGTTGCTGTATAACAATTTATTACAAACTTAGCAATGTAGAACAAAACACATACATTGTCTGAGAGTTTCTGCGGATTAGGTGTCTGGGCGTGGCTTAGCTGGGTCTTCTGCTGAGATCATGAGGCTATAGTCGAGGTATAGTCCAGAATTATGGTCTATTATTAAGGACTGACTGGGGAAGGATCTGCTTCCAGGCTCACATGGTTGTTGGCAGAATGCAGTTCCTTGCAATTATAAAACCGAGAATCTGTCTCTTGCTGGCCTTTGGCTGGGTGCTACCCTCAGTTTCTAACTGGCTGTTGACCAGAGACGATCCTCAGTTCCTTACCCTGTGAGCCTCCCCACCATGGCTGCTTGCTACAGAAAGGCAGCAAGGAGTCTTCTAGCAAAATGGGCATTACAGCCTTATGCAGCGTGATCACAGAAGTGGCGTGTCATCACCTTTGCCGTATTCTATTGATTAAAAACAGTCATGAGCACAGGCTGCACTCAGGAGACAGGATTACACAACAGTGTGAATGCCAAGAAGCGGGGATCAATAAGGCCATCTCAGAGTCTGTCCACTACAGTTTGCTCTCTGATTCTCAATGATTTGCCCCCTCCTACGTGTCCCTTCACATGCAAAATACATTCATCTTCTTCCAAGGGGTGAAGAGTCTCATCCCATTATGGCATCTGTTCAAAGTCTAGAATCTCACTGTCTCTCAGAAACTTCACTCTGGGTGAATTTCCCTTAGATCTGTCAGTGTTTAAAACTAGAGAAACAAGTTATCACCCTGCCACAACAAACAGTTGTGGAGTAGGCATAGGATAATAGCTATAGATATTTCTGTGTAAAAGGGGAAAATGGGAAGTACAAAGGAGTCCTGGGAATAATCCTCTTTGGCTCTTGACTTTGTCCTTTGAGTTCTTGGTTCCACCCTCCGAGTCATCCATCCTTTTTTAAAGTAGAAGATAGCAGGCATTTGCAGCTTAGTTGTATCAGCTTGTTTTCTTTCTCTTTCTTTTTTTTTTTTTTTTTTTCTGAGACAGAGTTTCGCTGTATCACCCAGGCTGGAGTGCAGTGGCACGATCTTGGCTCACTGCAACCTCCACCTCCTGGTTTCAAGCGATTCCCCTGCCTCAGCCTCCTGAGTAGCTGGGATTACAGGTGCCTGCCACCACGCCTGTCTAATTTTTTGTATTTTTAGTAGAGATGGGGTCTCACCATGTTGGCCAGGCTGGTCTCGAACTCCTGATCTTGTGATCCGCCCTCCTCGGCCTCCCAAAGTGCTGGATTTCAGGTGTGAGCCACCGCGTTCAGCCAGCTTGTTTTCTGTAAGTAGGATTTTGGGAGTCCAAATGCACCTCTACATTTTGTACTATCTCTATTCCCTTCAGTCCAATTTGGCAGTGGTTTTGCCGAAATAACTTCCTTGAAAACTTTGTAGGTCTTCCATGAATTTCATTGGGGTTCATGTCATTCAACAAAAGCCACACCTACAGATCTTTTTGAGATAGCCCTTCTCTACTTTGGCCTGTTGCTGAGAAGACTGAGGGAGAAGGGTTTTAGGCTTCCCAGGTCCGTCTGGTTTGATGAAAGCATCTGTGAGGCATGCCTTTAATGTGTTGAAAGGGCCCTTTGAGTGACTGAAAACTACTCTGTCTTAGATTCTGTCTTAGATTCTAATAAAAGGTTATTTAGTCACAGTCTTGGCCTTTTCTCCATGCCACATTTTCCTGACAGTGCTAAGAAGCCATTTCTTAATTTTAACGTATTTTGCTATCTAGGCAATCTAATACTTTCCCAAATGATTAAGTCCTGGTTCTTTGTTGTTTAACGGTTTTCCTTCAATTTATCTGTATCCTTGTGCAATTTATTATAAGCAGCAAGAAGAAACCAGGTAGTTCTTTCTTCGTCTCGCTTGGAAATCCCTTTAGTTACATAACCAAGGTCATTCCTTAACGTTTTGCTTTCCATATACCACAGGAAACAACTTTGCTCAGCTTGCTGCCACTCCAAGCATCTCCCTTCCTCTGGTTTCTAATAACGTGTTATTTCCTTCTGCACCTTCATCAGCAACCATCCTCAAAATCCCTTCTACTTATAGCCTATTTGAGCCAATTTAGGTTTTCTCTACCATACTCTAAAATTCATCCAGTCTCTGCCCAATTCCAAAGCCACTCTGACATTTTTAGGTATCTGTCACAGTAGCACCCCACTTCCATGTGTCAAAATTTCTATTGATAGGCTTTGTGTAAGCCTTTCATCAAGCAGAGTTAAAGAAGGTTGACAGTTGATTCACTTGCATTCCAGAAGTGCTGAGCGAAGGTTTACCATTCTTCCAGCAGGGTTATAGATGTAAGAAAAGCTATTGGATGACAGTTAGCTTTTTTGGGCAAGGATGATACTGTTGTCCTGGCCCTGTTATTTTATCATCATAGACAGATTTATCTTCTCTGCACATTTATATGCCTTTAGGGTTCACTATCTCTGTGCTTCGTGAGTGGGACAAATTCTCTTGAAGCTAAGTTATTGGTATAGATTCTGGGGTTCTTGGGAAATATCAGCATCAAGGAGGACACAACTGGGTGAGAGTGGCTTAAAGGGGAATTAGGGATGGGACATTTGGGGATGGCTTTGTGCTTTGTGATTCCTAATCCACCTGGAAAGACATGAACTACCCAGCAGGCTCTTGGATCACTGCCCACATATTTCCTCCAGCAGACTGACCTTCGAGTAGGATGAGCACCTCCCATGATGACTGTCCCCTGGAGTGGCAGTCAGGGAACCTCAAGCATCCTGACACATGATAAAAAGGCTTCAGGCTGGAAAAACCATATTCTGCTTCTAACAAGCCAAGTTGTCATGGTAGGCCATGGCTGATGTCCACTCCTGGGGATACTCCCTGAAGGTGAGCCTTGGGATCCCAGCTGGGGGCCTCCCGCAGCTCAGGAGTGCTGCTTGGCATTCATGGTTGGTCCCTATTAATCTGGAATGTTTCTCTGTAGCAGATACCAAAGTGACAAATCTCCAGACATTTGAATGCCCTGAGGATCATGCCTGTCTAACTTGGTATGTATCTCATGAACTTAATTCAGCATGATATCTTGAATGTCATGGGCATGTCCTTCCGTCTTGGCGTCTTTACATCATGGTTGACCAAGTGCATCATTCTTCTGCATGGGAAATTGCTACTGCATGAGCAGCAGCATCCTTACAGATGTTTCCATTTCATCCAGATTGATGTAATTCTTAGTCCTAGTGAGGATCCTATTCTCTACGGTTATGTAAATATATTATCTTTCTCTTTTGGAAGATTCATTTCTACCCCTCACTATTGGGAAAGCTCCTTCGATGGTGGCTGGCTCATATTCACCCTTGAGAGTCTTTGTCCAACTTCCCAACCAATTTTAATTAAAACTCACAATCTGTTTCCCGTTTTGGATGGAGACGGGGCTCCCAAGGACAGGTCATATAGGTAACGATCATTTTAGTCGATGTGATAAATAGGCAGTTTTACAGTCTCTTGCTAAGTAGAAAATGCTAATTCTTTTAAAAAAGATAATTCTTATTAACTCTTAAAAAGTAGTTTCCAATTCACGTCAAGTTGTGTCACATTATGTCTCGCCATCAAGCCTAGAGTGTAACCTGTCCAGAGACAGAGGACAGGTTGGCTGAGCAGAGCCTCCTTACCATTTCTCCACCCCAGCCTGTCTCCTGTTAAGAGCAGCTGGGCTTTCCTATATTGTCTTCCCTTGAGTGTAGTGAGTTGAATAGTGCCCCTCCAAAAGGTACGTCCATCAGGAACTGTGAATGTGACCTTACTTGGAGTGGGGTCTTTGCAAATATAATCAAGTTAATGATCTTGATATGTGATCATTCTGGATTTAGAGTGGGCCCTACAATGACAGATGCCTTTATAAAAGAGAGAGACAGAAACACAGACACACAGAGGAGAAGGTAATATAAAGACAGAGGCGAAGATTGTGGTTATGTAGCCCTAAGCCAAGGACTGCTGGCAGCCCTGAGAAGCTAGGAGAGAGGGATGGAATGGGCTCTCTCTCGGGGCTTTCAGAAGGAACCACCCCCGCCCACACTTTGCTTTTGGACTTCTGGCCACGAGAAGGGTGAAAGAGTAAGTTACCACTTGGTGGTGATTTATTACAGCACCTAGGATGCTAATGAATAAGGTATGTGGCAGAAATATGAGACATTATTGCTTGCAGCATTATCTGATATGGGGGATAATCTGTATTATCTTCAAGAGAAAGAGCTAAGCATCAGAGGAAATTATTCGGAGTTGGTGTTGTGGGTCTAGGATGGCTACTGCAAGGTCTTCAAAATCAAAGGAGGCCAAGATGGGGCAGAGGCTACTGTGGCTCAGTCACACCAGGTACTTGGCTGAAGGAGTATCTCAGAAGAGTGTACTTCTGTCATATCAGACCAGCCCATGCTTTCTAGCTGGAAAATTAACACTTGCTGGGACAAGATTTGTTTTCATGTAAAGAATTTTAAAGAAAAATGACCCCAGCCATTGCCAGTGGAGAGACTGAATTGGAATTGGAAACTCATTTTCCTCTCACTCAGCGGAACACCATTCTCCCTTTGGAGCCATAAAAAGTCTGTGCTTGGGAAAGTGTTCATTCGCATCTGGCTTATGCATATGCTAGATGTTGCCAGATATTAATAAGGGCAGAAGCTACAGCCTCATTTTTCATGTGGTGAGGAGTGGAGTTTCCTGGAGGGTGAGGGGACATCAGTTGGGAATGAGAGGGTCTGTGTGTATGTGTGTGTGTGTGTGTGTGTGTGTGTGTGTGTGTGTGTGTGCAGGGAAGAGGGGATATCACCTACTTCCCAAGTAAGGATTTGCTCTTTGTGGTCTGACATGTCGAGAGGACTGCAGGTCAGCCTAGCACTCCTCAAGCATAAGGAGATGTCTGCAGATTGTCCCCCTCTAGGCCAGTACTATCAAGAGTCACCAAAGAGGTACTCAGGTTCATTCTGAGTATATCTGGATTAAGAAACATTGGCCTGATGCCTTGGCAGAGTCCCTTCTAGCCCCGAGTTGTACAACTTTATGGATAGAAGTTGAAAGCTGGTTTATTTGACATTTTATCAGCCAGACATCTCTACAAATGCTGGCACATCTAGATCCCTACAGGGTAACAATAATTGGAAATAGTCTAAATAGAGAAGAGGGAAATAATTGGCTGCTCTCCATTATGGTCAGCCATAATGGCAAATCTATGGACTTTCATGAATGACAGCATTGCAGCCGGTGGAGGAGCCGGAGGATCTGAGTTCTAGCCAGTTCTAGCCTTGTCTTCATTGAGATAGAACAACTTACTAAAGCAGAGGGGAGAGAGCCCAGACTCATGACCATGAGACCTGGGTTCCAGTTGCAGCTGTGCTGCTAATTTGGTATACATTTCTTGGGTTTTCAACTGCCAAACACCTGCATCTCTTTCCTACCCTTGAGAAAATCCAGAGCTCATCTCCCACCCCTTTTCAGAGTTGTAGAATCTAGAGTAATGCTTCTAGAAGAGACATCATTTCATTGCGTCATGAGGAGAGTTCCACTGGATGTCTGGTAGGGGAGGCACAGCAGAATGGTTTGGTGCCAGAGGGCAGGGGTACCAGTGATGGCTTGTACTGTCCAGGGCCACCCCATGTCAGCCTGACTGAGGCAGTCCTGCCCTGCTAATGTCTGAGCCTGTTCTCCAGACTTTTTTTCTCATTTCTCTCTCTCTCAATCTCTCTTTTTTTTTTTTTTTTTTTTTTTTGCAGGGGGGGACAGAATCTTTCTCTGTCACCTAGTCTGGAGTGCAGTGGTGCAATTTCAGCTCACTTCAACCTCTACCTCCTGGGTTTGAGTGATTCTCATCCCTCAGCCTCCTGAGTAGCTGGGATTACAGGCATGCGTCACCACACCTAGCTAATTTTTTGTATTTTTAGTAGAGACGGGATCTCACCGTGTTGGACAGGCTGGTCTTGAACTGCTGACCTCAAGTGATCTGCCCGCTTCAGCCTCCCAAAATGCTGGGATTACAGGTGTGAGCCACTACGCCTGGTCTTTTCTTATTTATTTCAAGTTCACTAGAGTTGGTTTCTCTTATTTGCACAGTTGTGTAATTTAAATTAAACTTTCTGGAATTCTGTTTAAAATGAAGCTCCTTGGAGCTCTAGAATGAAAAATTGGAAGCTAACAGGATCAAGGGGCTGGCTAAGGGGTTAGAATACGAGCATGCTTACACTTTCCTCCTGATCAGGAGGTGGAAGACTAGGTTTAAAAGACAGTCATAATGTGTTCAGTTATTCATTGCAGCATGGTTTGTGGTAGCAGAACACTGGAGACAATGAAGCAATAGGGAACTGATGGAATATCCTTTGCCATAGCATGTAGCAAAAAATAAAGGATGAGGAGCTCTCTATGAACTGGCAAGGTGAGATCTCAAAGAGGTATCATTTTGTGGGGGGGAAAAAAAAAGTAATGTCTGAAGAGTTTAGAGTATGCATTTTTTTTTTTTTTGGTACAAAAAAGAGGCAAATATAAGGATTTTTTGTTGTTGTTGTTATTTCCTTGTATTTGCCTAAGGAAACACTGGAACCGTAAGTAAGAAATTAATATAAATGGTTGCCTGAGGGAAGAACAGGATAAAAGGGGTCAGAGTGGTAACAGAACTGTTAATATTGATTGCTTTAAAAATCATATAAATGTATCTTTTTTAAGAAAAGGATTTCTAAGATGTTGTTTCTTAAGTGATAAATACTATATGTAAAATCTGTCTCTTTCTTATTCCTGTCATTTATCTAACTAGAATTTTAAAAATTCAGTGTGATATTTAGTCTTTTGCTTGGAGTGAAGGCCTTGAGAAGATAGATGTTCCAAGTGGAGAGAGAGCAGGAGCCAGGCTGGGGAAGCAGGCAGGGGCTAGATCACACATGGCTTCCAAGGTCATGACATAGGGTTTGGATTTTATCCCAAGAGCAATCTAAAGTTACTGAAAGGGCTTAAACAGGGGAAGAACTGAGTCCAATTTCCATATATTGACTTTTTGCTGCTCAATTTTTTGGTCATTTCATTGATAGAGGAAATGTAAGTTGTTTGCAACTCCCAATACTGTATCTGAAATTCAACTTTGTTAATGGATTAAGTGTCTAATATAAAGGCCCTTCTCCAGTTAAAGCAGCTTTTCCTAAAAACCATAGGAATTTGATTTTGAAATCTTTGGTAATCAGTGCGAGTCAATGGGTTGCTAACCTCATGACTATTAGTCGAAGTTGGTGAATACCTTTTGGAAAATGTATTGAGATTTTATTTGTTTTAGTTCTACCATGAGTAAGGTTAGGTTAAAAAAAAAAACAGTGAGTTCTAGAAACAAATGAGCAAAACATCAAATTATCTCTCTCTCTCTTTCTCTCTCTCTCTTCCCCTTTCCCTCTTTCTAGTTTTAGTTTGTATCTTCTGTAGGGCCATGGTTCTCAAAGTGTGGTCTTCAGACCCTGGGATCTTTTCAGGAGGTTTGCAAGGTAAAAACTGTTCAAGATGTCATTTATTCTTTTAGATGTATTGACATTTGCGCTGATGGCACAAAAGCAGTGGAGGACAAAAGTGCTCGTGCTTTAGCATGAATTAAGGCAGCAACACCAAACAGTAAAAGTAGTCATTAAAATTTTTACCACCGGCCGGGTGTGGTGGCTCACACCTGTAATCCCAGCACTTTGGAAGGGCGAGGCAGGTGGATCACCTGAGGTTGGGAGTTCAAGACTAGCCTGACCAACATGGGGAAACCCCGTCTCTACTAAAAATACAAAAAAAAATCAGCTGGGTGTGGTGGTGCGCCTGTAATTCCAGCTACTCAGGAGGCTGAGACAGGAGAATCACTTGTACCCAGGAGATGGAGGTTGTGGTGAACCAAGATTATACCATTGCTCTCCAGCCTGGGCAACGAGTGAAACTACATCTCAAAAAAAAATTTTTTTTTTTTTACCACCACATGGTTGGATGCAGTGGCTCATGCCTGGCATCCCAGCACTTTGGGAGGCCAAGGTGGGTGGATCACCTGAGGTCAGGAGTTTGAGACCAGCCTGGCCAACATGGTGAAAACCCTGTCTCTACTAAAAATACAAAAACTACCTGGGTGTGGTGGTGCGTGCCTGTAATCCCAGCTAGTCAGGAGGCTGATTCTCCTGAAGCTCAGGAGAATCACCTTGAGCCTGGGAGGCGGAGGTTGCAGTGAGCCGCAGTCACGCCACTGCACTCCAGCCTGGGCAACAGAATGAGACTATCTCAAAGAAAAAAAAAAAAAATACCACCGCACATTCTCAGTTAAAAAAAAAAATGCTAGTTTCACTTATGAAAATTCTTGATAAAGCAGCAAAAAGTATTAATTTTACTAAATTTCCATCCTTAAATCATCTTAATATTTTGTGTGATGATGCTATGAGAGATTTACACAATGTGGGTGTGCCACATTTTGAACTATAACTATTGTCTTCAGGAAAAGTGCTTGTGTGATTGAGAGCGGGATTAGCTGACTTTACCCCCCATGGAACACAATTTTTACTTGACGGAATGACAGGCAAACTGTGATTATTTAGAATTGGATACTTGGCAGATATCTTCTAGAAAATGAAGTGAGTGACCTGTCATTTCAAGGAAAATAACTGACAGTATTTATTGTCAACAATACAATTTGAGATTTCAAGGAAAAATTAGAATTTTGGAAAACCTGTTTCTGCTACTGTGAACTTGACAGCCTCCAAAAATTTCAAGATTTTTCTGATGAGAATGCTGGTAACATTAATTAATGTATTTTTTTTTTTTATTTTGTATGATAAAACATGAGAACACTTGGAAGGTTTGCCCAAGTCAGTGAACTAATGTTTTCTAAGTGATAGATGCAGGATATTACAAACTCCTGCCTGGGTAAGAGATCCATTCAAAATGTAAGATAGATCAACAGATTCTAAGCTAATTCAGTATAAAAAGTTTATTGATATGGTTTCAGATTCTACATTACCACTAACCTTTAAGAAACTACCACTTGAGAAAATTAAAATTTTTACCACCACAAATTCTCAGTTAAAAAATTGTACTAGTTGGCTGGCTATGGTGTCTCACACCTGTAATCCCAGCACTTTGGGAGGCTGAGGCGGGCAGATAACCTGAGGTCGGGAGTTCGAGACCAGCTTGACTAACATGGAGAAACCCCGTCTCTGCTAAAAATACAAAATTAGCCAGGCGTGGTGGTGCATGCCTGTAATCCCAGCTATTCGGGAGGCTGAGGCAGGAGAATTGCTGGAATCCAGGAGGCAGAGGTTGTGGTGAGCCGAGATCATGTCATTGCACTCCAGCCTGGGCAACAAGAGTGAAACTCGGTCTCAAAAAAAAAAAAAAAAACACAAAACCATATATATATATATATATATATATATATATATATAGTACTAGTTGCACTTCAGAATGTCTTTGATAAAGCAGCAAAAATTATTAATTTTGCTAAATTTCAGTACTTGAATCAGTTTAATATTTGGGGTGATGATATAAGTATGCTTAATGTACTTCTGCTGCATATTGAAATGTAAGTTTTGGTTGAGTTTTGGTTTAGTATCAAGGAGTATCCACAATTATCTAAAAAGAGTATTAAAAGATTCCTCTTGTTTCTGACTATGTATCATTGTGAGGCTAGATTTTCTTCATATAAGTCATCTAAAAAAACATAATACAATAGACTGAATATAAATATACCCATGAGAATCTAAATGTTTCTATATGTGAGACATTAAAGTGATTTGTGAATGTGTAAAAGAAAGCAATGTTCCTTGCTATTTTTTGACAACATGGTAATTTTTTCCACAAAAATGTGTCATTTATGTTAAAATGCAATGTTTATTATTGTTATTTTAAAATTAATAGGTAGATATTTTTTAATTACTGAGTTTTAATTTTTATTGTGGTAGATATTGATGAATAGAACCAACAAAAACAAAAGCTCTTGGGGGACCTCAATAATCTTTAAAAGAATAAAGGGATCTTGAGACCAACAAGTTTGGGAAACAGTGATCTAGACAACGCTTATGTCTATTCACATGTACAGCCAGTATTACTTTTGTGTTCAATGATTTCATGTGATTACGTCTTTTTTGTTTAAATACATTTTTTAAAGAGACAGGCCTTGCTCTGTTGCCCAGGCCAGAGTGCAGTGGTGCAGTCTTGGCTCACTACAGCCTTGAGCTCCTGGGCTCAAGCAATGCCCCCTGCTTCAGCCTCCTGAGTAGCTAGGACTACAGGTAGGTACCACCATGTCTGGCTAATTTTTAAATTTTCTGTATAGATGGGGTCTTGTTGTGTCACCTAGACTGGAATCCAATGGTGTGTCATAGTTTATGTAACCTCAAACTGTTGGCCTCCAAAAAGTCCTCTTGCCTCAGCCTCCCAAAGTGCTGGGATTACAGGCATGGGCCGCTGCACTCAGCCTAAAGTTTTAATTTCTAAATTATCAGTTGAAGTGAAGCACATACAAATACGTGTGTAGGACAGGGAATGATTGAGTCAACAAGTTTTCAACATCACTTTTGATAGTTTATTATTCTCTTTTCCTGTAAAATGAGGTTAATATCACCAAACTCATAGGGTGGTTGCTGGATTAGATAATACATGTAAAATGCTTGATACGATTCTACTGGTTTCTCAATGTTTTTTTTTCCTAGTAGATTTATAAATATGCTTTAATATATGGACTTACCTGAGTGGTACATTTCTCTCTTGCAGCTTTACTAGCACATTTCATTGTGGTATATATATTCCCATAGATTTCTCCCTCATCACCAAATGAAAGTTTTATACAAAGAGTAGTTTAGATATTTTTCTTCGTGAGGAGAGTGAGTGCAAGTAGTAACCTCTGAGTAACAATTGTTGTCGCTTTTCTTCAAAGAAAAAGCTGGTCTGCTACGGAATACTTACAGAGAGCTAGAAAACCCAGTATGACACCACATTATCCTAAAGCTATCCTGGAACCTCAATGAATTTGAGTGACAAGTTCCTAAGAGGAGAGATTACAGAATTCCTTTAGTGCATTAAAAAAAAAAACTCTACTCATAACCTTTTTCCTCCATTTGACAGACTATTTCTAAAAAGCATTACCATTACTATTTTCTGTTTTTCAGATTTACCTACAATCCCTCTCAAAAATTTTTGGCTGTGATGTCTGAGATTTAAGAACAATCACAGTCATTCTTGTGACTAGAAACCAGATAATGAAATTTGTGTTTGGCTTAACTACCAGGGAAAAAAGCATGGAGAAATAAGCCACATGTATTCTCCTTTGATCAAATGTCATGGTTATAAATAATAGAAATTGTGGTTTACTTGGAGAGTTGTCTAAATGGTATAGAGTTACTATGTTACTCTAAAGTAAACAAACATATCTCTTTGTTTTCTTTGTGGTTTCTTTGTAAGATGTGTTTTTAAAAGTTTTATATTTTAATGATGTGGCTTTCATTACCATTGGTGACATCTAATTGGTGGCTTATGAACATGAAAAGAAGATTAATTATCTAGGGGAAACTTTGAAAATGGCTGGAGAATGTTTCAGTAATATGTGGATATGCTTTCTGAAAGAAACTTTCCCCGGATCTAGTCGTGGAAGGAGTGAGGTAGAAATCCACTTAGAGCCCATGAAAGAGAAATTGGATAATGGAATTGGAAGAGACATGTAAAAGTTAACTTTTCCAAATTATCTTATTCTAAATTCTGAATAAGTTGGCTTTATTTGCCTACACTGATTAGGTTTACTGTAACACTTGATTACTGGGGTCTCTTGCATTTTTGTGTTCTTTCTCTCATTTTCTGATAATTGCATATTGTATTACTTATTAACATTAACACCAAAGGGTAAAGATTATAACAGAGAAGAAACTTAACAGCAAGATAGGAGTCTGATGGTTACTTTCAGCTTGACTTCCCTCCCATTTCTAAAATGGAAATGATAATATTCTCTACTTCATAGGATTGTCCCAAGGATTAAAAGGGATAATTTGTATGAAGTGCTCAACATAGTGCCTGGTACGTAGTAAGATCAACAAATATGAATTGTAAACCATTTTATATGAATTTGTTTTGTTGATTGAGAGGAAGGGGGAGGTCAAATTATTGGCTGATATGAGGCTTAGATTTTATCTGTTTCCATCAGTCTCTCTTGAATTAATTGGTCAGAAATATCATCAGCAATATCCCCATGGACCAACCCTAAGTAATCATGCTTCTGAACTTCCTGACCTAAATTCATGAATATTTCAGGTTAGTGAGTTCAATGCCATCTCCCCTGTTGCAGCAGCCTTGTGTAACAAAAACCTGCAAGGTGAGGGACACTGTTTTGGTGTCATTGTGTCAGGCAGGATGGAGCTGCAACTAATAGAAAATAGGAATAACCATGGCTTATGGAATGAAAACATTTATAAACTCACATAATAAGTCTGATGATTAATTTTTTATACCGAAAGGGCCAGGGACTTTACTGTCACCCCTCTGCTGTCCTCATCGTACTGATTTTCATTCACAGGCTGGTATCCTTCTGCTTGCAAGATGGCTGCCACAGCTCCAGGCACCATGCCCTCATATCGTTACATCAAGAAGGAGGAAGAAGAATTTCTCCTTACAGATCTCTTTCCACTGGAGAGGAAATTCTTTTGTAGACGTCTCCCAGGAGACTTCCCTGTCTTTGCTTGAGTTCCCCAAAATGCAGAGCCTGAGTCAAAATTTTAGATCTTGAAAGGCGTGGCAAGGGAAGCAATGAAGAACCTAAATGAAGTAACAAGGATGAACAGAATTAACAATAATGGTGAACTCTGTCCGATGGTGACCCTGGTCTTCTAGTATAGTATATAAGACGCTCTCTCTCTCTCTCTGTCTCTCGCTCTCTCTCTCTCTCAATCTCTCTCTCTGTGTGTGTACACTCAGGATTGTGTGTGAATTCATTTATCCATTTCACTCATTCGTTCATAAACTCAGTATACATTGAGCATCTACTATTCTGGGTGCTGGAGATTCAAAATGTGACATGGCTCTTGCTGCAAGAACCCCATGGGCTGTCTACTCTCCCTGTTCCTCTCTCCCTTCCTCATCTATTTAGCTCAGACTCCTGCCTCATTCTCTCACCCACTTTTTTGGTGACACAGAGTTCTCAAGCCTCTTGCCTTTCAGCTGGCCTGGAGATCTTGGCTCAATTTACTTTGCTTTCTGCTTTTCTGTACCCTTGCTGGCCTGGGGTGCTGGTTGCTGCTGAATAAAGTCATGTAGACCTGGGAATTGGTGTCTCTGCAGATGCGTCATTTCATCTCATCTGACCCCTTATTGCAGCCTGTCTGCCTATTTACTCAGCTTAAACCCCTCTGTCTCCATGCCACTCAGTGACTATTTTAAACATTTGCTTGTCTTCTATAGACCCCCAGTCCATTTTTTTCTTCTCTCTTGCTTGCTTTCCATTTTAGAGAGATGTATACTTCCTAAACTTCTTTTTGGTCCCTCTCTGGCAAACTCGTCTGCTCTTTTACTGAACCCTGTTTTGGTACTATGCCATTTACCTTCAATAAGAAGCAACTTGAGACAGCCTAAACTTGATCTGATACTGTCTATGGAGATGGTGTGGGAACCATCAGTGGGAGATGATTCTCATCAGTGGGAGAAAGTTCTCACGAGTCCCGGAACCAGGAGTTGCTGTGATTTTTTTTTTTGAAAAACTTTATTTCATATATGCTATATGAAAACCTATATTACTCTAGTTTCCTTCCTTCCTGCCTTCCTTCCTTCCTTTTCTCTCTTCTCTTCTCTTCTCTCTTTGTCTCACTCTATCACCCAGGCTCGAGTCCAGTGACACCATCATGGATCACTGCAGCCTAGACCTCCCAGGCTCAAGTGATCCTCCCATCTCAGCCTCCCAAGAAGCTGGGATTACAGGGGTGCATGCCACCATACCTGGCAAATTTTTGTATTTTTTGTAGAGATGGGGTTTCGCCATGTTGCCCAGGCTGGCCTCAAACTCGTGAGCTCAAGTGATCCGTCTGGCTTGGCCTCCCAACGTGCTGGGATTATAGGCATGAGCCACTATCCCTGGCCTATTTACTCTAATTTATATGTCTTTATGGATATTTAAATCTTCACCAGAACTTTCCTTTGGATGAAAAGAACCTCAGAGTTATGTCTGTGCTTTACTACACAGCATAAGAGT
Source organism: Macaca nemestrina (assembly GCF_043159975.1). Classification (NCBI taxonomy): domain Eukaryota; kingdom Metazoa; phylum Chordata; class Mammalia; order Primates; family Cercopithecidae; genus Macaca; species Macaca nemestrina. Next base: position 44,725,469 of record NC_092131.1, read on the forward strand.
GGGCACCAACTGGGTGTATAGCAAGACACACCAGAAAGGGAGTTGGCCATCTACTCAGGGCATTGTAGCAAAAGGATCCCTGGGCTGGGGGTCTTGCACCTACAGTCTGCTCCCAGCTCTGTTCCTTGCTGGTTGTGTATTCTGGAGCAACTTGCATTGACTTTCTTGGTTAGTAATACAATAACATGCCTCTTCAGATCGCCTACCATTCCCTCTCATTCATCGCAAAATCAGTAGATATTTTTAATGAAAGTTCTTATAAATTCTGGATAATGTCGGGGCTCATGTCACATGAATACCAGAAGCCCTTTGAAGAAGACAATTAGAAAGAAGCAAGAAAGTTATGCTCAAAGTGTTACCTTTTCTGTTGGGAACCAAAGGCTTGCTTTGCTACATGTTGTATGCAGCCTCCAGCATTGAGGGCTGGGGGGAGGGGGCCAACATACACCAGTTTAGGTGTATCTAACGTTGAGAAAAGCAGCATTTTCAAGGCATATGAAATATCCACCCTAAAATGTCTCAGTATAGTAAGTGAGGCCTCAACAGATAATTAAAAAGAAAGAGTCATATAGGGATTTTAGGGAAGGAGTCACAATGTAACAATATGATTGAACCTCTTTCAGGAATGACATACTAGATGTCAGTCTGTGTTTTTGCAGCAGGTGAAATAGGATATTGCATGTGGTTCAAAGGGTAGGCAAGACCTCAGATGCTTTTCACTGAATGTCTCCTTGTCCTCTATTCTCTAGTAAATCACCCCAACGCAAGAGATGTGCCCAGAGCAACTTCTTAGTCAAACTATTTGTTTAACACTTTAGATTGTCTGGCTGGGGACGTTTTCAGTAATTTACAGCCTTGCTCATTGTGCTGACAAAATATTTTCTCCTGCGCTGAACTGCTGCGTTTATTCACATTGCCTGAATATGAGTTAAATGACCTTTAATTTCTGTGGAGGAATATTTCACTTTGTAGATGCTTTGTACTTTGATATCAATTTGGAAAAACTGCTCTCTGTGAAATGTATTTTGAATTATTGTTTCTATCTCCTTTTCCCTTTCAAGAAAGAGTTGTGTTTATCTCTTTTTCTCAGAGCTCAGGCTTTCCCAGGAGGAAAAGTGTTGAGGCAGCTCCCAATCTAAGAGTGGAACTTAACTCAAAAAATATTCCAAGTCAAGGACTGTGTTCCAAGATCTCAGGAGGCCGGTTACTCCACAAAAGAAGAGTTCCCTAAGCTTGAGGAGCTCCTTTGGAGTCAGAGATTTTAGTGGTCGTGGTTCATTGTCTATCCAGGATCCATTTTCTCTACTTCTCACTTCCACATACAATTTTGATTTTCTTCAGGCATCTTCCCGCCCCTTTCTCATGCAACGACTTGAAGCTGCGGAGGCTGACACCAGCCTTCTCTACAGGTGGGTCCTGATTCATGTGAACCAATCATGGAATTCCCTCCTGCTCGTCAGTGATTGGTTCAGAGGTGGGCGCATGAACTAAAGGGGACCAATCAGACTGAAAGGAATGACCTGGGAGAGACTTGCTCGCTCTCAGTGGACATGAAAGAGAAAGTACCTTGCTCCAGTGGCTGCTGCAGCCATCTTGTGACCATGAGGGCAGCCTCCATGTGAGGACAAAGCTGATATGCTAAAGAGGGAGGAACAGAGAGAATCTCAGGGATAAAGAAACCAAGCTTTGCTCTTTCCTTGAGCCTGTTATTCTACCTCTGAAATTTTGCTACTTGAAACAACAAATTTCCTGATTTTGAAACCTATATGAGTCAGGCTTTCTCTTGCTTCAACAACATATTCAGCCTAAGTCTGCTATGTGCCAGGCACTGGCGTAGATACTAGGTATGCAGCAGGGTACAATATGGTCAGAGTATTTACCTTCATGAAGCTGGCTTTCTGTTAGCAGAGAAAACAACACACAGATACATCTACACTTTAGCACCAGGGAATAAAGCAGGGTCAGGGGATAGGGAGTGTTGCGGGGGTCCTGTGAGAGGCATGCTATTTGAGGCAGTTTGGTAAGGGAAGTGAATAAAGTGAGAGAGTGAGCATTAAAACATCTGAGGAAAGAACTTTCCCGGCAGGGGAAACAAGTTCGGAGGTCCGAAGGCAGGAATGTGCTTGGTGCGTTTCAGGAAAAACCAGAAGGGCTGATAGAGCTGAGTCGGGTGGAGACTGGTGAGAAGAGGGCGGCAGTGGTGGGAACGTAAGAGGCCTTGGAGGCCGGGGTAGGGACTAGGAATTGTCTGTTTAACTACTGGAGAAAGTTGAGAATGGGTATTGTTTGTAGCACAAAGCATCTTAATGAGCACAGACGTAAAGTAACTTGGGCTGAAGACAGAATCTGGGAAGACCGCTCTTTAATAGCAGGGCCTGCTCCGAGCCTTTGAACGGTCATTGTGCCCATTTAGTCTCCAAGGGACTCATCAAATCAAGCGTCTCTTGCTGAGTTTTTATAGGTTTGAATAATCAAAATTCAGTATAACTATGCACATATGCATATATGTATGTATATACATATGATATTGAGAAAGTACCCATTATTCTTGTTGGACTAAGAAATTAAGTATTGTTTTAAGTCAAAAATAAATGTTACATCTATTTTATCACATGCTTTTGCAGCCTCTGTTGAGATGACATCATGTGTTTTTCCTCCTTTGGTCTATTAATATGGAGAATTATATGAACAGATTTCCTGTTACTGAATCATCCTTGCATTTCTGGAATGAGCCCAACTTGGTCATGGTATATTATTTGTTTAATATGTTGCTGGATTCAACTTGCTGATATTTTCTTTAGCATTTTTACATCGTTACTTATAAGAGAAATAATACAGTTTTCTGATGTTCTCTTAATTTATTTTTGTTTTTGCGTTAGTGTCTTTGTAAAAAGAATTGGGATGTTTTCCTCCCTGGGATTGTTTAAATAGTGTCATAATTTTCTTTCCTTGAGGTTTGAAATAATTAAGTTTTAATGGCTAACACAATCCACTCACCTTAAAAAATTAATTGTAATTTTTCATATGACTTTCCAGTTATGTCCATAGGCTTACATAATTGTTAAACAGGTGTAGCTCTAGCATTTATTATGTATAGTTCTGGATTTTGATTTTCCTCCTTAACCTAATGTCAAATGTTTTTCCACATGCTGTCGTCTTTATAATAATTTTAATGGATACGTATTATTCCATTGTGTAGATGGAACATACTTTAATATTTTCCTATCCTTGCATGAGTAGAAAGTTTTCTGTTGCTATTTTTATAAGATAATGCTGTAGTAAATACATTTTGCATGTATTGTATTCTCATTTAAATTCTTTTCCTTTAAGATAAATTGCCAGGAATGGGAAAGTAGAAAACTTTCTATGACTTTTGAGACACATGGGCAAATCATTTTCCATAAGATTTGTGTCAATTTGCATGGGCTATAGAATTTGGTTACATTATTTGCATAACATCATCAGTATTGGGTGTTATTTTAATATATTTTCTGTTATTAGTTATAAAATGGCACCGTAAACATCTTCTAGTCCCCAGTCTCAAGGGTGGGGAAAGGAAGAGGAGAACTTTCCTTTAAATGCTGCCCATTCCGTTGAGACTTGGGAGTTGATTTTGTCACTGTCATTTCCCAGATGTAGTAAGAGTTAGGCCTGAGCTCTGAATGGGGTCCCAGTCCCAACTATCGGCTGTGTTGTACTAACTAAAGCTAAGTCCCAGTCCCAGAACTCAGATGTTGTCACCTTTTGTTTTTGTTTTGTTTGGTTAATATTGATTGAGTTCTTATAATAGACTAAGCGCAGTGCCTTAACTGTATTTGCTTCCAGTTTGTTACCAAGCAAGACACAATGGCTGGGAACATGAGATTCTATAGGCAGATAGTCCTAGAGCCTGCTCTTTTAAAGATAAAAGAGCTACCTTTTAAAGATAAAATGCTTTCCATCTTTACTTCCTCACTGACTCTCTGATTTTGTGACTATATACACAGATCACTGTCTTCTGAGTATTTAGGTAGCTGGCTTAGGGAGGGGAGAGAAATCTTGCTCTTCAACACTGCGCTTGTGGTTCTTGCCTAGTTAATTTGTAAAAAGCAAAACACAACTTGCCACCTTAGCAGAGAAGACAGTCTTATTCTTGTGAAATCAAAGTACTTTGTAACCATGACGAATTTCCAATGTTAATAAACTGTCCCCAGGGAGAGGTTCTGATTGCAAAAGCCTCCCATAGAATAATCGAGCTCTCTTTTTCTCAAGCTGGGATGCTCACACCGGTGGTGTCTCCAGCCAGGAGGCTCATCTCGCCCGCCTTGCCAGGGACTCGGAGAAGGAGTAATTGGAGAGCAGAAGTCAGTCAAGACCATTTCTATGGTTTTTAGTTTTAAAAGTGAACTGGGGACATTCAGAAATATAAAATACTCTTCATAGTGAGGAAAAAGCAAATGGTAGAGTCTAGAAACCAGATTTGTGCTCTGAAGTAAGTAAAGTGAAAGGGGGGCAGAGAGGGGAAAGGAGTGGGTTCTTACATAAAAGTTGGTTTTGAGTGACACGCTAAAAACTGGTAATTTTTTGAAATGGAAGCACGTCAGAGTTGCTATTTTTCTCCCTCTCTTATATGAATATACCACCATTGTTTAATAAATATTTATTGAGCATTTGATGTTCTTAGTTGTGTGTTTGATCCTGGGGATACTAAATCAAGATTTTGTCCCTAGCTTTAAGTTAATTGTGTTTAATGTGAAAAAAAAATTACATGAACTTAAAAACGGTGATTGTTAGGTCAAGGCGCTGTGGGATCCCTGAGGAGATAAACCCTTGGGTCTAAATTAGTAGGTACTAAGCTACTCTGTATTCGATTTTTTGCGCCTTTTCTTTACTCCACATAATTCCTGGAAGATCTTGTTCATCCCAAACCGTTTCTACCAACCCTGTGTGCAAACAAAACAGTTGTTTTCTTTCTTGCCCCAACCTCTTTCTGGAGTGCAGACCTACTTTTCTACCTGTGAGTAATCTCTACTTACTGTCTGGCAAATCTTTCAAAGTCAGCAGAGTACACTCACCTGCTCCCAAACCTCTTCCCCCAAACTCCCCTGCTAGCAGAGTACACTCACCTGCTCCCAAACCTCTTCCCCCAAACTCCCCTGCTGGCCAATAGTACAACCGTCTATCCCATCAGCAAAGCCAGACAAGCCACTGGACATGTGTCCTCTTCCATCATCCTTTATAACTAGATTCTGTCAAGTGTCAACCTTCCAGATAGATTTTGATTGCTCTTTCTCCCTTTTTTTTTTTTTTTTGAGACAGTGTCTCACTACGTTGCCCAGGCTGGAGTGCAGTGGCATGGTCATGACTCACTACAGCCTCAAACTCCTGGGTTCAGGCAGTCCTCTCACCTCTACCTCAGCTTCCCAAGTAGCTGGAACTACAGGCACGTGCCACCATACCTGACTAATTTTTGTATTTTTTGTAGAGATGGGGTCTCACTGTGTTGCCCAGGCTGGTCTCAAACTCCTGGGCTCATACAGTCCACCTGCCTCAGCCTCCCAAAGTGCTGGGATTACAGGCCTGAGTCACAGTGTCTGGTCTCTCTCCTCTTTTATCCACACTTCCATTATTTTCTCGGGATATCTCCCCTCATTAACTCAGTGGTCTCATGTCTGATCACTGAGTCTCAATCTCACCTTTCGATTCCTATCACACACACACTTTAGTTTTCAGGATTGGATTCCTATCACACACACACTTTAGTTTTCAGGATTGGATTCCTATCACACACACATTTTAGTTTTCAGGATTGGATTCCTATCACACACACACTTTAGTTTTCAGGATTGGAAGGATCTTTTTAAAACTCCTATCTGAAGGCTGGGTGCGGTGGCTCATGCTTGTAATCCCAGCACTTTGGGAGGCCTAGTCAGGTGGATCATGAGGTCAGGAGTTCAAGACCAGCCTGGCCGACATAGTGAAACTCCGTCTCTACTAAAAACACAAAAAATTAGCCGGGCATGGTGGCAGGCACCTGTAATCCCAGCTATTGGGAGGCTGAGGCAGGAGAATCGTTTGAACCCAGGAGGCAGAGGTTGCAGTGAGCCGAGATCACGCCATTGCACTTCAGCCTGGGTGACAGTGCAAGACTCTGTCTCTAAATAAATAAATAAATAAATAAATAAGACTCCTGGCCGATCATTTCACTCCTCTGAGTAAGATCCTTAGTGTCTTCCCAGCAGAAACTGGACCCTGCTCACCTCTGATGTGCCCTTCCTTTCCCATTACTTCTCCCTGTGTCTTCATGACTTTCAGTTCCTGAACTTTCTGAGTTACTGCTTACTTCTGAGCCTTAAAATGTGTGCAGAATGCCCTTTTCTTTCTCTTGGCACATTTACTTCCCAGCTCTTCACATGCTCAGAAGACATTTCATCCTGGAAAGCTTTCTCTGCCCGCTCCAGGCTGGTTTAAGTGTCCTTCTAACCTGTAGCTCCCTACACAAATCTCTATCATGGCATTTATAGTTGTTGTGATTGTTGGCTTATTTTTCAGCTGTTTCTTTAGACGAAGAGCTCCTGAATGATAGGGATTTTAGTATGTTTTACACCTCTATCCCAGAACCCGGAATGGTGCTCGACAGATGACTGTAGGATGAATGTTGCTGAAAGAGGCAATTAAACCCTCACTCAATGAATATGGTCAAGAATCTAGGACCTAACAAATTACATTCTAATAGATCTTATAGAAATGACAACAAAACTATTTTTGTGAACTTTCAGAAGCATGGAGGGCAGCAGTAGTGCCAAGAGATCAATGAACGTTGCCCAAATTAAAAAAAAAAAAATCAAAAGATGAGTTGTTGAAATGAGAAAGGTAAGCCTGAAAGGTATATATTACTTAAGAAGGCAATATTCATTGGCAGTCAACATGAGCTCACCAAAACGTCATGTCAAACTAAAAAAAAAAAAAAAAATTCTTCGTTAAAAAAATTCTTTTTTTTTTTTTTTGAGACAGAGTTTTGCCCTGTCACCCAGACTGGAGTGCAGTGGTGTGATCACAGTTCACTGTGGCCTCAACCTCCCAGGCTCAAGTGATCCTCCCACCTCAGCCTTCCTAGTAGGCTGGGACCACAGGCATGCACTACCTAATTTTTTAATCTTTTGTGGAGATAAGGTCTCACTGTGTTGCTTAGGCTGATCTTAAACTCCTGGGCTGAAGTGGTCCTCCCACGTTGGCCCCCCAAAGGGCTGGGATTACAGGTATTAGCCACCCAAAAATTTTTGGGTCAAAAAATTTTTTTGAGAGGTTTATGAAGTCATTAGATAAGAAGGATATAGTGCCTCTTGATTTCAGAAAAATGCGTAAAATATCTTATACTTTTTTTGGTACAGTGGAGGAGAGGACCAATGTACATGGGATCACTACTGATATTCGAGGGGCTCTGTCTGTGGCCCTGATATGGTTTGGATTTGTGTCCCCACCCAAATCTCATGTCGAATTGTAATCCCCCATGTTGGAAGTGGGACCTGGTGGGAGGTGATTGGATCATGGGGGTGGATTTTCCCCCAGGTGCTATTCTTTTTTTTTGAGACAGAATTTCACTCTTGTCACCCAGGCTGGAGTGCAATGGCACCATCTTGGCTTACCACAACCTCCGCCTCCCAGGTTCAAGCAATTCTCTTGCCTCAGCCTCCCAAGTAGCTGGGATTACAAGCATGTGCCACCATGCCCAGCTAATTCTGTATTTTTAGTAGAGATGGGGTTTCTCCGTGTTGGTCAGGCTGATTTCGAACTCCCGACCTCAGGTGATCTGTCCACCTTGGCCTCCCAAAGTGCTGGGATTACAAGTGTGAACCACCATGCCTGGCTCCCAGGTGCTATTCTTGTGATAGAGTTCTTATGAGATCTGGTTGTTTAAAAGTGTGAGATACCTCCCTTCTCTCTCTCTTCCTCCCTCTCCAGCCATGTAAGATGTGCCTGCTTCCCCTTCACTTTCTACCATGATTGTAAATTTCCTAAGGCCTCCCCAGCCATACTTCCTGTACAGCCTGTGGAACCATGAGCCAATTAAACCTCTTTTCTTTATGAATTACCCAGACTTAGGTATTTCTTTATATCAGTATGAGAACAGACAAATTCAGACCAGATGTATTGTGACCAGCCCTTTCCCTTTTCCCCTTGAATTTCTTCAGGAAGGCGGGGGCATTGGCAAGTTTTTTTTTTTTTTTTAATTGGATGAAGGAGAAAATATTCTGCTTGGGGTTCAAAAAAGGTGTTATGTATGTGCACATTTGCCTTGTTTCCTTTTTCTCTCTTTGACCTTTTGAGGTCATAATAAGGGCCTAGGTGAGACTTTTGGGTAGAATAAAGGAAAAGATTATAAAAACATATTTATTTATTTTTAAATTTTTTATTTCCATAGCTTATAGGGGAAGAGGTGGTATCTGGTTACATAACTTCTTTAGTGGTGATTCGTGAGATTTTGGTGCACCCATCACCCAAGCGGTATACACTGCACCCAATTTGTAGTCTTTTATCCCTCACCCCCTTCCCGTTCTTTCTCCCTAAGTCCCCAAAGTCCATTGTGTCATTCTTATGCCCTTGCATCCTCATAGCTTAGCACCCACTTATGAGTGAGAATATACGATGTTTGGTTTTCCATTCCTGAGTTACTTCACTTAGAAGAATAGTCTCCAATCTCATCCTGGTTGCTAGGAATGCCATTAATTCATTCCTTTTTATGGCTGAGTAGTAGTCCGTCTTATATGTATATATGCAGTTTATTTATCCACTCGTTGACTGATGTGCATTTGGGTTGGTTTCACATTTTTGTAGTTGCGAATTGTGCAGCTATAAACGTGTGTGTAAGCATCTTTTTCACATAATGACGTCTTTTCCTCTGGGTAGATACCCAGTAGTGGGATTGCTGGATCCAGTGGTAGTTCTACTTTTAGTTCTTTAAGGAATCTTCACACTGTTTTCCATAGTGATTGTATTAGTTTCCATTCCCACCAGCAGTATAAAAGTGTTCCCTGTTCACTGCATCCATGCCAGCATCTATTATTTTTTGATTTTTTGATTATGGCCATTCTTGCAGGAGTAAGGTGATATCACATTGTAGTTTTGATTTACATTTCCCTGCTCATTAGTGATGTTGAGCATTTTTTCATATGTTTGTTGGCCATTTGTATATCTTCTTTTGAGAACTGTTTATTCATGTCCTTAGCCCACTTTTTGATGGGATTTTTTTTTCTTGCTAATTTGTTTGAGTTAATTATAGATTCTGAAGATTAGTCCTTTGTCTGATGTATAGATTGTGAAGATTTTCTCCTACTCTGTGGGTTGTCTGTTTACTCTGCTGACTGTTCCTTTCACCGTGCAAAAGCTCTTTAGTTTAATTAAGTCCCAGCTATTTATCTTTGTTTTTACTGCATTTGCTTTTGGGCTCTTGGTCATGAAATCTTTGCCTAAGCCAATGTCTAGAAGGGATTTTCTGATGTTATCTTCCAGAATTTTTATAGTTTCAGGCCTTAGGTTTAATTCCTAGATCTATCTTGTGTTGATTTTTGTACAAGGTGAGAGATGAGGATCTGGTTTCATTCTCCTACATGTGATTTGCCAGTTATGCCAGCACCATTTGTTGAATAGGGTGTCCTTTCCCCACTTTATGTTTTTGTTGGCTTTGTCAAAGATCAGTTGGCTGTAAGTATTTAGGTTTATTTCTGGGTTCTCTATTCTATTCCATTAGTGTTTGTACCTATTTTTGTACCAGTACCATGCTGTTTTGGTAACTATGGCCTTATAGTATAGTTTGAAATCAGGTAATGTGATGCCTCCAGATTTGTTCTTTTTGCTTAGTCTTGCTTCAGCTATGCAGGCTCCTTTTTGGTTCCATATGAATTTTAGGATTGTTTTTTCTAGTTCTGTGAAGAATGATGGTAGCATTTTGATGAGCATTGCATTGAATTTGTAGATTGCTTTTGGCAGTATAGTCATTTTCATGATATTTATTCTACCCATTCATGAACATGGGATGTGTTACCATTTGTTTGTGTCATCTATGATTTCTTTCAACAGTGTTTTGTAGTTTTCCTTGTAGAGGTCTTTCATCTTTCACCTCCTTGGATGGCTATATTCTTAAGTTTTTTTCTTTTCTTTTTTTGCAGCTATTGTAAAAGAGGTTGAATTCTGATTTGATTCTCAGCTTGGTTGCTGTTGGTGTATAGGAGAGCTACCAATTTGTGTATGTTAATTTTGTATCTGGAAACTTTGCTGAATTCTCTGATCAGTTCTAGGAGCTTTTTGGAGGACTCTTTAGGGTTTTCTAGGTATACAGTCATATCAGCACACAGCAACAACTTGACTTCCTCTTTACCAATTTGGATGCCCTTTTTTTCTTTCTTTTGTCTGACTGCTCTGGCTAGGAATTCCAGTGCTGTGTTGAAGAGAAGTGGTGAGAATGGGTATTCTTGTCTTCTTCCAGTTGTCAGAGGGAATGCTTTCAATTTTTCTCTATTCAATATTGTGTTGACTGTGGGTTTGTCATAGATTGATTTCATTACATTGAGGTATGTCCCTTGTATGCCGATTTTGCTGAGAGTTTTAATCATAAAGGTATGCTGGATTTTGTTGAATGCTTTTTCTGTATCTATTGAGATAATCATGTGATTTTTGTTTTTAATTATGTTTAAGTGGTGTATCACATTTATTGACTTGCATATTAAGCCATCCCTACATCCCTGGTATGAAGCCCACTTGATCATGGTAGATTATGTTTTTGATATGTTGCTGGATTCAGTTAGCTAGTATTTTCTTAGGGATTTTTGCATCTATGTTCATCAAGGATATTGGTTTATAGTTTTCTTTTTTGGTTATGTACTTTCCTGGTTTTTGTATGAGGGTGAGACTGGCTTCATAGAATGATTTAGAGAGGATTTCCTCTTTCTCTTGTGGAATAGTGTCAGTAGTATTGGTACCAATTCTTCTTTGAATGTCTGGTAGGATTTTGCTGTGAATCTGTCTGGTCCTGGAATTGTTTTGTTGGTCATTTTTAAATTACCATTTCAATCTTGCTGCTTGTTATTGGTCTGTTCAGCATATCTAATTCTTCTTGATTTAAGCCAGGAGAGTTGTGTCTTTCCAGGAATTTATCCATCTTCTCTAGGTTATCTAGTTTTATGTGCATAAAGGTGTTCATAGTAGCCTTGAGTGATCTTTTGTATTTCTGTGGTGTCAGTTGTAATATCTCCTGTTTTGTTTCTAATTGAGCTTATTTGGATTTTCTGTCTTCTCTTCTTGGTTAATCTTTCTCTCAAATTTATTTATCTTTTCAAAGAACCAGCTTTTTGTTTAATTTATGTTTTGTATTTTTTTGTTTGTTTGTTTGTTTGAATTTCATTTAGTTCTGCCCTGATCTTGGTTATTTGCTTTCTTCTTCCGGGTTTGGGTTTGGTTTGTTCTTCTTGCTCTAGTTCCTTGACGTGTGACTTTAGATTTTCTGTTTATGCCCTTTCAGACTTTTTGATGTAGGATTTAGGGCTTTGAACTTTCCTCTTAGCACTGCCTTTGCTGTATCTTAGAGGTTTTGATAGATTGTGTCACTATCGTCATTCAGAATTTTTAAATTTCCATCTTGATTTCATTGTTCACTCAATGATCATTCAGGAGCAGGTTATTTAATTTCCATGGATTTGCATGGTTTTGAAGGTTCCTTTTGGAATTGATTTCCAGTTTTATTCCACTGTGGTCTGAGAGAATGCTTGATATAATTTCAATTTTCTTAAATTTACTGAGGCTTGTTTTGTGGTCTGTTGTTTGCTCTATCATGGAGAATGTTTCATGCACTGATGAACAGAACGTCTATTCTGCAGTTGTTGGGTAGAATATTCTGTAAGTATCTGGTAAGTCAGTTTGTTTTAGGTTATAGTTTAAATCCATTGTTTCTTTGTTGACTTTCTGTCTTGATGGTCTGTCTAGTGCTGTCAGTGGAGTGTTGAAGTCCCCCACTATTATTGTGTTGCTCTCTCTCTCATTTCTTAGGCCTAGTAATAATTGTTTTATAAATTTGGGAGCTCCAGTGTTAGGTACATATATATTTAAGATTGTAATATTTTCCTGTTGGACTAGTCCTTTTATCATTATATAATGTCCCTCTTTGTCTCTTTTAACTGCTGTTGCTTTGAAGTTTGTTTTGTCTGTTATAAGAATCCTGCTCACTTTTGGTGTCCATTTGCATGGAATGTATTTTTCCACCCCTTTACCTTAAGTTTATGTGAGTTCTTATGTGTTAGGTGAGTCTCTCAAAAGCAGCAGATAGTTGGTTGGTGAATTCTTATCCATTTTGCCATTCTGCATCTTTTAAGTGGAGCATTTAGGCCATTTACATTCGATGTTAGTATAGAGATGTGAGGTACTATTCCATTCATCATGCTACTTGTTGCCTATATACCTTTTTTTTCTTTAATTGTATTTTTGTTTTATAGGTCCTGTGTGGTTTATGCTTTAAGGAGGTTCTGTTTTGATGTGTTTCCAGGATTTGTTTCAAGATTTAGAACTCCTTTTAGTAATTTTTGTAGTGCTGGCTTGATAGTGGGGAATTCTCTCAGCATTTGTTTATCTGAAAAAGACTGTATCTTTCCTTCATTTATGAAGTTTAATTTCACTGCATACAAGATTTTTGGCTGATAATTGTTTTGTTTTAAGGAGGCTGAAGATAGGGCCCCAATCCCTTCTAGCTTGTAGGGTTTCTGCTGAACAATCTGCTGTTAATCTGATAGGTTTTCCTTTATAGTTTACCTGATGCTTTTACCTCACAGCCCTTAACATTCTTTCCTTTGCTTTGACTTTAGATAAATGGATGAATATGTGCTTAGGTGATGATCTTTTTGTGATGAATTTCCCAGGTGTTCTTTGAGCTTCTTGTATTTGGATGTCTAGGTCTCTAGCAAGGCTGGGGAAGTTTCCCTCAATTATTCTCCCAAATATGTTTTCTAAACTTTTAGATTTCTCTTGTTCCTCAGGAGCACCAGTTAGTCTTAGGTTTGGTCATTTAACATAATCCCAGACTTCTTGGAGGCTTTGTTCTTATTTTTGTATTCATTTTTCTTTGTCTTTGTTGGATTGGGTTAATTCAAAAACCTTGTCTTTGAGCTCTGTGGTTCTTTCTTCTGCTTGTTCAGTTCTATTGCTGAGACTTTCCGGAACATTTTTTGTTTTTGCATTTCTGTAAGTGTGTCTATTGTTTCCTGAAGTTTTGATTATTTTTTATTTATGCTATCTATTTCACTGAAGATTTCTCTCCTCATGTATGATTTTTTAAAAATTTCCTTAAATTGGGTGTCACTTTTCTCTGGTGCCTCCTTGATTAGCTTAATAACTGACCTTCTGAATTCTTTTTTCAGATAAATCAGAGATTTTTTTCTTGGTATGGATCCATTGCTGGTGAGCTAGTATGATATTTTGGGGGTGTTAAAAAACTTTGTTTTGTCATGTTACCAGAGTTGGTTTTCTGGTTCCTTCTTATTTGGGTAGGTCTGTCAGAGAGAAGGTCTAGGGCTAAAGGCTGTTGTTCAGATTCTTTCGTCCTATGGGGTGTTCCCTTGATGTAGTATTCTCCCAGTTTTCCTAAGGATGTGTCTTCCTGAGAGCCAAGCTGTAGTGATTGCTCTTTCTCTTCTGGATCGAGCCACCAGCATGTCTACCAGGCTCTGGGTTGGTACTAGGGGTTACCTACACAGAGCCCTGTGATGTGAACCATCTGTGGGTCTCTCAGTCGTGGATATGAGCACCTGCTCTTGTGGAGGTGGCAGAGGGATGAAATGGACTCTGTGAGGGTCCTTAGTTTTGGTTGTTTAATGCACTATTTTTGTGCTGGTTGGCCTCCTGCTGGAAGGTGGTGGTGCTTTCAAGAGAGTGTCAGCTGTGGTAGTATGGGGAGGATCAGGTGGTGGGCAGGGCCCTAAAACTCTCAAAAGTATATACCCTTCATGTTCAGTTACCAGAGTGGTTAGGGAAGGACCATCAGGTGGGGGCAGGGCTAGGCGTGTCTGTGCTCAAACTCTCCTTGGGTGGGTCTTGCTGAAGCGGATGTGGTTCCCAGGTCAATGGAGTTATGTTCCCAGGAGGATTATGGCTACCTCTGCTGTGTCATGCATGTTGTCAGGGAAATTGGGGAAAGATGGCAGCCATAGGCCTCACCTAGCTCCCATGCAATCCAAAAGGCTGATCTCACTCCCACCGTGCCCCCTGCAACAGCACCGAGTCTGTTTCCAGGCAGTGGGTGAGCAGGACTGAGAACTTGCCCCAAGCTACCCGCCTCCCCACTGCAAAAGCAAGTGGGGCTTTCACCCTTCCCTGCCTGTGGTCTGTACCCCAGATTCAAGCCCACCCCTGAGTTCTGGCCAGGAGACTTCTCGTTTGGTTGAAATTGCTACAAAGTTCAGCTGGAGGTTTCCTTCTCCCTATGGCCTTTTCCCAGTGCCTCTGGCAGTCCTTCCCAAGTACTCCTGTGAGGCCAGGCAGAAATTGCTTCTTAGAGGACCCAGAGAGCTCACCAGGCTTTTCCCGCTGCTTTCTCTACCCATGTATTTCGCTGGGCTCTCTAAATGGACTCAGCTCCAGGTAAGATCAGAATCTTCTTCCATAATCTAGGCCTTCGGGTTCCCCATTGAGGGTGTGTGTTTGGGGGTGGACAATTCCCCTTTCCCACTTCCACAGTTTGGGCACTCACAGTATTTGGGGTGCCTCTTGGGTCCTGCAGGAACAGTACACTTCCTTCAGAGGGCCTGCGGGTTCTCTCAGCTTTCCTGATGTATTCCTGCAGTAGTTCTGGAGCAAAAGTTTATGATGCGAGACTCCACATGATGCTCTGTCTGAGTAGGAACTGCAATCTAGTCCTCCCTCCCTCCTGTCTGCCACGATCCTCCCTATTCTCAAGATTATAAAAACTTCTATCTCCCTCTCTCATCTTTACTTAAAAACATGTCAGATCTTTTAGCACAAAAATATATTACATGGTTAAAAAGTCAAATACTACACCAAGAGTTACAATAAAAAATGGCATTCTCTTGCTCCACCTTCCCCTCTCCTCTAGGTACAGCTATCCTGGGGCAACCATTTTCAACTCTTTTTAGCTGTTTCTTTTGGAATTTACTTCTCCATTCCCAAGTAATATGCCTATACTGCTATTTATTGATTTATAAATTTTAGGATTTATTTGATGACTTCCTATTATGGAAGATGAGCGAGCAGTATAAGATAAGGCCAGGTGATAGAATAGGTCACCAGCCCATTTCCTCTTTCCACATCCTTCAAATGCAGTTACCCTGCTGCTCCAGTTTAGATTTGCTGCTCTTTAGACCTATTACACGGCTATTATTTCTGGACTTCAATTCTTTCCTACATTGGATCCCTGATTCCTATGTTAGATAGTTTCTTCTTCCTTTATATACTTCCTTGTTTACATTATGTGGTAGTTTTCTGAGAAAGGGTGTGTGGAGTATACAATTTTTGAGATCTCTCATGTCTGTACTTTTTTTTTATTCTACTCTCATGCTTGACTGAAGGTTTGGTTGGGTATAGAATTTGGAGATAAAAATCATTTTCATTAGAATTTGAAGGCATTGCTCCATAGAAATGTGAAGAAGCTATGGTGGGAACAATAATTGTGTGTTCACCAATTTATTTCATCTTCTTGGATAGGTAGGACAACTTTATTCCCTAGCCTTATTTGCAGTTTGGTCAGGGCCATAAGACTTAGTTATGGCCAGTGTAATGTGGGTGAAAATGATGTACCCACTTTCAGGTTTACACAATTCTCCAGGCTCCCTCTTTCCCTTACATGATTGTTTTATAGGTCACATCTTGAAGATGGTGGCACTACAAGACAGGTCATTGTCTCTTAATGATTGCTTAATGAAATTGATGAAGGAGAGATCCATTTTAGTGCCTTGTCATTCTGCTCGCCTTATAAAACTCATTCTCAAGGCAGCAGCAATTTTCCTAAAGTCTTGTAAGCCTATTACATGGCTATCTTCAATAACATGCCTGGGGCACATTTGTAAGTTCTTATTTTTATTAAACTGACACTGGTTTCAAAGTTCATTATTATTTACTATTTTTGATTCCCTAAGGCCAATGTGAGTCAATGTGAGTCAAATTTCTTCCTTTCATAACATTTTTTTAGGGTGCTTATGATTTGATTCACTGCATGGAGGCATTTGAATGCACAGTCATGGAATCATAAACTGTCAGGGCTGGAAAGGGCGTTGAAGATGCTTTCATCCAGCCCCCTTGCTTTTCAGATACAGACATTGTGGCTCAAAGATGGGTGGTGGTTGATTTGCCTACAGTCAACAATGCTCCTAGCAGTAATTGTTAGTGTTCAGAGATAATAAGTAATTGTGTTCCTTTCTTTGCTCTGAGCTTGGAACTAATAGAAAAATAAGATGCAAGAATCTGACAGGAGGAGATAAAAATATTGGCTTTCTTATTGAATGAAGTTAAATGAGAGAGCATAGCTTGATATGTAGTCAAATGGCCTTTGCCCTGAATTAAAGCTACACATTTGACAGACACTGGTGGTTATCTACCTTACAGCTATTCCCTGTTTTTATCCCTCGCCAGCAGATCTGGTCTCCAACTATAGAGGCTGAAAATGCCTGGTACTGTTATTCTCAGCCTTCCTTGATACCTAGATCATGTGATTAGGAGGAAATCTGCAGGAAACTTCTGTAAGACTTTTCCTCTTTTGAAAGAGAGATGCTTGGTGGCCAGGTGCGGTGGCTCACACATGTAATCCCAGCACTTTGGGAGGCTGAGGCAGGCGGATCATGAGATCAGGAGACTGAGACCATCCTGGCTAACATGGTGAAACCCCGTCTCTACTAAGAATACAAAAAATTAGCCAGGCATGGTGGTGGGCACCTGTAGTCCCAGCTACTTGGGAGGCTGAGTCAGGAGAATGGTGAGAATCCAGGAGGCGGAGCTTGCAGTGAGCCGAGATTGCGCCACTGCACTCCAGCCTGGGCAACAGAGCGAGACCCCATCTCAAAAATAAAATAAAATAAAATAAATAAATAAATAAAAGAAAGAAAGAAAGAGAGAGAGATGTTTGGAACAAGATACCTTCCTCTCTTGATTCCCTTTCTTTTTGCTTTAGCCATTGTGGTTTCAGGACACTAAGGCTGGAGGTGGGGAGGCATGTCAACACGCTGAGGATGGCAGAACAGAAAAAAGGAAAGCATCTGGGTCCTTGATGACATTGTAGAGCAGCAACACCAATGGCAGATCTCCCTGACTCTGGGCTTCTTGTTACTTAAACTGAAGTAAGTTTATGCCCCCTCAGTGGCTTGCACCTGTAGCTTGCAGCCAAAACCATTCTAACAGATAAATCTTCCTGAATTTTAAAATCTCCAAGATATTGAGTCACCATGTTTATTTTCCAATCTCACCACTCAGATAAGAGACTCAGGGTGGGAGTGTGGAGTAGAGAGACAGAGGCCACATGTATCCTGCCCAGACTTTTCCCTCTTGCCTGCCATGGAGAAGTGAGAATGGGAGATAAACACCCCGACCGCAGCCAATCCTGATCAAAATATTGGGGGAAGAAAAAGATTACATGGGAGTCTAAAAATAAAAGGCTCTTGTAATATTTTGAATTGAGAAATTAAATCCATAATTTTATGTGATGAATAGAGTTGAACTGAGTGTGTGTGTGTGTGTTTCAGTAGTATTTCTCAAACTTCATACTCTTGGCCTAGTCTGCTGAAGGCCTTATCTATCTTCAAGGCAGTGCAGAAAATAGAGCATGAATAAGTGTTAGGCATGCCTGAAATGTGTATCTTGTTT